>NC_058519.1:128253987-128929344 GCF_904849725.1 Hordeum vulgare subsp. vulgare
TTGCTAGAAGCTTTAATGTGTTCACAAAACTGGAAGAGAAACAGAGCTAAAGGTTTACACATTTCTCTATCCTCCGATCCTTTAACCATTTCCAGTTTTATGATTACAAGAATTTTATGTTTTTTATTTTTTTGGACATGTCACATGTAGATGATGAGAAGACCGAGGCTGCTAGTTTCTGGAGTTGCCTTGACGATATACAAGAAGGTTTAGAGGTGAGTCATTCTAAGATTGTACATGGTACCATTTTTCAACTTTGAAGATTTTTCTCTATTCATCAAGATTTTTCTTACGATTTTCTTATGTGTTTGTGCAGCGCATCACACTGTAGAGGGTTTCCTTATGTGCTCACTGCAAGTCAGCTCAACTTCAACAAAGAACGATGCCGAAGACAAACCAAGGATGTAGTTGTTAGCTTGCTACCTCTGCAATACTTTTACACACGACCATCTTGTTGGAATTATGCCCTAGAGGCAATAATAAATGTATAGTTATTATTATAATTCCTGTATCAAGATAATAGTTTATTATCCATGCTATAATTGTATTGAATGAAGACTCATTTACATGTGTGGATACATAGACAAAACACCGTCCCTAGCATGCCTCTAGTTGGCTAGCCAATTGATCGATGATAGTCAGTGTCTTCTGATTATGAACAAGGTGTTGTTGCTTGATAACTGGATCACGTCATTGGGAGAATCACGTGATGGACTAGACCCAAACTAATAGACGTAGCATGTTGATCGTGTCATTTTGTTGCTACTGTTTTCTGCGTGTCAAGTATTTATTCCTATGACCATGAGATCATATAACTCACTGACAACGGAGGAATGCTTTGTGTGTATCAAACGTCGCAACGTAACTGGGTGACTATAAAGATGCTCTACAGGTATCTCCGAAGGTGTTAGTTGAGTTAGTATGGATCAAGACTGGGATTTGTCACTCCGTGTGACGGAGAGGTATCTCGGGGCCCACTTGGTAATACAACATCACACACAAGCCTTGCAAGCAATGTAACTTAGTGTAAGTTGCGGGATCTTGTATTACGGAACGAGTAAAGAGACTTGCCGGTAAACGAGGTTGAAATAGGTATGCGGATACTGACGATCGAATCTCGGGCATGTAACATGCCGAAGGACAAAGGGAATGACATACGGGATTATACGAATCCTTGGCACTGAGGTTCAAACGATAAGATCTTCGTAGAATATGTAGGATCCAATATGGGCATCCAGGTCCCGCTATTGGATATTGACCGAGGAGTCTCTCGGGTCATGTCTACATAGTTCTCGAACCCGCAGGGTCTACACACTTAAGGTTCGACGTTGTTTTATGCGTATTTGAGTTATATGGTTGGTTACCGAATGTTGTTCGGAGTCCCGGATGAGATCACGGACGTCACGAGGGTTTCCGGAATGGTCCGGAAACGAAGATTGATATATAGGATGACCTCATTTGATTACCGGAAGGTTTTCGGAGTTACCGGGAATGTACCGGGAATGACGAATGGGTTCCGGGGGTTCACCGGAGGGGGGCAACCCACTCCGGGGAAGCCAATAGGTATTTGGGGGGGTCACACCAGCCCTTAGTGGGCTGGTGGGACAGCCCACCAAATCCTATGCGCCAAGGAAGAGAAAATATCAAAGGAAAGAAAAAAAAAGGGAGAGGTGGGAAGGGGGAAGGACTCCCTCCCACCAAACCAAGTAGGACTCGGTTTGGGGGGGAGAGTCCTCCCCCCTGGCTCGGCCGACCCCTTGGGGTTCCCTTGGACCCCAAGGCAAGGTCTCCCTCCCTCCTCCTATATATATGGGGCTTTTAGGGCAGATTTGAGACGACTTTCTCACGGCTGCCCGACCACATACCTCCATAGTTTTTCCTCTAGATCGTGTTTCTGCGGAGCTCGGGCGGAGCCCTGCTGAGACAAGATCATCACCAACCTTCGGAGCGCCGTCACGCTGCCGGATAACTCTTCTACCTCTCCGTCTCTCTTGCTGGATCAAGAAGGCCGAGATCATCGTCGAGCTGTACGTGTGCTGAACGCGGAGGTGCCGTCCGTTCGGTACTAGATCGTGGGACTGATCGCGGGATTGGTCGCGGGGCGGATCGAGGGACGTGAGGACGTTCCACTACATCAACCGCGATCTCTAATCGCTTCTGCTGTACGATCTACAAGGGTACGTAGATCACTCATCCCCTCTCGTAGATGGACATCACCATGATAGGTCTTCGTGCGCGTAGGAAAATTTTTGTTTCCCTTGCGACGTTCCCCAACACATCTTTACCTTAAGTTAGTTATGGTCACATGGAACCTTATGTTTGAGTCAATAAATTATGTCCAGTGAGTCACACAGATTTCGTAGTCAATAAAATAGGTCAAGTGAGTCAGACAAAGTTCGTCCTTTTATCGAATGTGGTCATGTGGAACATTGGTGTTTGCAATGTTGTTCCACTAATTTTGTCATAATCGGTATTTCTCATGATTATATTTTATCATATTACATATATATGATTGTTTGCTTATGGGGATGGGGACCCTAATGGGGCCCCGCTCCCCAGTGGGGCATGGGTATGGGAAAATTTTATCCCCGGTCATGTAAACGGGGATGGGGACGGGGTGCTGCGGAGTAGATGGGTACGGGGATGTTCTAGGGGTCCCCATAGGGGATTGTCCCCATTGTCACCCCTAGTCGCGTTTGGTGCCCATGCGAGCAAGAATATCATCAGCTTGATTGTTGTCTCCGGAGAGATGGTGGAATTCAAGGCCTTCGAACCATGTTGATATTTTGAGAACATCATTCCTATATGCCGTCATTTTTGGTTTTTTAGCGTCAAATTCACCGTTGATTCAAGAGATGGCAAGGTTGGAGTCACCTCATACCTTGAGCCGTTGAACGCCCATCGAAGTTGACATCTGAAGTCCATGCAACACAGCCTTGTATTCGGCCACATTGTTGGAATCGGTGTACATGGTCTATAGCACATACCAAATGTTGTTTCTAGTGATGGACGTGAGTATAACACCAGCCCCCAGTCCATGAAGTGTCTTTGAGCTGTAGAAGTAAATCATCGAATGGGACTATGTACCGTTCTCTTTAGGGAGCTCGACCTACGTCCATTCAGCAAGAAAATCAGCCAACACTTGAGATTTAATAGCTGGCATGGCTTGTACATGATTTCAAAAGATAGGAGATCAATGGCCCATTTGGCTATGCGTCCTGTGGCGTCCTTGTTGTTGATTATATAATTTAGGGCTACTTAGGATGCTAGCATGACCAAACACTCTTGAAAATAGTGTCGAAGCTCACGAGCTGCCATAAAAACTGCATAGGCTATCTTTTGGTAGTGCAAATACCAATATTTGCATGGGGTGAGTACTTCGGACACATAGTAGACTGGATTATGCACCCGGGACTTGTGGCTTTCAGGCTCTCGTTCGACCACGATAACTACGCTAACCACTTGATTGGTGCCCAAGATGTACAACAACATTTCTTCACCTACAGCAAGTGCTACCAGTATGAGGTTACTAGATAATAGTGTTTTAGTTTCTTCAAGTGTGGATGTTGCCTCATTGGTCCACTCAAATTTTTTGGTCCGTTTGAGCAGTCTGTAGAGTGGTAGTGCCTTTTCTCCAAGGCGGGAGATGAAGCGGCTTAAAGCCGCCATGCAGCCTACGAGTTTTTGCACGTGCTTCAATTCCGTCGAAATCGCTAGCTGGGATAGAGCTCGGATATTAGCCAGATTGGCCTCTATTCCTCTATGAGAAAATATGAATTCGTGCAATGACCCAAGGGAACTCCGGATAAACACTTGTCTGAATTGAGCCGTATGTCATACTCCCTCAGATTATTGAAGGTTTGTCAAAGGTCGTCCACAAGCTAGCTGACATCTTTGGTCTTAATGGCCACGTAGTCCACGTATGCCTCGACTATTTTGCCGATTATATTTTCTAGGCATGTTTGTATCATGCGTTGATATGTGGATATAATGCCCCAAGTGTAACCTTGCCATATTTGGAACCTTCCATGTTTGGATCCATGATGTCATGCTATGGAGTTATCATTTCATGTGGCTTAGTTTGTGTCATCACCTTTGCATCATGGCATTCATTGCATCCATGTATTTTATTTTGTGTTGATGGTGTGCTTGATTCCTTCATGTGGGCATGTGGTGTGATGATGTGGTGTGCAAAGCTTGGGTTTCTCTATGTTAGTTTTCAAAACTAGAGTTCAAAGGAAACCCCCTTCTTCTTTATTTTCTTGAGCTCAAGTTTTACTTGCTCCAAACCTGTTTTAAAAATGTAGATTATTTAGTGCCTTCTCTTGTGGATGTGGAGAAGTGACTAGGGTATTTTAAAACTTTGCTTAAATGGGGTTTTATTCACAAAACAGATTAAATCAATTCTGTTTTGTAAATATTTCATTGCTCCAAAAATCATCTTGGTATTTTATTTAATTGGGTCATAATTCCCTTGTGACTAGGGTCATTTTATTTTTATTTTTGGAGACCTAGATTTCCCTAGGAGTTTTATTCTTAATGTGTTTTGTTTTAAATGGAAAAACCCTTTGGTTTTTCCTTCTCTCTATTTGGCACCACTCGATGGGCTCTCTGCCATCCCAGGCCCATCTCTCTCTTTCCCTAGCGCGCAGGCCCATCTCCCCCGTCCCTCTTCTTCCTGAGGGCGTGTTCGTCTATCTCTGCTTTCCGTCAGTCCAGAGAGGAGAGCTCGCGCGTCGTCCCTCTCACAGACGTGGAGGCCGTCCCATCCGCCTATTTATCCCCCCCCCCCTCGACGTGTGGACCGTCTAGGGTTCCTCCTAGCCGCAGCCACCTCTCATTCCCATCTCTCTCCCTCTCCCTCGTTAGGTAAGCCAGTAGGTTCACAGGTTCAGAGAAGTCGCCGCCGTCGAATCCGCGTCCCTTTCGTCGCCGACAGCCTCTCCCCGCGGCGTCCGAGGCGTCCGCGAGCATGGGGCACCTCCCGCCGTCCCGTTCCCGTTGCTAGAGGGGTGGATCCCCCTCTCTGGCGCTCCCTCCACGGCGGCTCCGTCAGGCCGGAGCAGTACGCCGTCGAGCCGCGCCTCTGCTTCCTCTTCTTCCCCTACGGCGTAGCAAGCCGTCCCCGAGCACTCCAGGGTGAGCAGGTCCTCTCCTCCTTCCTTTTCCCCCACGCATAGAGTACCAGGTGTCATAGCATCGCCGTTCTGTCAACGTCGCCGCCGTGTTGCAGTGCTCTGGTGCGCCGCCGTAGCGGGCCTCCTCCTGCTGCGGTCGGCATGGGAATGGATCCCAGTGAGATCCCTCTTCCTCCCAGCGAGAGCTCCTATGCCAATTTTGGCCGTAGCATCGCCGGTGACCATCCCTTGTTCCGGCCGTCGTGATCTGTAGTAGGTTCAGAGGGGGATGCTCAAAAGAGCAAGGCCCCCCTCTCTATTAAGATCCGATCGGTAGCATAGTGGTAGGGTGTAGTGTTGTTGGGGCTGTGGTCGTGGGTTCGAGTCCCAGAGGAGCCCCCTTTTGTTTTTGGTTAATTGTTTAGGACAGTGGCTCGACAGCGGAGCTAAGCCTTCTTGTGTTCCCTTCTCTGTCGAAGTATGTGTGCTAGCCCAGTGTTAGGTGGTGTTGTTGCTTACTAGGGAGAGCCTGGGTTCGAGCCCTGTGTTCTCCTTTTCTTTTTCCTTTTTTTGCTGATCATAGTTTTGCTGCACTAGTCTTTGTCTTGGGCAGCAAGGGTGGCTTGGGGGTTTTATCAAAACCAGTAGGTTATACTCCTGTTATTGTAGCTTGTGGGTGCTTGTGTTGTGCACTTGTAGGTGCGTGTATATGAGTATGGGTATGCATGGTGTGTGTGTAGTTGATGCATGTGTAGGTGGTGTTTGTATGTATGTGTTTATGAGGACATATGCACTAGTGTGTGCATGTGAGTAAGTGTGTGGGTTACCCCCCACATAGTTGTGCAAGTGTGCACCAACACATGTATGTGTGTGTGTGTGTGCAAGTACTTGTGCATGCACTTGTGGGTGTAGTGGTAGTGCATGTGTGTGTGTGTGTGTCACACGCACATGAGTAAGTGTCTGCATGGTGGCCTTAGTAAACCATGGGGTGGTCTTTTGAACACCTAGGTTTATGTGAGTGAGTGTCATGTGGTAGTTTTGGAGTGTATGTGTTTGTGTGTGGTTATGCATGTGTGTATGTGGTCATGCATGTGTGTGTGTGGGCATGGGTGCACCTATGCACTTGTACATGAGGGATAACCCCACATGCTTGCCCTTATGTTGTTGAGGTGGTGTATGACCTTGTGTGTGTGCATAGGTAGGTTTAGAGATGCCATGTATGCTTGAATCACATGTGATAATGCTCTCATATGCGTATGTTGATTTCTATGTAGTTTTCGAGCTAGCTTTGTTCCTACTTGGTCCATGCAAGTACACATGTATTATATATGGATTTGGGGTATAATCATCCCAGGAATCCACTGGTGGAATCAGATTTCACTTTGGAGCAACTTCATAAACTGTCACTTTTTTCCGTTTTGGTGCTTTCTTTAGAGCTTAGTGCCATGTGGTGTGTTGGCCCTATGAGGATGAATCCTTGATGTGGCAGTAGTGGGTGAACCCCGCTACCACATGGAGTCTTTGTTTTATACATAGGAGTTTGTATGAACTTGTTGTGCCTTGTCAAAGTTGACACTTGGCTGAAATTGTCAGCTTTGTGAAAATCTGTGATTTTCACTAAGTCTAAGAAACTGCTGTTATTTTCTTCCCTTGTTGATGTGGTTGCACAAGCTCATGTGTTGGGAATCAGCCCATGCAACAAACAAAGGTTTGTGAGATTTTGTGTTTTCTAGCTCTGTGTTAAATTTCATGCTCTTTCACTTCCTGTGGATATCATTTTGAAGGCTCCCAAAATGCTTCACAACATAAGCAACTAGTGAAAATCTGTGACAGGTTTTCACCAAGTCCAAGAAATCTATTATTTTTGTCCAAGTTTGTGTCCATAGATCTTCCCATGTGTGATACCTTTGCAGTAGCTTATTGCTCAGGCTTGTCGAAATTTTTAATGGATTTTTCCACATATCTTGTTTGGCACATTTGGGTGGCTGTAGGTACTTTGAATGTTGTAGACAAACTGCTATGATGTTGTTTAGTACAAATTGCATGTTTTAGTTGTTTTGAAGCTTGTGTGAGCATTGTTGATGGTGTGGTGTGTTACTTTTCACCACCCCGCTTATATTTGTTTGTTTGGTCATGTGGCAACCTCGGAACACCAGAAGAGTGCCATTGGAGTGTGCTTGTGGTGGATTTGAACCGTAGGACTCCACATTTTGTTTCGTAGTTTCCGGTTGATCTGTAGCTCCGTTCTCTATGTTCTTTATATGATTTTGCATCGTTTTCTCGAGAAGCACCTGTTCATGACATCCTCATGCATGTCAAGATAGCTTAGTGTGAAGTTCTGTCCAGAAGTTTATCTTATCTTCTCATGCATATGCAAGTGACTAGAATAGTGATGCATGCTTCATTCTCATCTCATGCATCATGTTGGTTGTTGCATCATGTTGTGTTGGTGTTCATTGGCTGTTATTTTTTATCTTGGGTAGCACCGGGGTCGGAGAGCGAGTACGTGGATTCTGGAGAGTACGTGCAGGACGATCAAGAGCAGTTCCAAGCTGAAGACATCACACGCAAGATGACCGTGACCTTGATACCGTATCTAGCTTTGTTATGCTTAGAATCACAGTTCCTTCGATATATGCTCGTTGCCTACCACTTTATTAAATGCCACATGTCATTGCCATGAAACCCAAACACCTTCCCCTCCTAGCTAATGTTGTTTGGCTAAGTAGGCTTGCTCAGCTTCTAATGATAGCTTTTGTAGTTGCAAGTGCCAGTTGTCTCATGTGATAACATGAGTATTTTGGTATCATTATGATTAAACTGCTATTTAATTAATGCACCTACATACTTGGTAAATGACGGAAGGCCTATCCTTTGCCGGGTGATTTGTTCCGTTGTTGCCGCCTTAGTTTCGGCTACCAGTGTTTGATTCCATAACTGATCGCTCCTAACACGTTCGGGGTTGTTATGGGGACCCCCTTGATAAATCGTGTAGTGTTAAGACTTGTCCGGCAGGACCCAACATTGGTTTTAATTTTCTAATCACCTAATAATCATTTGCATAGGGAATAGCTACCCGAGGATTTAATCAACAACCCGGGCCAGTGCTCCTCATGAGTGTTGGTCCAAACTGGTCTGCCAGCGGGGCCACCACAAGGAAACTTGAGGTTTGGTTCTCGTAGCTAGTTCCATCCGTCGTGTCCTGAGACTGAGATACGCGGCTCTTATTGGGGTCGTCGACACGATGGGATGTCCTGCTAGGTTCGTCTTACCTTAGCGATATATCTTGCGTATAGGAATCCCGGTGAAACTTTGGGTCTCTTCAAAGTTGAGGTTTTACTCTAAGGAATCCGACGAGATCACGAGATTCGTGATAGAGGATTACTTTGCGGCCCGTGACTGTTTGTGATGGACTAGTTGGAGCACCCCTGCAGGGTTTTATCTTTCGGAAAGTCGTGCCCGTGGTTATGTGGCAAACATGGATAATTTGTTAACATCCGGTTCTAGATAACTTGAATTAACTCTAATAAAACTGCCAACTGTGTGCATAACTGTGACTGTCTCCTTCGAAGACCTCTCTTCGATCGGGAACACGGTGGGGTTATGTTTGACGTAAGTAGGTGTTCAGGATCACTTAGTGATCACCTAGTCTTCGACCACTCGCGTAGACCACCATATCAATAACTCTGATCTTCGTAAGTTAGCCACCACTACAAGGATACCCCCTATAAAGCAACACATATTCTACAACGTTTTGTTTATAAGTTGCAAAATTCACAAGAGATACGCATATAAGTGTTGTAGCATATGCGTTGTAGAAGTGCAACTCGTGATCATAGTGTCTTGTACAGACTGCAACATATCTTATATGTTGTCATGTATGTGTTGTAAATTATAATTCTTACTCCCTTCGTTCCTAAATATAAGTCTTTTTAGAGATTTTACTAGAAGATTACATACGGAGCAAAATGAACGAATCTATACACTAAAATATGCCTATATACATCTGTATGTAGTCTTTTAATGAAACATCTAAAAAGACTTATACTTAGGAATGGAGGGAGTATAAGACTGCAAATACCTCTACTATTAAAAATTAATATTAAGTATACACGCCGATGTACATAAGGAATGTGACGTGAAAAACTGTATTAGAGGAAAAGTCAACTCATATATACTACTAGTACGTAGGTAATAGGACATGGCCTTGAAGAAAGAATCAGCCAAGCAAAAAGCCGATTCTTCTCATGGTGCCGAAGCGAACGAAACCATGCACGTGGATATACTCGATAGACTTACCTAAAAAAAGCAGGTCGGTGGACTCAAATCAAAAGAAAAAAAGAACATGCCTGGAGCCAGTCGAGAATACTAGCGAATACTCCTACGAGAAACAAATCACGTACGTAGCGTGACTTGGAGAAAAGAAGGTCGAGATAGACTTGGAGAAACAAATCACGTACGTAGCCAGTCGAGATAGGTCGCGACTTGGAGATATTATGACTTGGAGATATATATTTATACATATCAAGCGACTTGGACAAATCACGTACGTATCCAGTCGAGATAGGTCATGACTTGAAAATTTATGTATATACTATGTAGAGCAGGTCGAGAATACTACGATTAAAAAAAGCAAGTCGTGTCACGAGTATCTACAATTATCTCCAAGTCACGTCGTCGCCTCGAGCCAGTCGAGCTGTCCGCCTATCTCCAATCTCGCGAATACTCTACCGTCGCCTGGAACCAGTCGAGCCGACCGCCCAGAGCCACCGGTAGATCGCCGTGTGACCCTGACCGGCCTGAAGGCTCACTCCCGCGACCTGCCGCTGCCTGCCCTGGTTGGTGCCTGGCCGGTTGCTGTCCGCGCACACGCGCACGGCGCACCGCTGCGCAGGAGCGCGCCGTGTTGACCAGACTGCTGGAGCCGCCCACTCAAGTGTGCCCGGCGGCCGCGTCCTCAACTGTTGATAATCCGGTCCTACCGAATCCCATCCCCTGCTCAGCTCAGAGAGGTACCTCATCCTGTCATCCCCTGATCTCTCAATCTTATATGCAGTAACAGCCTAGTTTGACAGAGAGATTCAGAGATGGGCTAGTTTGGCAGTGTAGTTTTTGAAATACCGCAATATTCGAAATCTTTGGTATTATAATGTATCATCAATTAATACTATATATTTTCGGAAAACATCAATTTTCTCTGTTTTAATGAAACTATTGATATGTTTAGCTCCTATTGTTTTAGTAGTTTTTGACTCCTTACCCAACTGAATCTGACTTAGCTAGCTATACCTAAGGAGCTACACAACTAGATCAGTAAGTGCGCGCGGCGCTGACTTAGGAATTTGCAGACGCGATTAATTAGACGAAGAATAGAAATTAATATCATGTCTAACTAGTGTGGAGCATGCTATACAGAGGACTGAATAAGTAATATGTTAATTGTGCTTACAAGTTACAAATCAAGTTGCTTGGTAGTTAAGGACAGGATGACATGAGTGTTGTCTTTCTCAGTTTGAGAAAAGAGTGATCTGGACCTCTTTTTATAAAACATAAAGAAAAAACACTATATCAAGAATACAACTGATTATGAAACTACAGTTGTTGGTTTAGCGAAACACCTCACAGTATTTAAAAGATTTTGTAGAAACCATAGTATTCTGATAATACTTTGTATCCAAACAGGGCCCGATATTTGTTATTTTTATGTAGTGTGCAATGGATTTAGAATCCACCAAATTACTATTGCGATTTCCAAGAGAGAGTACATAGTACTCAGCTGGTGTAGATGAATTTCTGGAGTTCGCATATAAAGATATACCAGCAGATACAATGATCTGATGTCCATGTGAAGATTGTGTTCACACTTCAGTACTATCAAGGGATGATGTTCGTGGCCATTTGATGTGGAACGGAATGCTTCAGAGCTATGACAAATGGGTGTTTCACGGTGAGTCTTCATCCGATCACAATGATGATCCACAACCACAACCTGAAACTGAAGGAAATGCTAATATGTGTGAAATGATTATGGATTCAATTAGGAAAATATATGATGGTGATGTGCCTATGAGTGATAGTGCATATTTTTCAAATCCACTTCCAAATGGAGCAACTAAAGAAGCAGAAGCGTTGTACAAATTAATTCAAGATTCAGAGAAGCCTTTGTGGCCAGGATGTGAATTGTCTCAGCTTTCCTTACTTTCGCTTTTGTTCAATAAAAAATCCATGAACAAATGGTCTCATAAGTCATTTGGAGATCTACTTAATATTCTGCACATGGCTATTCCAAATGGAAAAGCTCTGCCCCAAAAAATTTATGAGGCCAAGAAGATCATATCGAAGTTCGGATTAGGATATCAAAAAATTCATGTCTGCCCAAATAACTGTAAGTTGTTCTGGAAAGAGACAGACAATGATGATTTTTGCTCTAAATGCAAGGCTTCTAGGTGGAAAGATAAAATGCCCGAAACCAAGTTAACTAAAAAGGAAAGAAAGAGAGCTACACCAATGAAAGTTCTGAGATACTTTCCAATCAAAGAGTGGCTGAAAAGGATATTCATGTGCAAAGAAACAGCAACTCTAGCTCGATGGCATGATGAAGGGCACATTAAGCAACATGGAGTGACACGGCATCCAGCAAATTCTGAGGCATGGAAGAAATTTGATGAGAAGCATGGATTTGCAGATGATTGTCGTAATATCCGGTTTGGCCTAGCATCAGATGGATTTAATCCATATGGGATGTTGAGCAATAAATATAGTTGTTGGCCAGTTGTGCTAGTCATGTATAATCTGCCTCCATGGCTATGCATGAAGAAATCTTATCTGTCATTGCCTTTAATTATTCCTGGACCTAAGAGCCCTGGGGATAAGATTCATGTTTTTTATGCAGCCTCTTTTGGAAGATCTGAGAGATCTTTTTGTGAATGGGATGACTACCTATGATGCATCCCAACAGAGAACATTTAAACTCAGGGCGGCTGTCTTGTGGACCATAAATGACTTCCCAGCATTAGGAATGCTTGCTTCACATATGGTGCATGTCCACCTTGCGGTGCAAATGTATGGACCAAGCGCTTGAAATATGGCAAGAAAGCTTGTTTTATGGGTCACCGACGATTTCTGCCACCTGATCATGAATTTCGTAATGATGCTTCTGCTTTTGATGGAACAACTAAGAATAGAACAGAGCATATAACCTATTATGGTCACTCTGTATTAGATGACATAGCTGCATGTGGAGATTTTAGTACCTCAAAAACTAACAAAGGAAAAAGTAGCTTATTCACATTACCGTATTGGGACAGTAATCTCCTTCGAAATAATCTTGATGTGATGCATATAGAGAAGAATGTGTGTGATAATATTTTAGGCACACTTCTCAATTTGGATGGGAAGTCAAAAGATAATCTACAGGCTCGTCAAGATCTTGAAGATATGAATATTAGAGAGGAGCTCCATCCATAGAAAAAACATTCAGGCAAGTATTACTTGCCACCAGCTATCTTTACCATGTCTAAGAAAGAAAAACAATTATTCTGCAAAATTATCTATGGTATAAAAGTTCCTGATGGATATTGTGGAAATATATCGAAATGTGTGAATTTTACTGAAGGAAAAATTAATGGCCTCAAAACACATGATTGTCATGTCCTATTGCATCAATTTCTGCCAATTGTTGCGAGAGGTATTCTTCCAGATGACGTTACAACAGTACTATTTGAATTGTCATCATATTTTCGAGGCATATGTTCAAAAGTTCTTCATGTTGATGAGCTTGACCGTTTGGAAGAAAGAATCAAGCTTCAGTCTGCAAAATGGAGATGATATTTCCTCCTGGTTTTTTCACAGTTATGGTGCACTTAGTTGTCCATTTAGCAAGTGAATGTAAAATAGGAGGACCAGTTGCATATCGGTGGATGTACTTCATTGAAAGGTAATTTAATTCATATACATTGGTTACTTCTTACAATCTTCACTCCTAAACTTTTTACAATCTTTTTCTTTTGCATATACATTTATAACTTATTGGATATATATGTGCATAGGTATCTTGGTGAGCTAAAGTCCTTTGTTCTAAACAAAGCTCGTCCAGAGGGTTCAATTGCAGAATCTTTTTTAGCGGATGAGTGCATGACATTTTGTTCAAGATATCTACAGGGATTCTCCACCAAGCATAACCAACCATCCAGGAATAATGACAACCCAGATCCAATGGCTACAATTGGGATCGAACCTTCGGTCAATGGACTCAACTCAAACAGAAAAGTTTGTACCTTGTCAAAGTACACAATAAAACTCCTCATATTTCACTCTAGAAATTATTTCACAATTATTTATGTTATGCTATCTATAATGAGTGCTTTCTCCTCCGGCTGATGGACCCCAACTTGTTAAAAAACCATCTAATTTACACAACAAGCCAAGTATGTCAAACGATTCAGATTTACAAGTATCAAACAAGAATTCTGTTCCAGATAAGGTTTGTCTACTTAAAGTCTTAAATCATCTTTAGTACCTGTCTTTGCTGAGTTTTAAATTGCCGTGCTTGCACTTTTTGCAAATTTGATATACAATAACTAAAACTTGATGTATATCATTTTATCCTAGAACAAAGAAACTATGGTTCATAATGGTGGCAGTGCACGACAACTAGAAAAATGTTTTGCTGGACACAAGGTATCATCATAGTCCCATATAGAAAATCATGATCAAACTACAATGCAGCCGTGTTTATGTGTTTACTTGTTGCTATCTTAGAATGTTGTGCGAAACCAAGAAGCTTTTGATCATAGTTACACTGCTCAGCAAGGGGAAACAAATTCTGCTGCACATAAGGTATGGTTCTGTTACCATACACAATAGGTTCAAAACATATTGCTCCGTTGTTTATGTATCTACTGGTTGTCTTGCTATCAGAATGTTGTTCAGATTAAAGAAACTTTGCTTCAGAATGTCCGTACACAGCAGGGAGAAAAAATGTTTGCTGCAAACAAAGTGGTATCTTTTCATAATCGCATACACATTTATGTTCAAACTATAGTGCTAAAAAAATTATTTGCTTATTATTTTTTCTTTGCTATCAAACTCTTGTCCAGACCAAAAAAACAACAAAAGGTGCTACTGCAAGTAGTAAGAGTGCTGAGAGTGGTTCATTGAGGTGGTTGGGTGCGAGTGAATTACCTGTAAGAGTGCTCATTCATTTCATATGTTTCAATGTTTTGTTTCTGTTTTTTCATATGGTTGCTTTGATTTTCGCGAGCAGGTAGGAACTAAAGTATTCTTGAAGAGCCTGATAAAACATAATAGGGACGTAGCTCTTGCTACAATTATGAGTTGTGATCCTAAATTTAAAATTGATGGTGCTGAAATTGGAAATGAATATTGGGTGGTGCATGTTGATATGGCACTTGTGAAAACTGAAAAATTGGTACGGAGTCGCAAAGACTGCTATACTCTCGGTAATGCAGAAAAAACAAAGATTGCATGGCCCTCAACCTTTGTACGTCACTAATATCTGGCATCTATTACTACTTGCATCATGTCAATGCATTATGTATTAACAGTTCATTTTTTTGTTTGTAGATTAAAAGATAAATGGATGACTATATGGATGCATTGCAAGTGTACTGCATTGATGATGTTGATGTTCTGTTTCATGATGCGAACGATGATAGATTCTTTCAGATTTAGTTATGTTGTGGGGATGACATTCCTGTTGGATGTTGTTCCTCAATTAAATTTTAGTGAAGTTATACGGGTGTTAATGGATGCTTTCAGTTTAAGTTTCATTTCCAAAAAAATAGTTAGATTATGCATCACATTTGATGATGTTCCTCTTGTAATATCATTGTAATCCAACAATTTTATCTCATATATGATTTCTTCCTCTTATCAATATATTATCTTGTTTTTGCTTCACATGAAATACGTTATTACACTAAGCATTTTACATAAATACACCTATATAATAAATATGTAAATAATAATAATAATAATAATAATGCTTACCTATGCCAACACTTAAGCATTGGAAATTCTCCGTTGCCAAGTAATGAGAATTTGATTCTTGTACATTAATCAGCAACGTATAGAACTGTTGTAGAAATTTGCTTTATTCGTTGTAGTCTTGCAACTGTTCCATTTACCAACGGCGATATAAGTGTTGTATTATACGCTAGCAACACTAGATAAGGCAACGCATCTCAAATCGTTGGTAAAGACACTCGCAACGCATATATGAGCTTTTAGATACGAAAACAAGCGTTGCTATAGCGAGGGTCTTGTTGTAGTGGCATATAAGCTTAGGATGCTGCAACCTATAAACTAAACCTTCCTCACCTAATAACTTGACTAGTTTCGGTACCAAGGTCATCTGATTGCTGATTCCCCATGGCTCACAGTTTACTACAACACCCCAACAGGTACAGGTACGCCCGACGCAGGAGATCCAGATGGCACGCAGCTGGCGTGGCAGTACGATGAGGAGAACGACCGTTTGTACGTGAACTATCCGGAGGACTGAGGCCGTGGTCGTGATCGTGGGCCAGCATGCGAGATATCATAGTATTTTCCTTGTTTCATGTAGCCCGTAGCGGGACTATCTTGTCTGAATAATTGTGTGGATGTAAACCTGATATTATCTATGTGAGATGGCAAATGTATGCCCTATTTGTCAATCTTCGTTTATGTATTTGCTATGATTATCTCTCTTGCGAAACGCTTAGATGTGCCTCTTTCCCGTTTGGGGCATCGCCCCCAAAATAGGAAAGGGCCGCATCTTAGTCGTTACAAGTTGGTAATCAGAGCCATGGAAATCTTAATTCTACTCCTCTTCTCTCTCAAAATTTTTTTTAGGATCATGCGAGTATTTTGAAATCTATATGATATCGATGTGACGGAGTTCTGTCTTGGTGCCTCCTGTCTGACTTGATTTCTTCCGGGAAGTTGAGCTCCAAGGGATTCTTGTGCACATCGCCATCATTCAGATTTCTTAGTATCTCAGAATGAAGGATGTTCGTAATTGCTTCAATACTAGTAGTGGTGAGATAACCCCGATGTCCCGAGTACTGGTGCAGATTGTTCGGGAGTACTGCCATACTTTGTATCGTTGTGATCACGAGGGTCTGTAGTAGATGAAGGTCCGAGATTCTGGTTATGTGTTGACGGATGTGATACACTGTACGGGTTAGTATAGGAGTTGTGTGAAATATTACTCCTTGTATCCGTGTACCAGATTGCATGACCAGATATTTCGGGAATTCATAGGTGGGATATCAAGTAGTGACTTATAGGGCACACAGGATGGCTACTGTAAATTCGAGCCCGTGTGATCATATCCACAAAGATATCGGATGAAATCTCGAGCATACGTTTGTTCCGAGCAGTTCTAGCTCATACTTGGTTTGCAAGTGGTCTTTAATCAGAATTTTGTCGACATTCACTTTGAGGAAGCATTCTTACTATTTTGTTCGAGTGCAATTGCTAATATTCCTATTCAGATATTCCTTCCTTTTGATTCAGCTTTACCTTCAATATTATTCTATGGGCTAACGTGTTGTCCGTCTTCAGGATGGCACCACCAACTCGTTAGAATCCAAGTCGTGAGGGTACTGAGATGCCGCCACCACCCCCTCCGCCACCTCCTCCGCCACCGCCTCCTCCTACAGAGGCTTGGCAAGCGGTGATGGCTTCAACAAATGCTAACACCGAGATGCTGATCCAGCTGTTGCAAGAGAGGACTAATCAGCAGCAGGGCAACTTCAACCATGGTGGTAATCAGTTTGCTACTCTGAGTCAATTCCTGGCAACTAGCCGAAGACCTTCACATCGTGTGATCAGTCGTTTGACGCTGAGGACTGGATTCGGGACATGAACAAACACTTTGAGTGCAGCAATGTCCGTCCAGAGGACTTCGTCAAGTTTGCAATATTCTAGCTCAAGGGGCAAGCATCGATCTGGTGGCAGCAGTTGAAGGACTCAAGGGGTGCCAGACTGATCACTTGGGATGAGTTCTGCAGAGATTTCAGGTCCCACTATATTCCATCTAGCTTTGTGGAGGAGATGCGTGAGAAGTGCAGGCGCTTGAAGCAAGGTGGTTCCTCCGTGTACAAGTACAACGTCGAGTTCCACGAGCTAGCCCGATATGCCTTGCAGGACATTCCATATCAGAAGAGCAAGATATATCAGTTCAGAGGTGGTCTGAAAGAGGATTTGCACCTAGCCCTCGCCTTGCACGATCCTGATGAGTTTGATAAGTTCTACAACTTGGCTCTCAGGGATGAGGCAGCTTTGCTCAGGGTGGAGAATTCGAAGAAGCGTTTCAGAGATTCCATCTCGTCTTCCTAAACTCAGGTGGTTCAGAAGCAACATAAATATTGGGTGTCTCCTCCTCCTCCTCGGCACACGCAGCAGTTCAAGCAATCAGGTGGTCGTGGTTCTTCCCACCTGCCCAACCCAGCTTTCCAATAGAGGTTTCAGCAGCAGAAGCAAGGGAACCCTCCTGCACAGTTTTGTCAGCCGGCAAATGTTACTTGTCACAAGTGTGGGCAGAAGGGTCACTATGCCAACAAGTGCACCTCTCAGCTGCCTCTTCCGCCTCCTCCTCCAGGCAAACCTCCAAGCAATGATATAGTGAAGTTCAACCTCATGTCTGCTAGAGTCAATATGGTGAATGCAGCTGAAGCAGAGAACTCCTCAGACGTGATTTTGGGTAATCTCCTCGTCAATGATATTCCTGCTAAAGTGTTGTTTGATTCTGGTGCATCGCATTCTTTCATGTCATATCCCTTTGCATCTGGTAATAATGTTGCGACTGGGTTTTTACCAGTCATTGCAAGTTGTGTCTCCGGGTATGGGGATGAGCTCTCAGGTGTTTGTTCCGGAGGTCACTGTCAAGATGGGTGATTATGCTTTTCTGGCCTCTCCTATTGTCCTTGGCAACTCCGACATTGATTTGATCCTTGGTATGGACTGGTTGGCCATGAACAAGGCGTCTATTGATTGTGAAGCTAAACAAGTGAAGCTAACTCATTCTTCGGAGGACGTGGTTATCTTCGCAGCGCGTAATGACACGGTCCGTCTGTTTTTTTTTGAATGAGAAGGGTGAGATCTCTCCAATTTCGCAAGTCCAAGTGGTCTGTGAATATGAAGATGTTTTTCCGGAAGAACTGCCAGGAATGCCTCCGCACCGAGCAGTTGAGTTCGTAATTGAACTTGAACCGGGTACTGAGCCTGTGTGCAAACGGTCGTACAAACTGGGTCCAGAAGAGCTGAAGGAGCTGAAGAGACAACTCGATGAGTAGGAGCGTTTGGGTCTGATCAGACCAAGCTCATCTCCTTGGGGTTGTGGAGTGCTTTTTGTCAAGAAGAAGGATGGCACGAACCGATTGTGTCTCGATTACCGTCCATTGAACAAGAAGACAATCAGAAACAAGTATCCACTTCCTAATACCAATGAGTTGTTCGAGCAATTGAAAGGGGCTAAGATCTTCTCCAAGCTCGATCTCAGGATGGGTTATCATCAGATTCGCATTCGTTAAGAGGATATTCCAAAGACTATTTTCAGGACAAGCTTTGGCTCGTATGAGTATAAAGTGATGTCTTTTGGTCTGGCCAATGCTCCACCGACCTTCTGTCGAATGATGAATTATATCTTCTCCCCATTCAAGAATGAATTCGTCTTGTTGTATCTTGATGATATTCTGGTCTTTTCGGAAACTGAGGAAGAGCATGAAGAACATCTCAAGCTGGTGCTTGATAAGCTAAGAGAGCATAAGTTCTATGCCAAGTTTTCCAAATGTGATTTCTGGTTGAAAGAAGTTGTCTACCTTGGGCACATCATCTCTGCCAAGGGCATCAAAGTTGATCCGTCGAAGGTGCAGGCCATTGTTGAGTGGGAGCCTCCCCAAAATGTGAAGCAGCGTCGAAGCTTCCTCGGGCTTGCAAGCTATTGTAGAAGATTCGTTGAGACTTTCTCCAAGATTTCTAACCCTCTCTCAAGTCTTCTTCAGAAGGGTGTGAAGTATTTCTGGTCTCTAGAGTGTCAGTTGGCTTTCGACACACTCAAAGAGAAGCTCACTTCTACTCTAGTCTTGGTTCCTCTTGATGACTCCAAACCTTACCAAGTGTTCTGCCACGCCTCTCTTCAAGGTCTTGGTGCAGTGTTGATGCAAGACAAGAAAGTGGTAGCTTATACCTCGAGGTAGTTGAAGCCAAGTGAGAAGAATTACCCCACTCATGATCTTGAGTTGGCGGCAGTGGTACATGCTCTGATGACTTGGAGACACCTCTTGTTGGAACGAAAGGTTGAAGTGTTCACCGATCACAAGAGTCTCAAGTACATCTTCACCCAGCCTAACCTCAATCTTTGGCAAACTCGTTGGGTGGAAATGCTCCAAGATTTTAATCCGAGTGTTGAGTACACTCCAGGAAAAGCTAATGTCGTGGCAGATGCTTTGAGTAGGAAGGCTTTCTGCAACAGTCTCATTCTGAAGCCTCTCCAGCTTGACCTTTGTGAATCTTTCAGAAATATCAACCTTCAGTTAGTACCTCAGGCATTTCTTGCTAATCTTCATATCTCTACTACCTTGGAAGACCAGGTCCGACAAGCTCAACTTCTTGATGCAATGGTGAAGAAAGTCAAGATTGGCTTAGCAAAGGGAGTTCCCAAATATAAGTGCTTCAGTGTTGATGCCAGAGATACATTGTTCTTTGAGGATCGTCTTGTCGTTCCGAAGGGGATCTCAGAAAGGTTATCATGGAAGAAGCTCATAACTCTCTTCTCTCCATACATCCAGGAACTTCCAAGATGTATCAGGACTTGAAATGGACCTTCTGGTGGACTCGCATGAAGCGTGAAATTGCTCAGTTTGTAAATGAATGTGATGGATGTCGAAGGGTGAAAGCAGAGCATCAACGTCCGGCAGGTCTTTTGCATCCTTTGCCCATTCCCGAGTGGAAGTTCGACCATATTGAGATGAATTTCGTCACCAGGTTTCCGAAGTCCAAGAAGGGTAATGATGCCATCTTCGTCGTCATCGACAAGTTGAGTAAAGTAGCTCATTTCGTTCCAGTCAAGGAGTCCATCTCGACAGTTCAGCTTGCAGAGCTGTACACTTCGAGGATAGTCTCTTTGCACGGCGTGCCAATGATGATTTCTTCGGATCACGGAAGTATCTTCACTTCCAAGTTCTGGGACTCTTTTCAGTCTGCGATGGGTACGAAAATATGATTCAGCACAACCTTTCATCCTCAGACTAGTGGGCAAGTTGAGAGAGTCAATCAGGTTCTTGAGGATATGCTGAGAGCTTGTGTCATTTCTTTTGGCATGAAGTGGGAAGACTGCCTACCTTTTGCTGAGTTCTCTTATAACAACAGCTATCAGGCAAGTTCAGGCAAAGCTCTGTTTGAGATTCTCTATGGCAGGAAGTGTCATACCCCGCTCAACTGGTCCGAGACCGGCGAGCGTCACATTCTTGGAAATGACTTGATCGAAGAAGCAGAAGAGATGTGTCGGGTCATTCGGGATAATCTCATCGTAGCGTAGTCCCGTCAGAAGAGCTACTACGATAGCAAGCATTGTGACATGTCTTATGAGCTCGATGACTTCGTCTATCTCAAAGTGTCTCCTATGAAGGGCACTCAACGTTTTGGCATCAAAGGCAAGCTTGCTCCTCGTTTCGTTGGTCCTTTTAGAGTTGTTGGCAAGAGAGGCGACCTTGCTTATCAACTTGAGCTCCCTTCAAACTTCGCAAATGTGCATGACGTGTTCCATGTCTCTCAGCACCGGAGATGCTTCAAGACTCCCGAGCGCACAGTTGATCTTCAGAATATCAACCTTCAACCCGACCTATCCTATCGTGAGCATCCAGTTACAGTTCTCGAGACGACTGAGCGCAAGACCCGCAACAAGTCAATCAAGTTTCTCAAGGTGCAGTGGTCACATCATTCCGATAATGAGGCCACTTGGGAGCGCGAGGATCACCTCCGTTCCGAACTCCCAGAGTTCTTTCAGTCCTAGATCTCGAGACGAGATCTTCTTGTAGTGTGGGAGAGTTTGTAATGCCCAAAGTGTAACCTTGCCATATTTGGAACCTTCCATGTTTGGATCCATGATGTCATGCTATGGACTTATCATTTCATGTGGCTTAGTTTGTGTCATCACCTTTGCATCATGGCATTCATTGCATCCATGTATTTTCTTTTGTGTTGATGGTGTGCTTGATTCCTTCATGTGGGCATGTGGTGTGATGATGTAATGTGCAAAGCTTGGGTTTCTCTATGTTAATTTTCAAAACTAGAGTTCAAAGGAAACCCCCTTCTTCTTTATTTTCTTGAGCTCAAGTTTTACTTGCTCCAAACATGTTTTTAAAATGTAGATTATTTAGTGCCTTCTCTTGTGGATGTGGAGATGTGACTAGGGTATTTTAAAACTTTGCTTAAATGGGGTTTTATTCACAAAATAGATTAAATCAATTCTGTTTTGTAAATATTTCATTGCTCCAAAAATCATCTTGGTATTTTATTTAATTGGGTCATAATTCCCTTATGACCAGGGTCATTTTATTTTTATTTTTAGAGATCTAGATTTCCCTAGGAGTTTTATTCTTGCTGTGTTTTGTTTTAAATGGAAAAACCCCTTGGCGCCACTGGATGGGCTCTCTCCCATCCCAGGCCCATCTCTCTCTTTCCCTAGTGCGTAGGCCCATCTCCCCCGTCCCTCTTCTTCCTCAGAGCGTGTTCGTCTATCTCTACTTTCCGTCAGTCTCGAGAGGAGAGCGTGCGCGCCGTCCCTCTCACGGACGTCGAGGTCATCCCATCCGCATATTTATTCCCCGCTTGACGTATGGACCGTCTAGGGTTCCTCCTAGCCGCCGCCACCTCTCGTTCCCATCTATCTCCCTCTCCCTCGTCAGTTAAGCCAGTAGGTTCAGAGGTTCACAGAAGTCGCCGCCATCGAATCCGCGTCGCTCTCATCACCGGAAGCCTCTGCCCGCGGCGTCCGAGGCATCCGCGAGCATGGGGCACCTCCCGCCGTCCCGTTCCCGTCGCTAGAGGGGGGATCCACCTATCTGGCGCTCCATCCATGGCGGCTCCGTAAGGCCGGAGCAGTACGCCGTCGAGCCGCGCCTCTTCTTCCTCTTCTTCCTCTACGGCGTAGCAAGCTATCCCCAAGCACTCCAGGGTGAGCAGATGCTCTCCTCCTTCCTTTTCCCTCGCGCGTAGATTACCACGTGACGTAGCGTCGCCGTTCTGTCTACGTCATCGCCGTGTTGCAGTGCTCTGATGCGCCGCCATAGCGGGCCTCCTCCTGCTGCGGTCGGCTCGGGAATGGATCCCAGTGAGATCCCTCTTCCTCCCAGCGAGAGCTCCCATGCCAATTTTGGCCGTAGCATCGCCGGTGACCATCCCCTGTTCCGGCCGTCGTGATCTGTAGTAGGTTCAGAGGGGGATGCTCAAAAGAGAGAGCCTCGGTTCGATCCCTGTGTTCTCCTTTTCTTTTTTTGCTGTTCATAGTTTTGTTGCACTAGTCTTTGTCTTGGGCAACAAGTGTGGCTTGGGGTTTTTATCAAAACCAGTAAGTTATACTCCTCTTATTGTAGCTTGTGGGTGCTTGTGTTGTGCACTTGTAGGTGTGTGTATATGAGTATGGGGATGCATGGTGTGTGTGTAGTTGATGCAAGTGTAGGTGGTGTTTGTATGTATGTGTTTATGAGGGCATATGCACTAGTGTGTGCATGTGAGTAAGTGTGTGGGTTACCCCCACATAGTTGTGCAAGTGTGCACCAACACATGTATGTGTGTGTGTGTGTGCAAGTGCTTGTGCATGCACTTGTGGGTGTAGTGGTAGTGCATGTGTGCGTGTGTGTCACACACACATGAGTAAGTGTGTGTATGGTGGCCTTAGTAAACCATGGGGTGTTCTTTTGAACACCTAGGTTTATGTGAGTGAGTGTCATGTGGTAGTTTTGGAGTGTATGTGTTTGTGTGTGGTTATGCATGTGTGTATGTGGTCATGCATGCGTGTGTGTGGGAATGGGTGCACCTATGCACTTGTGCATGAGGGCTAACCCCTCATGCGTGCCCTTATGTTGTTGAGGTGGTGTATGACCTTGTGTGTGTGCATAGGTAGGTTTAGAGATGCCATGTATGCTTGAATCACATGTGATAATGCTCACATATGCTTATGTTGATTTCTATGTAGTTTTAGAGCTAGCTTTGTGCCTACTTGTTCCATGCAAGTGCCCATGTATTATATATGGATTTGGGTAGAATCATCCCAGGAATCCACTGGTGGAATCAGATTTCACTTTGGAGCAACTTCATAAACTGTCATTTTTTTCTATTTTGATGCTATGTTTAGACCTTAGTGCCATGTGGTGTGTTGGCCCTATGAGGATGAATCCTTGATGTGGCAGTAGTGGGTGAACCCCTCTACAACATGGAGTCTTTGTTTTATACATAGGAGTTTGTATGAACTTGTTGTGCCTTGTCAAAGTTGACACTTGGCTGAAATTGTCGGCTTTGTGAAAATCTGTGATTTTCACTAAGTCTGAGAAACTGCTGTTATTTTCTTCCCTTGTTGATGTGGTTGCACAAGCTCATGTGTTGGGAATCAGCCCATGCAACAAACTAAGGTTTGTGAGATTTTGTGTTTGTCTAGCTCTCTGTTAAAATTCATGCTCTTTCACTTCCTGTAGATATCAATTTGGAGGCTGCCAAAATGCTTCAGAGCATAAGCAGCTCGTGAAAATATGAGATTTTCACTAAGTCCCAGAAATCTGTTATTTTTGTCCAAGTTTGTGTCCATAGATCTTCCCATGTGTGATGCCTTTGCAGTAGCTTCTTGCTCAGGCTTGTAGAGCTTTTGAATGGCTTCTGCCACATATCTTGTTTGGCACATTTGGGTGGGTGTAGGTACTTTGAATGTTGTTTAGGACAGATTGCATGTTTTAGTTGTTTTGAAGCTTGTGTGAGCATTGTTGATGGTGTGGTGTGTTACTTTGCACCACCCCACTTATATTTGTGTGTTTGGTCTTGCGGCAACCTGGGAACACCAGAAGAGTGCCATTAGAGTGTGCTTGTGGTAGATTTGAACCGTAGGAGTCCACATCAAGGATTCTCGTGATCCGTAGCTCCGTTCTCTACGTTCTTTATATGCTTTTGCATCGTATTCTCGTGATGCGCCTGTTCATGCCATCCTCATGCATGTCAAGATAGCTTAGTGTGAAGTTCTATCCAGAAGTTTATCTTATCTTCTCATGCATATGCAAGTGACTAGAATAGTGATGCATGCTTCATTCTCATCTCATGCATCATGTTGGTTGTTGCATCATGTTCTGTTGGTGTTCATTGGCTGTTATTTTTTATCTTGGGTAGCACCGGGATCGGAGAGCGAGTACGTGGATTCTGGAGAGTACGTGCAGGACGATCAAGAGCAGTTTCAAGCTGAAGACATCACAGGCAAGATGACCGTGACCTTGATACCGTATATAGCTTTGTTATGCTTAGAATCACATTTCCTTTGATATATGCTCTTTGCCTACCACTTGATTAAATGCCACATGTCATTGCCATGAAACCCAAACACCTTCCCCTCCTAGCTAATGTTGTTTGGCTAAGTAGGCTTGCTCAGATTCTAATGATAGCTTTGCTAGTTGCAGGTGCCAGCTGTCTCATGTGATAACATGAGTATTTTGATATCATTATGATTAAACTGCTATTTAATTAATGCACATGTATACTTGGTAAATGACGGTAGGCCTAGCCTTTTGCCGGGTGATTTGTTCTGTTGTTGCTGCCTTAGTTTCGGCTACCGGTGTTTGATTCCATAACTGATCGCTCCTAACACGTTCGGGGTTGTTATGGGGACCCCCCCTTATAAATCGTGTAGTGTTAAGACTTGTCCGGCAGGACCCAACATTGGTTTTAATTTGCTAATCACCTAATAATAATTTGCATAGGGAATAGCTACCCCGAGGATTTAATCAACAACCCGGGCCAGTGCTCCTCATGAGTGAAGCGGTTCTTTACATGGGGAATATCGACGAAACTCCACGTTAATTATTTAGTTCGCTCCCGGTTATTTACACGGCAAAATTAAATGTGGTTAACATGGCAAGGGGTGAAGCGGTGATCCTACATGACATCCTAGTCGGGTAACACGCGAAACATAGATCGGAGCTACATCACAAGAAACATGCAACACAAGATATATGCCATGAATGCGTCATGCATGCAAGTTACAACACCACATGCAAGAAGAGAAAGAAACATATGTCGCCACGGCGAGGAGAGGGAACCATGGCGGCAAGACGGAAACGATGCCACGGCAACGTTCCTATCATGATAACTCGAAGAGGTATCGGTGCCAACAAATAGGGAGCGCGTGCGGGACAAACCTAATAATGATGGGGTGATCCCGGTTACCAAGTTCCCATGTGTCGAGGGCGCGACGAAAGAGAGACAACGTGTAACGGGCAACGTATGACGCAAACATACGATTCATCTCATACAAGACAAGCATACGGTCACGACAGGTTCCATCGGTATACCTTCGAAGCGTGCATATCGGAGCGGATCGGTTCGGTTCGGTGTGAACATATTTCGTCGTGGTCGTCGTGGAAGTCATGGTACTCGGTCTCGTCGACGGTACTCGTTCGCTCAGCGTCGGTTCACGGGTCTTCGGCGTTGGTTCACGGTCTTCACATCGGTAGTCGAACACGTCTCCGTCGATGTTCGGGGTTCGTCGAGGATGTCGTGGTTCCCGGCGAACTTGTCAACGAACCACGGCAGGAGGGGATGGCAGGCGACACTATAGCAACAGCAAATGTGCATCGGCGGCACAACGAAAAGTAGCAACATCTAGCAGCAACAGTCTTCTACTAGCATCGGCAGCAAGCTTCAACTACACGCAAGCTACATGCACCAGCAGGGCAGGGCGAGCAGCCACGGCAACAACCAGCAATCGGCCACGGCAAGGTAAAGCGGCAGCAGCAATAGGCAAGCTTAGCAGCTGCTAATCGGGACAACAACGGCAGCATGCACATCAAGCATTTATAGCAACAGGAACTTGCAGCTAGCCTACAGCAAGAGCAACATCTACACTACAGCAGCAGCAGCACGCCGGCCAGAAGTAGCAAATGCAGGCAACACAACAAAACGACGGCGGCATCAGGCTGGCGACCGGCGGGGGCGAGCACGACGGGGCGGCACCGGCGGAGGGCCTCGGGAGGCGCGCACCTGCTCGGGAGATGGCCAGGGCGAGGGCAAGCGGCGGGGTGGAGCAGCTCGTGGCGGCGCGGCGAGCACCGGCACGGAGAGGGCGGCGGAGAGCACGGTGCCCGGAGCTAGCACAGGCCGACGGCGGCGCAGCAAGCCGGCGCGGTAGGGGAACGGGGCACCTCGGGGCTGGCGAACTCGAGACACGGCAGGCCGAGCATGGAGGCGAGGAGGAGGAGGTCGGGGCGAGGGCAAACGGCGAGCTACTGGCGGCGCAGGGGACGGCCAGGGCGGCGGAGGAGGCTGCCAGGGAGGCGCGGGACATCGGGCGCAGGCGGCAGGGTGCAGGGGTGAACGGCGAGCTGAGGCCGGCGACACGGGGCTGCTAGCGTGGGCACGGGGCTCAGGGTAGGAGAGGAACGGAGGGAGAGGGAGGTGGCGCTGGGAGGAGAAGGGGATCGGGCGAGGCCATGGCGAATCGGGACAGAGGGAGGTTGGGGAAGGCTGCGCTGCGGGGAGAGGACGAGGGACGAGGGGATCGCTAGGGCAGGGGACCTGACTGGGCCTGGGCTAGATCGGCTCGGCTGCTCCCTCCCCCTATTAGCGTTTTTTACTTTTAAAACAGAAAATCTTAAACAAAGAAAAACTTTTAAAAAAAATAAAAAAAATGCTTTTGCTCCTTTGAAAATTATACCCCAACTATAAAATAGCCTGGTCATTTTTTTAAAATGAATAAAAATAAAACCTTTTGAAGAATTAAAATTAAAACCCTTTTAACAAGAGAATAAAATAAAACCCCTTTTATAAATAAAATGGGTCTCTTGTTTTTAAATTAACAAAAGGAAGAAATAAAGAAAACCCAAGGGGTTGCCCCACATTTAATAAAATGATTTTCTTTAAAAGAAGACGAACCTTTTTTAAATAGGGGTTAAAACGGAAACTTTAGCAAAACCACAAAAACGATATAAGAGGGGAGAGGAGGGGAGTTCCTATTGCACCAAAGACACCAAGAGCACTTGAAGCACACACACTCAAAACACCACACGCAACAGACGATGCAAGATGCCATGCATGATGCGACGATGCAAACTAAATGATGATGCCACAAAATAAAATAAGCACACGATAGAAACGGAAATAAAGGGGAATCTTCTGGAATGTCAGCACCGGACTGTCACAACTCTCCTACACTACAAGAGGATCTCGCCCCGAGATCCAAGAATGAAAGGGGGAGAGGATGAGAAAGAACAAGAGGTAAAAACTTAGTCGCTTCTTTGACACACAAGTGAAACCAACGATCCTTGAGGTTGCAAAGAGATGAGTGATATGAGAAGGAAGCAAGAATTCACGGAAAATTTCGGCAGCACTTCGGTAGGAAAATGGGACAAAAAATTCAATAAGATAGGAGAAATAGACAATATACATAACAGACAACTAAATAGAACAAGGGAACACCACAATCTTGACAGAACAAGATGATAGACCCAAAAGAGCAACATCACAATGCCTCCGGAACAAGAGAATATGAACTAGCTCAAGCAGAAGAAGACAATGAAGAAAAGAATGACAACTATCATCAAAATAGAATTGAAGAGCCACCGGACAGAGAATTGACGTAGTAGTTGGAAAACCAACAACGAAGAACAAGATAGTAGTGGGCTTATGAAAATCATCTCAGCATTTATGAGGTGACAACCAACCACTGAAAGAAACAAGGATAGATTGGGAGCAACAAGATATCGAAACTTCTTACACCAAGAGGGTGCATTGAGAACTAGGAATAATGACAAGCACGATGATAGCATAATCCGTAGGAGAAACTTTAGGTGGAGTCTAAACCAAGATAGCTCAATTAAGAAATCATGGGTTGAAATATCTCATGATCGAAGAATTGGTGGATTTAATTATCTCATTCTTGAAAGAATAACTCTTCGAGGCTCCTACACTAACAAGAATGCTATAATACCACCTCAAAGGATAAGGAATAACAAACGCATTGGAGATGCAAGAGAAAGAATACTTGAGGTACTCCAACAGGAATCTTGAAGAACACTTGGGAAAAATCACATACTTGAAGAACCACCAAGAAGGACCTCCGTATACAAATGAATGATGCAAAGATATGACGGATGAAAGAATAAGATTATGACCTTGCGAAGATTTAGATGGAGCCTCACAATTGATACTTGAGAAAACTTGGAACTCCGTAAAAGAAAAGATAAGAACACTTTGAGAAAAAGGAATTGATATCATGAGCCACTCCGAAAGAAGAATTGAAATCATTTGATGAAACAAGAATAAGAATTATGTTATGCTAAACCTTCATCAAGTTTAATTGATGACAAGCAACGGATTTAGCATACGACTTATTCTTCTTGAAAATATTAAAGAGAGATGGATAAAGCACAAACTTAAGAAGTCTTGAAACAACCACCGGCAAGAATTGAAATGAATGAGGCAATCATGCATGAATAGAGATACATGAGAATGAAGAGATCAAGAGCCACCTGAGAGAAAACTTGAACAAGGCACCGGATAATCAAGAGACGAAAGAAGAGACAACAATGGAGAAGAATTGAGGATGAAAGGTGAAAGCTGAGGACGAAGAATATTCTAAAATGATGGCCTTCGGAGGATCGAGAATAAAAACAACTCAGAAATGCACCGGATAGCGAGAAAGGGATCACTCATGATTGGAGCAAATAAGATGACGACACCAAGCTGAAATGATGAATCTACAATAGAATGGACCAAGATTGAGAGAAACACTCCTTCGAATTGCAAGCTGAGAATGATTGTGAGAACAACACCAAGAATTATTGAGATACTCCGGAAGAACGAATAATGAAAGGTTGAGCCAATGACAAAAATAAATTTGAAGCAATCTTGAAGAAGGAATATGACTGATGGAAATCATACTTATGTCATAGTTGAAAAGAATTAGAGATCTCTGGAAAATTAGAAGAGGCATAAAAGATCCTGGGATTAACCTGTGGGTTATGGGGCCACTCAAAGAAACCACCGTTGGAAAAGATTGCTAGAAATATTGATATTACACCGGTACAAATGAAGACTAGATGAGGTTAGCACCTCGAAATAATTAAAAAAATTGAAAATACGAAACTCAGAGATATCTTCAGCACTCCGGATAGGAAAGAGATGAATGAATAACAAGATAGGCTCACAAAAAACTCCAACATAGGAAGAATTACAAGGATGAAAAGGATATGATGAACACGGATAGCTGAATTAAATTCACCGGTAAGGATGACAAGAATGAACAAATATGACACGAATCTCCTGAGAATCTTCACAATGAATCACCGGGTAAGAGAGAAAAGAACAGACGGCGGAAGCACAATGAAAAGAAAACTCTTGGATGAAAATTGAATCACTGAAGAAAAGGGTGGGAGGGCGGGGAAAAAAACAAGACAACTTGGGACAGATGATATGAACTCCGTAAAAAAAAGAGAGAATGATCTTGCAAAATTAGAGAGGATGGAATTCACAAGAAGGGAAGCACGCCGGTTGGATGGAATTGATACGATTTCTCAGGTTGAAAAGGAAATGACATGACAACTCCGGTTGACAAGAATTGACATGACAATTGAACGAACAAAAGAATTTGCATTCTCACATAAAAATATGAGAACACCTCTTAAAAAAGATCTGAAATCACCACTTAACATCGAAGCAACTCGAATTACCATATTCAGCAAAACAAAGGGATGAGGCTTATGAAACAAGCCAGAACAAACTCATGAGAAAGATGTCTGTTTGATATTTTCGTGGACAGGATCGCACGGGCTCGAACCTTACAGTAGACATCAAGTGCAAGACAGTACACCCGACATACGAAGTGTCCCCGAGTCGTAGCAAGCTACAAGGACTCTTTAAGACACAACGAGAACCGTTGTAAGTCGACCGTCAACAAACGAATCCACTAGATGTCGAACCCCAACCTAACATCATGCATTTGTTGGAAGATTGTCCTATAAGCAACTACTTGAATTCCCACCTATGAATTCCCGAAATATCTGATCATGCAATCTGGTACACAGATACAAGGAGTAATAATCACACAACTCCTATACTAACCCGTCACCTGTATCACATCCGTCAACACACAACCAGAATCTCGGACGTTCATCTACAACAAACCCTCGTGAACGATACAAAGTATGGCAGTACTCCCGAACAATCTACACCAGTACTGGGGACATCGGGGTTATCTCGCCACTACTAGTATTGAAGCAATTACGAACACCCTTCGTTCTTAGATAGTCAGAAATCTGAATGATAATGATGTGCTCGAGAATCCCCTGGATCTCAACTCCCCGGAAGAAAATCAAGTCAGACAGGAGGCACCAAGACAGAACTCCGTCACATCGGCATCATATAGATCCCAAGAATATCCGCGTGATCCTAAAAAAAATTTGAGTGAGAAGAGGAGTATAATAAATTATTACGTCAAGATTCCTCACCAGAGCATAGAAGAGGAGAAAAAAGAATCCTACTCTCCGACATATAACTAGACTCAAAGCAGTTTTTCACTAGACTCGACTCGGCCAAGTTCGATCAATCAAGGGGGATCCTCGGTCGGTACTGCTCTGATACCAACTTGTCACACCCAAGATGCGACCCTATCCTCAATTTGGCACGAGGGCCTCGTCAGGAATAGAAGCGCATCTCGTCGTGTCGCAAGAATGGATATCGTTACAAGTACATGTACTGAAAAGAAGAGATATATATATAGAATTGTCTTACACTCGCCACAAGCTACATCAAAGTCACATCAGTACATTACATATCATCAAGAGTAAGAGTAGTGTCAGACTACGGACGAAAACAAACGAGAAAAGAAGACCGACGTCCATCCTTGCTATCCCAGGCTGTCGGCCTGGAACCCATCCTAGATCGATGAAGAAGAATAAGAAGAAGAAGAAGCAACTCCAAATGAACAATCAACGCGCTAGCGTCAAGTAACCTTTACTTGTACCTGCAACTGGTGTTGTAGTAATTTGTGAGCCACGGGGGACTCAGCAATCTCATCTCCAAAGGTATCAAGACTAGCAAAGCTTAAAGGGTGAGGCATGGTAAAGTGGTGAGGTTGCAGCAGCGGCTAAGCATATATATATATATATGGTGGCTAACTTACGAGTACAAGAAATAAGAGAGGGAAGATCTACGCATAACGACGTGAACTACAGATGATCAAATGAATGATCCTGAACACCTACCTACGTCAGACATAACCCCACCGTGTCCTCGATCGGAGAAGGAACTCACGAAAGAGACAGTCACGGTTACGCACACAGTCGGCATATTTTAATTAAGTTAACTTCAAGTTATCTAGAACCAGTGTTAAACAAAGTTTCCACGTTGCCACATAACCGCGGGCACGGCTTTCCGAAAAGATTTAACCCTGCAGGGGTGCTCCAACTAGTCCATCACAAATTACCACAAGCCGCATAGAAATCCTCGATCACGAAGCTTGCGATCTCGTGGATTCCCTAGTGGAAAACCTCAACTCTGAGATTACAGAAAGCATCACCGGAATCCCGATGCACAAGATATTTCGTCAAAGGTAAAACTAATCCAGCAAGGCCACCTGGTGTGTCGACGATCCCGATAGGAGCTGCGTATCTCGTTCTCAGGACACACCGTCTATGCATAGTGGACGGGAACCAAACCTCGAGTTGCCCCGTGGTGGCACCGCCGACTGCTAGGTGGGTGTACCAACACTCATGAGGAGCACTGGCCTGGGGGTTGATTAAATTATCCTCGGGTTAATTACTCCCTATGCGGTTGATTGGTTATTAGGCAATTGTAGTACCAAAGTTGGGCATTGCCAGACCATCTTTAATCTAAAACGAATTATCAAGGGGGTCCCCATAACAACCCTGATCGTGTTAGGAGCGCTCAAATATGGAACATAACACCGGTAGCCGAAACTAAGGGGGCAACGGTGGAACAAAACACCAGGCTAGAAAGGCCGAGCCTTCCACCTTTTACCAAGTATATAGGTGCATTAAGTTAAATAGCATTTAATATGGTGATATAACAAGGAAGCCATGTTATCACATGGAAGCAACTGCACCTGCAACTAGCAATGCTAACAACAGGGTTAAGCAAGCGGTAACATAGCCAATCAGTGGTTTGCTAGGTCGAACAGGTTGAAGGTTATCATGGCATTGTTGAGATGCTAAAATTTAACATGTGGTAGGCAACGAGACGTAAACGGTAGAAGTGGTAAAACTAGCATGGCAATGATAGTAATGGTATCTGGGGAAATGGTCATCTTGCCTGAGATCCCGCTTGGAAGAAGAACAACTCCGTGAAGTCGGCGAACCAACGTAGTCGAACGGGTCCTCACATTCCGACACGCTTGCGGAACTCTATTGAGCCGGAGCAAACCGGAAACAACCATCAACACAAATATTGACCACACGATGCACAACATGATGCACAACCTACTATCATGCATGAATAGGTCAAAATGCAAGGCATGGCATGGCAATTCACCTCACACAAACACTACACATTAAGTGAAGCTCGATATGCAACGGGTTGCATATCGATGAAACTCCATGTTAATTATTTAGTTCGTTCCCGGTTATTTACACCGCAAAATTAAATGTGGTTAACATGGCAAGGGGTGAAGCGGTGATCCTACATGACATCCTAGTCAGGTAACACGCGAAACATAGATCGGAGCTACGTCACAAGAAACATGCAACACAAGATATATGCCATGAATGCGTCATGCATGCAAGTTACAACACCACGGGCAAGAAGAGAAAGAAACATATGTTGCCACGGCGAGCGAGAGGGAACCATGGTGGCAAGACGGAAACGATGCCACGGCAACGTTCCTATCACGATAACTCGAAGAGGTATCGGTGCCAACGAATAGGGAGCGCGTGCGGGACAAACCTAATAATGATGGGGTGATCCTGGTTACCGGGTTCCCATGTGTCGAGGGCGCGACGAAAGAGAGACAACGTGTAACGGGCAACGTACGCGCAAACATACGATTCATCTCATACAACACAAGCATACAGTCACCACACGTTCCATCGGTATACCTTCGAAGCGTGCATATCGGAGCGGATCGGTTCGGTTCGGTGTCGACGTATGTCGTCGTGGTCGTCGTGGAAGTCGTGGTACTCGGTCTCGTTGACGGTACTCGTTCGCTCGGTGTCGGTTCACGGGTCTTCGACGTCGGTTCACGGTCTTCACATTGGTAGTCGAACACGTCTCGGTCGATGTTCGGGGTTCGTCGAGGATGTCGTGGTTCCCGGCGAACTTGTCGACGAACCACGGCAGGCGGGGATGGCAGGCGACACTACAGCAACAGCAAACGTGCATCGGCGAGACAACGAAAAGCAGCAACATCTAGCAGCAACAGACTTCTACTGGCATCGGCAGCAAGCTTCAACTATAGGCAAGCTACATGCACCAGCAGGGCAGGGCAAGCAGCCACGGCAACAGCCAGCAATCGGCCACGGCAAGGTAAAGCGGCAGCAGCAACAGGCAAGCTTAGCAGCAGCTAAGCAGGACAACAATGACAACATGCACAGCAAGCATTTACAGCAACAGCAACCTGCAGCTAGCCTACAGCAAGAGCAACATCTACACTACAGCAGCAGTAGCACGCCGGCCAGCAGCAGAAAATGCAGAGAACACTGCAAAACAGCGGCGACATCGGGCTGGCAACCGGCGGAGGGCCTCGGGAGGTGCGCACGTGCTCGGGAGACGTCCAGGGCGAGGGCAAGCGGCGGGGTGGAGCAGCTCCTGGCGGCGCGGCGAGCACCGGTGGGGAGAGGGCGGCGGAGAGCACGGCGCACGGAGCTAGCAGAGGCTGACGACGGCGCAGCAAGCCGGCGCGGCAGGGGAACGGGGCACCTCAGGGCTGGCGAACTCGAGCCACGGTAGAGCAAGCATGGCGGCGAGGAGGAGGAGGTCGGGGCGAGGGCGAACGGCGAGCTGCTGGCAGCGCAGGGGGCGGCCAGGGCGGCGGAGGAGGCCGCCGGGGAGGCGCGGGACACCGGGCGCAGGCGGTAGGGTGCAGGGGTGAACGGCCAGTTGAGGCCGGCGACGCGGGGCTGCTGGCGTGGGCAGGGGGCTCCAGGTAGGAGAGAAACAGAGGGAGAGGGAGATGGCGCTGGGAGGAGAAGGGGATCGGGCCAGGCCATGGCGAATCGGGACAGAGGGAGGTTGGGGAAGGCTGCGCTGCGGGGAGAGGACGAGGGACGAGGGGATCGCTAGGGCAGGGGACCTGGCTGGGCCTGGGCCAGCTCGGTTGGGCCTGCTCCCTCCCTCTATTAGTTTTTTTTACTTTTAAAACAGAAAATCTTAAACAAAGAAAAACTTTTAACAAAAATAAAAAGAATGCTTTTGCTCCTTTGAAAATTATACCCCAACTATAAAATAGCTTGGGCATTTTTTTAAACGAATAAAAGTAAAACCTTTTGAAGAATTAAAATTAAAACCCTTTAAACAAGAGAATAAAATGAAACCCCTTTTTATAAATAAAATGGGTCTCTTGTTTCAAAATAAACAAATGGAAGAAATAAAGAAAACCCAAGGGGTTGCCCCCACATTTAATAAAATGATTTTCTTTAAAAGAAGACGAACCTTTTTTAAATAGGGGTTAAAACAGAAACTTTAGCAAAACCATAAAAACAAAATAAGAGGGGAGAGGAGGGGAGTTCCTATTGCACCAAAGACACCGAGAGCACTTGAATCACACACACTCAAAACACCACACGCAACATACGATGCAAGATGCCATGCATGATGCGACGATGCAAACTAAATGATGATGCCATAAAGTAAAATAACCACACGATGGAAACGGAAATAAAGGGGAATCTTCTGGAACGTCGGCACCGGGCTGTCACACTTTGGGTCTCCTCAAAGTTGAGGTTTTCCTCGAAGGAATCCGACGAGATCACGAGATTCGTGATAGAGGATTACTTTGCGGCCCGTGACCGTTTGTGATGGACTAGTTGGAGCACCCCTGCAGGGTTTTATCTTTCGGAAAGTCGTGCCCGCGGTTATGTGGCAAACGCGGATAATTTGTTAACATTCGGTTCGAGATAACTTGAATTAACTCTAATAAAAATGTCAACTATGTGTGTAACCGTGAATGTCTCCTTCGAAGACCTCTCTTCAATCGGGAAATGGTGGGGTTATGTTTGACGTAAGTAGTTGTTTAGGATCACTTAGTGATCACCTTGTCTTCGACCGCTCGCGTAGACCACCATATCAATAACTCTGATCTTCGTAAGTTAGCCACCATATAAGCTTAGGATGCTGTAACCTATACACTCAACCTTCCTCACCTAATAACTTGACTAGTTTCGGTACCAAGGTCATCCGATTGCTGAGTCCCCGTGGCTCACAGTTTACTAAAACACCCCCAATAGGTACAGGTACACCCGACATAGGAGATCCAGATGGCACGCAGCTGGCGTAGCAGTACGATGAGGAGAACGACCGTCTGTACGTGAACCATCAGGAGGACTGAGGCCGTGGTCATGATCGTGGGCCAGCATGCGGGATATCATAGTCTTTTCCTTGTTTCATCTAGCCCGTAGCGGGACTATCTTGTCTGAATAATTGTGTGGATGTAAACCTGATATTATCTATGTGAGATGGAAAATGTATGCCCTATTTGTCAATCTTCGTTTATGTATTTGCTATGATTATCTCGCTTGCGAAACGCTTAGATGTGCCTCTTTCCCTTTTGGGGCATCGCCCCCAAAATAGGAAAGGGCCGCATCTTAGTCGTTACAGTGGCGCCGGCGTTTTTTTACCCGAAAGGCATTTTGTTGTAGCAGAATGGCCCGTACGGAGTGATAAAGGCGGTTGCGGCTTGGTTGGACTCCTTCACTTTGATTTGATGGTTTCCGAATTAGGTGTCGAGGAAGCATAGTGAGTCGTGTCCGGCGATGGCGTCGATGATTTGTTCTATGCGGGGCAAGGGAAATGGATCATTAGGACATGCTTTATTTAGGTCTTTAAAATCGACACCATGAACAAAATTTCCAACCACTCGGGATGTTTGATATCTCAGATGAATCCGGCTTCGAGTAATTTTGCTAGTTCGGTACCCATGGCTGGACGCTTGGGTTCGAAAATTGGCGTAACGCTTGTTTGACTGGTTTAAAGCGTGCAATTATGTTCAGGCTATGCTCTGCCAGTCTTCCTGGGATTCCTGGCATATCTGAAGTGTGTCACGCGAATATGTCCCAATTTTCATGCAGGAATGTGCGCAATGCTTTGTCGACCACACAGTCCACTTGGACTCCGATAGACGTTGTTTTATTGGGGTCCATTGGATGCACTTGAAATTTGACTGTTTCGTTTGTTGGTTTAAAGGGTGTGGACCTAGGCCACTTTCTCAGGAATAGATCATCCTTATCTACCACTCACCATAGTACGGTTAATTCCTCGGTTGCGAGAACTTCAAAAAGTGCCTCCAAGGCGAGCGATGCAGTTTATTTTTGGCCCGAAGAGCTCTAACCGGGCCACTTGTAAGTGTAATAACACCATCGGGCCCTGAAATTTTGAGCTTCATGTACCCGTAATGTGGTATAGCCTGAAATCTTGAGAAGGCATGTGATAACCACTTCAAAAGGGCACAATATGAAAGGTAAGCTCCTTGTCCCAGTAGTTCTCAGGGGTATAGAATACCACATTGAGAGAAACTCGTCCTGTGAACCGCGCATCTCTTCTGGGGATAATCCTCCAGAAGGTGGTGTGGCTATGTTCGACGCGAGATCTGTCGAACTACATTTTATCTAAAGTATCCTCATAAATGAGGTTTAAGCCACGGCCGCCATCTATTAGTACCTTGCGGAGTCTAAAGCCTTTTGCAATGGGATTGAGGACCAAAGAGGTAGGTGTTCGACTTGAGCGGATTCTCTGTTGGTCTTCCTCGCCGAAAGTTATGGGTGTGTTCGTCCATAAATTCGTCGCTGCCACCTGGAATATTTGGCCGAGTTCTCAAATAGCTCTCTTCCTCTGTTTTTTTAGGGAAACATCTCATAGATTGTTAATATCTCGACGTTGTTATCGAGCGGTGTTGCTAGACTTTTTTTGGAGGATGAGACCCCGAGGATAGCCTATCCACTTTTTGCCAGTTTCCTAACAACCCAGCAAGCTCGAAGGCTATGAGTCGGGTTAACGCTCAGCAATACGGAGTGTATGGGGCATGGTCTATCCAATAGTTCATCAAGGACAGTTCTGGATCCTTCGAGAGGTTTGTTATTTTTCTCGACAGGCCCGTGTTCGGCCGCAAGATGTTGGTGTATGCGCTTTCTCCGAGCTCCTTAGAATTGCTCTGTGTAGATTGACTTCGTTCGCATTTACTGAGTATGCCACATGCTTTCCATTGCGCAGAATTTCTGTACCATGTAGATTGCTCGGTGAAGCTGTTTATGTGATGACGGGCGAGAGTGTTAAGATTCCTTCATCATAGCAATTATGTCGAAAGGTTTCTATGATTTCCTGGTCGTTGCAATCCATTATCTGATTTTTTTTTTATTAGGAGACACCTAGCCCAGAAGTGCTGGACTGCCTCCCCTTGTTGTTGCTTGATGCACAGTAGGTCCCGTATATCGGGCCTCTACGAATTATTCACACAGAGTTTGAATTGGGAGGCGGGTGGGGAAATTTTTTGCATCCCAGCAGGATGTGAATCCTCGGTTTTGTCGGTTGTGTCTCGTACCATCATGGGGTTCGGCGCGCTGGGTTCAGGATCTGAATTATCAGTTCGACATTGTCGCATGGAATCTAATTTGCACTTCAAATTGAGTTCGGGGCGGAGCTCGGATTCTGATTTAGTGGGGCGATCTGGATTGTGGGAAACCCGAACATAAAATGTTCTAAGCTCCGACGGTTGGGAAGGCGAACCCTCAGCCTGGTCCGCGAGGGTGGCAACCAAGTGCGTGATAGGTGGGACATGAATTTCCTATCACCGGGTTTAATCCCGACCTGATCATAGACCGAAGGTTGGTCATTTGCTATCCATGGATCCGTCCAAGCAACACGTTTAATTCCGTGATATCTGCGGTGTCCATGATTTCAGAATACATGGGGTCAACCCACAGTGTCGCTTTTTCGGGGGTTCTTAGAGTCTCATCAGGGTAGCGTTCATCCAAACATGAACCGGGTATATCGTCTGGTTCGGGCCCTAAGGCCGGAGCCTAGGCAGAGGCCGCATCGATGGCGCGATCCACCACCCCTGATGTTAGGGCGTCGGGGCTCGAGCGCTCTTCAAGGGGAGTCGAAAGCTTTGTCAGAATAAGATATCCCCGGGAGTCGGCAACGAACTCTAAGTTCCCAAACCTGATCTTCTGGTCGGGGCGAGGTATCCATCCCGGGCAAGGCAGCCGATTGGATCAGCATGCAGCACAACACTACCAAACACGAAGACCTCTCCGGGAACGATAACGTCCCCGTTGCAGATGCAGTCGCTGATGATTAGGCGAGCCGTCGATCCTTTGGCGATCCCAGAGTGGAACTCTCAATGAAAGCACCAACATCGGTTTCAAAACCGGTAGATCTCGGGTAGGGGGGCCCAACTGTTGATCTTGGATCGATGGGTAACAGGAGACAAGGGAGATAATGTTTACCCAGGTTCGGACCGTCTTGATGGAGGTAAAACCCTACGTCCTGCTCTTGTTTATATTGAAGATGGAGTATCGATTACAGAGTCGATCTACCTCGAGATCGTATGATGTTGTCTAAACCCTAGGAGTGTTGATCTTAACATGCCTTACGGACTAAAACCCCTGGTTTATATAGATACCATGGGTACCTAGGGTTACAATGTCGGTTACGTCTGGGAGTAAACATGTTGGATCCATCATCGAGACTTGGAGTGCACGCCACGGCCGGAGCCTAGGCGGAGGCCGCATCGATAGCGCGATCCACCACCCCTGATGTTAGGGCGTCGGGGCTCGAGCGCTCTTCAAGGGGAGTCGAAAGCTTTGTCAGAATAAGATATCCCCGGGAGTCGGCAACGAACTCTAGGTTCCCAAACCTGATCTTCTGGTCGGGACGAGGTTTCCGACCCGGGCAAGGCAGCCGATTGGATCAGCATGCATCACAACACTACCAAACACGAAGACCTCTCCGGGAATGATAACGTCCCCGTTGCAGATGCAGTCGCTGATGATTAGGCGAGCCATCGACCCTTTGGCGATCCCAGAGTGGAACTCTCAATGAAAGCACCAACATCGGTTTCAAAACCGGTAGATCTCGGGTAGGGGGGCCCAACTGTTGATCTTGGATCGATGGGTAACAGGAGACAAGGGAGACAATGTTTACCCAGGTTCGGACCGTCTTGATGGAGGTAAAACCCTACGTCCTGCTCTTGTTTATATTGAAGATGGAGTATCGATTATAGAGTCGATCTACCTCGAGATCGTATGATGTTGTCTAAACCCTAGGAGTGTTGATCTTAACATGCCTTACGGACTAAAACCCCTGGTTTATATAGATACCAGGGGTACCTAGGGTTACAATGTCGGTTACGTCTGGGAGTAAACATGTTGAATCCATCATCGAGACTTGGAGTGCACGCCACGGCTTTGGAGATTTCCGTCTTGGATACGGCGTCGTCTTGTAGTTCAGCCCTTCAATGATAAACACGGGACGACCCATGAGTCCAACCAATGAAGATAGGTCGGTGGCCCGAGGGCCCCTTAGTCCCGGATTCCCTCAACTGCCAAAGTACCTCTTGCCCAAGAGGCCAATAAAGCCATCTTAAACCAGACGTGACATATCATATATGGTTAGCAAATTGAGCTGGTTCAACTTGAATCCATGAGATGATCACCAAACTAGACTAGAAAACCTAATGAGATTCTGAGAGGAACCACAACATATAGAGTTCACTATAAATACTTCAAAAAAACCTAGTGGGTCTCTTTATTAAAGGGCTCTCACGAACAACCATAGATGGCGCATTAAGGGATACACGTTTGAGGCCCATTTGATTTTCATTACAATGGAAATTTGACATATGTTACTCGAGATCCCCTGAATTGGGAAATGGGAAGACAAAGTGTATGGAAACTATAGAGTACAAATGAATCCGTCATTTCTCTCGACAAATGCCGAAGACAAAGTGTATGGAAACTATAGGTCCCCACATACAATGTGCGGATATTTGGTTACTTGTGGATCGGTGTTTTAATCCCACCTCTTGTCCACATGTGGAACCTATCTAACATCACCACACTTACCCAACTTTCTCTATAAGTGTTGAAATAAAAATATCAGACCATGCGAGTTGTTTGAAACAAATAGATGAAACTAGTGTTCAAAGAAATTTCAAATGCTCAACCTTGTGCGAATAATTTTTTAAATTCATCTAATATAATATGCACACATGAACACGTTTGTACAGTCCACTAGGAAGATATCTACTCATGTATATTATCGAAACAAAGAACTTACAACATAATAGTTGTGTGAAACAGTGAGATGAAACTAGTGGTCAACGAAAAATTTAAACGATCGACCATGTGCAATCACTTTGTCGATATGTGTTTTAAATAACATGTACACATGAACATGTTTGTAAAGTGCATTGCAAATATATAGACCTACTCGTCTATGACTATAGAAACAGAAAACTTACAACACAAAATTTGTTTGGAACAACGAGATGAAATTACTCATATAAAACAATCAAACGATTGATCGTGTACGTGTACGACGAATTTGACAAAATTTGTTTAAAAAATCTCTAAGCATAAACACATAATTGAAGATTTACAGTTCACTAAATTAAAAACCGAATGCCTCAATGATACCATAATGCCGAAGTGCACCATTCTGATGTAGAGTTTATCTCGAACAAAAACACCGTTGTGTATATTAGGAGGGGTAAGGTGAAATAGATCAAGCAAGGTGAGTAGAACAAAACACATAGGGACCAAATACCAGTTCATTGTGTGCCTACATCGTTAGAGCCACCCCTGCTCGCTTACGCTCGCTCGGGTCTGGCTCAAAGGAAATGATTGATTCGAACGTTTCTCCGTAGCCAGGCCTAGCGTTGCTTTAAAGTTCGTGCGTCCAAAATTTTGATGAAACCCACGCAAGCCAACAGGCCATGTTTTTCGTCCCGGAGTCTGTCTAGAGGAAATACGGACAACCAACTCGACCCGAGTAGTCTCCATATGTATCTCAACAATCGATGCGTTGTATAGGTAGTCGGGCTAATGTTTTCGATAAGTCCTAGCATGAGTGCTTCACCCTTCTCCTCAACTTCGTATGCATGCACTACTTTCACGACTCCCCGTTGCCACCTTCATCGACAACCCCGTTGTAAGAAAAATTAACCCCACAATTCATATTGTTCTTGGTCGATTCACTTGCCATGTTATTATCTATCAAACTAGGGTTTATCTCGTTAGTAGATACCATGCTAGTTTTTATTCATAAGCACGCCCAATTATTTCTGGTGGAGCTATCTTTATCATTCATGTCATTCACTAGATACGAAATTGTATTAATGATACTCGTCGCATTATTTCCAACAACCTTTAGAAAGAAGACAGTTCCACAATAAAAAGAAGAATATGGTATTACTGTTTTCTTTCCTCAGTAATTATCAGTTCGATCTACAGGTATGTGCCCCACTCAAAGTTTAATTTGATGTTCTTTTTTCTTCTTCTCATGTCCAACTTGTAATCATGTAATGCTCTAGACATTAAATATCAGCATGATCACGAATCCAATAATTGTGTGCTGAAACGAGCATAAATGAGCTCTACTATAATATATTATCTCCCTATCTATCTCATTAGAGACCCTGGGTCACTAACCGTAAGTGGAATGCAGTCATTGTTGACGGTGATGTTTAGCACTACAACTGAAAGAACGCCCATCCTATCTAGTGCCTCACATGCTACAAGCAAGTGGTTAGCAAGAATAAATCAGAACTTCCCTGCAAAAAAGGAAGAAGAATAAATCAGAACTAAGCTGGATTTGATGTTTGGGACGATAGAATTGATATTCCCCCTAACCAGGGGGCACTGTTGTAACATGGGCGTCAAGGCGGTCTACGAAAATGCGCACCCGATGAGATGTGTGGTTGGCAAGAAAAAACACTTGGTAGAGCCTAGAAGGATCTTGCAGGTGTGTAAACTTATAAACTAGGAGTGACTAGGAGAAGAATCATCTAGGTAGGTGGAAAGATAGGAATCTGATCAAGGTAAAGTGGTAGCAATTGTTCATGTTTATCTTCAATCGTGGGGGGGAACATTTATCTGCTGGGAGGAATATGTGGGGAGACTAGACTCTGGACTCTTGGAGTCTCGAGAATATTTGCCGGAAGAAAATTTCGTTGGGGAGTACGGTAATTTTCTGGTAAAAGAAATGAACTGTGTCGGATTTAACATGTTCGTAAACTAAACATGTTATCCTTGACAGACGTTATTTGCCATGCAAATTTGTTTGATATGTCATATGACTAAAAATCAGACATGTGTTGGATAGTCGAGTTCATCTACTAATCTCTTCGCTCTTCTTTCTCTTGAGCCTTCATCTTCGGATCCTTCTTCTTAGAGTATCTTTAGCAGACCTCATAAAAACATAAGCTGTAAAACTGGGATGTGGATCGAAAAAAAGATTTTAAAAGTTCATTTTAGCTACGGCCGAATAAAACATGTAAAACAAACTGTAAAATTATGATAAAGGTGTCCTTCCTTCGGTCCGTCAGCCGCCGCCCTTCCTCCAGCCGGCCGTGCCGGCCATGCCAGCCGCGCCCAACCCTGTCGGCCGCGCCCCATCGTCTATCAGCCATGCCCCGTCGCCCGCCGGCCGCGTTCCGTCCCCGTCGGCCGCGCTCCATCACCACGCCGGTCGCACCCGGCCTCGCCGACCGCGTCTTGTCGCCTGCCGGCCACGCCCCGTCGCCCGCCGGTAGTGCCCTGCTCTTTTGCCAGCCGCGTCGGTCGAGTCGTGCCCCTTTTGCCGACCGAGCCAGGAGGATTCCGGCAGCCAGGCCGAGGTCATGGGAGGCCATGGCGAGGTTGAGCTCGTCCAATTCAAACCGGCGGCGATCAATTGCGGCGTCCAACGGCCTTTTCCGGCGTGCGATGATGAATTCAGACGAGTTTATGACAGATTCCGGCAAACTCCACGACGGCGGGTTTGCTCCGACGAGGTTTGGTCGGTATACAGAGCCTCCCATGTTCAGCCTTCCAACCTTCAAAAATAAGGGTTTCGGATGTGACTTTACCATGCCCCTTCAAAAATTTAGGGGTTGGATCACTTTTACGGTTTCTGTTATGAACATTTTTTTGATCAAAACTGTAAATTTTTACGGGTTTAACCATTTATACGTGGTCTGCTAGAGATGCTCTTACTCTTCTCTCTCCTGTGACAATTCCATAATGAAACAGTTCAGAATGACACACGAAAAATCGAAACAATCACAAATTTAGCCGAAGGAGAAAATAATGAGAGGGAGGATCCACGAAACGGATTGTTTGTTCTCTCAAAAAGAGGGGATGCGTTCAGTCTCTGCATCAAGTGATGCACACATCATTTTATTGATTATTTCAAAGTTCATTATTCAAACACAGTAAACTTCAATAAAAAAAACTACCACAATGGCTACCACACAGGCAAATTAAAAAAGAAAAATGTAGGAAAAATGAGCCTCATGCATCACTCCAATACCCATCGGTTGCACCACATATGGATCAAGCCGATAACATTGGAGATAACCTGCGAAACTATAGTAACTTTTCTTCTGTTGAAAATATAATCATTATAAATGTTTAAAATTGCCAAAGTAAAGCGCAAATTCCGACACCAATCTGAGACTTCAATTATGGATGAACGCACATAAGCCAGTTTCCTGAACATATCAGTGAATGAACAAATGTTAAAACCTACTCCCTCCGTTCCTAAATATAAGTCTTTCTAGAGATTCCATTAGCAGGCTACATACGGATGTATGTAGACATACTTTAGAGTGTAGATTCATTTATTTTGCTTCGTATGTAGACTCCTAGTGAAATCTCTTAAAAAACATATATTTAGAAACGGAGGGAGTATATGGACAAACCGTTATGATAGCTTGGACGGTGGGCAGTGAATGAATAGAGATTGAATTGGCTCCCATTGCACAAAAGCAACACTTTGTGCGAGAGTGGGTTTCTGCTCTCGGGCTCATTTGCATTCACGTTCATGGAAAAAAATCAGAAGAAATGCTAGATTTTTTTAAAAAATACAATTATTTTTTGTGTGGTAGATAAAGGAACGCATAAAAGTTTAACTTATTTGGATATCTGAGCAGCTCTCAACAAAAAGGATAAATCGAGGTCTGCAAAAAAGGTTTACTGTTCTCATCCGATTTGTCTTTTTTAACGAGAACTGCTCAGATGTTCAAATAAGTTAAATTTAAGAGTGGACCTCACGTACCAAAATATCTACCACACAAAAAAATCTTGAATCTTTTTAAAAGTTTCTTTTACTTATTTTTAATTTTTTTCATCAGCGGGAGCAGATGAGCCTCAGAGCAAACTTGAATTTTCGCACTTTGTGCATCCTTGTCGATTCTGTTTTCCTCGGATCAAATGGGAGGCTGCAGCACAAGAGGCGTCTTGATGGGCCCTCCAAAGAAAGCTAATAATCTTGGAACTACAGTAAACACATGAGCAAAGGGAGCGCCAAAGAGGAGGTTTCCGCACAGGAGGCGTGTTGATGGCCGCCCATGCATTGTAACTCCCCGGTTTACTGGATATCCCGTGTACTATAGCCGTTCACTCTAGCTCCCAGATTAACGTAGCAATTTATCGTGCAAAGAAGATATAACTGTTTGAAATACACAAATATTTAAAATTCAAACAATTTTGACACGCAAACATTTTCGGAAACTTTTTGAAAATTTTATGACAATTGAGAACAAATTATTTTTAAAAAGAACTTATTTTGAAATGATGAACAAAATTTGAATATTAGATATTTTTATAAAAACCTGATTTTTATGAATTTGTGATTTTTCTAAAACAGGAACAATTTTGTATTTTGATAACAGGAACAATTTTGAAAACATCAACCATTTAAAAATATGCACATAATTTGATAATGCTTGAAAATTTTGAAATTTTAAAAAAAATATGTAAATTAAATAAAACAATATATAATTTTTATTTTTAAACAAAATTTTAAATAGGAACTTGATTAGAATTCCAAATAAAATATAAAAATGCGAACAGATTTTGAATTCCCCATTATTTTTAGTTCATTTTCAAAAAGTGAAATTGTAGGAAAATAGAAACTAAAAAAAGGTAAAAAGGAAAAACAAAGAACAAGTGAAAACCTTAGCTTACCTTTTTAAAGGTATGTAAAAAAAGAATTATAGAAATAGAGGAAGAACAAATTGACAGATAAGTGAATATTGTTTCTTATCGATTAACATTTTATAATCTTAATAGTACAGACATGAGAGAGAGAGAGAGAGAGAGTTGTTGCTATAGGTTATGCATAAAACATTATGAACCAAGGTATCTAGAAGTTTATGGAACTGATGTAGAAGCCCAAATAATTTACAGAAAGACAATGGATCATGAGGTATACACCTTCTCTCAAGAATCAGGTAGAATAGCGAGTACAATAGCGTCACATCTGTTCTATGAAATACACCTTAAATGCCACTTGATGCAGGCAAACCCCATTTGGCGCTACACGCGCCCGTTAGTACTGTTTCTGCAAACGGACGTCTACAGCGCTCCCGCTATGGGCGAGCCCATCCGGGCTTTTTTCTTTTGTTTAATCCCACAAAAAGAAAATTGCACTTGTGAGATTCAAACCCGCGACCACCTTGACGAAGTTATACCGGTGGAATCATTCCGCCACCACAGCGGGATCTGTTAAAATGAACTTTCTACATTTTTAATCTTTGTTTTGCCCTTTTCCTTTTTTGGTTATTCTTTTTCATCTTGGTTCGTTGATTTGTTTTGCAAATACGTGAAATTTTATTTTGAATTGATGTTTTTTCGAAATTCGATGAAATCTTTTTCAGATTTGTGAACTTTTTTGAATTCAATGATTTTTTTAAATGAAGATTTTTATTCAAAATTGATGGATTTTTTCCGATTAGGTAAACTTTTGAAAATTGATGATTTTCTGAAAAATATTTGTGAACCTTTTTGAAATTGGATGAACTTTTAAAAAAAATCTCTGAAGTTTTATCAAATATAATAAACTTTTTTTCAACTCCGATGAACTTTGTCAAATCCAATGAACTTTTTTCAATTTCATTTTTTTCAAATAGTCTTATCTTCATGGAATTTGAACGTACGTTTTTGAATTCACGTTTTTATTCCTTTTTCAGTTTTTACCAAATTTTAATGGTTTACAGGTCAACTACGACCTGTCAGCTGCTTTTTTGTGTGTGTGGTAAAACCAGTCAAAAAAAATTTGTGAACTATTTTCCAAATGAATGATTTTTTCCCAAATTTGTGAAATTTTCAGGATTAATGAACTTTGTTCCGAACTTGATGGGTTTCTGTTTTTTCTGAATTGATGAACGGTTTCAAATTTTGTGAACTATTTTTGAAAATCAACCAATGTTTTTCATTATTTCATGATTCTTTTCCAAATTAATAAACACTTTTCTGTTTTGATGTTTTTCCCCAAAATTGATGAACTTTCTTCAAATTTGTGAACTCTTTATGCAAACATGGTGAACTGTTTTGAAAATTGATGACACTTTTTAAATTCACGATTTTTTTGTATAAATTCTTAAATCTAAATTGTACACGACAATAAATAACGCTGCCAGACAAGCTCATCCCGACTGGAATGCAGGACAGGAGTTCGAATCCTAGAGGTAGCAACTAATTTTGCTGTTTTCTCGCACATTGCGCTCACATTCGTTGGCTGGCCCAACTGAGCAATTTTGTAAGCGCGAACTGGTTCCACGACGCAGAAGGCGCGGTATAGAAGCTCCTCTTGATGTGTCGAATAGGGTTTCCAGCAAATTGTTTCTGCATTAAAAATATATCGTCCATTTTTAAAATATCAAAAATAATAAAAATGTTCAATAATACAAAAACAAATCGCCAATATAAATAACACTACCTGAAATCCATAAAATGCTTGCCAATGCAATAACGGTCATGATATGAAAAAAATCATAATTCAAAAAATATTTTTTTTGCGGGAATACAAAGTTTTGTAATAAGAGTATTGTTACAGGAAAAAAGATATGAAGAGCTCCATCAACGATCGGACAGCTCGCTAGGCCGATGTGTAGCATGTCCCTTTGTAAAATTCACACAGAATTGTTTCACCCCAGGAAAAAGCATGACAATTATATCTCGCTTTAAGCGAGTGCTACTTCCATCTCGCTGAAGTGAATACCCCGCCCCTGGTGCTATTAGGCCAGCCTGTTTGGGCATGTTTGAAGGAAAGAGAAAGAAATGGATGAAACAAGGATTCGAACCCTGATCGCTTGGTTGTTGGGGCTACTCGGGTAGCCACTAAGCCGATTTCAAATTAATGTAAAGTATTAGGGCGAGATATAGTTGAGGTTAAAAGAGTTAGTTTTGCAAAAAAAAAATAAGGGGGGGGGGTTTATTTTCTTTTGTGTCTTTATTTTTATATTTTTCCACCATTTTTGATTCATCTCTTCCTTTGTTTCAATATTTTTTTTTTATTTTTTTTCTTTTATTTTGGTTTTTATATTTTTATATTTTATGGTTTTATTTTCTGTCTTCTTCTTTTTTATTTTTTTTGCTTGTTTTGGTTCATCTTTGTGCTCTTCATTTTTTATAGGGTTTCCTTTTCTTCTTTTTTGCTTTTGGTTTCCATATCACATTTTCCGTATATTACACGAACATTTTCTAATACATGTTAATATATTTGGAATAAATATTTAGCAATTTTCGAATACATGGTTAACATATTTTCTACACATATTCTTATTCATTGATGAAAAAAATTCAAATACAAGATTAATATTTTTAATACATTAACAACATTCTTTATGTACATATTTAACATTTATTAAATGCTTTTCAACATCTTGAGAATAAAATATTTCACATTTTTTAAATGCATGGTCATCATTTTGTATATATATTTAACATTTTCCAAATGGTTGATTTATATGTTTCAATACTTTTTCAATATTTTTACAAATTCTTCATGAACATTTTTATACACATGATAAAAAAATTCACATTTTTGATATTTCTCAATACTTATTCAATATTTTAATACCTAGTCAACATTTTTTATACGCACACATTTTCTAAATGCTTGATTAGTTCATTTTTAAAAGTTCATGTTTTCAGATACTTTTCTAACATTATTATATGCACAATTGTTTTATCATTATTAATTCATGGTCAACATTTCTCTACACTCGTTTAACATTTTTTAAATGCTTGACAATATTTTTGAAAATACTTGTTCATCAACTTTCCATATTCTTTATTGAACTGTTTTAAATACATGGCCAATTTTTGCATACACATTTGATATTTTTTAAACACTTTTCGTGTATGTGATAAATATGTTGTCTATATGGATGTCACGTTTTTCAAATGCTTGCTCAACATTTTTCAAATATTTTTAGAGGGTTATTTGTAATATAAGCATATATTATAATATTATAAAGTATAAACAAAATAGAAATATTTCAAAAAAGAAAAAAAACGTAAAAAACATATATAGGAAAAAATGAGGTTATGGTATCCTGTGCGTCTGGGCTGGCCCATCTCGTTCTCCCCCTTCAGCCAGTGTTCCATTCGTCTCGCTCCATGCCGGACATAAAGGACCCCACGCAAAAGAACGGTAAACCTAGATCCATGCTGGAAATGCCAGCGTGCTTGTGTTTTTTTCACGGGTCAAAGACTTTATTTCTCATAGAATGGTCATATCACTTATAAGAAAAATAAAATAAAATTACGGGTAAAATTCTCCACAGTCCAAACATCGGCTATCAAGTGAATATCTAATAAAACTATCAGCAACTTGATTCGCTTCCTGAAAACAATGTTCATAGTAAAAAAAAATTGAAGTCCATGACCATTTGTTTATTCTGGAACTACAACCACATCAGCTCCAAGATAGTGCTTCATTGATTGCATTGCTTCCAAAGGCCATCGTGCGTGTTTGCTTGTTATGGAGCGTTCGGCCTATTTCTCGCCCGTATGTCTTTTTTTTTCTTCATTTATGTTTTTTTTCAACACATGTCTACCTTTTTCATACAGATTTTATATTTCACATACAACACAAAAAAAATTTATGCAGTTATTGAAATCAAATAAATAATATTTTTCTAAATATAGTTAGTCCATATTTTTCATACTAATTTTGCATTTTACATATACCGCAGGTATATGTAATTATACATATTAATATAATAATAATTATTTTCTAAAATGTATGTTTCGTTGTTCACTTTTGACAAACCTATTTTACATTTTTCATATACACATGTACATTTTTTTGCATGTTACATTTTTAATAGATAATTTTGATTTTTTTCAAACACATGTTTTTGAAATTCTATCTGGATGCTTTCTTGAATGATGTCAACATTTTTCTAAACTATGCTAAGATTTGTTTTTTAAATTCATGATTTTTTTAATATATGCTTTGATGCCTACTCTTCTCTATACACAATGTAAATTTTTTGTATACATAAGAATGAAATTATATACATATATAATATTTTGAACATTACTTTATGAGTTAAAAATAAACAGTTTTCATATATGTGTTAAAAAAACATATTCTTTGCTTTTATTTATTTCAGTATTTTTACGTTTCGTAAATATGAAAAAAAGCTTGTGTTTTGTAAAAAAAATTAAAGAGTTTTTTTTAGGTCGAGCTCGCATATACTACAAGTATATCCAAGTGCAATTTTTCATACAATTTGTCTTGCGGGTGCTAATTTATGTACAAATATTTGACAATATTAGCTATTTGTGAAATCTATATGCGCTCATTTCCTAAGTACATGTATAATAAAACTATATCCAGTTTGCTAAAAATTTAAAATTTAGTCTCGCTATTTCCATGGTCAAAATATATTTTATTCCTTATCTTCATAATAGGGTATATTATATATAATGCTTATCAGGACGGGACTGGAACACCAAATATTTATAGAGTAAAGTTATTTGAGAACTCACTAATAGTATTGGAGTGGTTCACTAAAATATCCGTGATATGGCCACCTTGGCAAATGAGTACTTCAAAGAGATTTTTTTTTCGGCCACTCGTTGGATGCTACATGGGTGGAGCTACTTGAACCAAAAGTTTTCGGACGAGGACAATGGGCGCTTGTGTGCTCCCTTTGATGATAAGGAGATTTCCGAGCTATTTTTCAGATTAGGCCATTGAAGGCCCTCGGTCATGATGGCCTACCAGTGAGGTTCTTTTAGCGTAATTGGTAGGTGTTAAAAACTAGTGTAATATCATCGGTCAAGGAATTGTTTGTCACCGGAATTATGGCAGAAGGAGTAAATCCTACATCTATTATTGTTATTCTAAAAATTCATAACCCTACTAGTTTGTCCCATTACATGCCCATTAGCCTATGTAATCTCATATATAAGATCATATCCAAGTGCTTGGTGAACCTCATAAGGCCTTTACTTGATGATATTATTTTCCAAGAGCAAAGTGCATTCATCCGAGGGCGTATGATTACGGATAATGCTCTCGTGTCCTTTGAGTGCATTCACCATATTAAACAACAGAAGGATCAAACGAAAAGTTTTTGTGCTTATAAGATGGACCTCTGGAAGGCATATGCTAGGGTGGATTGGAAGTTCTTGATGCAGGTGATGCAAAATTTGGATTTCTCTCATCGATGGGTGGACAGGATAAGGTTGTGTGTCACATCAGTTAGGTACTCTGCCAAACTCAATGGCACCCTCTTGGATTCCTTTGCATTGGCGCATGGTCTTTTGCAGGGCGATCCTCTGTCCCCATTTTTGTTCCTTTTTGTGGCGGATGGACTTACTGCTATTCCGAAACATTACGTGTCTTGTGGTGATATATCTCCGATTAAGGTGTGCAGAAGAGTTCCGGGCAACTCGCATCTTCTATTTGGTGATGACAGCTTGCTTTTTTTAAGGCAAACCGAGCTTGGGCTGAAAATGTTAAATTAGCATTGAATCAATATGAAAAGCATTAGGTCAATTTCTGAATTTTGATAAGTGTTGTATTCTCTTTTGTATTGCATGTCCCATTGCTAATCGAGAGGAAGCTAGAGGAGTAATGAACGTCACTAGGCTGGTCTTCGAGGAAAAGTACCTCGCTCTTCCTACACCTGATGGTCGCATGTTGAATGGAAAGTCTCAAAATCTCCAGGCGAGTTTAACGATGCGGTTCATCCAATGGGGAGATGGTCACCTTGTCCAACCTGGGAGGGAGACTCTAGTTAGATATGTTGCTATTTCCCTACCTACCTATTTGGTGGGTGTGTTCAAAAGTCACTACCGTGTGTGATGAACTAACACGGATGGTGAGAGCATTTTATTGGGGAGCTGAAAAAGGCAAGAGGAAAGTACATTGGTGTGCATGGGATGATCTACTACAACCAAAGAGTAATGGAGGTGCTAGTTTGTGAGATTTCAAAAATTTTAATCAAGCCTTGTTAGCAAGGCAAGCATGAAGATTGATCTCTAGACTTGAAAGCCTATGTGCACAAGTGTTATATTATCCAGATGGTAATATTAAGGATGTCGTTTTCTCTCACAATGTATCTTCTTCGTGGCAAGCTATTAGCTATGACCTTGATCTGCTAAAATAGGGCTTAATATGGAAGTGCGGAATGGACAAAGTATTCATGTGTGACTCGATAATTGGATACCAATACCCTTATCCTACAAATCGATCACCATACAAGGAAGGTGCATGATCTCTTTTGTATCTCGTCTGCTGAAAGAAGATGGCTAATGGAATATAGGACTTTCATGGGAGTATTTCCTTCCGGCTAATGTTGAGGAAATAATGATAATCATGGTGTCCCTCCGCCAAGAGGACGACACGTTGGCATGGGGTCCTGGTAAATACGATGTATTTTAGTCAAGAGTGCATACCCGTTTGCTTTGGAAGAGATTCACATGAGTTCGGAAATGGGCTCTAGTTCTCAACCGGATGGAAGTTGCTCATGATGAAAATTTATATGGTCATTCGATGTTCCTCGAGAGGTCTAGAACTTTGATGGCGAGTTGCCACTAACTCACTACCAACGTGGTCCAACAAGCGGAGGCTAGGACTTGAAACTAGTGACCTTTGCCCTGTGTGTGGAGTTGAACCCGAGTACTCCTACCATGCCCTTTGTAGCTGCATTTTATCAAGAGTTCTATGGGAAGTTATGTTCGATGTATGATCACTCCTGTCGTGGTTTTGTAACGATAGATGTCCTCGTGATAGTACTAAATCGAGGAGCCATCACAACTAGGTGGATGCTTGGATGGAGTATATCGGGAATGAGAGACAAGGGTTTACCTAGGTTCGACCCCTCCGATGAAGGTAAAAGCCTACGTCCTGCTTTTGGTGTTATTGATGATGATCTTCATTACAAGGGTGAGGAATCGCTAACCTAGCTCTCGAGGGTTTCTAACTTGTTCTCTCTACCTGAGGGGATCCCCTTTATATATAGGTTGAGGCCCTCAGATTACAACAGAGTCCGGGTCGCAACATGACCCATGACCTAGTATAATTCCTACTCATCATGGCTATCAAGTATGGTAAACCTTTGGCGCCTTGTTGTGATGAGCCGGCCTGCCAAGTACGGGCCCGTCAGACGGTCTTCTTAGATGAGCCGCCTTCCGAGCTTCAACCTCTAAGGCTTATGGTTGACTAGGCCTTGGGCCACCACCTTGATTGCCAGCTTATCTACCTTGCGTGTTATCCCATGGGGTATATCCCCAACATTAGCCCCCGATTTAGCTTGGATTTACCCATGTTAAACTCCATCTAACTTGTAGCTTAACTTTTTTGCATTAATCCCAAGTCGGCATTTCTCTTTTCTTTCAATGAGGTGTCTGGGTCAGTAGTGTGTCAGCTTACTTTCCTTCGTCCAACACTTATCTTCTTTTTGAACACTTACAGAATGACATCATCCTATTGACCGCTGATGTGGAGATGTCATTAGAGAAAGTACAACAAGGTATAGTCAGCAGGCTGTAAGGATTAAATACTATATTTTTACTGAGTTGGATGAGAGAGAAGGGAAGCAGGCTCTTCGTGAAGAGCTAGCTCTAGCACATGCTCCTAGGTGCTTTGTGAGAATGAAAGGTGGGCCATATATGATAAAAGTAGTACTCTTTTATAGTTAACTATTGTACAAGCTAGCTATAAATGGGCTATAAGACTGCTTATAGCCAGCAGTTGGCTATACTATTAACCATGCTCTTATAGCGAATCTTTTTGAACAGTCGTCAAATCTGGCCAAGCGCAAAAATCAAGGCGACCCAGCCGCCGCTAGTCACTGTAGCTCCTATATTTTCGCCGCGCCGTTTTGGGTTCACTCCCCCTTATAAATATAAATACCATGGTCATCTCTCACTTTTCGTCCATCTTCTTCCTCTCGCCACCTTCTCTTTGCTCAAACTTTGCCGGAGTTCAGGACGCGAGAAGCAATCCAGTCACGCTGCCGTCATCATGAGAGCTCATCTTCTTCACCCACGGTCCTCTCCAGAAACGCGCCACTTCGAGACGCCCCCCTTTCTGGATCTGGTAAGTAGTCCTTTCGACATTAGTTTTTATACGTTCTTCGGAGTTCGTTGTGTTCATTAGATTTCTTGCTAGCAGTAATAGTAGATCCAAAAGTTTCATGTTCTATTAGTAGATGTAGTTTCGAGTTAAGCTCCTGTGTATTTTGTAAGATGATAGATCCAGAATTCTCTATTCATAATATCCTATGTACACTTCGCCTTCGATACCTCCGTTGTTCCTCGAACAATTTATGTTCCTTTTCCGCAATTTACTAGATCTGTTCATCCCTTTGTTTCGGTAGAAAGTAGTTTTTACATGCAAAATTACACGAAGTCCTCTAGACCAAATGATTCATTATTTGTCCGGCTTATCTCATTCATCTCTCCATTATCTCACGGATTTATTTTCTGGCTTATCTGGCTATCCATTGCATCTTCGAATGCCAGCTTATTTCAATACACCGGCTCATTTGGACATTCCGACTTGTTTTTCTGTTTCCTCCTTGTAGTGTTTTCTGTAATACTTTCGATGGCCCCCAAGACTAGCAAAGCATATGGATGGGTAAGGTATAACGTGTCAGTGCTTACCTCGAACGAGCTTGTAGGCCAATGGCTTTTGCCGGCTCAGGAAAAGATCGACTGACAAGCCCATGAAGAAGAAACCACTCCAAGGCCCGAACAAGTAGAAGTTGTTGTCTTCACAGATCATCTGCAGAGGGGTTTTCGACCGTCCGGTCCAAAATTCTTTAGAGATATACTCCATTTCTTCGATCTTAGGACTGAGGATATTGGCCCCAATTCAATGACTAACATTTTTCAGTTTCACGTTCTTTGCGAAGTGTATCTCCAAATCGAACAACTGTCACTCTCTTTAGGTACGTCTTCTATATCAACCACAAACTAAAATGAAGAATGGTCCTAGTGTAGATCTTGGTGGAATTTCAATTTAGAAGAGAAAAAACAGTTCCTTCCCTGAATCAAAACTAGCGAGTCATCCTAAAGGTTGGAACACCACTTGGTTTTAAGGTAAGTGTACTGCTCCAGAAGGTCAGAACCCCCTGCCGGGTTACAGACTGGACCGTCTTAATGCTTTGAGTGAATTCCCGGGTTGTCCATATGAAGAAGAGAAAAGACTTTTGGCACCCAAATTCTTAAGATTGAGAGCTTTGATTTCTCATGGACTCACCGAAATCGATCTGATCCGGTGGTGGGTAAGAAGGCGGATTCAACCCCTTAGCTTGAGGGGCGACTTGATGTGTAATTATATCGGTGAGTCGATAAATGCTCAATGCTTTGGAGAGGTGGATTTATGTGAGAGTGACATCAACAAAGCCACCAAGAATTTTTTTTTGGCGACTCAAAGGAGAAATGCAGCATGATCACGTTAGCTCCGTTTTGCTTGACTATCCCGTCAGTAAGTACTCTTTAAACATGTTTACTTTCTTTACTAGAATTTTCCCACCTATCATTTTCATATTTTCGGCTCGTATTTTTTGCTGCAGGCAAATTCTTATTGGTGGAAAGCCAGAGCCAGGACCCCTGTTCTTCCTGCATCTCGGTAAATGGATGACCCGACACATGAGGCTGCCTCGGGAGAAGAATGTGAGCTAGAATTTGACTCGCTTGGTCGCGTGTTTGTTGAACTTTCTAATGCTTTTTCTCCCGAGGAAAATACTGAGACTAGTCAAACTGGTGAAGTTGAGGTAATTTCAATCTCTTCCAACTCATTAGAAACATATATTATGAAGAGGACGAGATGAGCCGTTAGAAAAGTTAAGTTTTCACACACAAGTGCTTACTTAGATCTGAACTTTCTTTTGAAGAAAAATCAACATGCCGCACAATCGAAGCGCAAGACCCAGAGTACTTTTGGGGAAATTGTCCGCTGTCTTATCTCTCGAGCCGGCCGCCCACACGCAACACGTTGAAATGCCACATAGTCCAACTGCTTCTCATCCCCAAGCTTGCATTTTTAAACAACCTCTGAGTTCTTCTGATTCACTTTATCAGGCATCACCGCCCTCTTCTGGCGACTCAACTCCCAACTTTTACCACTAATCATGGGTAAGTCTTTATTTAAGACGGTTTTATTTATTTTGCCATCACTTGTCATTTCCTTGACCTAATATCTTGTTTTTATGACCGCACAACCAAAGCCTTTGCAAGAAATAAGGTGGGTGAGTCATCTTCCGATGCTGTGAGTCGCAACATTCAAAACCTGATGCCAAATGAAGTGGCAACTCGTGTTGACCCTTTTGGCCAAAATGACCCGGAATTGGGAACATGACCCGGAATTGGGAACTGAGCTAGCTCATGATGTGGAGATGACCCATGCTAAAGAGGCGGTCATCACGAAGATGGCTGCTAAAAAACAAGGCATGTTAAATGACCCGCCCATTCAACCTCCCAGTCCTCTCGCCCTTCAAGTAATGTGCCCTATGTGGATAGTGCCGCCTCATCACCTGCCCTGGACAATACGAAAGTGTCCATTGTGGGAGAATCTTTCCAGGCTCATGGCACTTCAAATGTTCTGGCTAAGCTGTAACCAAAGATGAGCTGGAGAAGCTGGATGAAGGAAAAGCCAAGCTGGAGCTTCCAGATTATTTTGCTCTTGATACCAACAGTTTGTATCAACAATATCGGACCTGGTTGTCTGAAAGCCAGGATCTTGAGATGAATTTGGTCAATACTTTGAAGCAAAAGTATGAGGTAGAACTTTATCCTTTACCATTTATCATGCATACTCTTATAGCCCCCAAGGACCGCCTTAGTACAATAAATAGTGAGTTGGGTCTTTGTTGTAATCTTAAGAACCAATCGTATCCCCCAAGGACCGGGCTATTGTGATAATAATGAGCTAGTACTTTTTGGATTACGTGAAGATAAAAATGCCAAATGTAGCCCCAAGGGCTAGCTCATCTCTTCGAGATAGTCGGGGTCTTTTACTTGTACTTAATAATTTGTCATTTCCAAATTGCAAAATAGGATTGCTAGCCCCCTAAGGGCCGACTTATCTCTTTGGTATAGCCGGATCTTCCTATGGTTTAGAAAGAAACAACTTTCATTAGCTCCTAAGTGCCATGTAGAGTGCATGCAACTGCATGGTACTTAGATGAATTTTGTGTTCTGTAGCCCCCAAGGGTCGGGTCATGTGCTTGTGATGGCTCGGGGCTTTGTAGATTTTGTTCCCATATATTTGAATTTTGCATGTCTTGTTGAATGAGGTTGAGTCTGTGGCAGCCGACTTGTCGGGGGGGGGGGGGGGGGTGACCCCCAGGTACCCCATAGACGGCGAGTCGAGCGGGGTGCTTGCCCGCTAGGGCCGGCTGCTCCGACCAGCCGATTGTACCAGCGAGCCAGCTACCCGGAGTCAACTACGACGTCCCTTCGGGCGTGACACGGCTTCATCTATAGTGTAACTTGTCCCCTGGGCGCTGATTTATAAAGTGCCCCGAGGGACAAGCATAGCCTAGCTCCTAAGCTACATATAGCTTAGCATGTAAGCCACCCATGGTAGCTTACATGCCAAGCAGCTTGGTTTGTAAGCTACCCACTGTAGCTTACATACCAAGCCACACACCCATACAAGGGGCTCATGCCCACCACGTATAGGAGGACCCCTTTTGGGCTGCCCTCTCACTCTCTTATGCACACACATAGAGACATGAGGCTAAGGAAGGAAGCACTTAGCTCTCTCTCCCCCCTTCTAATACAGCTCCAGGAGCAATCTTGTACGGCAAATATACGTCATACACACACATGCAGGAGTAGGGGTATTATCTCTCCGGAGAGCCCCGAACCTGGGTAAACCATCGCGTGCTACTACCCTATCCCATCCCAGATCCTCCATGGCAGCCTTGCTCTCACCTCGATTAGCCTACCCATGGCATATGTCCTAAGAAAACGGTGACACGACTTGCATAAGAAGCTTAAGAAAGAGAAAGAGTTGAAAACTGACGCGAAACTTGTGGCGGCTTGTCTCCGGGATTCTTTAATCCAATATGGTACTCATTTGGAGGAAGCTAAGGCCAAGTTTGATGAAGAAAATGCCAACTTGTTGATGCAAGGAGAAGAAGCCAAAAAAAGTCTTGGGTCAGTCACTAATGAGTTAAACACGCTGAAGAAGCATACTACCAACATGACTGCACCCATCTTTGGTACAACTTTTGATCTTTCTACTGTAATTTTCCGGGTCATCAAATTTGCCAGCTCATATTCATGCTTGTCTTCTTTGTGCAGGGCAAAAAAAATCACAATCTCTTGCAAGAGCCAATAGTCAAGATGAAAGCGGTCTTCACATATGTGGAGCATATGTCCACGGGATGCGTCTTGTCCATAATGGTAGTACAAAATCTTGAGCAGCCTCCTAAAAGACTCAAAGAGATCCTGAATCATCTTTCTACAATACCTCAATGGGTTAAAGAGTTCAGGAAATCGGTGACTCATGCTGGAGATAATATGGCACTTGCTCGTGCAAAGGCATATTTTCTTGAGTTGGACTTAGTGGCGATGGAAGGCAGGTTTCTGGAATACAAAAATGATGGCTCAGAATTTTTGGAGGAAGATTATGCCAATTGCATGAAGGAGACCCGTCCGATGTCAATTTTAATTGCTGACAAGCTAAATCTTGTAAAATATCAATCCACCTTTTCAAAGCAGAATATGTGCATAGACCCATAGAAGGACGACCCCTTATAACTTGTGCCTTTTTGTCGTAAGCAATATTTTGCTCCTGATGTTGACTCATCTGTTATCGTAGCTAGAGATTCAAACTTCAAGGCTCTGACCACAATCCAATGGATTCGAAGGGACCTCCAGATCCAACAAGATGAGCCGACTTAGTCGGATCCAAAAGGTACTGGCGTAGAGGACCAACAAGACCCGACTGAGGTAGAGGACGCGCAAGCCGGCTTGCAGGAGTATTCCTTAGGTCTGGCACAGAAACTCTCATTTTTATGGATTTTGAACCGAGCCTGTAATAGGAGTGGTAAACTTTGATCCGTCTGTCACGCAATCCTGCACGTAATACTTGATATTTGTTTCTTTGGCAACTTGTAAATGTGTTATGCTTTGCATCATGATCCCTGTTATCCAAATAAGTCATCTTTCTTTTGTGTATGGTAAGATGCCTAGAATAAGATCATGCTTGGATATAGTGAATACTTTGGTATTTTGACCAAGTAAATAACTGGTAATCGTGTAATCAAGTGAAACAACCTGAGATATATTTGGATGAACCAGCCAATAATAAGATAGAAATTTGTACCTGTAAATGAAGATACAAACAACAAAAGTTCATATTTGTATGAACTATAAGCCGACTTTTAAAGCTCCAGGATTCATGTTGATATTTATCGCTTTATGGACTGTTATTATACTTTGTGGAACCATACTTATGCCTTTTCTCTCTTATTTTGCAAGGTTTATTTGAAGAGGGAGAATACCGGCAGCTGGAATTCTGGACTAGAAAAGGAGCAAGTCTGAGTCCTCTATTCTGCGCAACTCCAAATGCCCTGAAAATCAACGTGGATTTTTTTGGGAATATATAAAAAATACTGGGCGAAAGAAGTGTCGGAGGGGAGCAACCAGGGGCCCACAAGCCTGGTTGCCGCGACCTATCCCCCTGACCGCGGCAACAGGGCTTGTGGGCACCCTGGTGGCCCACTGGCCCCCCTCTTTTGCTATATGAAGGGTTTCGTCCGGAAATAAATCAGGGTGGAGCTTTTTCGTGGATTCTCCGCCGCCACGAGGCGGAACTTGAGCAGATCCAATCTAGAGCTCCGGCAGGACAATCCTGTCGGGGAAACTTCCCTCCCGGAGGGGGAAATCGTCGCCATCGTCATCACCAACACTCCTCTCGTCGGAGGGGAGTCATCTCCATCAACATCTTCATCAGCACCATCTCCTCTCCAAACCCTAGTTCATCTCTTGTAACCAATCTCCGTCTCGCGACTCCGATTGGTACTTGTAAGGTTGCTATAGTGTTGATTACTCTTTGTAGTTGATGCTAGTTGGATTACTTGGTGGAAGAGTTTATGCTCAGATCCTTGATGCTATTCCTCTGATCATGATTATGATTAAGCTTTGTGAGTAGTTACTTTTGTTCCTAAGGACATGGGATAAGTCATGCTGATAATAGTCATGTGAATTTGGTATTCGTTCGGTATTTTGATATGTCGTATGTTGCTTTTCCTCTAGTGGTGTTATGTGAACGTCGACTACATAACAATTCACCATATTTAGGCCTAGAGGAATGCATTGGGGAGTAGTAAGTAGATGATGGGTTGCTAGAGTGACAGAAGCTTAAACCCCAGTCTATGCGTTGCTTCGTAAGGGGCTGATTTGGATCCACTAGTTTAATGCTATGGTTAGACTATGTCTTAATTCTTCTTTCGTAGTTGCGGATGCTTGCGAGAGGGGTTAATCATAAGTGGGATGCTTGTCCAAGTAAGGGCAGTACCCAAGCGCCGGTCCACCCACATATCAAACTATCGAAGTAACGAACGCGAATCATATGAACATGATGAAACTAGCATGACAGAAATTCCCGTGTGTCCTCGGGAGCGTTTTTCCTCTTATAAGACTTTGTTCAGGCTTGTCCCTTGCTACAAAAGGGATTGGGCCACTTTCTGCACCATTGCTACTACTTGTTACTTGTTACTTTTCGCTTGCTACGTTTCACCTCACTACACCATCACTTGTTACCGCTACTTTCAGTGCTTGCAGTTATTACCTTGCTAAAAACCATTTATCAGAGCCTTCTTCTCCTCATTGGGTTCGACACTCTTACTTATCGAAAGGACTACGATTGATCCCCTATACTTGTGGGTCATCAAGACTCTTTTCTGGCGCCGTTGCCAGGGAGGGAAGCGCCTTTGGTAAGTGGAATTTGGTAAGGAAACATTTATATACTGTGCTGAAATCTATTGTCACTTGTCACTATGGAAATTGTTCCTTTGAGGAGTTTGTTCGGGGTATCTTCACCATGAACGGAAGCACGAGGAGTTGTTCCTCAACCTGAGGTACCTACTGAAAATATCTTTTATGAAATTCCTTTGGGTATACTTGAGAAACTGCTGGCTAATCCTTTTACAGGAGATGGATCATCACATCCAGACTTGCATCTGATCTATGTAGATGAAGTTTGTAGTTTATTTAAGCTTGCAGGTTTACCCGAGGATGAGGTAAAGAAGAAAGTCTTTCCTTTATCTTTGAAGGATAAGGCTTTGACATGGTATAGGCTATGTGATGATACTGGATCATGGGACTACAATCCGTTGAAATTGGAATTTCATCAAAAGTTTTATCCTATGCATTTAGTACATCGTGATCGGAATTATATTTATAACTTTTGGCCGCGTGAGAGGGAAATCATAGCTCAAACTTGGGGGAGGCTTAAATCAATGCTATATTCATGCCCCAATCATGAGCTGTCGAGAGAAATTATCACTCAAAACTTTTATGCTCGGCTTTCTCATGAAGATCGTACCATGCTTGACACTTCTTGTACCGGTTCTTTTATGAAGAAGGATATTGATCACAAGTGGAATTTATTGGAAAGAATCAAACGTAACTCTGAAGATTGGGAGCTTGAAGAAGGTAAGGAGTCAGGTATGAATTTCCAGTTTGATTGCGTTAAATCTTTTGTTGAAACAAACACTTCTAGAGATTTTAGCGCTAAGTATGGACTTGACTCTGAGATAGTAGCTTCTCTATGTGAATCTTTTAATGCTCATGTTGATCTTCCCAAAGAGAAGTGGTTTAAGTATCATGCTCCTGTAGAAATCAACATAGTTAAACCCAATCTAGTTGAAGAGAAAGTCATTGCCTTTAGTGATCCTATTTTTCCTTGTGCCTACACTGAGAAACCACCTTACCCTGCTAGGAAAAAGGATTATTCTAAAGCTCCAATTATGATACGTAGGGGTTACAATAGACCACTTGCACCCTGTGAGGAAATTAGAGTTGAACCTACTGTTGCTATTATCAAAGATCTCTTAGCCGAAGACATAGATGGGTATATTGTCAAATTCTATGAGGACTCCGCTAGAATAGCTAAACCTCACGCGAAAGACAAATACGGACCTGTAGTTGTCCTGCCCGTTGTTTCTGTCAAGATAGGGGATCACTGTTATCATGGTTTATGTGATATGGGTGCTAGTGTTAGTGCAATACCCCGGTCCCTATATGATGAAATCAAAGATGAGATTGCACCTGCTGAGTTAGAACCCATTGATGTCACTATTACGCTAGCTAATAGAGACACTATCTGTCCCCTGGGAATTGTGAGAGACGTAGAAGTCCTGTTGGTAAGACGAAGTATCCTACTGATTTCCTCGTCCTTGCTACTGCACAAGATAGCTTTTGTCCCATCATATTTTGTAGACCCTTTCTCAACACTATCAATGCTCACATTGATTGCATTAAACAGACCGTCACTGTTAGTTTCGAGGGTGTGTCTCATGAATTTAACTTCTTCAAGTTTGGAAGACAACCCCATGAAAAAGAGTCGTCTGGTAGGGATGAAATCATTGCTCTTGCCTCTATTGCCGTACCTCCTACGGATCCTTTAGAGCAATATCTGCTTGAGCATGAAAATGATATGCATATGGATGAAAGAGATGAGATAGATAAAATTGTCTTAGAACAATATCCTATTCTCAAGAATAATCTGCGTGTTGAACTGCTTGGGGATCCCCCCACGAAAGAGTGATCCTGTGTTCGAGCTAAAACAGTTACCAGATACTCTTAAGTATGCCTATCTTGATGAGAAGGAGATATATCCTGTTATTATTAGTGCTCACCTCTTGAATCTTGAAGAGAAGAAGTTATTAAAAACTTTGAGGAAGCACCGTGCTGCTATTGGATATACTCTTGATGATCTTAAGGGTATTAGTCCCATTCTATGTCAACACAGGATTAAAACCGATCCTGATTCTAAGCCAGTTGCTGATCATCAACGGAGACTAAATCCTAGGATGAAAGAGGTCGTGAGAAAAGAAATATTAAAGCTTCTGGAAGCAGGAATCATCTATCTTGTTGCTCATAGTGATTGGGTAAGTCCAATACATTGCGTACCTAAGAAGGGAGGTATCACCGTCGTTCCTAATGATAAGAATGAACTAATCCCACAGAGGATTATTACTGGCTATAGGATGGTGATAGACTTCCGGAAACTGAACAAGGCAACCAGGAAAGACCATTATCCTTTGCCGTTTATCAAACATATGCTAGAAAGGCTATCTAAACACACACACTTCTGCTTTCTAGACGGTTATTCAGGTTTCTCGCAAATACCTCTTGCACAATATGATCAAGAGAAAACCACCTTCACATGCCCCTTCGGTACCTTTGCTTATAGACGTATGCCTTTTGGCTTGTGCAATGCACCTGCCACCTTTCAAAGATGTATGATGGCTATATTCTCTGACTTTTGTGAAAAGATTGTTGAGGTTTTCATGGATGATTTCTTCGTCTACGGTTCTTCCTTTGACGATTGCCTCAGCAACCTTGATCGAGTCTTACAGAGATGCAAAGATACCAACCTCGTCTTGAACTGGAGGAAGTGCCACTTCATGGTTAATGAAGGCATCGTCTTAGGACACAAAATCTCTGAGGAATGCATTGAAGTTGATAAGGCTAAGGTTGATGCAATTGAGAAAATGCCTTGCCCCACAGATATTAGAGGTATACGAAGTTTCCTAGGTCATGCTGGTTTCTATAGAAGGTTCATTAAAGACTTCTCTAAGATTTCTAGGCCTCTTACCAACCTCTTGCAGAAGGATGTTCCTTTTGTTTATGATGAGGATTGTGAGGAAGCTTTCAAAATACTTAAGAAGGCCTTGATAACCGCACCTATTGTTCAACCACCTGATTGGAACTTGCCCTTTGAAATCATATGGGATGCTAGTGATTATGCCGTTGGTGCTGTTCTAGGACAAAGAGTTGACAAGAAGTTGAATGTCATTCACTATGCTAGTAGAACTCTAGATAGTGCCCAAAGAAACTACGCCACTACGGAGAAGGAGTTTTTAGCAGTCGTGTTTGCATGTGAAAAGTTCAGATCTTATATAGTTGACTTGAGAGTCACTATTCACTCTGATCATGCTGCTATTAAGTACCTTATGGAGAAGAAGGATGCTAAGCCTAGACTAATCAGATGGGTTCTCCTGCTATAGGAATTTGATTTGCACGTTGTTGACCGAAAGGGTGCTGATAACCCTGTAGAAGATAACTTGTCTAGGCTAGAGAACGTCCTTGATGACCCACGGCCGATTGATGACAACTTTCCCGATGAGCAATTGAATGTCATCCGCACTTCACATAATGCACCGTGGTATGATGATTACGCAAACTATATCGTAGACAAATACATACCACCCAGTTTCACCTACCAACAAAAGAAGAAATTCTTCTTTGATTTGAGACACTACTTTTGGGATGATCCTCACCTTTATAAGGAAGGAGTAGATGGTGTTATTAGACGTTGTGTGCCTGAACATGAACAGGGACAGATCCTGCAGAAGTGTCATTCCGAAGCCTACAGAGGACACCATGCTGGAGACAGAACTGCTCATAAGGTATTGCAATCAGGTTTTTATTGGCCCACTCTCTTCAAGGATGCTCGTAATTTTGTCTTGTCTTGTGACAAATGCCAAAGAATAGGGAATATCAGTAAGCATCAGGAAATGCCTATGAACTATTCACTTGTCATTGAACCATTTGATGTCTGCGGCTTCGATTATATGGGACCTTTCCCGAGTTCCAATGGGTATACTCACATCTTAGTTGCTGTGGATTATGTCATTAAGTGGGTGGAAGCTATCCCCACTAAAAATGCTGATCACCACACCTCTATTAAGATGCTTAAAGAGGTCATTTTCCCAAGATTTGGAGTCCCTAGATATCTGATGACTGATGGCGGTTCACACTTCATTCATGGTGTTCTCCGCAAGATACTCGCTAAGTATGATGTCAACCATAGAGTTGCATCTCCTTATCATCCTTAGTCTAGTGGTCAAGTGGAGTTGAGTAATAGGGATATCAAATTGATCTTACAAAAGACCGTCAATAGATCTCGAAAGAATTGGTCTAGCAAACTTGACGATGCACTATGGGCTTATAGGACTGCTTATAAGAATCCCATGGGAATGTCGCCATATAAAATGGTTTATGGTAAGGCCTGCCATTTACCTCTTGAACTGGAACACAAAGCTTATTGGGCAATCAAAGAGCTCAACTTTGATTTCAAACTTGCCGGTGAGAAGCGCTTGTTTGATATCAGCTCATGAGATGAATGGAGGGCCCAGGCATATGAGAATGCCAAGTTGTTCAAGGAAAAGGTTAAGAGGTGGCACGATAAAAGAATACAAAAGCGAGAGTTCAATGTAGGTGATTATGTCCTGCTATACAATTCTCGTTTAAGATTCTTCGCGGGCAAGCTTCTCGCTAAATGGGAAGGTCCCTACGTTGTCGAGGAAGTATATCGTTCCGGTGCCATCAAAATCAATAACACGGAAGGTAATTTTCCTAGAGTGGTAAATGGGCAAAGAATCAAGCATTACATCTCTGGTACTCCCATAAATGTTGAGACCAATATCATCAATATCATAACTCCAGAGGAGTACATAAGGTATGTTTATCAGCCTGTTTCAGACCCTCAAAACGAACAGGTATCTGTTTCGGTAAGTAATTGGACTCCGAAACTTTTCCAATAGGAATTTTTCTCCGTTTTGGAATTTTTGGAAAATTAGAAAAATAAAAAGCAGTCTAGAGAGCGCACAAGGCGGCCACAAGCTTGGTTGCCACAGCCTCCCCCCTGGTCGCGGCAACAGGGCTTGTGGGCACCTCGTGTGCCTCCCGGACACCGTTTTCTTGCGGAGCACTCCTTCTGGTCCAGAAAAAATCATTATATATACGCCCGAGGGTTTTGATCTCCGTATTGCACAGTTTTCCTCTGTTTGCGTTTCGAGCCTGTTTCTGTTGCAGATCTAGATCATCATGACTTCCCCAAAAGTTCCTAAGGACAAGATCTTCGAGAAGGCCATCAATTCCTACCTCACGGAAGTATTGCAGCACCCCCAATCTATCAAGATAAGCGAGGGGATGTTGCACATCCATGATGTTGAGGGGCCTAAGAAGACCGGAAGCGTGGAGACGAGGCTCGAAGTAATGGAGCAACAAGTCTTCAAGTGCCAAGGGATGGTGGAACGTGGACTCAACACCAACCACATGATGATCATGGAGTTCACCAGCAATCACAAGATGGATGCCATTGACATTGGGAAGCACCTCTCCAGGCTCTATGATAGGGTTGATCAACTCCGGGGCCAGATCTATGACCCGCAGAACCAAAACTGTGAGTATGAGTATAGATTTAAATCAATACGGTTGGCTGCAGATTTGAGGATTCCGTCGACTCGTTCATCCTGCCATGATGGAGCACCTATGCCTTGGAAGACGGAGGATCAAACTCATGTTACAACTCCACCACCATCACCACCAAAGGAAGACAACTAAGCATTGGTATGGGCAACTCCCTTGGCTTATGCCAAGCTTGGGGGAGTTGCCCTGGTATCGTATCACCTTTATATCTTTTGCTTTTACCTTTGTTTTAGTTCTTTCCTTTTCAGTTTTATTTCTTCTCTTAGTGGAATAAGTCTTTAGTGTTTAGTTTGAGTCTTTTTCCTTGTGTCTCCCCCGATGTATTCGAGCTTGCGATCTATATAATAAAGAGTATCTTAGTTAAGGGCTTTGCTTTGTCCCGTGATCAAAAGTATGAAAAGAACGATAGCATGAAAGATCATGAGATGATCTTATGGAAAGTGATAGCTTCACATATAATAAGTATGATGATTGAAACTTGTTGAGAATAGACCATCATAGACCCCAGTTATTGTTGCAATTAATAAGAAGTAATAAGGAAAGAGAGGTTCACATATAAATATATCATCTTAGACACTTTCCATAATTGTGAGCACTCACCAAACTATTAAATGCTTAGAAGTAGATGTTGGACAAGGAAGACAACATAATGAATTGTGTTTGCTTGGTTCCAAACAATGTTATATGATTAGATATCCCTTAGCATGTGACGATTGCTTCCACCTCATATTAGCCAAAACTCCCGCACCAAGTAGAGATACTACTTGTGCATCCGTAAACCTTCAACCCAGTTTTGCCATGAGTGTCCACCATACCTACCTATGGATTGAATAAGATCCCTCAAGTAAGTTGTCAATTGTGCAAGCAATAAAAATTGCTCTCTAATATGTATGATCTATTAGTGTGTGGAAAATAAGCTTTGTACGAACCTGTGATGAGGAAGACATAAAAGCGACAGACTGCATAATAAAGTTCTTTATCACAGGAGGCAATATAAAGTGACTTTCCTCCGCACTAAGAGGACACGCATCCAAACCTCAAAAGCGCATGACAACCTCAGCTTCCCTCTGCGAAGGGCCTATCTTGTACCTTTACTTTTTGCCCTTGTAAGAGTCATGGTGATCTTCACCAATTCCGTATTTAGCCTTTTTCTTGGTGAACGTCATATGCTTGGGAAAGATCTATATATATATCAACTTGGAGCTGAGTACTTATGCTTTATTATTGTCGACTTTACCCTTGAGGTAAATGGTTGGGAGGCAAAACTATAAGCCCCTATCTTTCTCTGTGTCCAACTGAAACTTTGATACCATGAGTACCACGTGAGTTGCAACAATTGTGGAAAACAAAAGAGATGATTGAGTATGTGGATTTGCTTTGCAAGCTCTTATTTGACTCTTTATGATAATATGATAAATTGCAATTGCTTCAATGACTATTGATGGGGTTATAGTCCTAGGGTAGGGTCATAGGCCTGCCCTGTAAGTCCTACCCAAGGACTACCCCTCATAATGGACAAGGCCCTTAGTCAGTTCCGACTGAATTAAGGAGTCTCCATCGTCCAGTCGGTAACAGGTCCTCGACCATCCAGTCGGAGACTAGCATTCGGAGAACATCCAACTAACTGACTGGATGCCAGTCGGAACATCGTAACCCCCCTGGAGGGAAATGGTCGTACGTTTCCCGGTGCATTTATTAGCATTTAGGACGTACGCTACCTGTAACGTACGCATTCAATTGCCACTACTCCACCCCTGTACCGGAACCATTGTGGAGGGCAGTGCACTCTATATAAGCCACCCTCCCACGACAGTTGCGGGGGTTAGCAAATCATTGTATTCCATATTTCACTCGACAACAAGCTCCCAGAGCACTGAGACGTAGGGTTATTACCTCCACTGTAGAGGGGCCTGAACTCATACAACCTCGCCGTAGCTGGGACTCTGCCCATCCTTTTCGTACCCTACACATCTACTGTCAGGCTTATACCCACGACAGTTGGCGCCCACCGTGGGGCAGGCGTCTAAGCGACTTCCGGCGAGTTTGCGACTACATCACTTCGTCATGTCGTCCGGTGGAGATTCGAGCATGGGTCACGAGATCCTCTTCGGCGCTCTCTCCTTCATCGTCGACGATTCGGCATGGCTTCGGGATGCCCCTCTCGATGTCGAGGCGCTTCCCGGTCGCGGGGCTACGCACTTCCCTGCCGGCGCCCGCGGCATTCTTCTTCTCCAACAGTCGGCTCCGGTGTCGACCTACACCGCCGTCACGCGCCGCAACAAGCGGTCCCGCCGTCCGCGGCTCCAGCGTTGGGTGCAACACGCCCAGGCGCGCCAGAACGCGTCTTCACAAGTGGCGGTTCTAGAGTCAGTTGATGTTGCCCCGCCGTCCCAGCGCTCGGGCTCGGTTCCGACTGAGTTTCCTTCCGAGTACGCGGGTCGTGGGCCTGCAGCAGAAGTACACATGGCCAATTCCCATGAAGATCCCCGTCAAGCTGGCCGGAACGAGCACGAGATCGGCGAAACGTCCGGCGTGCGTCATCCGCCTCGCCGTTCTGCCAGTCGGCACACTCGACGGAGCAACGTGGAGCTGTTCCGCACGCCTCTCCTCAACTTGGCTGCGGCTGCCAAGATAGCCGATTCCCTTCAGCCGACTGATTCAGAGGCTGGTAGGGGAATCGAGCAAATCCGCGCCCTGTTGCATACGGCGCAGCAGCAAAATTCGGCGGTCTCCCTGTCGCACAACAGGATCTACAATAGTTCTGTTCATGCGAATACGCATCGGTCAGTTCATACCCCTGGTTCTCATCAGCGACACACAGGAGGCAGTTGTTCCATAAATCCCGAAGATCGTCGCCCTTCACGCACCCCTCCGCGGGGTGGGCCCTATGGGCCCGACATCATGATGATCGGCGTTCAGTCGGCGGCACTTACGACCGAGGCCCGACGCAAGAGGGCATATCACCCAGCGGAGGGTCGACAGGGGCCGAGCCCACCGCGATGGTTACGATATTGACCGTCCGAGTGGAAGCAGGGCCATCGTTTCTGGTCCCGAGTGTTTCAGTCGAGCCATCCGTTCGGCTGACATCCCTCCCAACTTCCGATTGGCGACGGGAATTGGCAAGTTTACACGGGAGTCCAAGCCAGAAACATGGCTGGATGATTACCGAGTAGCAGTCCAGATCGGAGGAGGAGACGACCATGTCGCCATGAAGCACCTCCCTCTGATGCTCGACGGCTCGGCGCGAGCGTGGCTGAATCAGTTGGCCCCCTCAAGCATCTACAGCTGGGCAGATCTGGCCCGAGTGTTCATCAGGACCTTCGAAGGGACGTGCAAGCGCCCTGCTGGCCTCGTGGAGCTCCAGCACTGCGTCCAGAAACAGAATGAGCCCCTGCGAGATTTCATTCAGCGTTGGACAACTCTCTACCACACGGTGGAGAACGTCACCGAGCATCAAGCAGTCTGCGCCTTCAAGGCAAGCGTGCGGTACAGGGATCTGTACCTGAAGTTCGGCCGAACAGGCGACATCTCCATGAGCAAGATGATGGAGATAGCAACACGCTATGCAAATGGCAAAGAAGAGGACCACATCCGAAGCGGTAAGCACAAAACAGTCGCTGATGGAGATGGGGGCAACACTCGGAAGCAGAAGCAGAAAGCTCCGACCGCTCCGGAAGCAGAAGCTGCAGCCGTAACCAATGCCAAGTTCAAGGGCAAAGGGAAGGCTCAGTTCACCCCCAAGAAGAAGTAGTTCAATAACCCCATCCTGGACCAGCCATGTCCGGTTCATATGAAGATGGATGAAGAGGGCAACCCCATATATGCGAAGCATACCACTCGACAGTGTCGCCTCCTGATCCAGGGGTTCAGCGAAGGGCAACCGAGTGAGAAGGACCATGAACAGGATGAGGAGGATAAGGAGGATCCGTTCCCCCAAGTCCATGCAACCCTGATGATTTTTGCTAACGTCGAGAGCAAGAGTCGACTGAAGCTGGTGAACAGAGAGGTGAACATGGCCACCCCTACCAACCCCAAGTTCCTCAAATGGTCTCAGACTGCGATCACCTTCGACCAGTCGGATCATCCGGCACATGTACCCACCCCGGGGAGAAAAGCTCTGGTCGTCGACCCGGTGGTGGAAGGAGTCCGACTGCGCAAAGTCCTCATGGATGGCGGCAGCGGCTTGAACATCATGTACGCCGACACACTCAAGGGGATGGGCATCCCGATGTCCAAACTCAGCGAGAGCAGCATGCAGTTCCATGGAGTCGTCCCTGGACGGAAGGCCAAGTCACTCGGCCAGATCGCGTTGGATGTCGTTTTCGGCTCCGACAAGAACTTCCGCAAGGAAAAGCTGACGTTCGAAGTGGTCGACTTCCAGAGCACTTATCACACAATTCTGGGTCGCCCAGCGTATGCGCGTTTCATGGCACGTCCATGTTACGTATACCTGAAGATGAAGATGCCAGGCCCGAAGGGTGTGATCACCATCACAGGCAATCGACAGCCGTCCGTAGAGTGTTAGCAACACGGATCAAGAATCGCCGACCAGCAGATGGCCGTCCTCGAGCTTGACGAGTAAAAGAAAACAGTCGACCCCGCCAACCTGATGCGCTCGAAGAAGCCAGCTTTAGAGTCTGCATTCTAGTCGGCGGGAGAGACGAAGAAGGTCAGCATCCACCCGACGGATGCCACAGCTGCCCCGACGAACATCTCCACCACCCTCGATCCTAAATAGGAAGCCGAGCTCACCCAATTCCTCCGTGAGAACTGGGACATCTTCGCACGGAAACCCTCTGACATGCCAGGTGTACCCAGGGAGTTGGCTGAGCACCGACTGCACGTGGATTCCACCACTCAGCCCGTCCGAGAGCGCCTGCGTCGATCCGCCGCGCACAAGAGGAAGGCAATCGGGGAAGAGGTGGCCAAGCTGCTGGCAGCCAACTTCATTCGCGAGGTTCACCACTCCGAGTGGCTCGCCAATGTTGTAATGGTGCCCAAGAAGGACAAGTCGCTCCGAATGTGCATCAACTTCAAGCATCTCAATAAGGTCTGCCCGAAAGACCATTTTCCGCTCCCCCGCATAGATCAAATTGTTGATTCGACTGCGGGTTGCGAGCGTCTGTCATTTCTTGATGCCTATTCGGGCTATCATCAGATCCGTCTGTATGGCCCCGATGAATTAAAAACAGCCTTCATCACCCCATTCGGGTGCTTCTGCTACATCACTATGCCATTCGGTTTGAAGAATGCAGGAGCTACCTTTATGCGCATGATCCAAAAATGTCTCCTCGATCAGATCGGTCAGAATGTGGAGGCGTATATGGATGATATCGTAGTCAAGTCACGCAAAGGTTCCGACCTGCTGACTGACTTGACAGAAACATTCGCCGACCTTCGTAGGTACGATATCAAGCTCAACCCCGCCAAATCTTCATTCGGTGTTCCCAGCGGAAAGTTACTCGGTTTCTTCATTTCCGAACGAGGGATCAATGTCAATCCCGAAAAGATCGGGACCATCGTCCGAATGGAGAGGCCGGTCAGAATACACGATGTTCAACGGCTCACAGGTTGCCTAGCGGCTTTGAGCAGGTTCATCAGTTGACTTGGTGAGAAAGCACTTCCTCTGTACCGACTCATGAAGAAATCAGATACTTTCGAGTGGACAGATGAAGCCCAAGTCGCATTCGACGACCTCAAAGTCCTACTTTCCACCCAGCCGGTTCTTACTGCTCCGCTCAGTAAAGAACCCCTTCTTCTGTATATCGCGGCTACAAATCAAGTCGTCAGTACTGTTCTTACAGTCGAACGAGAAGAAGAAGGCAAAGCATACAAAGTTCAGCGGCCAGTGTACTACATTTCCGAAGTCCTGACTCATTCCAAGCAGAGGTATCCCCACTATCTAAAACTTATCTACGGGATCTACATGACTGCGAAGAAGGTGGCCCATTATTTCCAAGACCACTCGGTGTCTGTTGTTTCTGAAGCTCCGTTGTCGGAAATTCTCCACAACTGAGACGCGTCAGGCCGAGTGGCGAAGTGGGCGATGGAGATGCTGTACTGCAATATCAAGTTCGAGGCCAAGAAAGCTATTAAGTCTCAAGCTCTGGCTGACTTCATAGCAGAATGGGTAGAACAACAGCAACCGACCCACATCTACTCGGCCCATTGGACAATGTTCTTCGATGGGTCCAAGATGTTGAATGGCTCCGGCGCTGGCGTTGTGATCATATCGCCAAAGGGTGACAAACTCAAGCACGTGCTACAGATACACTTCGATTCCTCCAACAACGAGGCAGAGTATGAAGCTCTCCTCTACGGATTGCGCATGGCCATCTCACTCGGCGTCCGTCGCCTGATGGTTTACGGCGATTCGGATTTGGTGGTCAATCAAGTGATGAAAGAGTGGGACGTCAGGAACCCCACCATGACCACATACTGCAATGCAGTGAGGAAGCTTGAGAAGAAGTTTGAAAGTCTAGAACTTCACCATGTTCCGAGACTGAAGAACCAAGCAGCTGATGAGTTGGCAAAACTCGGAGCCACTCGGAGACCAGTCCCGAGTGACGTGTGCCTCGAGCACCTCCACCTTCCCTCAGCCAAAGAAGATCCTTTTACAGAGGAACCAGTACAACCAAAGAGTTCAGCAAATACGACTGAAGTCGATGTACCTGCTGTGGTTGATCTGGTCATGGAGATTCTTGCTGTCATCCCCGATTGGACTGTGCCAATCATTGCGTATATCCTGAGGCAGGAACTACCAGAAGACGAAGTTCAGGCCAGGCAGATAGTCCGCAGGTCGAAGTCATTCACTGTCATTGATGGCCAATTGTACAAGGAGAGCGTTTCAGGCGTTCTTCAATGATGCATCTCCCCAGAGGAGGGACAGCTAATCCTAGAAGATATTCACTGAGGAACCTGCGGTCATCACGCCTCTTCGAGAGCAATCGTCGCCAAGGCATTCAGGGCTGGTTTCTTTTGGCTGCAGGCAAACGAGATGGCTAAAGATATGGTCGACCGATGTGAGGGTTGTCAGTTCTACTCCAACAAGTCACACAAGCCAACATCTGCGTTGAAGACAATCCCTCTTGTCTGGCCGTTCGCAGTGTGGGGATTAGATACAGTCGGTCCATTTAGGACAGGCCAAGGGGGATACACACATCTGTTGGTGGCAGTCGACAAGTTCACGAAATGGATCGAAGCCAAGCCCATCAAGAAGCTCGACGCCTCAACAGCCGTCAAGTTTGTCAGGGACATCATCTCCAAATTCGGTGTACCTCACAGCATAATCACGGACAACGGGACAAACTTTGACTCGGACAGATTCAAAGGTTTCTGTACAAGCCAAGGTATCCGAGTGGATTTTGCTTCCGTGGCGCATCCTCAGTCCAATGGACAAGCAGAGCGGGCGAACGGACTTATTCTGCAAGGTTTGAAGCCCCGACTCCTACGAGAGGTGGGACATGCCGCTGGCGCATGGGTCACCGAGCTACCTTCAGTGCTTTGGGGTCTTTGCACAACCCCGAACAGATCTACAGGGCGATCACCGTTCTTCCTCGTCTACGGAGCAGAAGCAGTCCTTCCGAGTGACTTACTTCACAATGCTCCATGAGTCGAACTCTTCTCCGAAGCTGAAGCAGAACAAGCAAGGCAAGACGGAGTGGACCTTCTAGAGGAGGAGCGCGAGATGGCACTGACTCGCTCAACCATTTATCAACAAGATCTGCGGCGTTTTCACGCGCGACATGTCAGGAGTCGTACGTTTCAAGCAGGCGACCTGGTGCTCCGAGTGGATCAGCAAAGACCTCACAAGTTGGCTCCTGCCTAGGAAGGACCCTTCATCATCTCCAAGGTGCTGAACAATGGAGCATACAGACTCTACAACGTCGACAGGGAGACAGACGAGCCGCGAGCATGGAACGGAGATCTCCTGAAGCGCTTCTACACGTGACCGTCGACTGAAGCAATGTAAAGAACAAGTATTGGTGAAATAATATAAAGCAGATTGAGTTTTTTGCAGGTTCAAAGTTCTTGTGCGGTCGCAGACTCCGGTCTCAAAAAAAAAATCTTAGCTGCGATCCAGAATCGCCTAAGTATTAACTTTCTCCGAGTGTGCACTTAACGTCACACTCGGGGGCTTAGCTGTGATCCAGAATCACCTAAGTATTAACTTTCTCTGAGTGTGCACTTAATGTCACACTCGGGGGCTTAGCTGCGATCCAGAATGGCCTAAGTATTAACTTTCTCCGAGTGTGCACTTAACGTCACACTCGGGGGCTTAGCTGCGATCCAGAATCGCCTAAGTCCAGACTTACCACCCAGACGCGTCATCACGTGCCGAGTCCACTCACTGACGTATTTCTCCTGCGCTATACACCGTTTGTTCAGTAGATCCATTTGTACCATCAGCGTGGACCTTTGCTTTCCCTTCTTCTCAACTTCAGCAGTCAGCGCTTTGTTCACTTCACGAGCCTGCTCCAACGACTTCTCTCGTTCCACCAGCACTTCCTTCATTCCAGCCATTGCAATCAGTGTCGCATCCAGCTCACCAGCAAATTGCACCTTTTCTGCCCTCAGAGTCTCATATGCTGTCCCCATCTCGCAAGTTTTCTGCCAGTCAGCGCCAAGAGACGATCAGACAAATCCAACAATACAAAGTCTAAGTTCTTCAGACCCCTGCCGATGCAAGCAGTCGACAGCGGTCTCGGGGACTACACCCAGTGGGTTCACTGAGATTGACCCCACTGGCATGCAACTCAAACAGGTCCGCCCTATTGAGAGTCATGACAACAATACGCCTACAAGGCTAATACCACCCGACCTGAGTAAAATTACTCTCGGTGACTCTTACAGTAGGTGCACTCCGAGTGCCCCAACTGTTAGCAGTCGACCATATTATTTACGAATATGACTAAGTCAGAGACAATATGCATAAAGAAAACTACCGGTGCAAGCACTCGACAGAAGTCTCGGGGACTACACCCACTGGGTTCACTCAGAGTGAACCCATTGCAAACATCATACAGTATCCGAGCACACCCACTGGGTTACAAGAGAAACAAGAGAAAAGCAAATGCTTACTAGACTACTTACTCGGATATCGTCCCACAGCTCCAAGCTGCGCTGGTACACAGAGACGATGGAGTCGTACGCCTTCTTGGCTTCTCCCGCCATCAGCTCTGCCTGCACCATGGCTCCCTTGGCCGCTCCCACCTGATCCTCCGGGAGGTGTTCGATGTTGAACTCGACATTTGACGGGCCTGGCATCATTCGAGGCTCCTTGGGCATCCCAAGGCCCGTTCCAGTCGGTTCAGCAGCCACCAGCGCCTCCTCAGTCGGCGGCATCGCCTCAGTCGGCGGCACGACCGCGACGAGAGCAGTAACTGGCGGGGTAGCCTCAAGGACAGGCTCCACAGCCCGCTCAGGTCTCCCCTGGTCACCCTCATCCACATAAATCGCCCCTGCCGGACCGAACGGCGCGGGATCTCAGAAAAAGAAAGGGGCAAGACCAAAGACAGAATCCGCGATGCGATAATATAAAACTCTCGGAATCGCTACAACGCACCTGGCTGGGACGAGACGACGTTGTCCGCGTCCATGGGATCATCCTCTCGGCGCGCCGGAGAGGTGGCCGAGGTGGCAACCCTGTCGAGTGAAATTCATTCGACCAATAAAACAGCAGTCCAATCGGATATTAGAGGAAGTTAGAGGAACAGTACACTTACGTCGAGGTGACAGGAACGATGACCCTTATCCGCGGCAAAGCCTTCCGAGGTTTAGACCCACTCGGTTTGGCCACCTTGGAAGGCTGACCCACGGACTCGACAACAACGTCCCTGGCCCTCTTGGTGCTCCGAGCACTCGGAACCACGGGAGCAGCAGGCGGAGCACTCGAGGATGCCGGAGGGGCCGAGGGAACCGCACGTTCATGTTGGCGCTTGGTCCGATGCTCTGGCAGCGGAGGCGGCGAGTCCTGCTCTTCATCATCCTCCTCTTCTTCACCAGACTCCTCCTCTGTCTCCCCACTGTCGGAGACATACTCGCCGGTCTCCACACTGCCCTCCCGGCTGCCTTCTTCCTCCTCCTCGTCCGGGTTCCCGTTCGAGACAAGAGAAAACCAGTTGGTCCACTTCTGCGTGAAATACAGTCGACGACATCAAACGACAGGCAGAGATTCAAGAAAGCAATAAAACTAAAACAGATACGTGCGCTCGACAAATGGTACTCACGTGGTTCGGAGGAGGATTGTCCGCGCTGAAAGCCCTCACTCGTCGAGACCCTCTGGGGTTCTCACAGGCGCCTGTGATCTGGAGCACCCACGACGCCACCTTCTCCTCAGTCATGCTCAAGACGTTGGTCCTAGTGGAGTCTTCGGGCCCCGCGTAGTGCCACATGGCGTGGTCGCGAGCCTGCAGTGGTTGTATGCACCGACCAAGGAAAGTCTCCAGCAAATCCATGCCGGTGACTCCCCTTCTGACGACGTCTACGAGTGCGTCGACCAGGGGCTGGATGTCGATCTTCTCCGCCTTCGTGAGCGCGAGCTGCTTAGGTGGAGCGGGACGATCTAAGCTAAAAGGAGGCAACCCTGTCGAGGCATTCGGGCAGACGACGTCTTGGCAGTAGAACCACGTCGACTGCCAGTTCCTAACCAACTCACTCAGCTAAAGAGCAGGATAACTACTCCGACTCTTTTTTCTGGAAACCTAAGCCTCCGCAGAGTTGGAGAAGATGCGTTTTATCATCCGACTGGCTGAGTCATTTGATAGTTTGAGATCTAGCAGAGAATATATGTTTGAACAACCCCCAATGGGGAGGGCAGCCGATGAAGCACTCGCACATAACTATGAAAGCAGAGAGATGGGCAATAGCATTCGGGGGGAAGTGGTGAAGCTGTGCCCCGAAGTGGTTCAAAATGCCCTTGAAGAAAGGATGCGGGGGGCAGAGAGAAACCTTGATAGACATGGCTGAGCAGCAGGACGCGCTCCCCCTCCCGGGGCGCCGGCTCGACCTCATTCTCCGCCGGCAGCGTCCAAGAGTTGTGCACGATCATCCCGTCCTCCACCAGCTGCAGCAGATCCCCCTCCGTCACCGCGGAGGGGAGGAAGTCGCCTTGGATCCACCCCGCCGGCAACGGCCGCTGCCGCCACTGAGCAGGAGCCGCCGCCTTCCCCTTCTTCTTCCTCGCCTCCATCTTGCTGGTCTGACCCTTGGTCATGGCAGAAGCTGCGAATCCGCGGAGGGGAAGGAGGAGTGGAGAGGTTAGGTGCGCTGGAGGCGGCGAGGAGGACGAAGCAAAGGCAAAAGATCCAGCGGGCGTAACGAAAAACCCTTGCCGCTGGGATTTAAGTAAGGTTCCGACTGGGTCGCTGGCAGGTGGCCCCGAAACCTTATCCCCCGACCGACCGCGGCGATATCAGTGGAGAAGTTGAAGGCGCGAGAATCGAGGCGTCAGGCGCTACTCGAGCGCGCTGGCGTCATCCCCGTTGAGCGCGCGGAAACCAAAATTTGAAGATCCCGGAAAATCCGCCGCTGTCAGTTGACTGGTCACGTCAAGAGATACCCTGGAAGCACTCGGTTTCCGACAGTTTGTTCCACAAAGATTTCCACTCGGATCGTTGGTCAGAGAAGATAAAATAGATTGAGGCAAGCAACGTCAAAGTCACATCCGTTCCAGTCGGATCCAAACTTCAAGCATCGCTTCGTCGTTCCAACCCCAATCCATTCGGGGACTAATGATGGGGTTATAGTCCTAGGGTAGGGTCATAGGCCTGCCCTGTAAGTCCTACCCAAGGACTACCCCTCATAAGGGACAAGGCCCTTAGTCAGTTCCGACTGAATTAAGGAGTCTCCATCGTCCAGTCGGTAACAGGTCCTCGACCATCCAGTCGGAGACTAGCGTTCGGAGAACATCCAACTAACCGACTGGATGCCACTCGGAACATTGTAACCCCCCTGGAGGGAAATGGTTGTACGTTTCCCGGTGCATTTATTAGCATTTAGGACGTACGTTACCTGTAACGTACACATTTAATCGCCACTACTCCACCCCTGTACTGGAACTATTGTGGAGGGCAGCACACTCTATATAAGCCACCCTCCCACGACAGTTGCGGGGGTTAGCAAATCATTGTATTCCATATTTCACTCGACAACAAGCTCCCAGAGCACTGAGACTTAGGGCTATTACCTCCACCGTAGAGGGGCCTGAACTCATACAACCTCGCCGTAGCTGGGACTCTGCCCATCCTTTTCGTACCCTACACATCTACTGTCAGGCTTATACCCACGACAACTATGGACTGTTGTTGGCTACTTCTCGGTAAGGTTTTTGTTTCATACTTTGCTTTGTGAAGGAATTGTTACTTTCCCATAAGAATCTTTATGATGTATTGTTGTTCTATGTGTGATCATGATGCCCTCATGTCCGTATTATGTTTTATCGACACCTTCATCCCTAAACACGTGGACATGTTTATGGATCTTGGTTTTCGCTTGAGCACAAGCGAGGTCTAAGCTTGGGGGAGTTGATACGTCCATTTTGCATCATGCTTTCATGTTGATATTTATCGCTTTATGGACTGTTATTATACTTTGTGGAATCGTACTTATGCCTTTTCTCTCTTATTTTGGAAGGTTTATTTGAAGAGGGAGAATACCGGCAGCTGGAATTCTGGACTGGAAAAGGAGCAAGTCTGAGTCCTCTATTCTGCGCAACTCCAAATGCCCTGAAACTCAACGTGGATTTTTTTGGGAATATATAAAAAATACTGCGCGAAAGAAGTGTCAGACGGGAGCAACCACGGGCCCACAAGCCTGGTTGCCGTGGCCTACCCCCCTGACCGCGGCAACAGGGATTGTGGCACCCTGGTGGCCGATTGGCCCCCCTCTTTTGCTATATGAAGGGTTTCGTCCCGAAAAAAAATCAGGGTGGAGCTTTTTCGTGGATTCTCCGCCGCCACGAGGCGGAACTAGAGCAGATCCAATCTAGAGCTCCGGCAGGACGATCCTACCGGGGAAACTTCCCTCCCGGAGGGGGAAATCGTCGCCATCGTCATCACCAACACTCCTCTCGTCGGAGGGGAGTCATATCCATCAACATCTTCATCAGCACCATCTCATCTCCAAACCCTAGTTCATGTCTAGTAACCAATCTCCGTCTCGCGACTCCGATTGGTACTTGTAAGGTTGCTAGTAGTGTTGATTACTCTTTGTAGTTGATGCTAGTTGGATTACTTGGTGGAAGTGATTATGTTCAGATCCTTGATGCTATACATTACACCTCTGATCATGATTATGATTATGCTTTGTGAGTAGTTACTTTTGTTCCTGAGGACATGGGATAAGTCATGCTGATAATAGTCATGTGAATTTGGTATTCGTTCGGTATTTTGATATGTTGTATGTTGCTTTCCCTCTAGTGGTGTTATGTGAACGTCGACTACATAACACTTCACCATATTTGGGCCTAGAGGAAGGCATTGGGGAGTAGTAAGTAGATGATGGGTTGCTAGAGTGACAGAAGCTTAAACCCCAGTCTATGTGTTGCTTCGTAATGGGTTGATTTGGATCCACTAGTTTAATGCTATGATTAGATGTTGTCTTAATTCTTCTTTCGTAGTTGCGGATGCTTGCGAGAGGGGTTAATCATCAGTGGGATGCTTGTCCAAGTAAGGGCAGTACCCAAGCGCCGGTCCACCCACATATCAAACTATCAAAGTAACGAACGCGAATCATATGAACATGATGAAACTAGCATGACAGAAATTCCCGTGTGTCCTCAGGAGCGTTTTTCCTCTTATAATACTTTGTTCAGGCTTGTCCCTTGCTACAAAAGGGATTGGGCCACTTGATGCACCGTTGCTACTACTAGTTACTTGTTAGTTTTCGCTTGCTACGTTTCACCTCACTACACCATCACTTGTTACCGCTACTTTCAGTGCTTGCACTTATTACCTTGCTGAAAACCGTTTATCAGAGCCTTCTTCTCCTCGTTGGGTTCGACACTCTTACTTATCGAAAGGACTACGATTGATCCCCTATACTTGTGGGTCATCAGTCTCCAACCGATGACTCGCCATCAGAGTCGACGAGAGTATCTCCACCAGTCACAAAATTATCCACAAGGTCGTGCCCCTGAGTGAAATGAACAAATAGATGCTTCCGACCGGTTTGAAATCGACCGGGTTAGGCGCTCTGAGCCGGCTTGACGATGTCGGTGCAGATGTCCGGCTCGGGTCCTGATTCACCAATATTTGCCAATGAACACGTGGATGTTACTGAAGGGGACCTAGTACCCGTACTCGATTAAGTCGGCCTCGGGGCCCTAGCCTGAATAGTCGATGTAGAGCTTGCAATGACAACTCTTGGTCATCTAGACGACCGTGTATCCTTCGATCCATGGGAGAGCTCCATCAAGAACTCAACACCACCATACGCTGGCCCCTTGGTGGGTGCCAACTACTGTGGTTTTGTCATGACATATGTCCTTGTGATTGTACTAAGTCTAGGAGCCATCACAACTGGGTGGACGCTCTAATGGGTTTTCTCAGGAATGAGAGACAAGGGTTTACCCAGGTTCGGCCCCTCCGATGGAGGTAAAATCCTATGTCCTGCTTTTGGTGTTATTGATGATGATCTTGATTACAAGGGTGCGAAATCACTAACCTATCTCCCGAGGGTTTCTAACTTGTCCTGTGTACCTCAGGGGCTCCCCTTTATATATAGGTTGAGGCCCTTAAATTACAATAAAGTCTAGGTCGCAACATGACCCGTGACCTAGTCTAATTCATACTCATCTTGTCTATCAACTATGGTAAACCTTTGGCGCCTTGCCGTGATGAGACGACCTGCCAAGTACGGGCCCGTGAGCCGGTATTCTTAGATGATATGTGTTCTCACTTGTGGGCTTCCAGACCTCTACGCCTTGCGGTTGACCAGTTCCTGGGCCACCACCTTGATTGCTGGGTTATCTTCCTCGCGGGTTATCCCATGGGGTATCCCCAAAAACTCCCGAACCTATCTAGCTTGTGGAACAATGGAAATGAGTGGTTGTCGCATGCCCTTGAACCGCTACATGAGATAGATAGATCTACGATGTGATGTCGTTGTGGAGGGCTTGGCATATTCGCAATGAGATTGTCCACCACAAACAATGCTCGCCCATGCTACTTGGACTCTCTCATTGGTACTAAAACAAATCTGTCTATTGATCCTTGCAAAGGCAAGTCAATCATCACATATGATAATAAGAGTCCTCATGCGAGAATGAGCGTAGTTGCCTCCAAATGGTCAACAACCAAAACTGGTTCGGTGAAGCTTAGTACCGACGGTTCTTTTGGGGATGATGGGTTGGTATGAGCTGGAATGGTGCTAAGAGATGAGAAGGGTGCCATCATTTTGTCCTCTTGTAGGCGATTTTTCTATTATCGCGAGGGAATTGAAGTTGAGTTATGTGCATGCATAGACGGTTCGTCCTTCACCATCCAGAGAAGTAAGATACCAGCGGTTGTTGAGATGGATTCAATTTTGGCGATAAAATTGATCCGGGCCTCGGAGGTTAATAGATCGATCTATTTGTGCATCATAAAGGAAATCAAACATCTTATGTCTCATTGTGAAAGTTGTATTACTCATGTCAATCATAGCCATAATAAGGTTAGTGATAGCCTAGCTAAGTTCGCACGTCTTGAGGGTAGAACCATGACCTGTTTGGGTTTTGGACCCTCCGAAATTTCCAAATTGGTTGTGATGAATTGTATGAACTTGGGATCTGAGTAATACAATATTTTCACCCATAAAAAATAAATAGTGTTTATATATTTAGCTATTCAAGAATTCATATGGAATACATACAAATCCATTTTTTAATTATTACATGGATTAATTGGGGGCATTTAGTCCTTAGTTAGCAGTTTTGAAAAGTCAATGGTATTAACATTGGAAAAGTCACATCTCGAAAGAGTATTATTTATAATTTCATAAAAAATAGTCTCATTATTTAAATAAAAATTCTATTTTCACACCAAAAACATCACTAATTTAGATATTTGTGGACTCTATATGCCCATATAAAAACCAAAATTTGTGGTCTTTGTTTTATTTGCTATCATTGTTTTTCTATATGTAATCCTAATAATCTATCAAACCAATAATTTCTTTTATGCAGTCTATCCAAACTTAGCTATTTATAAGGATTTGTTTTGGTGTTGGAGGAATGACGTCTAGTATAGGCTATGTTTGTCCTACTTTCCTCCATGGTGGATGCAAGCAATGAAGGAAACAAAGGAAGGAGCTCTCTCTTAATAAGTCCAATGGAAATCCATTCATTATGCCCTCTTACTCGATCTACCATGGCAGTGGTGTTAAAGAGGTAAACAATTTATTCTTCTGCAAATGCCTTCAATCATGTGATCCAGGGATAATCTAAGCTGTCCCCAAGGATCATCATCACCCATCTTCTCCCTGTGCCCCGACATTGGTTGTTAGAGCTATAGATAAAACTTCAACAAGACTCTAGCAATATTCTCCAATGACTAGTACGCATCTCTATCCTTAGCTGGTTTTGCCACCAAAACCCGACTCTTCCTGTTTGAACCTCCATTTGGGAGGCCCATTTCTACTTGCTTTGTGATGGCAAGGTTTTGGTCAAAGATGTTGAACGAAGGATCTCTAACGAGGTTGTTAGCCGCATCAAGCTCTTATTGCATTCCTCTTGTATCTTCGAGGGTCTTCTTTGCATATGAGAGGATCTATTTGTTATTTTTATCTTTCTGGATTCCTTTCTATGTAATTGTATCCATTTTATAATATAAGCTAGTTTGTGCAAGCTTCGGGTCCCTTCACCTATTCAATAATAATAATAATTCACCCATACCAATGAAATTTGGACGGTGCAAACTAACACTAAGATAAATCACCGGGCATGCAAGCCATGAGATCAAAATCCATCATTGGCAGTATACAAATCTTGTAAAAAAAACCTATTGCTATTGCTTAAAACTCGATCGGTTCCTCAGTAAAATGTCCTTAGAGCATCAAAACTTTTATTGAATGTTTTCTCTTGCACATGGAAGCAATCATATGAAAGAACTGTGTATTTTTAGCACCAACTAATATCCATCCAACTCTAGTTTTGTGCTTCCAAAGATTTTATTCCAGAAAGTACAACTCAACTGGCCGCTCGTTTATTTTTGGTTCATCGTGGGAAGGTCCAACTAGCCCCAAAACATCCTTAAGGATGTATAGCTTCCAAAAGTGTTCCTTTCCCACTTTGTGAATTATTCGCAAGAAGCCATAACTTCTCATATACACCATGCACTTGATCGCATTGGCTTTTCTTTCCACCCAGTTCTAATGAACGGCGCTATCTATGCATGAGTGTCCCGCATCATCTCATACTCAAAAGAATTTTCTCCTCTAGCCGCATTCTCCGATCAAGCTGAAGTAGCATTGCACCATAACCAGAACAAGCCGCTGAAATATTCTCAATTGAGGCTAAAGGAAAATTGTTGACCAAGTAGGATCAATCATCGCCCTATCCAGCCTTACACGTGTATATGTGCCCCAAAAAATATTTTTGAAGTTCATTATCTCCCTCTGAAGCCTAGATCATTCAAGTGAAAACATCCAATGCATCTTTGAACCCATCCATCTGATCTTGACTTCTTTTCGCTATTCCATCATCTTCACTTAGAGGAAGAACTTCATTAAAATTTCTATTGCTAGCTAGGGCCAATCCAAGGAGCCAACAACAAATGCAATGTGTACCATGTCATATGCTTATTCTGCACCGGCGAATCCCCACACATGGACGTAAGCCTCCAAGGCTCGAGCCTGATGACCCACAAGTATAGGGGATCGCAACAGTCTTCGAGGGTAGTACTTCATGCAGATCTATTGATTAGACGTAAGGGGAGCCAAAGAATATTTATAAACCTTAACATTTTATTTTTCAATTCCATCACACCTAGGAAGTCACTTCCTTGCAGCAATATATTAGTAGAACAATAATATGATAACGACAGAAATAGTAGTAGCAATAGTAACAATAGCAGTTTTGTAGCAAGTGTAACAACACCAATAAAAGTAAATTAAGCAAATACAATAGCATAAAAGCGCTGGCATGTAGTAGTGATCAATATTTGGATGATATTACATATGTACCAGTCATAACCTAGAGCGACACATAATTATCTCCAATTCTTCAATCATATGTAGGCATGTATTCCATATATATATAGTCATACTTGCTTCCAATAAGAACTTGCAAGGCATATTTTGTCCTGCATTCCGCTGGCAGCGGGGTCCTTATGGTAACTAAAGATAATTAGGTTCTGTTTTAATAAGAACCGGGACAAAGCATTAACACATAATGAATGCATGAACTCCTCACGTTACCGCCCTCGCGGTCGATATCCCAATTCATGGTCACCTTGGGGGTCTAAGGCTCTGAACGATAACGGGTGCATACAACTTGCAAGTAGGATCAATAACTCAAATATATTCATGAAAATATAATAGGTTCAGATCTAAAATCATGGAACTTGGGCCCTAGTGACAAGAATTAAGTATATCAAAGTCATAGCAACAACATTCTTAGAACATTGTGGATACAAGGGATCAAGCTATAACAAAACTGAGTCGATTACCTAAGAAATCTCATCCAACCCATTGAAAGCACAACTTCTCCCTAGGTGGTTTTCGTAATTAATAACAACATATATTTTATTGGACTAATGATTCTACCAAGTATATTTCAGGAAAATTTCAATGAATGGATTGGCGAAGGTTTGTGAGGAGATCCCCTGGATGCGTGGAACATCTAATGGCAACAAACTTCAAGACTCACCCTTTTGCATTTTGTGAGAAATCACATTTGAGTCCATTGGAAAGCCAACTATTGAAAGGGGGTGAGGTATCTATGATGATTTGGTTGCTCAACTTATTAAACTTAGTCACCAAAATCCCTCAAGTATTCTCCCACACAAATATTTTGTCAAAACCCAAACAGCCAAATTCGGTGCCACCATCTATTCCCATTTGGCCCTACCAAGTTTTCCTTAGGCAGAATCCATAGCCAAACGCTAGCATCTCGGTACCAGCAAGTACCCATTTGATATAACCGAAAAGTAAATGCCAACTTTCTGTTGACCAAGTTTTGAGAATCAGAATTTTTGAGTTTTAAACTTCGGTCTCACCGAGATTTGAACCTACCCAAGGTAACCCAAACTGGTCTCACCAAGATTTGTATATCGGTCTCACCGAAACGCCAAAAGTTGCTACATTTTCACTAGTCGGTGTAACCTAGTTTTTTTCTTTGGTTCCACCGAGTTAGGCAATAACGCGTTAACGATAGGATTTTTGGAGATGCTTATATATACCCATCCCCTCCCTCTAAGTCGATGATAGAGCACTCAAAACAAGCCAACACTTGCCCCATCCATTTTCCGAGAGACGACCACCTACTCATGTGTTGAGATCAAGATATTCCACTCCAACCATATGAATCATGATTTCTAGCCTCCCAAAGTTTGTTTCCACCCGATAAATCTCTTCTACCAAGCCAAATATGTGAGAGAGTGAATGAGTGTTGAGGAGACTATCTTTCGAAGCACAAGATCAAGGAATTTATCATCCATACCATATCAATTACCTTTTGGAGAGTGGTGTCTCCTAGATTGGATATGTGTCTCTTGGGAGCCTTCGACTTCGTGTGGAGTTGAACCAAGAGGTTTGTAAGGGCAAGGAGATCGCCTACTTTGTGAAGATCTACCCTGAATGAGGCTAGTTCTTGGTGTACATAGGCCATTATGGAATAGACAAGGTTGCTTATTAGTGGACCCTTTGTGGGTTGAGCCATCCGTGGACTCGTGCATCCATTACCCTTCACAGGTTGAAATCTCCATCAGCGTGGACGTACGATAGCACCACCTATCGGAACCACGGGAAAAATCTTCGTGTCGCCATTGCTTTTGATCTTCCCTTCCCTACCCTCTACTTACATGTGCATGTCTTTAATTTCCGCCGCTATACTCTTAGACTTGCATCTGTAGGGTGTGCTTGACTTGATATAATTTATAAAACTCGCCAACCTTTAAAGTTGAGAAAAGGCTAGATTTTTATTTGGTTGAGTAGTCTAATCACCCCCCTCTAGACATAGTTCGGATCCTACAAGTGGTACTAGAGGTTTGGTCTGCATTGCATTGGTTTCACAACCTAGGAGAGTATGGCATCTAGTGAGGGAAATTACCACCGTAGAGGTCCATATTTTGATGCTACAAAATTTTCTAGTTGGAAGCACAAAATGAAAATGAATATTCTTGGATATAACCCTGTCGTTGGGATGTTGTTCGTGTTGGATTGCAAGGTGAATTATTTGGTGATGGAAAGGAACCGGATCGTGAAGTGGCCGCAAAAAATAAACATGTTGAAATACAATGCTCAAGCATGCGACATTCTATTCAACTGCTTATGCCCCGAAGAATTCAACAAGATAAGCTATCTTGAGAATGCAAAGGAAATTTGAGATACTTTGGTTGATATGCACGAAGCAACTGAATCCGTCATAGAATCTAAGTTGGATGTGATACAAAGTCGACTTAACAAGTTCAATATGAAGCATGGTGAAGGAGTCACCAAAATATAATCTAGGCTAGCTCTCATCACAAATGAGTTTGCCAGCTTAGGAAGCGAAGAGATGACCGACAATTCATCATCAAGAAAGATGCTTAGAGCCTTGGTTGGAAAGTACGAACCGTGTTCACATTGACCCAAATGATGCCAAACTACAAAGATATCAAGCCTACATAAGTCATTGGAAGGATTGTTGCTCATGAAATGTTACTCAAAGACAAATAAGAGCTTCACAACAAGTCAAACGGTGCATACAAAGCTTCAAGCGACACTCCCGTTACCTCAAGTGACGACCTTTTTACCAATGAAGAGATAAGCCTCATGGTAGAGAAATTCAACAAGTTCGACAAGAAGAGAGGCAAAGAGAGAAGCTCCAACTCAAGATTTGAAGAGAAGCATTCATCTAGTCGTGATAGAAATTGTTACAATTGTAGAAGGCCTGAACATTTTTCCAATGAGTGTTGGGCTCCCTCCGAGAGAAGAGAAGAGCCACTTAGAAGAAGAAGAAGCTCAAGAGATGAGTCACCTCATAGACAGAGAAGGAGTAGAGAAGATCGCTATGAACGAAGATCATCCCGCAGAAGCAAGGACTCAGAGAAGAATGACAATTACACCAAGAGATACACAAGAAGAAGACATCAATCTTATGTTGGTGAATGGGTATCCGGCTCCGAATCCGACAACTAATCCAAGAGAAGCTACCACTCCAACTCTGACTATAGTCAAGATGAAGGTGTTGTCGGACTAGCACTTGTTTCCTCCAACTCCTATGATTTATTGGATCCACCAAAATAAGGAATTGGAAGTTGTTTCAGGGCTAAAGGCCCCAAGGTATCACACCCTAAATACTTTGACTTCGATAGTGACAAGGATGTCTTACTAGGATATAATGACTTGCTCTTTGATAAAACTAGTGATATCAATGAAAGTGAACTTGATAATAATAATGCTACTAAAGATAAGCCGTGTGATGATGATAAGAAGGAGATTGAAGGCCTAACTAAAGAATTAAACACTATTAAGTTAGCTCATGAATCTACTGAAGAAGATCATAGAGAGCTTCTAAGAACTCATTAGAAGCTACACTTCGAGAAGCTAAATTTAGAGCAAGAACATGGGATTCTTAAAGCTATCAATGATGATATTTGAAAGAAGAGTTCATATTATCTATCCAAATGATTAATCTTTTCTACATTTGTTCCAAAAGTTAAAACTAAGCAAACTAGTAATACATGGAGGAAAGGTTCTTCATCTAGTAACAACAATGACAATGCTAAATCAAACGATGTTCCTTCTAGTAGGTCTATTGATTTAACTAATGATTCTCTTAGCCAAGTTACACTTGAGCAAGAAAACTATTAATTGAAAGGAATTATATAGAAGGTGTCTACAAAAGTCTTGCTAGAAGCAAGCAATTTGAGGAGATTGTACGCAAGCAAGGACGACACCAGAAGAACCAATGCATTGGTTACCTAAATGCAAATAGAGTTGAATGGGAAGAAGGTCAATACCCCAAGACGAAGTTTGTTCCCCAAAAGGAGAATTATGATCCTACTCTCTCTAAGGGAGCAAAATCTCAAGATGATCTTCCACCACAAGACCACAAGCTCAAGGGCAAAGACAAGCTTCAAGAGGAGACTGGCTCATTCGAGGAAGAATCTCAAGCCATGGTCAAGTGGGTTCCCAAGGCCACTACTAGCTCTACATCATCAAGTGCTACTTCAAATCCAAGAATCCCCATTAAGTTGATGTGGGTCCCCAAGAAGAAGAACTACATAAGTTCTTGAGGGGTGACTACACCAACAAATTCACTCACACTCATTTTTGGCAAGAACTATTTGAAATCAACCCCAACCTTATGCAATAGTTCAAGGAGTCGCACATTCCCTCATTGGTAAGGAAGGGACAAAGTAATCGATGTATCAATGGACATCATCATGCATGTGCTTCACTCCATGTCCATAGATATCCTTGTATTGATTCTTTGTGTGGGACTAACCCATGTTGGTAAGGAGAGTAAAAAACAACAAGGATTGCTACCAACTCAAGATGATCTTCATCAACATAGAGCATCCACTACTACTTCACATCCATGAAGTCTTAAACGACAAACCCATGGTTATTTATCCCTCAGAATGGGGATATCACATCAAGGGGGAGCTTTACTCTAAGACTTGAGTCGAAACATCTCACTAGGTGTGAACACATTAAAAGCTTTGTTCAAAAGTGGCAACCCAACTTGTGCTTAGACAATGAGTATGACCTATGATCAAGTACTCTTGCTTGGATCGTTGGGTCAATATACTCATATATAGATGACTAAGTCATCGGCAAAGTGTTTGGTAGATACTAGAGTGGTTGTGCATGTTTGACATATTCTATTTGACATCTTATTGTGTTAGCATGTTGGTATGTATATTTTCACTCATTCGAGGACATCCAATTATTGCTCATTTGGCTTTCATTGTTCTTTGGTCAATTAGATGTACAAGAATGCCTAGGCACCCCCTCTAGATATCTATGCTCTCTTGTCTCAAATTCTATTCATGCTTCATCACAAAATTTGAGCAAGCACTTCTTGGACTATCCATGTGAGGAGCACTCGGAGCTACTACTCGACAAGGGCTGACTTCCAAAACCTCCCAAGTGCATATCGGTGTGACTAACTCTTATATCTCTGTTCTACCGAAGCACTAGGATTGACCTGGTTTTTGAACCTCAGTACCACCGACTGAAAAATCACAGTGCCACCGAGTTGCCTTGCCAACACACAGTTAAGCATTTTGGTGGAACCGATTTCTACTAATTGGTGTCACCGTCAGCAGATGGGTGTATATATATATGTATATATATATATATATATATCCATGGCCCTGAACTTGAAAATTTATTCCAATATTTGGTTGCGTGCACCCCATTACTGCCTCTGCCCTCGTCTTCTAGACATCATAGTTGCTTCTCGTGCGCCCTCGCTACATGAAGCCACTGCTGTCAATGGAATCGCTCCCGACGTTGCCGATGTAGCAAAGATCCGCTGAACTAGGGTAAATCTTTGATTTCTTTTGCCATCGAAGTCCGATTCTTGTGCAATAGGTTATTTTTGATATCTGGCCACGATTTGAAATACTCCCATCTTCGAGAAAACTCCTTAGAAATAAGTTGAACGAGAAAAAACAGGGTTAGGTTTCCGCCGCATGAATTTTCAGCCTCACCGAGTCAAGTCATCTCGGTGCCACTGATGTGGGATTCACCCACAACACAAAGGGATTCTAGGTGAAACTGAAAGTCCCATCGGTGTAACCAAAATGAAGTTTTAGGGTTACTGAACACAACTTTGGTGAGACTGGGTCACTCTTTGCTGAAACCGAGATGAGTGACCAAGTCTCTATTAATGATGTTTGTTGCCCCGGAGACTCCGAAACATAACACTCGGTGGAACCAAAACTTCATCCTGTGAAAACCTAATACTAATTTTTTAAGTTAAACTTGCAAAAATCACAGTATTTTGTGATGCTCATATTTTCTGCTCCTCTACATCTATTCATAGGGTGAGAGACCAACTATCGTGGTTTTGTCACGACAAATGTCCTCGTGATAGCACAAATTTTAAGAGCCAATGCAACTAGGTGTTTGCTTGTATGTGGTAGATCGGGAATGAGAGGAAGGAGTTTACCCAGGTTCGGTCCCTCCGATGAAGGTAAAATCATACATCCTGCTTTGGGTGTTATTGATGATGATCTCAATTACAAGGGTGAGGAATTGCTAACCTAGGTCTCGAGGATTTCTAACTTTTCCTTTCTCTCAGGGGCTCCCCTTTATATATAGGTGGACTCCGTGGGATTACAACATAATCCGGGTCGTATTCTTGAAAGCACGTATGTTCCCTTGGTGGTTTGGATAATTCATGACAACATACATTGTCTCTTCGACTAATACTTTTACCAAGTATATTTCAGATATAGTCCATAGAGATGATTGGCTAAGGATTGTGTGGAGAAGCCCCAAGGAAGGGAAGGAACATGATTGGCCAAGCTTCAAGCTTCAAGACTCCACTTTTTATAATTTGTGAGAAATCACATTTGAGTCCATAGGAAAGCCCATCCTATTAAAAGGGGATGAGGTGACTATGTTGATCAGGTTGCTCAAGTGCTTAGAGTTAGCCACCAAAAATACTCATGAATTCTCTGAAAAATATTCTGTCCAAAATCCTATATGCAAAATTCGGTGCCACCAACTTTATCCATTAGGCCCTACCAAGTTTTACCTCAGATAGATCCCATGCCAAACCCTAGCTTCTCGGTGGCACCAAGTCTTATTTCGGTCTGACCGAGAATCAGTGACCAACCCTTTGTCTACCTGTTTCTAAGAATCAGAATTTCCGAGTGTTTGGAATCGGTGCCACCGAGTTTGATAACTACGGAGGCCAGCCAAAACCAGACCCACCGACATTCATATATCAGTCTCACCGAAACACTGAAAGTTGCCACATTTTGCACAAGTCGGTGCAATCCAGTTAGGAATAATGTTGTAATGATTGGATTTTTGGAGATGCGTATATATAACTCTCCACCACCTCTGATTCATAGAGAAAGCACTCAGAACATACAAACACTTGCCCCATCCATCTTTCTGAGGGAGAACCACCTACTCATGTGTTGGGATCAAGATATTACATTCTGACTATATGAATCTTGATTTCTAGCCTCCACAAGTTGCTTTTCACCGAATCAATCTCGTCTACCCAAGCCAAATGTATGAGAGAGTGATTGAGTGTTGAGGAGACTATATTTTGAAGAACAAGAGCAAGGAGTTCACCATACTACCATATCTATTACCTTTTGAAGAGTGGTGTCTCCTAGATTGGTTAGGTGTCGCTTGGGAGCCTCCTACTTTGTGTTGTGAAGTTGAACCAAGAAGTTTGTAAGGGCAAGGAGATCGCATACTTCGTGAGGTTCTACTCTGAGTGAGGCTAGTCCTTAGTGGACGTAAGCCATGGTGTAATAGACAAGGTTGCCTCTTTGTTGAACCTTCATGGGTGGAGCCCTCTGTGGACTTGGGCAATTGTTACCCTCCGTGGGTTGAAGTCTCCATCAACATGGATGTGCGATAGCGCCACCTATTGGAACCACGCCAACAATCTATGTGTCAATCTTTGCGTTTGATATTCCTAAACTCTACTCCTTACTTTGCATGTGCATGTCTTTACTTTTCGCTGCTATACTCGTAGGCTTACATGTGTAGGGTGTGTTTGACTTGCTATAAATGCTAAAATCTGCCAACAATTAAAATTGGGAGAAGGCTATGTTTTAATTTGTCAAGTAGTCTATTCACCCCCTCTAGACATCCCTCCTAGTGATCCTAGAATTGGTATCAGAGCATTGGTCTCCATAGACTTAGTTTTGTCACCATTGGAGGGAGGTGGATATGTCTAGTTTCGGGTATCTTAGTTGTAGAGTGCCTATTCTCAATGGGGAGTACTGTAGTCAATGGAAAGGTGAAATGCTTGATATATTTTATGAATTCCATTTGAGAAAGTATGTTGAGAACCCCTATGTGCCTCCCATTGATCCCTTACATCCTTCTCATGATGAAGAAGTTGATATGCTTTGCAATCTTAAAACTATTAATCTCGTCATTAGAGAATTGCCAAGAATTGTGCTTAATCAAATGAAGAACTTTGACTGTTCTTATACTTTGTGGAAATATTTGGATAAAAAGACATCCTCACTACTCCTTGAAAAATATTCATGTCATTTTCCAAAAATCTATTGTCCTTCACAAAATGAAGCCAAATGATCCAAACTTTGATAATTATCTATTTGAGCTTCGTGACCTCATGCATGCTAAAGGAGATGTCATTACCATCAATAACATCATTGCTGAAGCCATTCACATCCATAAACTTGAACATTGTTATGGTCAAAATACGAACAAATATTTTGATTCTTGTGACGAGGATATACCGTTTGACAATGACAATGTGGAGCATGGCTACTACGATGAAGACGAGAAGTTTTACATTGAATATCAGAAGACCATGAGGAGCCTAAGTCTTATGGCAAACCTTAGAGACTACATGGCCGGAAAAAAGAAATGGATTTTCGACAGTGGATGCACTGAGCACATGATAGAGGATAGAGACATGTTTCAAGAGATCACACCAAACCATGGACTACGAAGGTGTGTGAATTTTGGAGACAAGTCCAAGGGTAAGGTACTTGGTCTTGGTAAGGTGGCCATATCTCATGACAGTTCCATTCAAAATGTCATGCTTGTTGAATCCCTTGGCTACAATCTTCTTTCTGTATCTACACTAGCGGACTTTGGTTTCAATGTGCTATTTACGTAAGTTGATTGCCAAGTGTTTCATCAAGATAATCATAACACTGTCTTTACCGGTTTTCCTAGAGGTGATCTATACATTGTTGATTTCACTAAAAAATCCAAACCTTGTACATGTATTGTTGCAAAATCTTTTAAAGGTTGGTTATGGCATAGTCGGCTAGGACATGTTGGTATGTGTAATCTAGACAAGCTTATCAAAGGTGATCCTATTCTTGGTGTTAAAGATGTTATCTTTGACAAAGATAGACTTTGTAGCGCTTGTCAAGCAGGAAAACAAGTAGGTGCAAGTCATCCCGTGAAGAACATCATGACTACTAGAACCCCACTCGAGGTGCTTCACATGGATCTCTTTGGTCCAAATGCTTACAAGAGCCCCATGGTAAATTCTCTTGGTCTAGTTATTGTTGATGATTTTTCCAGATTTACGTGGGTATTCTTTCTTGATGACAAGTCACGGGTACAAAAGATCTTCAAGAACTTCGCTCGGATAGCTCAAAATCAGTTTGTAGTGAAGATCAAGAAAGTTCGAAGCGATAACATATCGGAGTTCAAGAACACAAATGTGGATACTTTTCTTGACGAAGAGGGTATCTCACATGAGTTATCGATGACGTACATACCTCAAGAAAATGGAGTTGTTGAGAGGAAGAATCGGACTCTCATAGAGATGGCTAGAACGATGCTCGACAAATACAAGACACCAAGACACTTTTGGGCAGAATCTGTGGAAACAGCTTGTCATGCCACTAACGAACTCTATCAACGCAAGCTTCTCGGTAAAACGGCATACGGGCTACTCCCTGGTAACAAACCCCAAGTTGGATACTTTCGGGTATTCGTCTCAAAGTGCTACATTCTTGATAAGCATTGTTGTTCTAAATTTTCTCCTAAATCTCATGAAAGTTTCCTACTTGGTTAAGGATCAAACTCTCACACTTACGTGTCTAGAACAACTTCACTCGAAAAGTTGAAGAGACGATAGATGTAAAATTTGATGAATCTAACAGTCCCCAAGTTGAACAATTGCCAAATGATGTAGGAGATAAGGAACCTTCAGAAGCCATTCAAGACCTAACCATCAGCAAGATTCGTCCCAAGGAGGTGAAGGAAAGTGCTTCACCAACACAAGTGGAAACTCCTACTTTGCATCAAGGCGAACGACAAAACGACATGGAGGCATCCACAAGTGGTACACGAGATGATGAAGAGTAGGAAGAAGTACGATGTGATGATCCACCTCAACCTTCTTCACCACCACCTCAAGGAGATGGCACCATCAACGACAACGAAGAAGAAGAAGATGATGAGGAAGCTCCACCATCCAACAAGCAAAGCTGTCATGAGTTTGAGCATGCATGAACAAGAATCAACTATAGATCAAATCTTCGGTGACATAGAAACCGAGAGAATCACTCGCTCTAAAACTCGTTTAGCTAAATTTTGTGAGCATTACTCATTTATCTCTAGCTTTGAGCCTATGAAGGTAGAAGAAGCACTTCAAGACCCGGATTGGGTAAATGCCATGCACGAAGAGCTACACAACTTTGAGAGGTATGAAGTGTGGAAACTCCTGGAGCAGTCCAAGGACGAGCACAACATCATTAATACAAAATGGGTGTTTTGGAACAAGCAAGATCAAGATGGCCAAGTGGTACTCAACAAGGCATGTCTTATAGCTCAAGGTTACACGCAATCGAAGGTATGGACTATGGTGAGACCTATGCCCGTGTAGCTAGAGTTGAAGCCATTTGTATTCCTCTCGCCTATGCCAATCACTATGGTATTACTCTTTAGCAAATGGATGTCAAAAGTGCTTTTCTAAATGGAGAAATTGAGTAGGAAGTTTATGGCAAACAACCTCCGGGCTTTGTGAATCTCCGGCGAGGAGCCCCCTGCCTTGCTCTAAAACAGATCATCTTTGCCTCGAGGAGGCATCGGGAATCACCGTTTATTGTATGGAACAATTTGAATTATGTAATAATTTCTTGTGACTCGTAATGCATATTTCGACACTTGGTTTTTCTCTTGATCGTCTTTGTGCTCTGCGTCGGTAGGGCCCAACCGTGTGCGTATCTCAGCCGCTGCTGTATTACGAGGAGGTGAGAGGCTACATGGCCAGTGAATGTCGTGAGATGCGATGCTCAGCCCCCCCTTGACGCACAAGTGACTTGCTCAAGGACCTTCGCGTTCCCCCTCGGAAGCCTCAATGCTCTATGTCAGCAGGGCCCAACCTTGCGCATATCTCAGCTGCGGCTAGGTTACCAGGGGGTGAGAGGCTACACGACCAGTGAAGGTCCCGAGTCGCAATGCTCACGCACCCCCTTGACGCGCAAGCGACTCCCTTGAAGACCCTACGTTCATCTCCGGAAGCCTCGGCGCTCTATGTCGGCAGGGCCCAACCCTACGCGTATCTCACCCGCTGTTGGATTACTAGGGGGTGAGAGGCTACAGGGCCAGTGAAGGTCCTGAGTTGCGATGCTTAGGCAACCCCCTTGAAGTGCATGCAACTCCTGCTCCATGATGAAGGCCTTGAAATCTCCGTCGGTAGACCCCAACCCTATGCGTATCTCCACCACCACTAGATTACTAGGAGGTGAGAGGCCATAGGGCCAGTGAAGGTCCTGAGTCGCGATGCTTAGGCACCCACCCTTGACGCGCAAGCGGCTCTCATATGGGTGAATTGGTCAGAGCTTAGAGCACCCACCTGCTTGCGCTTGGGTGTCATGCGGGAAATACACACCAAGGACCTCAGGAGGCGACGTCCACGGGGGTGAGCCTGCAAGACAAAGCTTGATCGCTTGGATTTTTCAGCGCTGCACGGACGAACCCGAGTACATGCACTATCTGTACCCCCCGCCCATGCGAGGTACATGGGGAATCTAGTGGGCGTGGAGCTCCAATGATCCTCCCCAGCGCGATGCATGGGGCTTCCACTTGGGCGTGGGCATAGTTGCGATTCGACAGTTATTCCCCCAACATGGAGCTTGGGGACTTCCACTTGGGTGTGGGCAGGAGCCCCATCCCCTGCGTCGTGGGCTTCCACTTCGGGAAGCCCTGGGGCGTGTACAACCCCAAATTCGTTATTACGTGAGAGTTTCATAGGAGGCGATTTACTAAGGGGTCAGATACCCCAGGAACAAGGCTCATGAGCTCCTAGCCTCATCCTTTTGGTACGTTGCACCTCATTCTTTGTGCATCAACGCGCTCATGGAATCTGTGACACAAAGCGGGGCAACACACACCGGGTGACCGTCGTAGGGCTACTGCACGAAGATGTTAGGCACCGAGGACACCAGGAGGTGACGTATACAGGCGCAAGTCCTTCATCTAGAGCTCGGCCACTCGGATTTAGCAACGCTACAGGGACGAACCGAGCACAGACACCGTGCCGTGTTCCTTCATGGAATGGTCAAGCGAAAATGATCCACCGCATAGCGCCCGAAGCGATGAAGCGCCAAGCCAGCAACGATGCATTTCAAGCGAACAACTTAAGTTTGTAAGGGAAATAACAAAGTTTACCACACAACCAAAAAGCGAGAACCTCGCGATGGCGGGCCCTTACGCCGGAGGCTAGAGCACCCAGATGGGCACCCTCAGTCTCGGATGAGACGGAACTTCACCGGGTGACAGCGTTGTCGTGGGAGTGCCGGGTCGCTGGATGATGCGTGTCGTGACGGTCGATCTTCTCAGGGGTCCGCTGCCTCACGGGGCTCTGGGGGCTCGCGGGTCCCCTAAGCGACGCGAGGCGCCTGCGCAAGCCGTGAAACCATTTGGAAGGCGGTTGCAGCATTCTCCAGGCCAAAAGGCATGCATACGTGGCAGGTGCAGGCGCCTCAGCCCAAGCCCATTCGCGCAGGCCAGCAGGAGCTCCGGGAAGAAACCCCGTTGAGGCGTGCAACGTCAACGGACATGCGGATTGTCATGGTCCCATCGGGAGTGATAAGCCTCCTGAGGCAGCGCTCCATGCGGCACCCGCCGCGCATGGCGCGCGCCTCCTGCAGCTTGTCGATCTCGTAGGCAATGAACTCCTAAGCCCCCGACGCCTGACGTTGCACTCCTTGCTCGTGAGGGGGCATGCCGAGGCACTCCTCCAAGCGGTGCCCAAGCTCCTCTCTCGGTGCAGCGGCCAGGTCGGATGTCTTCCACGTGAAAGCTCCCGAGCCTGACCCAAGGGGCGCGCCGTGCACGACTTCCTATGCATGAAGTGGGAAAGCACCCGCAGCATGCGCGGGCTTGTGACCTTGGCCTACACCAACGGGTCCTTTGCCTTGGCAGAACCAAAGGCGGGCTCGGAGGTGCGGCCCCGCAAGGCTCATTGCCTTTGGAATCGTCTGAGCACTCCACAGCAGCGGCCCTGTAAGCGTGCTCTAGGGAGCAGTCCGCATCCCTCTCATCGCACGCAACAGTGATGATGCCACTGCAGCCCGACATCTTGAGCATGGTGTATCCATGGTGGGTTGCAGCCATGAACTTGGCCAGCACGGGGTAGCCTAGGATGGCATTGTACGGGAGCACGATGTGCGCCACGTCAAAGTCGATGTGTTCGGTGTGGCAGTTGTCGCACGTGCGAAAGGTGACCGGGAGGCAGACCTGCCCAAGCGGGATGGTGGAGCCACTGGTCACCCTCGAGAATGTTTTGATAGAGAGCACGTTGAGGCCCACATCCCCGTCTATGAGGGTCTTGGTGACCGCCACATTGCTGATGGCGGGAGTGCACATCATGGGGATCGTGCCAGCGATAGCCACAGACTTTAGGCTGTCCTGGGCATCAATAGTGATGGAGTATTGGGACCACTAGAGGGGATTTGCAGCCCTCGGCTTCGGGAGGGCGGCGTTCACCTCACAGGAGAGCTGCTTGAATTGGCAATTAAATGATGGGGTGTGGGCTCCGCCGAGAATGCAGGCCACCGTGCGAGGCTCCTGGTAGGCCCTGACCTCCTAGTCGTGTTGGTTGCCCTCATTCCTGCTCGAAGGCGGTGGAGGCAGTGGAGGAAGCTGCGTGTTGTCCTGAGGACCTATTGATACGTCTCCAACGTATCTATAATTTTTGATGGTTCCATGCTATTATCTTGTCAAACTTTGGATATTTTGTATGCATTTTATATCTATTTTGGGACTAACTTATTAACTCAGTGCCAAGTGCCAGTTCCTGTTTTTTCTGTGTTTTTGACCTTATTCATAGGAGAATATTAAACAGAGTCCAAACAGAATAAAACCTCCAAATTGATTTTTCCAGAACAGAAGATACGCAGGGAGCTTGAGAACCAAGGCAAAGGGCACCAGGGGAGGCCACAAGCCCCCTCGCCGCGGCCTGGGGGGCCGCGCCTAGCAGGCTTGTGGGCCACCGTGTGGTTCCTTTGCCCTACTTCTTCTGCCTATAAATCCCTGAAAAATCTGAAACCACGAGAGAGAGCCACGAAAATACTTTTCCGCCGCCGCAAGCTTCTATCTCCACAAGATCCCATCTGGGGCACATTCTGGTGCCCTGCCGAGGGGGGATTCGGACACGGAGGGCTTCTTCATCAACACCATTGCCTCTCTGATGATGCGTGAGTAATTCACCACAGACCTTCGGGTCCATAGTTAGTAGCTAGATGGCTTCTTCTCTCTCTTGGATCTTCAATACAAAGTTCTCCATGACCTTCATGGAGATCTATCCGATGTAATCTTCTTTTGCGGTGTGTTTGTCAAGATCCGATGAATTGTGGATTTATGATCAAATTATCTATGAATCTTATTTGTGTTTCTTCTGATCTCTTATATGCATGATTTCATCTCCTTGTAATTCTCTTCGAGTTGTGGGTTTTGTTTGGCCAACTTGATCTACAGTTCTTGCAATGGGAGAAGTGCTTGGTTTTGGGTTCATACCATGCGGTGACCTCACCCAGTGACAGAAGGGGTAGCGAGGCACGCATCGTGTTGTTGCCATCAAGGGTAAAAAGATGGGGTTTATATCTATTGCATGAATTTATGCCCCTACATCATGTCATCTTGCTTAAGGAATTACTCTGTTTTTTATGAACTCAATACACTAGATGCATGCTGGATAGCAGTCGATGTGTGGAGTAATAGTAGTAGATGCAAAAAGTATCGGTCTACTTGTCTCGGACATGATGCCTATATGTATGATCATTGCCTTAGATATCGTCATGACTTTGCGCGGTTCTATCAATTGCTCGACAGTAATTCGTTCACCCACCGTAATATTTGCTATCATGAGAGAAGCCTCTAGTGAACACTATGCCCCCCGGGTCTACTTCACATCATATTTTCAGCCCTACACTTTTACTTTGTTGCACTTTCCACCTTCAGATCTCACCTTGCAATAAATTGTGAAGGGTTTGACAACCCCTTTGTAGCGTTGGGTGCAAGTTTGCTATTTTTGCGCAGGTACTTTGGAGACTTGGCCTGTACTCCTACTGGATTGATACCTTCGTTCTCAAACTGAGGGAAATACTTACTGCTACTATGCTGCATCACCCTTTCCTCTTCAAGGGAAAAACCAACGCAAGCTCAAGAGGTAGCAAGAAGAATTTCTGGCGCCGTTGCCGTGGAGCATCAAGTGAAGCTTATCCAAGTAACCATCGCAAACTCATCTCTTGCATTTACTTTTTTGCCTCTCGTTTTCCTCTCCCCCACTTCTGAAAAACAAAAATTTATAAAAAATATTTAACTTTTTTTCATTCGCCCTTTTCTTTCGCTTGCTTTCTGTTCGCTTGCATGCATGTCTACCTGCTAAGACCTGTATGGCCCAACCAAAGGATTATGATGCTTACTATACAAGGTTGGAAGAGATTGAAACTGGTGTTAAAGGCTTCATGTCTACACAGTTTGATTATAATAGTTACTTTCGTAGAGAACTAAGGGAGCAAAATTCTTTTATGGCTTTTATGAATAAAGAAGTTGATGATATGGCCAAATAATTCCTTGCACTAAATTCTCAGTTTGCTCGTCTTGAAAAATTGGTAGGCCAGATTTTTCATAAACATGCTACCCTAGTCAATAAAATGGCTGCTAAACCTGAAATATGTGATGAGAATCATGAAGATCTTAAAGTGCTTGGTGTGACTCCCATTGAATCCTTGTTTTCTAGTGTCAAACCTAATGATGATGGGGCTAGATATGAATCCACTTTGGTTGAAAAACGCCCCAATGATTCGGAGTCTATCTATCTTGATGCTAAAAGCATTGAATGTGGAGTAGAGGATATCAAAACTTTGAGTAGTAATGAAACTACTACTTTGGATTTAAGGAATTTAATTATGATAGTTGCTCTTTGATTGAATGTATTTCCTTGATGCAATCCATGCTAAACTCTCCACATGCTTATAGCCAAAACAAGGCCTTTACCGATCATATCGTCGATGCTATGATGAAATCCCTTGAAGAGAAACTTGAATTGGAAGTTTCTATTCCTAGAAAACGTCATGATTAGTGGGAACCTACTATCAAAATCAAGATCAAAAACTATGAATGCAATGCTTTGTGTGATTTGGGTGCTAGTGTTTCCGTGATTCCAAAGTCTTTATGTGATGTTCTAGGTTTCAATAAGATTGATGAGTGCTCTCTTAATTTGCATCTTATGGATTCTACCGTTGAGAAACCCATGGGAAGGATCAATGATGTTCTTATTATTGCAAATAGGAACTATGTACCAGTGGATTTCATTGTGCTTGATATTGATTGCAATCCGACGTGTCCTATCATTCTTGATAGACCTTTCCTAAGGACTATTAGTGCTGTCATCGATATGAAGGAAGGGAATATTAGATTTGAATTTCCATTAAAGAAGGGCATGGAACATTTTCCTAGAAAGAAAATAATATTTCCTTATGAATCCATGATGAGGGCTACTTATGGTTTGAATACCAAAGACGACGATACGTGATTCTATCGCCTTATGCCTAGCTAAGGGCGTTAAACAATAGCGCTTGTTGAGAGGCAACCCAATGAATTTATCTTTGCTTTTTGCTTTCTGTTTTGTTGTGTCCACACCATCAGAATTCTGTTATGATTGTGTTTTTTGTGTTTCTTTTTGTGTTTGAGCCAAGTAAAACCTTTATGACTAGTTTTGTTGATGGCTATTTGATCTTGCTGAAAAAGATAGAAACTTTTCGCTCACGAAATTATTTTTCATTTTTATCCAGAAAGAGATTTTGAGTTGATTCTTTTTGATGCTGGTTGATATGCCAATTGCCCAAATTGTCGTAATTGTTCAGAATTTTTGAGATACCAAAAGTATACGAACTATACAGATTGCTACAGACTGGTCTGTTTTTTGACAGATTCTGCTTCTGTTGTGTTGATTGCTTATTTTGGGGAAAGTATGTATAGTATCGGGGGGTACTAGCCATGGAAAAGTGAGAATACAGTAATATAACACCAATATACATAGAAATGAAGTTTGCTACAGTACCTAAAGAGGTGGTAGTTTGTTTTCTTGTGCTAATGATATCACGAGTTTCTGTTTAAGTTTTGTGTTGTGAAGTTTTCAAGTTTTGGGTGATGTTCTCATGGACAATGGGATAAAGAGTGGAAAGAGATCAAGCTTGGGGATGCCCAATGCATCCCAAGCCAAATTCAAGGACACCAAAAAGCCTAAGCTTGGGGATGCCCTGGGAAGGCATCCCCTCTTTCGTCTCCAATCCATCGGTAACATTACTTGGAGCTATATTTTTATTCACCACATGATATGTGTTTTGCTTGGAGCGTCGTGTATTATAGGAGTATTTTCTTTTGTTGTGTCACAATCATCCTTGATGCACACCTTTTGAGAGAGACATGCACTCATCATGAATTTGCTAGAATACTCATTGAGCTTCGCTTATATCTTTTGAGTTAGGCAATTTAGCTCACATGTGTTTCACTTATATCTTTTGAGCTAGATAACTTTACTCTAAGTGCTTCACTTAGATCTTTTAGAGCACGGCGGTGTCATATTTTGGAGAAATAAGAACTCTCGATCTTCACTTATATCTTTTTTGAGAGTGCTCTCTCTGAGTAACTTGGTAGTTGGCTTGTGCTATGAAAGTAATCCTAAAGATGATAGGCGTCCAAAGAGGATACAATAAAACTTTCATATTCACGTGCATTGATTAGAAAGAGAAGTTTGATTCCTCTCAATTAGTTTTGAGACATGGATTTGGTAATATTAGAGTCATGTTAGTAGGGTGTAGTGAATCTAGAAATACTTGTGTTGAAGTTAGTGATTCCCGTAACATGCACGTATGGTGAACCGCTATGTTAGGAAGTCGGAGCATAGTCGAATTATTGATTGTCATCCTTTGTGTTGCGGTCGGGATCACGCGATGGTTAACACCTACCAACCCTTCCCCTAGGAGTATGCGTTTAGCACTTTGTTTCGATTATAATAAAAACTTTCGCAATAAGTATGTGAGTTCTTCATGACTAATGTGAGTCCATGGTATAGATGCACTTTCACCTTCCACCATTGCTAGCCTCTCTAGTGCCGCGCAACTTTCGCCGGTACACAAATCCACCATAGACCTTCCACAAAACAGCCACCATACCGACCTATCATGGCCTTTTCATAGCCATTCCGAGATATATTGCCATGCAACTCCCACCGTTCCGTCTCATGACATGTGCCATCACTTTCATATTGCCATTGCATGATCGTAAGATAGCTAGCAAGTCATACGCTAAGCTAGATCGTTGCACATCCTGGTACACTGCCGGAGGCATTTCCTATAGAGTCATCATTGTTCTAAGCTTTGAGCTGTGAGTAAATGAAAGTTTGATGATCATGATTAGTAGAGCCTTGTCCCATGTGAGGAATTAAAAAAAAGAGGCCAAAGTTTCCCACACAAAAAATTATATATATGGAAAGAGGCCAAAGAGCCCAAACAAAAAAAGAGAGAGAAAAAGAGAGAAGGGACAATGCTACTATCTTTTTCCACACTTGTGCTTCACAATAGCACCATGTTCTTCATGATTGAGAGTCTCTTGTTTTGTCACCACCATATAATAGTGGGAATCTTCATTATATAACTTGTCTTGTATATTCCAATGATGGGCTTCCTCAAAATTGCCCTAGGTCTTCGTGAGCAAGCAAGTTGGATGCGCGCCCACTAGTTCTCCTTTTGAGCTTTCGCACACTTATAGCTCTAAGTGCATCCGTTGCATGGTAATCCCTATTCTTGCACATTGATATCTATTGATGGGCATCTCCATAGCCCTTTGATACGCCTAGTCGATGTCACCATCTCCTCCTTTTTGCCTCACAACCTCCACCACACTCTATTCCACCTATAGTGCTATATCCATGGCTCACGCTCATGTATTGCGTGAGAGTTGAAAAAGGTTTGAGAAAGTAAGAGTGCGAAAACAAATACTTGGCCAATACCGGGGTTGTGCATGATTTAAATTCGTTGTGTGGGGATGATGGAGCATAGCCAGACTATATGATTTTGTAGGGATAACTTTCTTTGGCCTTGTTATTTCGAAAGTTCATGATTACCTTGCTAGTTTGCTTGAAGTATTATTGTTTTTATGTCAATAGCAAACTATTGTTTTGAATCTTACAGATCTGAACATTCATGTCACATGAAAGAAGTTACAAAGGATAAAAATGCTAGGTAGCATTCCACATCAAAAATTCAGTCTTTATCACTTCCCTACTCGAGGACGAGCAGGAGTTAAGCTTGGGGATGCTTGATACGTCTCCAACGTATCTATAATTTTTGATGGTTCCATGCTATTATCTTGTCAAACTTTGGATGTTTTGTATGCATTTTATGTATTTTTCAGATGAGAATATTAAACGGAGTCCAAACGGAATAAAACCTCCGAAAAGATTTTTTCCGGAACAGAAGGTATGCAGGGAGCTTGAGAACCAAGGCAAAGGGCACCAGGGGAGGCCACAAGCCCGCTAGCCGAGGCCTTGGGGGGCCGCGCCTAGCAGGCTTGTGGGCCCCCTATGGCTCCTTTGCCCTACTTCTTCCGCCTATAAATCCCCGAAAAATCTAAAACCATAGGAGAGAGCCACGAAAATACTTTTCCGCCGCCGCAAGCTTCTGTCTCCGCAAGATCCCATCTGGGGCATGTTCTGGTGCCCTGTCAGAGGGGGGATTCGGACACGGAGGGCTTCGTCGTCAACACCATTGCCTCTCCGATGATGCGTGAGTAGTTCACCACAGACCTTTGGGTCCATAGCTAGTAGCTAGATGGCTTCTTCTCTCTCTTGGATCTTCAATACAAAGTTCTCCATGATCTTCATGGAGATCTATCCGATGTAATGTTCTTTTGCGGTGTGTTTGTCGAGATCCGATGAATTTTGGATTTATGATTTGATTATCTATGAATCTTATTTGAGTTTCTTCTGATCTCTTATATGCATGATTTCATATCCTTGTAATTCTCTTCGAGTTGTGGGTTTCGTCTGGCCAACTTGATCTACAGTTCTAGCAATGGGATAAGTGCTTGGTTTTGGGTTCATACCGTGCGGTGACCTCACCCACTGACAGAAGGGGTAGCGAGGCACACATCGTGTTGTTTCCATCAAGGGTAAAAATATGGGTTTTATATCTATTGCATGAATTTATCCCCCTACATCATGTCATCTTGCTTAAGGCGTTACTCTGTTTGTTATGAACTCAATACACTAGATGCATGCTGGATAGCGGTCGATGTGTGGAGTAATAGTAGTAGATGCAGAAAGTATTGGTCTACTTGTCTCGGACTTGATGCCTATATGTATGATCATTGCCTTAGATATCGTCATGACTTTGCGCGGTTCTATCAATTGCTCGACAGTAATTCGTTCACCCACCGTAATATTTGCTATCATGAGAGAAGCCTCTAGTGAACACTATGGCCCCCGGGTCTACTTCACATCATATTTTCAGCCCTACACTTTTACTTTGTTGCACTTTCCACCTTCAGATCTCACCTTGCAATCAATCATGAAGGGATTGACAACCCCTTTGTAGCGTTGGGTGCAAGTTTGCTGTTTTTGCGCAGGTACTTTGGAGACTTGGCTTGATACTCCTACTGGATTGATACCTTGGTTCTCAAACTGAGGGAAATACTTACTGCTACTATGCTGCATCACCTTTCCTCTTCAAGGGAAAAACCAATGCAACATCGAGAGGTAGCACGTATCTCGTGAGGCTGGTCGCGTGAGCCATTGTCATGAGGCTGCTTGTACTAGCCCTGGTGAGAGTTGCCATTGTGGCCTTCCCATATGTTGCCGCCATAGCCGTCGCCATGGCTAGCCCTGTGATCGTTATGCTTTGGGCGCCGGCCGACTCGCTTGTCCCACAGGACCGTGAGCTCCTGGCTCTTTGGTATCGTGGCTGTGTACGTCGTAGTAGATGCAGTACGGGCGGTTCTCCTTCTCGGGCATACTTTGCTCGCGGTCACGCTTTTGCTCGGGCTCAACCACAAGAACGACATGCCCCTTGCACTTAGCCCCCTTGGTCTCTACCTTGGAGTCTTCGGGGGCGTCGTCGGGGTTGTCGCTGGCGAACATGCGGCCTTCTTGAGCCTTGGAACACTTGTCTGCCAAGCTGAAAAATTCCTTGGCCGTGCTCATGGTGTCATTGACAGCGAGCTTCTCTCACATCTTGAGGTCCTTGACGCCATTGGTGAATACCATGATGACCGCCTCGTCTGTGGTGCGCGAGATCTTGTTGCGCACCTGGCTGAACCTCTGGATGTACTTGCGAAAGGGTCTCGCCAGGATGCTGCTTCACGCGACGCAGGTCATTGACAGAGAGGGGGTGGTCGTGCGTGCCCTTGAAGTTGGCGACGAATAGCTCGCAGAGCTCGCCCAACGAAGAGATTGAGCCCTTGGTTACGTTAAGGAGCCAGGACCACACACAGTCCTTGAGTGCCATGAGGAGCCATTTTGCCATGACCTAGCCATCGCCGCCCGCTGCTTTGACCTTCAGCGCGTAGAGCTGGAGGAACTCTGTAGGGTCAACGAAGCCGTTGTAGCGCGGGGTCAGGTCGGGCTTGAATTTGGCCGGCCAAGCCACCCTGCGCAGTTCACGGGTGAAGGCCCGGCAACCCCTGGTGCTTGCATGGCCTCCATGCATGAGAGCGGCCTAGTTTTGGCGCACGGGCGCTGCAAAGTCGTGGACGACCCTGTCGAGGGGCTTGCGCTGCTTTTTGAGGACTGCGCGTGCATCTTACGGTGCCTAACACTGGACGATCTCACAGTTGTCTCTATCTTCCTAGGCGCGTGGTGGCGGCTCGCGAGACGGGTTCCCCAAGGACGGCGTGGTCACCGTGCGCGGGAGGGGCCAGCGACGGCGCCCTCTTAGGCTCCTCTTCGTCGCGGGACAGAGGGGCGTAGAGAAAACGAGAGGACGCCTGGGCTTCTGTGGTGGCGGTGATGATCTAGGTGATGCGGGCCTGCCATGCATCACGGCCGGCGTCCGTCGGATGGTAATGGAGCAGATCGCAGGCAATAAGCAACACCGCCGCGTGTTCACCTGCTCCAGACGGGCGTGGGAGGAGGAGGTCGTGGAGGTGTGGTCTTCCCTTTGCACAAAAGGGTGCACGGATGAAGCTTGCTACTCATGGGCCGCAGATTCGGTGGCTGCGGCCTGGGCCTAGGTGGAGTGCTGACGGATGCTAGGGCCTCGGGGTACAGTCACCCCGACCCGTGCAGCCTTGCGCTTAGCGCGCACACAACAAATGTCAACCATGTGGTTGGTGAAGCTTGAGCGAATATGGAGCGGAAGAGCGGCTACACACCCCTACCTGGCGCTCCAAATATCGGAGTTGGGGCTCCGTAGACCCAAGGAAAGGTTCGAACTCTGTGGTGTGCTCGCTCTCCAACCCTGTTCCGTCTCCCAACCTCCCGCCGACTCTCCGGTGGCATGATCTAGGAGGACGAGCTCGGACATACGGATGTTTATCCAGGTTCAGACCGCCTTGTGGTGTAAAACCCTACTCTTGCTTGGATAGATTGCTCGAGGTAGAAGACAAGTACAAAGATGGGTTCTTGCCCTAATACAACACACTCCGCTCCTGATCCCCCTCTACGGAGGCCAGGCATCTCTTGTATATTAGCCTTGGTCCTCTCCTCGAAAACACAATTCGCGGGAAGTGCAGCCACAACGGCCATTTCGAGAGGGGACATGGCTGCAGTCCACCCTAACAAAGGTGGTCTTCGCCTTCAAAAGCTTCTCTTAGTGATGCGTGGGTGGGCTCGGGGGTGACCTCCGTCCTGCTGAGCCCCCAACCCTGGCCCTCTTGCAACGATTGGGAAAACTTTGGGGGTTGCTTAGGGAACCCGTAGATGGCTTTTCTTCCCTTAACATCAAAGGGTAAAACCTATATGACTGAGTCCCCTCGCACCGACCCTGGTGGTGTGCAGCGTGGCTCACTTATCCATGTGGGGAGGTTGGATCGCGTGGCCTCAGTAGGCCACCCTTGGTAAGTCTGCTCTTTTTGAAGAGGGGCGTTAGGAGGCGCCTCCTTCTTCACGCCTTGCGGGAAAGCCTCCAGGGATAAAACCTCATGAGCGTCCCCTCACGAGGAGGAGCCCCCATGAGGGCCATATCCCCGGGCCTCGAAAGGGAGCGTCGTGAAGCCCACAACAGGCCCTAGACCATAGGCAAGCGGGCCAGGGTACCCCCGGTCCTATAGCCCCAACATACAATCCAGAATATTGCCATCAACTCACATTAAAAGCAATCTTTTCATGGCCAACTATCAACAACCCTTTCTTTGGAGATGAAGCAATAAGACAACAAAATCATATGCTTGACAACTATTTGAGGACTAAATTCACTCTTGTCATTTAGATATATTATATTCTTCCTTTCATGACTAACTTATGTAGGTGAAAATTGAACCAAAACAACAAGGATAGCTCCAAACTCAAGATGATCTTCATGAACATTGAGCATCCACAAATAAGTTCACATGCATCCCACGTCATCAACATCATTCAAAGATATGTACTCATATCCTTGATAAAGCTTGACACTAAGTCACGAGGTAAAGAAACTCAAGTGATATGAAGACATTAAAATGCTTAAAAAGAAATGGTAACTCCATTTTGTGTTTAATGATGATTACGACCTATGATCAAGTACTCATGCTTGGCTCCTTAAGTCAATTTATTCTAATATAGGTGACCTAGTCACCGACCAACATCTAGATGAAATATCTTGAATGGTTCACATTTTTATTTCATACTTTCTTGGAACTATTCAATTCTCATCTAGTTGTGAAAAATGTTTGCAAATATTTTGAAAATCATTTGAATACTTTTTGATAACTTTGGCCAAAATATCTAAGATTTTTATTCACTAAATGGTCAGGATGGATTTATGTACATTTTGAAGAGACCCATATTTTCTAGTAGTTAAAATTCTGTATTGAAACTCACTCTCTCGAAACTGGGGAATCGGTCAAACCGATTTCTCCCAGAGGCCTAAGATCATTCTTGGTTCTACCGAATCATTTTGCCTCGGAGACTCCGAAACTTTATGCTACCTGTGTTCGTAGTGATTACATTAATTTTTGCCAAAGGGGGATTCCTTTAACCAAGATCTCAAAATTTCAATGGAGGAGAAACATATAGGATCCCTAGTGAAAGAGGGAGAAATATTGAGGAACCCTTACCTACTCAAGGAGGAGAAATATCAAGGAACCCTTATCTATATCAAAGGAAGAAAAATCTAGGATCCCTTACTCTCAAGAACCCTTACCCTAGAACCTTTTTGCAAATTAATGTTAAAGAGGGAGAAATATGAAAGCATATACTCGAAGAGGGAGAAATCCTTAAGGGGGAGAGATATCAAAGGTGGGGAAATCCTTAAAGGGAAAAGTTATATAATCCCATGCTTACCCCAAAGGAGGCAAACTACAAGAAGGCAAAGCTTCCTGTATTGGACTTGGCTCACCCTACCTACTCCCAATATCTATATGCTATGATTCGGGGGTAGAGGATATCCTACATATTCACTCTTAGGGGAGAAAGTTCTAAATGTTCTTGGAGACATATCTATCCAAACAAACAGGGGAAGAATTATCTATCATCAAATCCTATTTTCAATATGTATTTCATGTCTTGGTACTTTTGAAGCTCGCTGCATCTTTAAAATAGAATACTCTTGTGTTATCTAACAATTGTTTTCTAAAGTGTGTTGCAACTTCTAAGATGCTCAAGATATCCAAGGTAAGTATATGAATCATATGTTTGTTGAGGATGATCTCTTGTCTCTTGCACATTTTGTTTGCAAGAGTGAGTCTTGAATATGGAAATCTTTCATTCACATATTGTTTGATGCATATAGCCAAGATTCACATGACTTGTCTTGTCCCTTCTGCCATGTGTGTGCCCATGCAGTCCAAAGCAAATAATTCTAAAAAGGGATTGCACACATTTAAGGGGGCTTTTATTAATCATGTATCTTTCAAAGCTATCATATTTTATTGCCTATCTCTATTTGAAGTTTGATTGTATGTTGTCATCGATTAGCAAAATGGGAGAGAATGATAGAACAGATGCTCCCTTGGTGGTTTTGATAATTCATGACAACACACATTGTCTCTTTGACTAATACTTTTACCTAGTATATATTAGATATAGTACATAGAGAGGATTGGCTAAGGATTGTGTGGAGAAGCCCCAAGGAAGGATATGAATAGGATTGTCCAAGCTTCAACATTCAAGACTACATCTTATATTTTGTGAGAAATCACATTTGAGTCCATAGGAAAGCAAATACTATTAAAAGGGGTTGAGGTGACTATGATGATCTGGTTGCTCAAGTGCTTAGAGTTAGCCACCAAAAATACTCAGGAATTCTCCCACAAATATTCTGTCCAAAATCCTAAATGTCGAAAATTTGGTGGCACCAACTTTATCCATTCGACTTTACCAAGTGTTACCTCAAACAGATCCCATGCCAAAACCTAGTTTCCCGGTGACAGTGAGAAACTTGCTGTCTACCTGTTTCTAAGAATCGGAATTTCTAAGTTTTAGAAATATGTGCCACCGAGTCTAGTAACTGCCGAGGCCAACCAAAACCAGACCCACCGAGATTCACATATCGGTCTCACCGAAACACTGAAAGTTGCCACATTTTGCACTAGTGAGTTCAACCGAGTTTTTACTTCGGTTTCACCGAGTTGGGAAATAATGTTGTAATGGTTGGATTTTTGGAGATGCCTATATATACCTCTCCACCACCTCTAATTCATAGAGAAAGCACTGAGAACATACAGACACTTGCCCCATCCATTTTTCTGTGGGAGAACCACCTACTCATGTGTTGAGATCAAGATATTACATTCCTACCATATGAATCTTGATTTCTAGCCTCCCCAAGTTGCTTTCCACCAAACCAATCTCTTCTACCCAAGCCAAATCTATGAGAGAGTGATTGAGTGTTGATTAGACTATCTTTTGAAGAACAAGAGCAAGGGGTTCATCATACTACCATATCTATTAACTTTTGAAGAGTGGTGTCTCCTATATTGGTTAGGTGTCGCTTGGGAGCCTTCTACTTTGTGTTGTGGAGTTGAACCAAGAAGTTTGTAAGGGCAAGGAGTTCGCCTACTTCGTGAGGATCTACCTCGAGTGAGCGTAAGCCATGGTGGAATATACAACATTGCTTCTTTGTGGACCCTTCGTGGGTGGAGTCCTCCGTGGACTCGCACAGCCGTTACCCTCCATGGGTTGAAGTCTCCATCAACGTGGACGTACGATAGCACCACCAATCGGAACCACACCAAAAATCTCCGTGTCAATCTTGGCATTTCATTTTCCTAAATTATACTCTTTACTTTGCCTGTGCATGTCTTTACTTTCCGCTGTTATACTCGTAGACTTGCATGTGTAGGGTGTGTTTGACTTGCTATACATGCTAAAATCTGCCAACAAACTAAATTGGGAGAAGGCTAGGTTTTAATTTTTCAATTACTCTATTCACCACCCTCTAGACATCCCATCTAGTTGATCCCACAGTTTCAATCTGTGATTTAGTCTAACTCCTACCTATCTTGTCATCCAAGTAGGAAAGAGATGTTTACATCTACTGTAATGAGCCAGCCCGCCAGGTGATTTGTGTTCACAAAAGTCTTGTTATTGGGTTGGTCTTAAAAGGCCGGGTCATTCCCTGGTCGGGTCACACCATAGGTTACATCGCCAACATTACCCCCTAGGTTAATTTGGATTCATCCATGTTAAACTCCATCCTGAAAATTGAAAAAGAGCTTTTACAGATGAAGTTAAGCTTTGAGCCTTTTACCTATAGTCGGTATTTCTCCTTGCTCATGATGTGTTCGGGTTGATAATATGTCGGCTTATTTCTTCTGGCCAACATTTAGCTTCTTTTTTATCTCCTTTGCCGCCATATTATCCTGCTGACCGCTAACGTGGATGTGTCATGATGGCGAATCTTTTTGAACAATCGTCAATAATATTAGTATGGCGCAAAAGTTTAGGCGGCTACGCAGCCGCTAATCATTGTGATTCCACCTTTTTTTGGCGCCTCTTCGGGTTCGCCCCTCCCTTATAAATAGTCCACTCGGGGTCATTTCTTGCTTTCCCCCCGTCTTCTTCCAATCGCCACATTGGTTTGCTGGGTGCTCGATTTAGGCTCTGGAGGAGTGGATTGAGGGTGCAGGAGCGAGGGGGAGGCCTATTTATAGGCCCTCGAAGGTCCACCAAGCGGGAAGCGCCGATGGTTTCACCGTGGCTCGCAGGAGAGGCAGAGAGAGCTCGGGGTCGAAACCATGGTATTGCAGACGTAGTTTAGGACCCCTGTGACTCACTTAGAGGGAGAGAGAGCGAGGAGTGCGCGTGCATCCGTGGCCGCGTTCTTCTGGTCGAATCTGGTGCGTGCGGGCACGCGTCGCTCCGACCATTAGAACGGGGGAGGAAGGGCCCTGAGGCTGCCCTGATGCAGGAAGGTTGTCGGGGACGTGGAGAGGCATCGAGGGGAGGCTTGAACCGGTCGGGGCTGGCCACCTTTGCCTCGGGTGCGCCCTGTAGCGCACCCAAAGCATAGTTTTGGCATACCTCGACATGCTGTCGCGCTCTAGGGGTGCCTTGGATGTGTCTGGTGTGTCCTGGGCTGGGGTTAAATGATCCCTAGCCGTTTGAGAGCCGAGAGACTCAATGTGGGTCAAAGGGAGTGATTAAAGAGATGATGCCAGACTTGAGCCAGGAACTAAAATGGAGATTTTGGGTCTCCTGCTTGGAACAAGAGAGGGTCCACTCATCTGCAATTGAGGAGTGGTGCTGGCTATTTGGTCTATGAGTATGAAGGAAAGTGCATGGGTGTAGAGTGAGGTAAGTACTGTTTTACTAAGCTGGCATAAGGTATTCGACAGGTGTTTGGGGGGTAGCTACACTTCACCAATGGTGATGAAAGTTAACACGACTAAGTTTGATGCAAAAATAGGATGCTCCACCAAATTTGAGCTTCATTGGACAACTTTGGCAGTGCAAACTTCAAATCACCCCCAATTGCGCAAATCTGTCCCTTCCAAAGGGAATGTGGGTAAATTAATCCTTACAAATCCCATTTTTGGTACAGGCTCCTCATATGGGGTGTTGAGCTCTCATGCAAAGTTTCAAGCCCTTTGAACGAACTTGGCTATGTAGAGTTGCTTCAACTTGATTCTGGACAGAGAGGGTTTTAGGATTATTTGATGAACCAAACCACCTTGAAATGAGGTGCAACTTGGCATGGCCACCAAATATAGCTTGGGAAGATCGCTGGAATATTCTGGGGTCAAAACAGACAGAATAGGTTTTCAAGGATTTGCTCAAATATTTTGAACATAAATAGGGGTTGAAAATTTAATGTATGGAAAATATATGTCCTTTGAGTATCTCCAATTTTTCTCAAATTTTTCTAAGGCAGAAAAGTAATTTTTCATACAGAAATATGATTTGTGGCCTGAGGAATGGACATGGAAGTAAAATAGGAAAATATTTTCTAAAATAACTATTTTATGATATTGGGGAGTTAAAATAGTTCTAAAACCAGATTACCATCTTTGGGTGAAGGCACTCCCTTGTCATCAGGGAATTGTAGTGCAAACCCAAAGCAAGGTCTTGAAATAGTCGAAAATGAGAAAAAGGTTTTTATGAATTAGTCATGTTATAAAAGCTATTTTTCGGGTCACTCAATCAATCATACACACAACCAATGACAATCATGACACTCATAGCATTTCTTTAAAAAGTTTTAATAAATTCAGATTTTGAAACTACAGTTGAAGTGAAGTAAAAACAGGTTGTGACAGACCTATCCCCCTTACAAGAATCTAGTCCCCGAGATTCCTAAGCTAGGTGGTACAAAGGTGCAGAAATTCGGATGAGAGATAGTCTTCACACTCCCATGTTGCTTATGCTTCGGTGTGGTTGCTCCACTGAACCTTGAAATACTTGATGGTGCGGCTTCTGGTACAACGCTCTGCTTCATCCAGGATGTGGATCGGCCCCTCACGATATGTCAGGTCTAGTTGGAGGTCGATGGCTTGATGGTCAATGTCCTTGTAAAGATCTGGATGGTTTGGCGCTTTCAGATACTTCCGAAGTTGTGACACGTGTAATACGTTGTGCACACCTGAAAGTTCCGGAGGTAGCTCCAACTGGTAAGCAACTTCTCCATGCCTTGCCGTGATCTTAAAAGGTCCAATGAACCTTGGAGCAAGTTTCCCCTTCACGTGGAAATGCTTGGTTGCCTTGAGAGGTGTGACACGGAGGTACACCTGGTCTCCGAGGTTGAACTCCAATTCCCTACGGTGAGAATCCGCACAGATCTTCTGTCGCGACTTGGATGCCTCCAAGTTTTCCGAACAAGTTGCACTTTGTCTTCGACTTCACGAAGAACTTCCGGCCCGGAAATCAATCCTTCACCAGTTTCAGACGAGTTGAGCGGGGTGCGACATTTCCGTTCGTATAGCACTTCAAATGGGGCCATCTGGAGGCTGTACTGGTAGCTGTTGTTGTAGGAGAACTCAGTGAACGGTAGACATTCTTCCTATTTGGTTCCATGTGCTAAGACACAAGCGCTGAGCATATCCTCAAGTATCTGATTCACTCGCTCCGTCTGTCCGCCCGTCTGCGAGTGGAAGGCGGTGCTGAAGGAGAGTTTGGTTCCGAGAGCTTCTTGGAACTTTTTCTAGAATCTTAAGGTGAATTACGTGCCTCGGTCAGATACGATTTCCTTGGGAACTCCATGGAGGATCACAATACGCTCAATGTAGAGGCTAGCCAGCTTGTCGCGAGCATAAGTGGTGCTGACCGGAATGAAGTGAGATACCTTGGTCACATGGTTGACGATGACCCATACGGAGTCATGGCCTATGCTGGACCTGGGTAGACCGGTGACGAAGTCCATGCCGTCTCGGTCCCATTTCCATTCGGGCACTTGGAGAGGTTGTAGCAATCCAGCAGGTCGTTTGAGCTCATCCTTGACCCGCTGGCATACGTCGCATTTGGCGATATAGGAAGCTATTTCCTTCTTCATGCCATGCCACCAGAACCTTTCCCGGAGGTCTTGATACATCTTGGTGCCACCGGGGTGAATAGAGTAGGGTGTATCATGAGCTTCTTGGAGGATTAAATCCTTGAGTTCAGCCTTGTCGGGTACGCATAAACGTTTCCCAAATCACACTACTCCTTGTTCATCCACTATGAATTCTGGGGCCTTGCCTTCCTGGATCTTCTTCTTGATGCCCTCAATGCTCTTGTGCCCCTTCCGGGCCTCTTTGATGTCGTCTGCTAGAGTGAGTTTGACTTTCAGGTTAGCTATGTATCTCGGTTTAACTAGCTCCAACCCGAAGCTTTCCAGCTCTTCATATAAGGCAGGTAGCCTTTCCTTGAGCATAAAATTCAAGGTGCTGGCCTTCCGTATTAAGGCACCGGCCACCACATTGGCTTTACCGGGGTGGTATTGAATGCTGAGGTCGTAGTCTTTGATTAGCGCCAACCACCTTCGCTGCCTCATATTCAATTCCCTTTGAGTAAAGATATACTTCAAACTCTTGTGGTTGGTGTATATGTCACATCCCTTTCCCATAAGGTAATGTCGCCATGTCTTCAGGGCATGCACTACAGTTGCCAACTCGAGATCATGCGTGGCGTAGTTCTGCTCATGCGGGCGCAGTTGCCGTGACAGGTAAGCCACGACCCATCGTCTTGCATTAGGACTCCACTGAGCCCGGTTCTTGAGGCATCACAGTATATCACAAATTCCTTACTGGTATCTTGAGTAGCCAATACCGGGGCGGTAGTCTGTCTCTTCTTCAACTCCTAGAAGCTTTCTTCGCACTCTCGCGTCCATTCGAACTTCTTGCCCTTCTTCAAGAGCTGAGTCATTGGTCGAGTGATGACAAGATGATGTACATACTTCTCTATCCTCGTTGGTTACCCCAAGTGTAAGGTAGATATGTAGTTAGCACCAAGTTTTCCCTTACACGGAGACTGTAAGGTTATCAAACCAGGAGGACTCCTAGGATCAACAAGTAGTTGTCCCCTGCCCTGGCGCAAGTAGAAGACGTGGACCTGCACACACACAAATAACTTTGCTCCCAACGAGTGCAGAGAAATTGTCAATCTCTCCACCCCTGTAGTTTGCAAAGGATCAAAACACAAGCGGGAATAGTGATAGTTATTGCAACAGAAAAGTAAATGAAAGCAATAAATGATGGAGGTGTAAGCAATGGTGGTGATATGGACCGGAGTCACATGATGGTCAATAGTGATGTCTCTCTCCCAAAAGACGATAAACAACTATGCTTGGGTAAACAAATTACAGCTGGGCAATTGGCAGAATTATAAACGCACCGCAATGCTAATTATGCTACTTGAAAGTTAGAGGCTCAATAGTAATGGGCAGTACGCCAAGACAAGTAGACCGTTTGGTCATCAACATTTACTTACTAATCATCCACGTTGAGATATCTATCCAGAACATCTCGTTGGTATTAAGTTGCGAGCCCCACCCAAAGTGTAAACTCAAAGCAACGGACAACTGCATTAACGAACGATGCGTGAGGTAAACAATCCTTGCAACCGTGGTCACAAGCACCGTTGTTTTCTCCCTTGTGGCAAAATCACATCCCCTAGTCTCATGTTTCTGTCACTCAAGCTAGACATCAGGGGGCATGAACCCGCAATCATGCATAATGCTCCCTCTTGGAGTTACAATCTACTACTCGGCCAAAGCAATAAAGAGCAACGGAGAACATGCATGAATCACTAAGGAACATAAGATAAAAGGATAATAAAATATATAACTCATAACAATCTGAACATAATCTCATAATCCATCGGATCCCAACAAACAGAGCATAGCAATAGCAAGAGAATTACTTAGATGCCTTGATCATGTAGGGCAGCTCACAAGGGCTAATCATGGAAGCACAAGATTGGAGAGAAGACATCACATAGCTACTGGTCATGGACTCATGGTCCAAGGAGGACTACTCACGACACGTCCGGGAAGCATCCATGGTGGTAGAGAAGCTCTCAGAGGTCAATCCTCCCTCCGGCAGGGTGCCGGGAAGAGGTCTCGTGACGCTCCCGATCTCGGAAGCGCCGCGGCGGTGGAACGATGGAGAAATTCGCGATTCTAGAAGTTGTCCAAGGGTTTTCTCTCGGAGGAGTATATATAGGCCAAAGGAGGGCGCCAGAAGAGGTGGGACCCACCCAGGCGGCCTGTGGGTGCGACCAGGGGCCAGGTCGCGCTGGGAGGTCGCCTGGGGAGGCCCTCGCCCCCTCTGGCCCATCTTCGTTTATCTGGAAGCTTCCGTTACGCTGATTTCTATATATTTTCTCGGGATTTTTGGGCTTCGGAAAATTGGGTAAAAGCCCCTTCAAAAAAGACATCAGCAGACAAAACTCGCACTCGGTGCACTGAGTTAGTAGGTTAGTCCAAATATGTGTAAAATGATATAAAAGTGTAGCAAAACATATAACAATGTCACACAAAAGATCATGGAACAAGCAGAAATTATATATATGTTTGGGATGCATCAACATCCCCAAGCTTAATTCCTGCTCGTCCTCGAGTAGGTAAATGATAACACAATAATTTTTGTGGTGACATGTTAACACACATATGAGAACTTAAAATTAAAGTAAGTAAGATATGCAATTCAAGTCAAGACAATAACAAGCAAGAGTCTATATTTAGTATTGAAATTAGCAAAGTAAGAACATAAAGGTGCAAGAGCTCTCGCTTTCCGTGACTCGAATGTCTACAAATGGTGTCTGCATGCAAGAAGTGGGAGATGGGTTTAGAGAATAAAATATATTTTTAATTGAGAACTCAATCTACTAAACCTCACACTTGGTCTCCTTTGGAATCTTATTTTGACTCATCCCCAGACCACTAGTCAGGCACACGTCAAAATGATCCTCTCCCTTTCGACTTTGAGCACTCATGCAATGGATGAGCCCAAGCAAGATATGTTGGCACTTAGGATGGCAAATAGAATAATGATGGGGAAGGAATAAAAAAAGGTGTGAAAGGATCACATCAATTAGGACAACCATAGGCGAGAGAAATCCAAATGATAGATATGATGTGAGGAGTAGGGATTGCCATGTAACGGATGCACATATGAGCTAAGGTAAGCTCTCCAATGGAACTAGTGGGGGTGCATCCAACTTGCTTGCTCATGAAGACCTAGAGATCATTTGAGGAGGCTCGTCATTGGAATATAGAAACCAAGTTCTATAGTGTAAGGGTCCCCACATAGTAGTGCATGAATGATAATCTCTATGTTGTACAAATATAGCAATGGAGTACGAGTGTGGATCTTTCAAAAGGAATAGTAGTGTTGCCCCCTCTCTCTTTTTTTTTCCTTTTTTTCTTTTTGTGGCCTCTTTGGCTATTTCTTTTTATCTCTCATTTGTCCTCTTTGGAATCTTTTCATTTGTCCTCTTTGGGATCTTTTCCTCACTTAAGGGAAACACTCTATGTTTTACAAGAATACAAATAAGATCATCACACTTTATAAGAAGTACTCAACATAAAATCAAGTGAAAACTATCATGACGTATGCAAATGTATGCTTGTGCCAGTGTAGCAGGATATGCAATGATACTAGCGCGTCATGTAGCAATAATAAGGGCAATACCCAACTAGCATGCGACTCCTCGATCAAGCAAAAGCATGACATGAAGATCAAGTCATGAGATGGTGGATGTTGCATGGCAATGTATGTCGGAAAGGCTATGGAAATGCCTTAATAGGTAGGTATGGTGGCTGTTTTGAAGAAAGATATAATGAGGTTTATGTATGACAGAGCGTATCATGTCATGGGGTTGGATGCACCGGCGAAGTATGCAACAACTCTAAATGTGAGAAAGGGCAATGCACGGTATCGAAGAGGCTAGCAAAATATGGATGGTGGAAGTGCGAACAATCGAATACTCACATTAGTCCGAAGAACTCATACACTTATTATCGGTAACTCTATATCTAGTTAGGAAATTCACAAAGAGACAAGTACCCCAAGGAGGAGTGTTTGGGGGTTTGGTTATCCTTGCACATCCTCGACCCATGGTAACGTGAGGGTACTCTATATATTCCAACCCCTCCACAGGTTAGCGATTGTATATATCCTTGACCATAGACACGGCTATTAGAATAGTTTAACACTCTGCAGAGGTTGTATGCTCTACCCACGAGATCCGGGAAACTACCGTGCCATCCACAACTCGCGGTATATAACATACCCGAGGTAAGTACCCGATCAATGCCTTCCCCTGACGATACTAGACAAATAGTTCCACTCGATTGGTACCCAGCCCACATGATGTAGGTCTTACGAGCACCAACTCCGGACAATATCATCCATGTGGCGACCAACGGTGTGCCCGGAACACGTAAAAACGACATAGTCGACCTACCTGGTATGACCCCGTCACGAGAGTGACCACATATTACTCCCACCACTAGAAATGTGGCTCTTTGCTAGCACCGACCAAAGTAATCAACAAAGCCCCATCCCATAAAGGCCCGTCCCATAAAGGGGTATCGTGGTCGTACATGTAAGGTTGGGACGGTCGAAACATCATTAATCTATTCCTGTTTTCGAAACCAGGCACTCCAAATATACACGGTGCACCACTTCTTCACAAGTGGCCACCTAACTCATCATCACCCTGGGGCATTAATGGCACCCGACTGGGTTTTCATAAACCTTTTATATTTACCATCATCATTCTCATGCTTCTACTATGCTTAGATCTACTTGTCAACATAATATTAGCATGACCCTCATAGGTGGTAGGATCATGCTCAAATGCAAGTGCTCCGGAGGAGCCATCGATAACTTTATACCGATGATTTACAGAATACTCATAATGCTCTACTAGCATGCAAATAATATTTTGCTCAATTTAACACAAGCTGAAGTATTCAAAATAAGCCTTTTAATTATCACTATACAGAAAAGTTGTCATAAAAATTTGTTTAACATCTTTATTAAATCCTACTCATTTTTAGAAGAATTGTGGTGGAAAAATAATTAAATTTAATTGAATAAAAAATTCTACAAAAATCTTTAAAAGAGAAATAATCAATAATGAAAAAGGGCTCAGCCCTGGCCAGGCTCGGCCTATGGCTGGGCCGGCCCAGTAGGCCAGCCAGCCATCCAGCCCACGCACGCGCGCCGTCAAGTTCAAGCCTGACACGCGGGCCCCTGCGGTCAGCGGCCTAGAGAGGAGAGAGGGAGAGAGATGTGCCACCGAAAGGTGGGGCACACCTGTCGGGTCGTCTTCCACCTCTGGACAGAGGGGAGGGGAGGCACGCCGGCGGCGACACCGATGCCCTCAAGCCCCAACAATGATAGAAATGGAAACAACACGTCGCCGCCTACCTGCTGGTGGTCAAAAGGTCGACGTGGAAGCTCTGGTTCACCGGCGACGAGGTGGCAGCGAAGGAGCCGATTCAGGAGGTGGATGAAGTGGGAGGTACGGGCAGGGATTAGCTCGGGGAAGAGGTGGGGAAGCACCCTGAGCTCACTACGATCACGGAGGAGGAGAGAGGAGCGCTAGAGCTGGCCAGTACCCCGAGATCGACGGAGCTCCGAAGCGGCGGGGCCTCAGTCGATCTCGAGGACCGGAGCTCGCTGTGCTCAAATGGGGTGGCTAGGGGCTCGATTTAGGCTATGGAGGAGTGGAGTGAGGGTGCAGGAGCGAGGGGGAAGTCCTATTTATAGGCCCTCAATGGTGCACCGAGCGAGAAGCATCGGCGGTTTTACCGTGGCTCGCAGGAGAGGCAGAGAGAGCTTGGGGTCGAAACCATTGTATTGTGGACGTGGTTTAGGACCCCTGTGACTCACTGAGAGGGAGAGAGAGCGAGGACTGCGCGTGCATGCATGGCCGCGTTGTTCTGGCCAAATCCGACGCGTGCGGGCACACGTCGCTCTGGCCAACAAAGCGGGGGAGGAGGGGCCCTGAGGCTGCCCTGATGCAGGAAGGTTGTCGAGGACGTGGGGAGGCATCGAGGGGAGGCTCAAGCCGACCGGGGCTCGCCACGTTTGCCTCGGGTGCGTCCTGTAGCGCGCCCAGAGCGTAGTTTTGGCATGCCACAAAATGCTGGCGCGCTCTGTCGTGCCTTGACTATATCTGGTGTGTCCTGGAGTGGGGTTAGATGACCCCTAGCCGTTTGAGAGCCGAGAGACTCAATGTGGGTCAAAGGGAGAGATTAAAGAGATGATGCCAGACTTGAGCCAGGAACTAAAATGGTTAGTTTGGCTCTTCAGCTTGGAACCAGAGAGGGGCCACTCGTCTGCAGTTGAGGAGTGGTGTTGGCCGCTAGGTCTATGAGATTGACGGAAAGTGCATGGGTGTAGAGTGAGGTAAGTGTTGTTTTACTAAAGTGGCAGAAGGTGTTCGACACGTCTTTGGGGTAGCTACACTTCACCACTGGTGATGAATGTTAACAAGATTAAGTTTGATGCAAAAATAGGATGCTCCACCAAATTTGAGCTTCATTGGATAATTTTGGCAGTACAAATTGAAAGCACCCCCAAATGGGCAGACATGTCCCTTCCAAAGGGAATGTGGATAAATTAATCCCTACAATCCCATTTTTGGCACAACCTCCTCATTTGAGGTGTTGAGCACTCCTGCCAAGTTTCAAGCCCTTTGAACAAACTTCGCTATGTAGAGTTACTTCAACTTGATTTTGGACAGAGAGGGTTTTAGGAATATTTGGTGAAACAAACCACCTTGGAATGACGTGCATCTTGGCATGGACACCAAATATAGCTTGGGAAGATGGCTGGAATATTCTAGGAATTTATTGGAAATATTTCATTTGGAAATATTTCAAAAGGTCAAAACAAACAGAATAGGTTTTCAAGGATTTGCTCAACTATTTTGAACACGAATAGGGGTTGAAAATCTTATGTATGGAAAATATATGTCCTCTGAGTATCTTCAAATTTTCTTAGATTGTTCTAAGGTAGAAAAGTAATTTTTCATACAGAAATATCATTTCTGTCTCAGGAATGGACATGGAAGTAAAACAAGAAAATATTTTGTAAAATAACTATTTTATGATATTGGGGAGTTAAAATAGTTGTAATACCAGATTACCATCTTTGGGTGAAGGCAGTCCCTTGTCATGAGGGACTTGTAGTGCAAACCCAAAGCAAGGTCTTGAAATAGTCACAAATGAAAAAAGGTTTTTATCAATTAGTCATGTTATAAAAGCTATTTTTGGGGTCACTCAATCAGTCATACACACAACCAATGACAATCATGGCACTCATAGCATTTGTTTAAAAAGTTTTAATAAATTCAGATTTTGAAACTACAATTGAAGTGAAGTAAAAACAGGGTGCGACAAAGGGCCAGCTTATCTGTGTGAGATAGCCAGTTCTTGCAATAATTTTGAAAGAAGCGACTTGAATTAGCCCCCAATTGTAGTGTAGAATGCGTGCATCTGCCCGGGACTTAGATGGATTTTGTGTGCTATAGCCCCCGAGGGCCGGGTCATTTCAGTGCAATGGTTCGGAGCTTTCTAAACTTTATGCTCATACTGATGACTTTTGTAGGTGTTGTTGAACGAGGTTGAGTCTGTGTCAACCGACTTGAGTAGGCAACTCAAGAAAGAAAAGGCTAAAAACTGATGCGAAACTGGTGGCGGCTCGTGTCCAGGTTTCTTTAATCCAATCAGACAGTAATTTGGAGCAAACAAAACTAAGTTCAATGAGGAAAGGGTCGACTTATTGGCGCGAGCAGAAGAGGCTAAACAAAAAATTGGTTCAGTAACTCTCGAGTTGAGCAAGCTGAATAAACATATTGGTGAAATGATTCTACTATCTATGGTATGATTCTTGATCTTTTTGTTGTTGTTTTTGGGATCATAGACTATTGTCGGCTCATGTTTATGATTCTTATTGTGCAGGGCAAAAAAGCGACAACCTCTTCCTCGAGACAATAGTTAAGATGAAAGCAATATTCACATATGTGGAGCAACTATTCACAGGATCTGTTTATGCCATCATGGTAGTAAAAAATCTTGCGCAACGTCCTAAAAGAATCAAGGACATGCTGAATCATTTGTCAATAATACCAAAATGGGTTGAAGAATTCAGAAGATTGGTGGATCCTCTTTGAGCAAATATGGCACTTGCTTGCGCAAAGGCTTATTTGCGTGAGTTGGATGTGATAGCAGTGGAAGGCGGGTTCCTTGAATACAAAATTTACGGCTCAGAATTTTAAGATGAGGATTTTGCCAATTGTGTGAGGGAGACCTAACTAGTGGCAACTGTGATTGCAAACGAGTTGGATGTGAAGCAGTATCACCCCGCCTATTCAATGGAGAACACGCGGATTTACCCACCAAAAGGAAAAACCCTTAGAATTATGTGGGGACCCCGACTTACAAGTCGAGACCGCCGAATGAACGTGCTTACTGATCCTAGAGATAAATGCTCACCGAACACACAGATAATGAATATTAAGAGTCTTACATCCAACGTACCGATTAATACATCAAATGACCATCGAGGTCAAGTTCACCTAGGTACGGCCTATAAGGCCGATCACACCGATACATCTAATAGCGGAAACCTTGGGGCTAAGCAGGAACCCATGCCATCAGCCTACACCAACACACATTTTGACTGGGAAGCGTCCTAGTTCGCAAGTCCCACTCAGATAATGAATTCTTCTCCAAACTCCGGTCCTTCCATGTCTGGTCAATAACATAACTACTGGCAAGCCAGTGAGTACTTTGAATGTAATCGCAAACAACCTATGATATGGATAATCCAGTTGGTATAGTAAAAGTGATATGCAGTATTGGTGGAAAGCAACTTGATTGTAATAAACATGATCATAGGTGGTTGTGCAACCTAAGTTATATGGTGTTTAGAAGAACATGTTACAAATATCAACATATCTGTTGTGAGCTGAACACTTTGGGTTCACCCAGTATGCTAAGTCACCAAACTTGGTCATATCATTTGTTACTCAGATAACTCCTTGAACACACATACACACTCACACTTGGCTTATGCGGAAACGACTGGACATAGTTTAAGCAGCACCACCCAACTGTACTTGACCGTGGACACGACTATTCAAATAGTTTAACACTCTACAGAGGTTGTACATTGTACCCACGAGATCCAGGAAACTTCCGTGTCATCCACGACTCGCGGTATATAACATACCCGAGGTAAGTACCCGATCAATGCCTTTCCCCTCACGATACTAGACAAAGAGTTCCACTCGATTGGTACCCAGCCCACATGATGTACGTCTTACGTGCACCAACTCTGGACAGTATCATCCATGAGGGGACCAACGGTGAGCCCGGAACACGTAAAAATGGCATAGTCGACCTACCTGGTACGACACTGTCATGAAAGTGACCACATATCACTCCCGCCACTAGTAATGTGGCTGTTTGCTAGCACCGACCAAAGTAATCAACAAAGCCCCGTCCCATAAAGGGATATCGTGGTCGTACATGTAAGGTTGGGATGGTCCACACATCATGAATCTAATCCTGTTTCTGAAACCACTCACACCAAATATATCCGGTGCACCACTTCTTCTCAAGTGGCCACCTAACTCATCATCACCCTCGGGCATTAGTGGCACCCGATGGGGTTTTCATAAACCTTTGATATTTACCATCATCATTCTCGTGCTTCTACTATGCTTAGCTCTATTTTCTACTTGTCAACATGATATTAGCGTGACCCTCATAGGTGGTAGGATCATGGTCAAATGCAAGTGCTCCGGAGGAGCCATCGGAAACATCATATCGATGATTTACCGAATACTCATGGTCATATAGAACGGGGATAATTTCTCTACTTAGCATGCAATTAATATATTACTCAGACATGCTCAAATGGCTGCTTTCCTTGATCAGCTATGTATCCGGGGTCTCCGGGGTCTTCGAGTCCAACTCCTTCGTCAAACGTGGAATCTATCGTCGTAGTAAATAATAAAATAATAAGCAGCTCACTCAAAAATGGAACACAAATTCACTTTAAAAATGTTATCTTATTCTAATAATTCTATATTATAGTTTTGAAAATATTTGTCTCTGGTTTTGGTGAAAAGATTATTTTTAAAATCAATTTAACAAAAGCTAAATTATTCAAAATAAGCCTTTCAATTGTAGCTATACACTAAAGTTGTCATAATTTTTTCTTAACGGCTCTATTAAATTCTACTCTTTTTTAGAAGAATTTGGTGGAAAAATAATTAAATTTAATTGAAAAACAAATTCTACAAAAATCTTCTAAAACTAAAATAAAACAAAAATGAAAAAGGGCCTCAGCCTTGGCCTGGCTCGGCCTGTGGCTGGGCCGGCCCAGCTGGCCAGCCAGCCAGCCAGCCCAGGCACACGCACCGTCAGGTTCAAACCTGACACGTGGGCCCCTGCAGTCAGCGACTGAGAGAGGAGACAAGGAGAGAGATGAGCCACCGACATGTGGGGCACACGTACCGATCGGGGTCGTCTTCCTCCTATGGACAGAGGGGAGGGGAAGTACGCCGGTGGCGACACCGACGCCCTCAAGCCCCAACAACGGTAGGAACGGAACCAACATGTCGCCGCCTACCTGCTGGTGGTCGAAAGAACGATGGGGAGGCCTTGGCTATCCATCGATCAGGTGGCAACGGCAGAGCCGATTTGGGAGGTGGATGAAGTGGGTGCTATAGGAAGGGATTATCTTGGGGAAGAGCTGGGGAAGGTCCTTGAGCTCACTATGGTCACGGAGGAGGTGAGAGGAGCGCGAGAGCTACCCTGTAGCCCGAGATCGATGGATCTCCGAAGCGGCGGGGCCTCAGTCGATCGAGCTCCAGGGCTCGTTGTGCTCGAATGGGGTGGCTAGGGGCTCGATTTTGGGCTATGGAGGAGTGGAGTGAGGGTGGTGGAGCGAGGGGGAAAGCCTATTTATAGGCCCTCGGCGATGCACCGAATGGGAAGCGCCGGTGGTTACATCGTGGCTCGCAGGAGAGGGGAGAGAGCTCGGGGTCGAAACCACGGTATTGCGGACGTGGTTTAGGACCCTTGTGATTCACTGAGAGGGAGAGATAGAAAGGAGTGCACGTGTATGCGTGGCTGCTTTCTTCAGGCCGAATCTCGCACGCGCGGGCACGCGTCGCTCCGGTCAATAGAGCACGGGAGGAGGGGCCGTGAGGCTTCCTTGATGTAGGAGAGTTGTCAGGGACGTGGAGAGGCATGGAGGGGAGGCTTGAACCGGCCGGGGCTGGCCACCTTTGCCTCGGGTGCGCCATGTAGCACGCCCACATCATTGTTTTGACATGTCATGGCATGCTTGCGTTCTCTGGGTCGCCTTGGCCATGTCTGGCGTGTCCTCGGGCCGGGTTAGATGATCCCTAGCCGTTTGAGAGCCGAGAGACTCACTGTTGGTCAAAGGGAGTTATTATAGAGATGATGCCAAACTTGAGCGAGAAAATAAAATGGATATTTTGCCTCTATTGCTTGGAACAAAAGAGGGGCCACTCGTCTGCAGTTGAGGAGTGGTGCTCTCTGCTTGGTCTATGAGTTTGGAGGAGAGTGCAAGGGTGTAGAGTGAGGTAAGTGGTGTTTTACTAAGCTGGTAGAACGTGTTCGACATGTGTTTGGGGTAGCTACACTTCACCACTGGTGATGAAAGTTAACAAGACTATGTTTGATGCAAAAATAGGATTCCCCACCAAATTTGAGCTTCATTGGACAAGTTTGGCAATGAAAACTTGAAATCACCCCCAAATGGGAAGTTCTGTCCATTCCAAAGGGAATGTGGGTAAATTAATCCCTACAAATCCCATTTTTGGCAGAGACTCCCCATTTGGGGTGTTGAGTACTCCTCCAAATTTCAAACCATTTGAACAAACTTTGCTATGTAGAGTTTCTTGAACTTGATTCTGGACACATAGTGTTTTAGGATTATTTGGTGAACCAAACCACTTAGGAATGAGGTGAAACTTGGCATGGCCACCAAATATAGCTTGGGAAGAATGGTGGAAGTTTTTGGGAATTTATTGGAAATATTTTCCTTTGGAAATATTTCAAAAGGTCAAAACAGACAGAATAGGTTTTCAAGGATTTGCCCAAATATTTTGAACATAAACACGGGTTGAAAATCTTATGTATGGAAAATAGATGTCCTCTCAGTATCTCCAAATTTTCTCAGATTTTTCTAAGGCAGAAAAGTATTTTTTCATTCAGAAATACCATTTCTGGCCTCAGAAATGGACATGCAAATAAAATAGGAAAATATTTTATAGAATAATTATTTGATGATATTGGGGAGTCAAAATAGTTATAAAACCAGATTACCATATTTGGGTGAAGGCACTCCCTTGACATCACGGACTTGTAGTGCAAACCCAAAGCAAGGTTTTGAAATAGTCAAAAATGAGAAAAAAGTTTTCTATGAAAAGTCATGTTATAAAAGCTGTTTTTGGGGTCACTCAATCAATCATACACACAAACAATGACAATCATGGCACCCATAGCATTTGTTTAAAAAGTTTTAATACATACAGATTTTGAAACTACAGTTGAAGTGAGATAAATAAAAGGGTGTGACTTACCTATCCCCCTTACAAGAATCTCGTCCCCGAGATTCCTAAGCTAGGTGCTAAAAAAGTGTCGAAATTTGGATAGGAGGTAGTCTTCACACTCCCATGTTGCTTCTACTTCCATGTGGTTGCTCCACTGAACCTTGAAGTACTTGATGGTGCGGCTTCTGGTGCAATGCTCTGCTTCATCCAGGATGTGGATCGGCCTCTCACGATAATTGAGGCCTTGTTGGAGGTCGATGGCTTGATGGTCAATGTCCTTATAAAGATCTGGAAGGTTCGGCGCTTGCAGACACTTCCGAAGTTGTGACACAGGGAAGACGTTGTGCACACCCGAAAGTTCCGGAGGTAGCTCCAACTGGTAAGAAACTTCTCCATGCCTTGCCATGATCTTAAAAGGTCTAATGAACCTTGGAGCAAGTTTCCCCTTGACATGGAAATGCTTGGTTCCCTTGAGAGGTGTGACGCGGAGGTACACCTGGTCTCCGGGGTTGAACTCCACTTCTCTGCGGTGGGAATCTGCATAACTCTTCTGTCGCGACTTGGCTGCTTTCAAGTTTTCCCGGACAACTTGCACTTTGTCTTCTGCTTCATGAAGAACTTCCGGCCCGAAAATAATCCTTCACCAGTTTCGGACCAGTTGAGTGGGGTGCGAAATTTCCGTTCGTATAGCACTTCAAACGGGGCCATTTGGAGACTGGTCTGTTATCTGTTGTTGTATGAGAACTCAGCAAACGGCACACAGTCTTCCCATTAGGTCCCATGTGCTAAGACACAAGCGCGGAGCATATCCTCAAGTATCTGATTTACTCGCTCCGTTTGTCCGCCCGTCTGCGGGTGGAAGGCGGTGTTGAAAGAGAGCTTGGTTTCGAGAGCTTCTTGGAACTTCTTGCAGAATCTTGAGGTGAACTGCATGCCTCGGTCAGATAAAATTTCCTTGGGAACTCGATGGAGGCTCACAATACGATGGATATACAGGCTGGCCAATTGGCTACCATCGTAAGTGATATTGACCAGAATAAAATGGGCTACCTTGGTTAGGTGGTCGACAATGACCCATATGGAGTTGTGCTCTTTGCTTGACTTGGGCAGACCGATGATGAAGTCCATGCCGACCTTGTCCCACTTCCATTCTGGCACTTGGAAAGGGTGTAGCAATCCAGCAGGTCGTTGGTGCTCAGCCTTGACTTGCTGGCACAAGTCGCACTTGGCGATATAGCAAGCTATTTCCCTCTTCATGCCATGCCACGAGAACCTTTCCCGGAGGTCTTGATACATCTTGGTGCCACCAGTGTGAATAAAGTAGGGTGTGTCATGGGATTCTTGCAGGATTAAATCCTTGAGATCAGCCTTGTTGGGTACGCATAAACGTTTCCCAAACCACACGACTCCTTGCTCATCCAGTGAGAATTCTGGTGCCTTGCCTTCCTGAATCTTCTTCTTGATGCCTTCAAAGCTATTGTGCCCATTCTGGGCCTCTTTGATGTCGTCGGCCAGAGTGGGTTTGACTTCGAGGTTAGCTAGGAATACGGTGACAACTAGCTCCAACCCGAAGCTGTCCAGCTCATCATATAAGCGGGTAGCCTTTCGTTGACCATAACATTCAAGGTGCTGGCCTTTCGGCTTAAGGCATCAGCCACCATATTGGCCTTACCGGGGTGGTATTGCATGCTGAGGTCATAGTATTTAATTAGTTCCAACCACGTTCCTTCCCTCATATTCAATTCCATTTGAGTAAAGATATACTTCAAACTCTTGTGGTTGGTGTATATTTCACATCGCTTCCCCAGAAGGTAATGTCGCCATGTCTTCAGGGCATGCACTAGGGCTGCCAACTCGAGATAATGTGTGGCGTAATTCTCGTCATGCGGGTGCAGTTGTCGTGACACGTAAGACACGACCCTGCCGTCTTGAATTAGGACTCCATCGATCCCGTTTCTTGAAGCATCACAATATATCACAAAATCCTTGCTGATATCCGGAGTAGCCAATGCCGGGGCATGAGTCAGTCTCTTCTTCAACTCATGGAAGCTTCCTTCGCACTCCGGCGTCCACTCAAACTTCTTGCCCTTCTTCAAGAGCCGAGTCATTGGCCAGGCGATAGGGGAGAACCCTTCCATGAAATTGCGGTAGTATCTTGCGAGTCTGAGGAAGCTTCTGACTTCCTTCACATCGATTGGCGACTCGGAGTTGGTTACCGTGGTAATCTTGGAAGGATCGACCGCCAATCCATTTGCCGTCATGGTATGACCCAAGAATCCAACTTCGTGCAACCAGAATTTGCATTTGCTAAACTTGGCATAAAGCTGGTGCTCTCGAAGCTTTTCCAACACTAGCCTCAACTGTTGCTCATGCTCTTCTTTGGATTTGGGGAAGATTAATATGTCATCAATGAAGACAACGACAAACTTATCCAGGTATTCCATGAAGACTTTGTTCATGAGGTACATGAAGTATGTTGGGGCATTGGTCAACCCAAATGACATGATTGCGCATTCGTATAGACCGTACGGGGTCACAAATGCCGTCTTAGGTATGTCCTCGGGTCGGATCTTTAGTTGGTAATATCCATATTTGAGGTCGAACTTGTAAAATACCTTGGCACCATTCAACTGGTCAAATAGGTCTTCAATCTTGGGGAGTGGGTACTTTTTCTTGATTGTGACTTCATTGGGAGAACGATAATCGATGCACAGTCTGATAGTCCCATCCTTCTTAGACACGAACAACACAGGTGATCCCCAAGGTGAGGCACTCAGACGGATCAATCCCTTCCTGAGTTGCTCATCGAACTGCTTCTTCAACAATGCTAGCTCTTAGGATCCAATCCTATAAGGCTTATTATAGATAGGCCTTGATTCGGGCATGAGCTCAATGATGAACTTGATGTCTCGGTCAGGAGGCATCCCGGGCAGCTCATCAGGAAAGACGTCTGGGTAATCATATACTATTGGCACTCGGTCCAAATCTTCTTCTGATAGGCAATTAACCTGAGGAAATTGAGTGGATGTATTCTCAAGGACATACTTGACTTTGACCCCCTGGTCGCTCGTCATGGCAATAGCCCTTTTGGCTCAGTCCAATATGCTTTGGTTCTTGGCCAACCAATCGATTCCAAGGATCACGTCCAAGCCTTGCAACTTAATGACGACGAGATCTGTTGTGAAGCTTATCCCATTAATGTTGATCCGGACTCCTCTACATCCTAGGTTGGTCCTTAGCACTGCTCCCGGGGTATGTACTTCCATTTGCCCATTCAGGAGGGTAGGTTTCAAACCACATTTTCCGCAAACTTTTGAGTAACAAAAGAATGCAAAGCACCACAATCAAACAATATTGTTGCTGGGGTGGAGTTGACGAGGAACGTCCCCAGAATGCAGTCTGGGTCTTCCCGTGCTTCTTGTGCGGAGATGTGATTAATGCGTACCCTGCTGTTGTACTAGTGGTTGCGGGGAGCTTGGTTCTTGCCTGGCGCTCCTTGGCCTTGTCCTTGATTAGGCACATTGGGGTGCGGTGCATCGGGCTTCTTGTTGGGGCACTGCCTGGAGTAGTGTCCGGTCTGTCCACATCCGAAGAAGGTAACCTGCCCTGGGATGTTGGGCTTGACTCCACTGTTATTGGGCGGGTTGATCGCTGGCTTGGTGTTGACTTGCTGCTGGGGCTGGTAGTTATGGCGGAACATTGGTGCCTTGTACTTCTGTTGCTGGTAGTTGGGTCTTGCCGGGGCTGACTGCCATGGGCATGGCTTCTATTTACTCTGTCCTCAATTACCCATTAGCTTGCGCATACGGGTATCATCCATCGCACGACACTTATCCTCCAGCATGAGGGCCTTGTTCACCAGATCGCAGAAGGTCCGGCATTCACATACAACCTGATACTGAAGCGGTTGCTGCAGTCCTTCCATAAAGCGTTCCACCTTCACGGCTTCAGTGTTGAGGTCTTCTGGTGCATATCTTGACAGGAGGTTAAACTTTTGCAGGTAATCCTTGACGGTTCCACTGCCATGCCTGAAAGCTCGGAATTCTCGCTTCTTAATAGTCATCATCCCTGGGGGAATGTGAGCGGCATGGAATCCTTCCTTGAATACGGTCCAAGTGATAGCTTGGCCTTCTCGCATGATCTGGAACATGTCCCACCAAGCTCTGGCCGTGCCTCCGAGACAGTGATAAGCACAAAGAACTTTCTCACGGTCATCGATGCACTTGACCAGCGTGAGGAAGTCTTCGATGGTGCAGATCCAATCATCGGCATCCAATGGTTCAGTTCTCTACGTGAATATTGGAGGCGTAGTCCTCATAAACTCCCACAGAGTGGAGTGACTCTTCCCATTTCCGTTTTGCGCTGGATTGTTCATTAAGACTTGAGCCAGCTATTTATGGCGACATTGTTGGCTTGACGTTCCTCCCGGGGAGCTTGGAGGAACTGAGCCACTGCCAGGTTCTCCGGAGGAGGCGGTGGCGGGGGAATGTCGCCTTGCTGCTACTCGAGGTGATCTCCAGCTTGAGCGGACCCAACGGTTCCCTGCTGCTGGCCAGAAGTGGTAGTGCTGGGGTTGCCGAAGGTGATGGTGCGAGTTGAAATCAACATCCTGTTTGGGGAGCAGACAGGTCAATATGCCGAAGTGGTCGGGGAATCATAAGGGCTGACGCTCCTAGATAAGGGGGTTTGGTACTATGCTAGTGTGTGGGACACACAAAAAGGTTTGAGAAAGCTAATGCATTTAATTTAAACAAGTGATGTAGTCTCTTACAAGCTGCCTAAGGAAGAGATGCGGCTTGCATCAAACATGATCACACAACACTCATGGTTCTCATGAACAGATACACGGACTCAACTATGCATGTGGAGACTCCTAATTTGCCTAAGATGTTCCTCTAAGCGGCGGACTGCTCGGTCTCGCATGTAGGCTCTGCAGGATCTTCGTCTTCATCCTCGTTGGTACCTTCCTCCTTCAGAGGTGTGGGAGATGGGAGCGGTCCATCATGACGTCTCTTTGTTGGCGAAGCTGTGAGGAGCTCAGTGCACTCTTCCGCGGTCAGAGAGCGACTCTGAATAGGAGTGGCCTCGAGCGGTGGTATTCCCCCTAGGAATGCAATGGCTGACTGGCCCCCGGGTGCTCCTTCCTTCTTGACCTTGCGGGTCTTCATCTTTTCCACGCGAAGTAGGTCCTTGACTTAGTGCAGTTCTTGGTAAAGCGTCACGGACTCCTTGTTCAGAAGGTGAGTCAAGGTGTCGGCGGAGAGGCTGAAGTAGGTTTGAAATCTGAGTGATGTCCCGTCCTCCGAGGATGGGTTAAGCGTCCAACTCCCGTCAAGCCCATCCTTAATAAAAGGCAGGTGCCGAGTAGTCAGCTCATTGGCCATCTCGGGAAGGATGTCACAGAGACACACGAGCGCCTCTCGTGCGACTGTCTCCACTTCCAACACCACATTCTCCATTTGTGGTCCTTCAAAGAACCAGCTAGTTGGGGAGTCGTTTTTCTTCACTATCACGTCCACGTGATATCCCTTTGTGTTAGCGTTTACCCAATGCTCGTGGTAGAGAAAAATGGGTATGCGGTGTACTTGACACTTCTCCACGCTTTCTCCCAAGAGTAGGGGAAAGACCGTCTCCAGAAGCATCTCAGGTACGGCGGCCATCTACAAGGTAAGGGTGTAGAAAATCTCAAGTGTAAGGGCTAAGTGTACTACTTGTCTCAGCTATCGTCCATGCTACCTAAGGCTTCCTACAATCAAGATGGATGTGTTACCAGCTCTGTGGGGATCCCAACTTACAAGTCGAGATCGTCGAATGAACTTGTTCAGTGATCCCAGAGATCAATGTTCACCGAACACACAGATACCGAATATTAAGATACCGATTAAGACATCAAACGACCATCGAGGTCAACTTCACATAGGTAGGGCCTATAAGGCCAATCACACTGATACATCTAATAGTGGAAACCTTGGGGCTAAGTGGGAGCCCATGCCACCAGCCTACACCAACATGCATTCTGACTAGGAAGCGTCCTAGTTTGCAAGTCTAACTCCAATTACGAATTCTTCTCCAAACTCAGGTCTTTCCATGTCTGGTCAATAACTTAACCAGTTGCAAGCCAATGAGTACTTTGAATGTACTCGCAAACAGCCCATGATACGGATAATGCAGTTGGTATAGTAAAGTAATATGCAGTATTGGTGTAAAGCAACTTGATTCCAATAAACATGATCATAGGTGGATATGCAACCTAAGTTAGATGGTGTTTAGAAGAAGAGGTTACAGATATCAACATATCTGTTGTGGGCTGAACACTTCGAGTTCACCGAGTATGCCAAGTCATATCATCTCTTACTCAGATAACTCCGTGAACACACACACACACACACTCACACTTGGTTTATGCGGAAACGATTGGACGTAGTTTAAGCAGCACAACCGAACTGTCCTTGACCGTGGACATGGCTATTCAAATAGTTTAACACTCTGCAAAAGTGGTATGCTATACCCACGAGATCCGGAAAACTTCTGTGTCATCCACGACTCGCGGTATATAACATACCCGAGGTAAGTACCCGGTCAATGCCTTTCCCCCGACGATACTAGATAAAGAGTTCCACTCGATTGGTACCCAGCCCACATGATGTACGTCTTACGAGCACCAACTCTGGATAGTATCATCCATGCGGGGACCAACGTTGTGCCCGGAACACGTAAAAACGGCATAATCGACCTACCTGGTACGACCCCGTCACGAGAGTGACCACATATCACTCCCGCCACTAGTAATGTGGCTATTTGCTACAACCGACCAAGGTAATCAACAAAGCCCCGTCCCATAAAGGGTTATTGTGGTCGTACATGTAAGGTTGGGACGGTCGACACATCATAAATCTAATCCTGTTTCCGAAACCACTCTCACCAAATATTCTTGGTGCACCACTGCTTCTCAAGTGGCCACCTAACTCATCATCAGCCTCGGACATTACTGGCACCCGACGTGGTTTTCATAAACCTTTGATATTTACCATCATCATGCTCATGCTTCTACTATGCTTAGATCTATTTTCTACTTGTCAACATGATATTAGCGTGACCCTCATAGGTGGTAGGATCATGCTCAAATGCAAGTGCTCCGAAGGAGCCATTGGAAACATCATATCGATGATTTACAGAATACTCATGGTCATATGCAACGGGAATAATTGCTCTACTTAGCATGCAATTAATATATGTCTCATACATAGTCAAAGGGTTGCTTGCCTTGATCAGCTAAGTATCCGGGGTCTTTGGGGTCTTCGAGTCCAACTCGTTCGTCAAACGGGGAATCTATCATCGTAGTAAATAATAAAATAATAATTAGCTCACTAAAAAAATAGAACACAAACTCACTTTAAAAATGTTATCTTATTCTGATAATTCTATATTATAGTTTTGAAAATATTTGTCTCTGGTTTTGGTGAAAAGATTATTTTTAAAATCAATTTAACCAAAGCTAAACTATTCAAAATAAGCCTTTTAATTGTAGCTATACAGAAAAGTTGTCATAAAATTTTGCTTAATAGCTCTATTAAATTCTACTCATTTTTAGAAGAATGGTGGTGGAAAAATAATTAAATTTAATTGAGTAACAAATTCTACAAAAATATTTTAAAACATAACTAAAAGAAAAATGAAAAAGGGCCTCAACCCTAGCCTGGCTTGGCCTATGGCTGGTCCGGCCCAGCTAGCCAGCCAGCCAGCCAGCCGAGGCGCGCACGCCATCAGGTTTAAACGTGACGCGCGGGCCCCTGCCGTCAGCCACTCAGAGAGGAGAGAGGGAGAGAGATGAGCCACCGACTGGTCGAGCACACCTGTCGGGGTCGTCTTCCTCCTCTGGACAGAGGGGAGGGGAGGCACGCCGGCGGCGACACCGATGCCCTCAAGCTCCAACGACGACATGAATGGAACAAACACGTCCCCGCCTACCTGCTGGTTGTCGAAGGAACAATGGGGAGGCCTCGGCTCATCGGCGACGAGGTGGCAGCAACGAAGCCGATTCGGGAGGTGAATAAAGTGGCTGCTACGGGCAGGGATTAGCTTGGGGAAGAGGCGGGGAAGCTCCCTGAGCTCACTACAGTCACAGAGGAGGTGAGAGGAGCGTGAGAGCTGGCCTGTAGCCTGAGATCGAGAGAGCTCCGAAGCAGCGTGGACTCGGTCGATCTCGAGCACCGGGGCTCGCTGTGCTCGAATGGGGTGGCTAGGGGCTCGATTTAGGCTCTAGATGACTGGAGTGAGGGTGCTGAAGTGAGGGGGAAGGCCTATTTATAGGCCCTCGATGGTGCAGCGAGCGGGAAGCACCGGTGTTTTCACTATGGCTCGCAGGAGAGGCAGAGAGAGCTCTTGGTCGAAACCATGGTATTGCGGACGTGGTTTAGGACCCATGTGACTCACTTAGAGGGAGAGATAGCAAGGAGTGCACGTGCATGCGTGGACGCTTTCTTCTGGCCTAATCTGGCATGCGCGGGCACGGGTCGCACCGATGAACAGAGCGGGGGAGGAGGGGCCCTGAGGCTGCCCTCATGTAGGAGGGTTGTCGGGTACGTGGAGAGGCATTGAGGGGAGGCTTGAACCGGCCGGGGCTGGCCACCTTTGCATCGGGTGTGCCCTGTAGCGCGCCTAGAGCACAGTTTTGGCATGCACGACATGCTGGCGTGCTCTCGGGCGCCTTGGCTGTGTCTGGCGTGTCCTGGGGCTGGGTTAGATGATCCCTAGCCCTTTGAGAGCCGAGAGACTCATTGATGGTCAAAGGGAGTGATTAAAGAGATGATGTCAGACTTGAGCTAGAAAATAAAATGGAGATTTTGGCTCTTCTTCTTGGAACCAAAGAGGGGCCACTCGTCTGTAGTTGAGGAGTGGTGCTGGCTGCTTGGTCTATGAGTTTGGAGGAAAGTGCATGGGTGTAGAGTGAGGTAAGTGTTGTTTTACTAAGTTGGCAAAAGGTATTCAACATGAGTTTGGGGTAGCTACACTTTACCACTAGTGATGAAAGTTAACACGATTAAGTTTGATGCAAAAATAGAATTCTCCACCAAATTTGAGCTTCATTGGACAAGTTTGGCAATGAAAACTTGAAATCACCCCCAAATGGGCAGTTCTGTCCATTCCAAAGGGAATGTGGTTAAATTAATGCCTACAAATCCCATTTTTGGCAGAGACTCGTCATTTCGGTGTTGAGCACTCCTGCAAAGTTTCAAACCATTTGAACAAACGTTGCTATGTAGAGTTGCTTCAACTTGATGCTGGACAGGGAGGGTTTTAGGATTATTTGGTGAACCAAACCACTTTGTAATGAGGTGAAACTTGGCATGGCCACCAAATATAGCTTGGGAAGAATGCTGCTATTTTCTGGGAATTTATTGGTTCAAAGGGTCAAAACAAACATAATTGGTTTTCAAGGATTTTCCCAAATATTTTGAACATAAACACGGGTTGAAAATATTATGTATGGAAAATATATGTCCTCTGAGTATCTCCAAATTTTCTCAGATTTTTCTAAGGCAGAAAAGTATTTTTTTTCATTCACCAATAACATTTATGGCCTCAGAAATGGACATGCAAATAAAATAGGAAAATATTTTCTATAATAACTATTTTATGATATTGGGGAGTTAAAATGGTTCGAAAACCAGATTACCATCTTTGGGTGAAGGCACTCCCTTGACATCTGGGACTTGTAGTGCAAACCCAAAGCAAGGTTTTGAAATAGTCAAAAGTGAGAAAAAAGGTTTTTATGAAAAGTCATTTTATGAAAGCTGTTTTTGGGGTCACTCAATCAATCATACACACAAACAATGACAATCATGGCACTCGCAGTATTTGTTTAAAAGTTTTAATAAATTCAGATTTTGAAACTACAGTTGAAGTGAGATAAAAACAGGGTGTGACAAATTAGTGCCGCCTCGCCGTAAGCATCATTTTTTCCATTACGTTGGTACATCTATTATCTCATCTGAAGATACGAAGTTTGAGGCTGTGACCACAATCCGGTAGGTTCGAAGGGACCTCCAGATGCAACAGGCTGAGAGGACTCATGCGGGTCAAGAAGACACTCAGCCAACTTATCAACGTGAAGCAAGTGAAGCGGGAGACACACAAGCCGACCAACAATAGTAATTTTTGGTGCTGAATAAACTTTGATATTTTTGTGGCTTCTGAGTGAAGTCTGTATTATGACTAGCAAAATTGTGATTTGTTTGTCGCATCATTGTGCGTGTAATACTTTGTTGACCTTGTTTGTGATGTAGCAATTTGGTCAATATGTTTTGTTGCATCGCATGTCTTAATCCATGCTTTTTCCTATGTATGATGAGCCTTCAGGATAAGATCATGCTGGGATATGATGAATTCCCTGATATTTTGACCAAGGAAAATAACTGGTCATCATGTGATCTGGTATAATAACCCAACAGTCTTTGGATGACACGATATTTAATAATATAGAGTTTGTACGTGCAATTCAGTATACACATAAAAAATATATAATAACAAAAGTTAAAAGCTCACTTTGTAAGCTTGATTTTTAAGACTGGCTTTTGAGGCTCAAGTATTGCTTCAATGAAGCAAACGTGATAGCCCATGGTTTATCCTTCCTCTTTGTAAGTCGGCTCTCACGTGACTTAAGCCGGTGTTTTAACCTGTATAAGTTCAAGGTCCATGTGGATTGACTTATCAAAGTAAACGAGGTCACCTTTTAAGAGTAGAATATTGCAAACAGGTAGGTTTAACCAGGATTGTACTGGCTTATAGCCGGGTAAAGTGGGATATTGAAGGTAAACTCGTCGAGTCGGGATCCCCCAAGTGACTTATGTTCAAAAAAAGTCAAGGCTCATGCACAATTTTTAGAGATGAAACGACAGAGACCCCAAGTTTCGAAGGTGACAACTTTATTGTATTGAACACGAAGGTATATACATAGATATGTACAATGATGTGGAGATAGTGGCACTAATTCAAATAAGACCTAAGATGAGCAATACTCCAAGGCATGTTGGTCTCCTCTTCACAGGTATGGGACTTCTCGTCTTCCCGTATGTCAACCACGTAATATGACTTGTTGTTGAGATTTTTGTGATGACAAAAGGCCCTTCCCAAGGTGGTGAAAACTTATGCATGCCTGTTTGGTATTGAATCAAATGGAGCACTAAGTCACCTTCCTGGAAAGTTCAGTTGTGAACTCTACGACTATGATAGCAGCATAGGTCTTCTTGATATATAACATATCTAGATGCTGCGGGGTCATGTTCCTCTTCTAGTGCGTCCAAGGAATCCTGACGAGCTTGTTGATTATCAGCCTCAACATATGCAGTGACCCTGGGGGAATCATGCCTGGTTTCACTTGGTAAAACAGGTCTTGCTCCATAAACCAAGAAAAATGGTGTATAGCCTATGGATCTGTTTGGAGTAGTCCTTGTGATCCATAGTACCGTGGGAAGTTCATCAACCCAACAACTAGGAGTTCTCTAAAGGGGGACCATAAGTCAGGGTTTGATTCCATGCAATATAACATGGTTAGGTCGCTCGGCTTATCCATTAGACCGTAGATGTGCAATGGAGGCAAAATAAGGCACAACGTGCTCTTGTTGTGAAAACGGTTCCATAGCTCCTTTGGACAGATTGGTGATATTATCTGTGATGATGCTATGAGGATATCTGAAACAATAAATCAGTTTTTTCAAGAATTTCACCGCAGTCTCGATATCACAATTGCTGATCCGCTCTGCTTCAACCCACTTGGTGAATTTGGCAACTATGACCAAGAGGTGGGTCTTTTTATATGATGATGGTTTAAATGGACCAACCATGTCAAGCCCCTATATAGAAAATAGCCAAGTAATTGGAATCATTCGTACCTCTTGAGCCAACACATGAGCTTGTCGTGCAAATTTTTGACAACCATCACAATTTCATACGATGTCTTATGCATCAGCATGAGCGGTAAGCTAGTAAAAGCCATGACGGTAAGCCTTGGCGACCAATGACCTTGAGCCGGCATGATGACCACAATCTCCAACATGAATATCATTAAGGATTTCTCGGCCTTCTGCACGAGAAACACAACATTGAAAGATGCTGGTGACGCTTCGACAGTGTATCTCGCCATTGACTTTAGTCATGGACTTGCAACACCTGATAATTTGTTGGGCGATGATTTCCTCATTAGGGAACTCGCCCCGGATCAAATAAGCCAAATAAGGAACAGTCCAAGCAGGGATTGCATGAAGAGATGCCACGAGTTGTGCCTCTGGGTCTGGAATAGCCATGTCCTTCTCTGATGGCAACTTGACTGAAGGATTGTGAAGTACGTAGAGAAAAACATTGGGTGGAACCGGCTTACGTTGAGAGACTAGTCTGGACAAAGCTTCTGCAGCCTCGTTGAGTTGGCGATCAATGTGATCAACTTGGTAACCCGAAAAATGTCCTACAATAACCATGATTGCACGTCGATAAGCCGCCATGAGAGGGTCTTTTGAATCCCAAGTTCCTCACACCTGTTGAGCCACCAAATATGAGTTTCCCAAACATCTGATCCAACTAAGGTTCATCTCCTTGGCCATTCGGAGTCCATGAAGGAGAGCTTCATACTCAGCTGCGTTGTTTGTGCAACGCAACATGAGTCGTAAGATATACCAAAACTTGTCACCTCATGGGGAATATAGAATAAATGTAGCCTCCGAGCTTTCCAGCTGCCTCGACCCATCAAAGTGTATCGTCCAATACGTGTTATTTGGCTTCTTCCCGTGGACTTGTAATTCAGCCCAATCATTAATGAAGTCCACGAAGGCCTGAGATTTGATGGTTGTCCTGGGGACATACTTCACCTGGTGTGGTCCAAGCTCGATTGCCCATTTAGGAATCTGGCCAGTGGCCTCTCTATTCTCTATGATATCGCCAAGAGGTGTTAAACTAACCACGGTGATTGGATGTTCCTGGAAATAATGTTTAAGCTTACGACTAGCCATGAAGACGCCAAAGACCAGCTTCTACCAATGTGGATATCTCTATTTTGACAAGGTCAAAACTTCGCTGATATAATAGACACGAGTTGCACTGGATACTCCTTTCCTTCCTCCATGCGCTCAACGACAACTTCTCACTCACTACTTTATTATTTTCAACGATATACAAGAGCATAGGCTCTTTGTCAAGGGGGCGACTAAGAAGGGCGGCTCGGCCAACTTCTTCTTGAGTGCCTCAAAAGCGTCATTGGCAGTGATGTCTACTACACAACCTTCTTGTAGACTCGTGTTGGGCCTCCAAGCGCAAAGTTTTGTAGGACAATAGCAAGTTTCCCTCAAGTGGATGACCTTAGGTTTATTAATCTGTGGTAGGCGTAGGATGAAGATGGTCTCTCTCAAGCAACCTTGCAATCAAATAACAAAGAGTCTCTTGTGCCCCCCAACACACCCAATACAATGGTAAATTGTATAGGTTCACTAGTTCGGCGAAGAGATGGTGATACAAGTGTAATATGGATGATAGATATATGTTTTTGTAATCTGAAAATATAAAAACCGCAAGGTAGCAAATAGTAAACAACAAGAAAAACGTTGTTTAAATGCTTGGAAACAAGGCCCATAGTTGAATCATAAATAAATCCCTCACATGTGACAAAGAGTTCACTCCAAAGTCATAAATAGCGGAGAACAAACAAAGAAATTATTGTAGGTGTGAAACCACCTCAAAGTTATCTTTTCTGATCAATCTTATGAGCTATCCCTATAAGTGTCACGAATAGCCCTAGAGTTTGTACTAAAATAACACCTTAAGATACACATCAAGCAAAACCCCAATGTCACCTAGATACCCCAATGTCACCTCGAGTACCCATGGGTTTTATTATACGATATGCATCACATAATTTCAGATTCATCATGTTTAATCCATCACAAAGAACTTCAAAGAGTGCCCCAAAGTTTCTACCGGAAAGTCAAGATGAAGACATGTGCCAACCCCGATGCATAGATTCCCAAGGTCACACAACCCGCAAGTTGATCACAAAAACATACATCAAGTAGATCAATAGAACATCCCATTGTCACCACAGATATCCCATCACAGTACATACATTAAGTGTTCTAATATCCTAGAAGACTCAATCCGATAAGTAAACTTCAAAGGGTAAACTCAATTCATCACAAGAAGATAGAGAGGGGAAAACTTCATATGATTCATCTATATTAATAAATCTCGTGATACATCAAGATCGTGCCATCTCAAGAACACGAGAGAGAGAGAGAGATTGAACACATAGCTATTAGTACATACCCTCAGCCCCGAGGAGGATTACTCACACATTATCAAGGCGAGAAAGAGAGATTTGTTGATGGAGAGGTGCAACACCAAAGAGATAGAGGCGATTGCGGCCACGACACCGGTGATGGGCGGAAACACCTTGCCCCTCCTTATTCCTTGGTCTGGGTGCTGCAATGGAGGAGCCTCTCCCCTTCTTGGCGGCTGCCAAGGGAGAGGCAAATTCGTGGCTCTTGGTGGCTCTACCAAAATTAGGGGTTTTCTCTCCTTATATGTGCCTTTGTGGTGCTCTATGGCCCTACGATGGATGGAACCCCGATACAATTGCTCTCGGGTATCTCTAGAACCTTCCTAAGGGCTCCTCACAGCCTTCATGAGTCTCCAAAGTCGTGGCTTGGCTGAATATATCAGATATGTTAAGAGTTGGACTCAATCACGTCAACAATTCTCGTGATCCCGTAATCAAATATTTTCCTTCAGTAAAACGAGTCTCCGGATTTTATACGAACTCCGTTTTGTACGAATTTGTAGTTCAGAATCATTGCCATAAAATTGTCCACACTTTCCTAGTTTTTGATTTTCCCATTTGATGCCGTCTTTGGGGGTAAAACTAATGATCTCTAAAAACTATTTGTGGACACATTTCAGCAGAGTGAGAGTCCTCCTCCAACTAGGCTCCTTTTGCGTTTTTTCGACAATTTCTAATTAATTCCTACAAATCAAAGTGTGAAAAAAGAATTTGTGCAATTTTTAAACCATTAATAGGTTAGTCCCAGAAAATAATATAAAATTGTAGTAAAATGATTGTAAAATAGCCAAGAATGATAACATAACAGCATAGAACAACCAAAAATTGTAGATACGTTGGAGACGTATCAACATCCCCAAGCTTAATTCCTGCTCATCCTCGAGTAGGTAAATTATAAAACCAGAATTTTTGATGTGGAATGCTATGTAGCATGTTCATCAAATCATTTTCTTGTTTGTATAGCATGGACATTTGGACTTGTAAGTGATTCAGAGCAATAGTCTAGTTTTAACATAATGACTTCAATACTCAAGCATGTCAACAAGCAACCATGTCTTTCAAAATATCAACACTAAAGAAAGTATCCCTACCCCATCATGCTCAATCATTGATCCATTCATGAAACACACTGAAATATTAGCTATGCCCAATGCTCAAGTACGATCATAGTGTACCCTAGTTGATGCTTATAAGGGAAGATGGAGACTCAAAGCAAAAATAAAAATTGCATAAAGTAAATAGATAGGCCCTTCGCAGAGGGAAGTAGGGATTTGTAGAGGTGTCAGATCTCAAGGTTTAAATTGAGAGAGAAAAACTATTTTGAGTAGCATGCTTTTCCTGTCAACGAAAACGAGAAAGTAGCTCACAATACATTCCATGCTAGATACATTATAGGCGGTTCCCAAACAGAAGGGTAAAGTTTTTACTGCCCCTCCACCAATCAATCACACTCCACGGCGAGCCGAATCCACGGATGCCGTCCATACCAACAACATTCCTGGGGGAGTTTTGTTTCATAATATTTGATTTGATTTTTGAGCATGGAACTCGGCATCCCGAATACCAGCCACTTTCTTGTGAATGATAGGGAATCAACACATATCGTGAGAATAACCCTCCTAACATGGAAAAATATTGGATACCCCCCACCATTTCATGAGCGGTATGGGCACACAATATAGAAAAAATATTTTGAAAATTTAGAGATGGCACATACAAATTTTCTTGGAACGGCATGTAAATACCGCATACAGGTATGTATTGTGGACTCATGAGGCAAAACTTGGTTTAAGTATTTTGGATGCACAGGTAGTATTTCTGCTTAGTACAAATGAAGTCTAGCAAACAGATTGGGAAGCAATCAAACCAAGAAACGAAAACTCACATAAGTGAGCATTGAGTCATAACTAACACCGAATAATGCACCACAATAGGATGTAACTTCATTTCATAACTATTTACTTTCGTGCTTGCATAGGGAATCAAAAACCTCAACACCAATATATCTACTTAAATCATGATTACTCACTAACATGACTCACATATTACGATCATCATGTTTCAAAAATATTATAAACAATCAAGTTTAATTTGTCCCATGATCTTCATGAAAGTTTTTATTATATCCCTCTTGGATATCTATTACTTTGGAACTAGTTTCATATATTGCTATTGCCCTTTCGACATCCTCAAACCAATTTGAAGGAAGCACAAGAGCATAAAGATTTCATCCCTCAAAAAGGTATAAGTGAAGCATTAGAGGAAATGACAAGATATTCACAAAAGATATAAGTGAAGATCAATGAGTAGTCAAATAATTAAGGAGCTATGTGAGGACTCTCTCTCCATAAAAAAATCAGATGCGAATATTTTATTTAAACATCAAACAAAAGGAAAATAGCACTCCAAGAATAGGACACATCATGTGAACGAATAAAAAATTAGGCTCAACATAGGCTAACCGTTAGTTGACGAAGAGAGGTGGGATGCGTAGCATTCCCAAGCTTAGATGCTTGAGAGTTTCTGAAATATTTACTTGGGCTGCCTTGGGCATCCCCAATCTTGAGCTTTTGTATCCTTTTCAATCATCTCGTATCCCGGTTTCACCTATTCTCAAAAACTTCATCCACACAAAACTTGAAAACAACACGTAAGATAGGTTAGTTCACATAATAATAAATAAACTCTTTAAATACTTCCAAGACAAGTTACATAATAATTGCAAACATCATCTACTGCTTACTATCATTTCCACAATTTATATCAATCAATATAGGCTATGGAAACTATAGGATAAGTGGATAACAAAACTATGACAACAATCTGTGAGAACAAAACAATCTGTAGCAATTTATGAAAACAGTGTACTTATGTAACTCAAAAAATTATTAAAATTTAGGACATGCTATAATGTTTATATGACAACACTCTGTAAAAATTTCAGAAAAATTTCGCGTCTAGTAAAATATGAAAACTCAAACACTACAACACCAGTTTCTGTTTTTACACAGCACCAATCAAAGCATGAAGTGCAAACATCTTCATGCAATTCTTGGAACTTTTTATTGAAAAACAAGATTATAAATAACACCTAACAGAGAACAAAAAAAATAAAATGACACTCCAAGCAAAACTCATACTATGTGATGAATAAAAATATAACTCCAAGTAAGATATACCAATAATGTTGAAGACAAAAGAGGGGATGCCTTCTGGGGTATCCCCAAGCTTAGGCGCTTGAGTCTTACTTAGATATTGCCTTGGGGGTGCCTTGGGAACCCCCAAGATTAGGTTCTTGTCACTCCCTATTATCCTCATATCGGTGTCTCACCCAAAACTTGAAAACTTCAATCACACAAAACTTAACGGAACTTCATGAGATGGATTAGTATAATAAATAATGCTCATTCACCTAGGTACTATCAAGACAAGATTCATAATTGTTCCCACATGATACCTACAATATTCTACTATTCCTAGAATTTATATTACTGAATATAAGCTACAGGAACACTAAAACGAGCAAATTATGCATGCAGAATAGAATCTGTCAAAAACAGAACATTCTGTGAAGATCTATAGTATAACCATAATTCCCTGTCCCAAAAATTCTGAACAATTAGGAAAATCAAGGAAATTTGTATATAAATCATTTGTAAAAAATTCAGAGCAAAATCACGTACAGTGAATTTAAAAAAATCCCTGGAGTGAGAGCAAATGTTTCTGTTTTTGCACAGAATCAAGTCAACTATCATCCACACTATCCCAAAGGCTTTACTTGGTACTTTAATGAAATAAAAGACGTAAAACATGATTACTACAGTATCTTAATCATGTGAACACCAAAAAACAGAAAGTAAAAGTTTGGGGTTGTCTCCCAACAAGCGCTTTTCTTTAAAGCCTTTTAGCTAGGCATGATGATTTCAATGATGCTCACATATAATAATAATTATAACATGCAAAAGAGCATCATGAATCTCATAAAAAGCACATTTAAGTCTAACCCACTTCCTATGCATAGGGTTTTTGTGAAAAAACAATTTATGGGAGCAAGAATCAACTAGCATAAAAAGGCAAAACAAGCATAACTTCAAAACTTTGAACACATAGAGAGGAAACTTGATATTATTGTAATTCCTACAAGCATATGTTCCTCCCTCATAATAATTTTCAGTAGCATCATGAAGGAATTCCACAATATAACCATCACATAAAGCATTCTTTTCATGATCTACAAGCATAGAAATTTTACTACTCACCACATAAGAAAATTTCTTCTCATTCATAATAGTGGGAGCGAACTCAACAAAATAACTATATTGAGGCAGTTGATTGACATAACCACTTTGAACATTAAAATCATGATAACAAGTTTCATGGTTACTATCACTATTTGTAGCATACATGTCATCACAATTATCATCATACATAGGAGGCATGCTATCATGATAATAGTTTTGCTCATTAAAGCTTGGGGAACTAAAAATATCATATTCATCAAGCATAACATCCCCAAGCTTGTGGCTTTGCATATCATTAGCATCATGAATATTCAAAGAATTCATACTAACAATACTGCTATCATGCTCATCACTCAAAGATTTAGTGCCAAACATTTTAATAACTTCTTCTTCTAACACTTGAGCACAATTTTCCTTTCCATCATTTTCACGAAAGACATTGAAAATATGAAGCATATGAGGAAACCTCAATTCAATTTTTTTGTAATTTTATTTTATAAAACCGAACTAGTGAAAAACAAGAAACTAAAAGATTTAATTTCAAGATCTAATGGCATACCTCCAAGCACTCACACCCCGAGCAACGACACCAGAAAAGAGCTTTGTTGACGGCATGTGATTGCCGCTTACCTAGCCTCCCCAGCAACGGTGCCAAAGAGATTGATGTCTACTACACAACCTTCTTCTTGTAGACTCGTGTTGGGCCTCCAAGAGCGGAGTTTTGTAGGACAATAGCAAGTTTACCTCAAGTGGATGACCTAAGGCTTATCAATCCGTGGGAGGCATAGGATGAAGATGGTCTCTCTCAGGCAACCCTGCAATCAAATAACAAAGAGTCTGTTGTGTCCCCAACACACACAATACAATGGTAAATTATATAGGTGCAGTGGTTCAGCGAACAGATGGTGATACAAGTATAATATGGATGGTAGATATAGGTTTTTGTAATATGAAAATATAAAACAGCAAGGTACCAAATAGTAAACAGAGAGCAAAACGTTGTACAAATGCTTGGTAACAAGGCCTAGGGTCCATACTTTCACTAGTACAAGTTCTCCCAATAATACTAACATAGGTGAATCATATATAAATCCCTCACGTGCGAAAAAGTGTTCACTCCAAGTCACAAATAGCGGATGACAAAGGAACAAATTATTGTAGGGTATGAAACCACCTCAAAGTTATCTTTTCCAATCAATCTTATGAGCTATAGCTATAAGTGTCACGAACAACCCTAGAGTTCGTACTAAAATAACACCTTAAGATACACATCAAGCAAAACCCTAATCACCTATATACCCCAATGTCACCTCGAGTACCCATGGGCTTGATTATATGATATCCATCACATAATTTCAGATTCATCATGTTTAATCCATCACAAAGAACTTCAAAGAGTACCCCAAAGTTTCTACCAGAAAGTCAAGACGAAAAGATGTGCCAACCCCTATGCATAGATTCCCAAGGTCATGGAATTCGCAAGTTGATCACAAAAACATACATCAAGTAGATCAATAGAACACCCCATTGTCACCACAGATATCCCATCACAAGACATACATCAAGTGTTCTAAAATCCTTAAAGACTCAATCCGATAAGTAAACTTCAAAGGGAAAACTCAATTCATCACAAGAAGATAGAGAGGGGAAAACTCCATATGATTCATCGATATTAATAAAGCTCGCGAGACATCAAGATCGTGTCATCTCAAGAACACGAGAGAGAGAGAGAGATTGAACACATAGCTACTAGTACATACCCTCAGCCCCGAGGAGGATTACTCACACATTATCATGGTGAGAAAGAGAGATTTGTTGATGGGAAGGTGCGGCCCCGAAGAGATAGAGGCGATGACGGCCACGACACCGGCGACGGACGGAGGCTGTGGTGACGGGCGGCGGCCCCTTTACCCTACTTCTTCCTTTGTCTTGGTGCCGCAATGGAGGAGCCTCTCACCTTGGCGGCTGCCAAGGGAGAGGAAAATTCGTGGCTCTTGGTGGCTCTACCAAAATTAGGATTTCTCTCCTTATATGTGTCTTTGTGCTGCTCTATGGCCCTCCGGTGGATGGACCATTGATCCAGTCACTCTCGGGCACCTATAGAACCTTCCTAGAGGCACCTCACAGCCCTCTTGAGTATCCAAAGTCGTGGCTTGGCCGAATATATCACATATGTTTCGAGTTGGACTCAATCAGGTCAACAATTCTCGTGATCCCGTAATCAGATAATTTCCTTCAGTAAAACGGGTCTCCAGGTCGCATACGTCCTCCGTTTTGTACGAATGTGTAGTCCAGAATCATTGCCATAAAATTCCCCAGATTTTCTTCGTTTTGGCGTTTTCCATTTGACGCCGTATTCGGGGGTCAAACTGAAGATCTCTTTAAACTGTTTGTGGACAGATTTCAGGAGTCAGAGTCCTCCTCCAACAAGGCTCCTTTTGCGTTTTTTTCGACAATTTGTAATTAATTCCTACAAATCAAAGTGTGAAACAAGGAGTTGTGCAAATTTTCAACCATTAATAGGTTAGTCCCAAAAAAATAATATAAATTTGTTGTAAAATGATTGTAAAACATCAAAGAATGATAATATAACAACATGGAAGAAGCAAAAAATATAGATACGTTGGAGACGTATCACAGAACATCAGTCCAAACGAAGTTATCAGTCTTCTTTAACAATTGATAAAGGGGAATCACATTCTCACCGAGGCAGCTTATAAACCATCTCAAGGCTCAAATGCGACCCGCCATGCGTTGCACATCATTGATATTTGACAGCTTGGAAAGGGTGGTCACTGCTTTTTATCTTATCCGGGTGAGCCTCAATGCCACACTCTAAGACCAAAAATCCTAGCAACCTACCCACAGGAACACCAAAAACACCTTTGGTTGGGTTAAGCTTTATCTTGTACACCCGAAGGTTACCAAATGTTTCCTTTAGGTCATCAAGCAGAGTCTCCTTCTTTTGAGATTTAACCACAATATCATCAACATAAGCGTGAACATTGTGCCCAATCTAACTGTGTAGGCAGTTCTGAACATGGCGTTGATACGTAGCCCCGGGGATCTTGAGAACAAAGGGCATAGAGACATAGCAGAAAGCTCCAAAAGGGGCGATAAAACCTGTCTTTTCTTGATCCTCAACAGCCATCTTGATCTGATGATAACCGGAGTAAGCATCAAAAAGCATAAAAACTCACAACCAGATGTAGCGTCAATAATTTGGTCGATACGAGGAAGAGAAAATGGGTCCTTAGGATTATTGAGATATGTGTAATGAACACACATACGCCAGATGCCGTTCTTTTTTAAAATAAGCATTGGGTCTGGCAACCACTCTGGGTGAAATACTTAGATGATGAATCAGGCAGCAAGGAGTCGGGCTAGTTCTTCACCAATAGCTTTTTGTCTCTCCTCATTAAAATGACGGAGGTATTGCCGAACAGGTTTCATATTAGGATCAACATTAAGGTGGTGCTCAGCGAGTTCTCTCGGTACACCAGGCATGTGAGATGGTTCCCATGCAAAGATGTCCCAATTCTCACGGATGAACTCGATGAGTGCACTTTCCTATTTGGGATCCAGGCCTATCCCAATGGTGAACTATTGGGAAGAAACACTCAGAGTAAAATTGACATGCTTGGTGTCCTTGACCGGCTTAAACTTGAGGACGAGTTCAGGTTCTGCGGTGGGTTTCTTGAGGGAGGTCATATCTGTCGGGTCAACATTAGTTGTGTAAAACTTCAACTCTCTACCACACAAGTTGACTCGGCATAATCTGCATCACCTTCCTCACACTCTTTAGATTTTTTAATTTTCATCGATAGTGATTGTTCTGCGTGGCCCAGGCATATTGAGCTTGAGATATACATAGCAAGGCCGCACCATGAAATGAGCGTAAGCCGACCGCCTCGTAAGTGATGGACTCACACCGGTAGTTCAACTCTGTACCGAAAGCGACATTGAACGTGATTCATCCAATTGGACATGCTAAGTTCCCGGGCATGGTTCCATGAAAATACGTGGTTGAAGACTGCAACTTGCTCTCACAAAGATTCATCCGTCAGAACGTATCGTAATATAAGATGTTGATACTGCTACCCCCGTCCATGAGTACCTTTGTGAGCGTATAACCCCCAAGTTGAGGTGCCACTACTAGGGAAAAGCCACCTGGGTTGTCCACCCAGGGAGGATGATCCTCTCTTCTCCAAGTGATTGGTTACTAAGAGAAGTTTAGGAATGTTGGGATAGGCGGTTCAACCATATTGATGGCTCTATGGAGAAGCTTTCGATCACGTCTGCAAGTACTCGTAGCAAACACATGATATTGAACCCCGTGCAACTACTTCAGATTACTCTGAAATCCGGTTGGTCATTCTGCTGGTGGTTGCCCTGTCCCGAGCATTGATGACCGTTGTTGTCGTGACCCTCGAAACTGCCACCTGAGCTGCCTAAACCTTGAAAGCCTTGACCTGAAAAAATACCAGATGAGCTGGCACCTTACCCGCCGGCACCAGGATGACTCGGATTTCTATTGTTACCACCTCCATGGTGACTCTGTAATGCTTGGTTGCAGAACTCCTGCATGATATATCTATTTTCCCATGAGTGAGTGGGCGGCTTATTTGGGAAGCTGTGTTTTGGACAAGGAGCCTTGATTGCTTCCTCATAATTACGGGGTTTGTTCCCATTGTAACCCTTGCCAGAGTTATTACTCCGTCGTTGATTCTTGAAAACAGTATTGGTGTTAGCAACAAAATCAGACCCACCATCAGGATGCTTGTGCTTTGCACCATTTCATTTGTTGTTATGATTTACATTGTGCCCGAAATTGTGTTGCTAATGACCCTTACTATTGTCAGTATTCTTTCTCTTATGAGACTTGCCGTCATATGAACTAGGATCTTTCATGTTGTCCAACTCAGCATATCTAGTAAGGACATCCATGAGGTCTCCCATATCTTGAACCTTCCGCTCCAGGCGCCCAAGCTTCTGAGCAAGAGGTTGGAAGTGCCAATTTTTCTCCAAAATAATAATGTCCTGGGCAGCCGCGATACTGCTCGAAGAGTGAATGATTTCCGTGACACGACATGTCCAATGATGGGTAGAGTCGATCGTTCATTGAATACAATGTTGTCGATCAACAATCATCATAGGGTGCAAGCATGTACCTTGAATTTTTTTGATGAATCGCTCCTTCAACTCTACCCAAGTAACTATTGAATTAGGGGTTAGTTTTTTCAACCATGTACGAGTCGGACCTTCTAACAACATGGTTAGGTATTTGGCACAGACTGCATCACTGACATCCAACATGCCCATGGCTATCTCATAACTTTCAATCCAAGTGGCCGACTCAAGATCAACCCTGTAGTTTCGGACCTTGCGATGGACTTTAAAATCCTTGGGCATACGCTTATTACGTAGAGCCGGTGTGAGGAAAGGTATGACAATGTTCCTGCTGCTCAGACCCGCCCCTAAAGACATAGGCTGGGGTGTGGAAGGTGGCACCTGACCCACTGCCGCTGCTGCTGCTGCTTCGCATAAAGTCTAAGCCGCGGAGAAAATTGCTTGGGCATCTGACACTATAGGCGGGTTGGTGAATTACAGGCGTGTTGTCTCGGATCACTGGTAGAGACCACTCGCGAATCATGTCGACTCTTACTATGACTTGTGTGATAGGAAGAATGAGCCCGATATCGGCTATAAGAATACTGCGTATGTTGGGTGATTACAGCTTTCAACATCTCAATGGTGTTCCTCATATCAACTTCAATCGGGGTGTTTCCTATCATCGGGACTACTTTGAGGTTACGAGTCGCCACCAGCATGTTGTCTATTGGGTTTGAAGAGTGACTCGCTAGGGTATGGAAACGTCGAGGTGGTGATTGAGCCAACGATAGTTGATCTGTCTGGCGCTGCTGAGTTGACTGATGGGGTTGATTCTCCCGAGGTTGTCTAGTCCGCGGTGTGCACTACGGATTGTCTAAAACGTTTGCCGGCTCAAGATTAGGGGGTATGCGGCTCTCGTGTCTCCTACAGTGAACAACCTCTGAGGCATCTCGACAAAGACTCAACTGCGACGCTTTTGCCTTCAAGCGTTAAGCCTTGCTGTGGATATGAGCCTATAAATCCGCCATGCGAGCGTTCTCAGCATCAATATCCTCCTGAATCTTGGTCATCTGTGCATAAAGCTTAGTCAATCTTTATTATGCTCCTCCTGATTTTCTCGGGACACTGGTGAATCCAAGAGTTCCTCATCTCTGCCATCAAGTCATCCATTGCCCGAGCCGATGTTTTGCTCGACCCGTCACGGTGGAACTGTGAGCCGCCGCGGTCCCTGCAATGTAAACGGTGGATTGATGTGGCGGCTCGAGGAACACCAAGTCTCCTTTGTCATCAGGGCAACTCCCAAGGCTACCATCAAAAAGCACGCAGATCAACTGGGTGTCTCCAACCGATGACTCACCATTAGGATAGATGATAGTATTAGCGCTGGTTAGGGGATTATGTGTCAGCTCAACCCCCTGAGTAAAACCAATTAAGACATGCTTCTGGCCGACTTGAGGTCAACTGGGTTGAGTGTGTCGAGCCAGCTCGGTGATGTCGATGCAGATGTCTAGCTTGGGTCCTGATGAGTCAGTCTTGTCGATGAATACATGGATCCTGCCGAAGGGGACCCGGTACCCGTTCTGGATTTAGCCAGCCTTGGGGCTAGATTTTTGTCATTTGGACGATCGCGTATCCCTTGATCCCTGGGAGAGATCCCTCCAAGAACTCAACACCGCCATGCGGTGGCCCCTCGGTGGGCACCAACTATCGTGGTTTTGTCACGACAGATGTCCTTATGATAGGACTAACTCTAGGAGCCATCGCAACTAGGTGCTTGCTTGGACGGGGTTGATCAGGAACGAGAGACAAGAGTCCTCCGATGGAGGTAAAAGCATACGTCCGACTTTTGGTGTTACGGATGATCATCTCGGTTACAAGGGTGCGAAATCGCTAATCTAGCTCTCAAGGATTTCTAACTTGTCCTTTATCTCTCAAGGGCTCCCCTTTATATATAGGTGGATGCCTAGAGATTACAACAAAGTCCGTGTCATATTGCAACCCGTGATTTAGTCTAACTCGTACCTATCTTGTCATCCAAGTAGGAAAGAGCTCTTATGTCTACTATAATAAGCCCGCCCGCCAGGTGATTGTGTAACCCGATCTAAAGGATGAGTGGCCCCTTGGGCCTTTTATTCATACATGTCTTGTTCTTGGGACGGTCTTAAAAGGTTGTGTCGTACCCTGGGCGGGTCATGCCGTGGGTTATATCCCCAACACCAGCTCAGTCATGTCAGGTTCAGAGGATAGTCAAAATGATTTCAAAGAGGAGAACATGGATCTTGATGCATGTATTAATCACGAAGCTAGCTTTTCAGACCCTAGCACCCCTAGCTCTCATGATCTACCCAAGGTAGTCACTAGGGCCAGGAAGAAGAAACACTCATATGAGGAAGATGCAGATTTTATTCTCGAGGAAAATACTTCCAAAAGGAATCCAATCCAAAGGAGTATGCCAGCACTGATGCTATGAGAGTTCCCGAGTCAGCTGCAAAAGGAGTAATGAAATCTCTTTAAGCCCCTAACACCTCTAAGAAATCACATGCATTGGCTAAATAGTTAGGGAATAAAAGCCGAAGAACAATATTTGTCAAAGCTATTGTGCACCCTTCCACTCGACAATATCCTGATGGGGAGGAGGAAGAGGAAGAGGAGATCCTAGCTGCTAACCCTGCTCCTTCCAAACAAAGGAAGCTCATGAAGGACGTTATGCCCAGCAAACCACCTTCTAAGGGAAACCCTCAGCTCCCAACGCCAAGCCTACAACAATCAAGCTATCTCCCTCTAAGCTTTATAGGACTACTAGATAAATTCCGGCTGCTGACAAGAACAAGGGTTCCACCTCCAAGGATGCTGCCGAGGAAGAGGATGACACAACTATTTTGAGTAAGCTCAAAACTCATCTCCCAGATCACAATGATGTTCATCGAGTGACAGAGAACGTAAAGGAGAGAAACGATCAAGGTCTCAGGAGATGGAGAACCAATGTCCCCTATGCAATCAGGAGAAAGACGGATGTGGATGGCATATTTCACACCAAAGAGTAGCATGAATTCTATGATACTGTGCTGCTTGATAAGAGCCCAGCTGTTAGTGATATGACATGTTTGGACTCGAAGAACATCAAGTCCAGTGAGAACTATTTCCCCCATGTCCAGGAGAACTTCAGGATGATAGATATTGAAGATTTTGTTGGCAGAGAGATGACTGCCTGGAGTGATGAGATGATCATGCAGTTCTACTCCACTGCGCACTTTTATCCTGATGGAAGGATTGTTTGGGTGACTGAGGGCACTAGATACTAATTAATAGTTGATGAGTGGGCTACCGTCTTAGGAGCCCCAAAGGTGCAGGAAGGAGACTTGGATTTGTATTCTGAAGCCAAAATGAATCACAACTATATGGGAAACATGAATACACTAACTCCCCAAGCATATCTGAAGACCCACAAGTTTGGTTATGTTTATTTTCTCCAAGCAAGTCTTACTACCACCAACACTATCTTGAGGCAGACTTTGATGCCGAGATCAAGTGATGACAAGATGATTCGAGGATATACCATCAATGTGATGCACCATGTAGATAGCCACACTAGGATAAGGGTGATGGATTTGATTGTTCAAATAATCAAGAAAACAGTTGCTGACCAAAATAGATCACGTGGATATGCTCCCTACATCCAGATGCTCATTAAAATTTGAAAGATCCTCTATTAACTTGATCGACCCAACCTGCCACTCAAGCCAGAATTTGCAGATAATGTTGTGGTGATGGAGCCATATCATCCCACTTCATCTACTGCACACGCTAAGATTGCGATTCAGACCTAGGAAAAGGCATCTCGAGCCACCAGTGCTCCTATGCTTAAGACAAAAGGTGATCAAATGTCCTATCACATAAGAACCATCCAAAGAATGGAGAAAAACTGCTCAAAGATTTTGAAGAACTAGAAGAGTCTCAAAAGGATTATGGAGACAAAGTTAAATGACCTTGATGTCAAGGTGACTGAGTTGACCACCACAGCCAATCATCTGAAGCAAGAGTTAGATGTTGTTCCCCTGCCCATCTTAGATGATGAGGAGGATGATAACCCCATGGTGACTCTCCACACTAACTTCATGACTTAGGCTAGATCCGTTGTTGTTCCTACTCAAGACTTGAGACCCTCAGCGTTTGCACCTGCTGCTACATCTACCATGCCTCCCTCAACACCTCCAGTGTCTACGCCACCAACCCCAAGTACTTCTGCTGAAGCATTCTCCGAATCTCTCTTATCGACTCCTTCCATGACTACCAGCGCAGCTTCATGCTGCGGCAACAAAAGTCCTTCCCTGGCGCTTAGGAATTCTTCTTGTTACTTCTCTGGTTTGCGTCGGTTTTTCCCTTGAAGAGGAAAGGGTGATGCAGCACAAGAGCAGTAAATATTTCCCTCAGTTTGAGAACCAAGGAATAGATCCAGAAGGAGGGCCTCATCAAGTACAGAGTACCTGCGCAAACACAAACAAGCTTGCACCCAACACTTCAAAGGGGTTGTCAATCCCTTCAAGGTTGTTTGCAAAGTGAGATCCGAAGGCGGAAAGTGCAACAAAGTAAAAAGTGTAAGGCTGAAAATATGGTGTGGAGTAGACCCTAGGGGCCATAGTGTTCACTAGAGGCTTCTCTCATAATAGCAAATATCACGGTGGGTGAACAAATTACTGTCGAGCAATTGATAGAACCGCGCAAAGTCATGACGATATCTAATGCAATGATCATGCATATAGGCATCACGTCCGAGACAAGTAGACCGATACTTTCTGCATCTACTACTATTACTCCACACATCAACCGCTATCCAGCATGCATCTAGTGTATTTAGTTCATGACGAACAGAGTAACGCTTTAAGCAAGATGACATGATGAAAACCCCATCTTTTTACCCTTGATGGCAACAACACGATGTGTGCCTCGCTACCCTTTCTGTCACTGAGTGAGGTCACCGCATGGTATGAACCCAAAACCAAGCACTTCTCGCAATGCAAGAATCATAGATCTAGTTGGCCAAACAAAACCCACAACTCGAAGAGAATTACAATGATATGAAATCATGCATAAGAGATATCAGAAGATACTCAAATAAGATTCATAGATAATCTGATCATAAATCCACAATTCATCGGATCTCGAAAAACACACCGCAAAACAAGATTACATCAGATAGATCTCCATGAAGATCATGGAGAACTTTGTATTGAAGATCCAAGAGAGAGAAGAAGCCATCTAGCTACTAGCTATGGACCCGTAGGTCTATGGTGAACTACTCATGCATCATCGGAGAGGCCATGGTGTTGATTAAGAAGCCCTCCGTATCCGAATCCCCCCTCCGGCAGGGCACCAGCACGTGCCCGAGATGGGATCTTGCGGAGACAGAAGCTTGCGGCGGCGGAAAAGAGATTGCGATGATATCTTGATTTTTTCTGGAATTTTTGGGATTATATAGGCGAAATACCTAGGTCAGGGGGCCTCCAGGGGCCCCACAAGCCTGGATGGCGCGCCCCCTGGCCGCGGGGTGGGGCTTATGGGGCCCTTGGAGCTCCTCTGGCTTGGCTCCCAAGTTCTCCGATCTTCTTTCGTTCCAGAAAATATCTTTTCGGGGATTTTCTTCCATTTGGACTCCGTTTCAAAATCTCCTCTGAAAGGGGTCAAAACATGGAAAAAATAGGAACTGGCACGTGGCTCTGAGTTAATAAGTTAGTCCCAAAAATATATAAAAGGCATGCAAAACATCCAAAGTTTGACAAGATAATAGCATGAAACCATCAAAAATTATAGATACGTTGGAGACGTATCAAGCATCCCCAAGCTTAACTCCTTCTCGTCCTCGAGTAGGGAAGTGATAAAGAATGAATTTTTGATGTGGAATGCTACCTAGCATAGTTGTCCTTTGCGGCTTCTTTCACGTGACATGAATGTTCAGATCCGTACAATTCAAAGCAATAGTTTGCTATTGACATGAAAACAGTAATACTTCAAGCAAACTAGCAAAGTAATCATGAACTTTCAAAATAACAAGGCCAAAGAAAGTTATCCCTACAAAATCATATAGTCTGGCTATGCTCCATCATCCTCACACAACTAATTTAAATCATGCACAACCCCGGCATTGGCCAAGTAATTGTTTTCTCACTCTTACTTTCTCAAACCTTTTATAACTATCACGCAATACATGAGCGCGAGACATGGATATAGCACTATAGGTGGAATAGAGTGTGGTGGTGGTTGTGAGAGAAAAAGGTGGAGATGGTCACATTGACTCGGCGTATCAATAGGCTATGGAGATGCCTATTAATATATATCAATGTGAATGAGTAGGGATAGCCATACAAGAGATGCACTAGAGCTATAAGAATGTGAAAGCTCAAGAGGAAAACTAGTGGGTGTGCATCCAACTTGCTTGCTCACGAAGACCTAGGGCAATTTTGAGGAAGCCCATCATTGGAATATACAAGCCAAGTTATAAAACGAAGATTCCCACTAGCATATGGTAGTGACAAAGCAAGAAGCTCTCAATCATGAAGAACATGGTGCTAACATGAGGCACAAGTGTGGGAAAAGATAGTAGCATTGTCCCTTCTCTCTTTTTTTCAATTGGGCTCTTAAGCCTCTTTTTTTGTTCTCTTTTTTTGTTTTTGGGCTCCTTGGCCTCTTTTTTTTATTTCCTCACATGGGACAATGGTCTAATAATGATGATCATCACACTTTTATTTACTCACAGCTCAAAGATCACAATGATGATGACTCCATAGGAAATGCCTCCGACAGTGTACCGGGATGTGCAACAATCTAGCATGGCCTATGACATTGAAACATCTCGCTAGCTATCTTACGATCATGCAATGGAAATATGAGAGTGACGCCACAAGTCAAGAGACGGAACGGTGGTAGTTTCATGGAAATATATCTCGGAATGGCTATGAAAATGCCATAGTAGGTAGGTATGGTGGCTGTTTTGAGGAAGGAATTTGGTGGGTTTGTGCACCGTTGAGAATTGCGCGGCACTAGAGAGGCTAGCAATGGTGGAAGGTGAAAGTGCATCTGTACCATGGACTCACATTAGTCATGAAGAACTCACATACTTATTGTGAAAGTTTTTATTAGTAATCAAAACAAAGTCCTAAACACATACTCCGAGGGGAAGGGTTGGTAGGTGTAAACCATCGCGCGATCCCGACCTCAATAGAAAGGATGACAATCAATAGATCAATTATGCTCCAACTTCCTAACATAGCGGTTCACCATACGTGCATGCTACGGGAATCACTAACTTCAACACAAGTATTTCTAGATTCACAACACCCTACTAACATAACTCTCAATATTACTGAATCCACGTCTCAAAACTAATTGAGAGGAATCGAAACTTCTCTTTCTACTCAATGCACATGAAGATGGAGGTTATTGCATCCTCTTTTGGTACCTAACACATTTGGGACTACTTTCATAGCATCAGCCAACTAGCAAGTCATGCACCGCCGTGCTCTAAAGATATAAGTGAAGCACCAGAGCAAAAGTATCTAGCTCAAAAGATATAAGTGAAGCACTAGAGCCAAAGTATCTAGCTCAAAAGATATAAGTGAAGCAGTATGATCATTCTAGCAAAATCATGATGAGTGCATGTCTCTCTCTCTCAAAAAGGTGTGCAGCAAGGATGATTCTGAAAAAACAAAAAGAAAAGACTCCTGAGATACAGGACGCTCCAAGCAAAACACATATCATGTGGTGAATAAAAATATAGCTCCAAGTAATGTTACCGATGGATTGAAGACGAAAGAGGGGATGCCTTCCCGGGGAATCCCCAAGCTTAGGCTTTTTGGTGTCCTTGAATTTGTCTTGGGATGACTTGGGATCCCCAAGCTTGAGCTCTTTACACTCCTTATCTCTTTGTCCATGAGAACATCACCCAAAACTTGAAAACTTCACAACACAAAACTTAAACAAAAACTTGTGATAACATTAGTACAAGAAAACAAACTACCACTTCTTTTCGTACTGTAGCAAACTTGAATTCCATCTATATTGATGATGGGCTACTGTATTCTCACTTTTTCATGGCTAGTAACCCCCGATACTAACCATAGTTTCATCAAAACAAGCAACCAACTCAACAAAAACAGAATCTGTCAAAAACAGACTAGTCTGTAGCAATCTGTATACTTCGTATAGTTCTGGTACCTCAAAAAATCTGAAACATTACGAAGGTCTGGGGAAAAAGCATATCAATCATAAGCAAAAAGAATCAACTCAAAATCTCTTTCTTAATAAAAATGAAAAATCATCTCTTGAGCGAAAAGTTTCTGTCTTTTTCCAGCAGGATCAAACAACCATTACCAAGACTAGTCATAAAGGCTTTGCTTGGCTCAAACACAAAAAGAAGCACAAAAAACACAATCACAACAGAATTATGGAAGTGTGGAATAAGCAAAACATAAAGAAAGAGATAAATTTATTGGGTTGCCTCCCAACAAGCGCTATTGTTTAACGCCCTTAGCTAGGCGTAGGAGCGATAGAATCACGTATCGTCGTCTTTGGTGCTCAAACCATAAGTGGCCCTCATCATGGATTCATAAGGCAATCTTATTTTCTTTCTAGGCAAGTGTTCCATGCCCTTCCTTAAAGGAAATTTAAATCTAATATTCCCTTCCTTCATATCGATGATAGCACCGATAGTCCTTAGGAAAGGTCTACCAAGAATAATGGGGCATGTAGGATTGCAATCAATGTCAAGCACAATGAAATCCACGGGTACATAGTTCCTATTTGCAACAATAACAACATAATTGATCCTTCCCATGGGTTTCTTGACAGTAGAATCAGCAAGATGCAAATTAAGAGAACACTCTTAAATCTCCTTAAAACCCAGAACATCACATAAAGACTTTGGAATCGCAGAAACACTAGCACCCAAATCACACAAAGCATTGCACTCATAGTTTTTGATTTTGATTTTGATGGTAGGTTCCCACTCATCATGAATCTTTCTAGGGATAGAGACTTCCAATTCAAGTTTCTCTTCAAGAGCTTTTATCATAGCTTCGACGATATGATCGGTAAAGGCTTTGTTTTGGCTATAAGCGTGTGGAGAGTTCAACATGGATTGCATCAAAGAAATGCATTCAATCAAGGAGCAACTATCATAATTGAATTCCTTGAAATCCACGGTAGTAATTTCATTACTACTCAAAGTTTTAACGTCTTCTACTCCACTTTTAATGCTTCTAGCATCAAGATAGATGGACTCCGAATCATTGGGGCACTTTTCAACCAAAGTGGATTCATATCCAGCCCCATAATCATTAGATTTGACACAAGAAAACAAGGATTCAATGGGAGTCACACCAAGCACTTTAAGATCTTTGTGATTCTCATCACGAGAACATGCCTTTTTAAGCCATTCATGTCTAGCACGAATTTGGGCGGTTCTTTCTTGGCTCTCAATCATGGAGACACGCATAGCTTTCAAAGTTTCATCCGTGTTGATTTTGGGAGGAGCACATCTAACTTTCAAAGCATCAACATCACAAGAAATCATATCCACGCTCTTAGCCAAATCGTCAATTTTGAGTAGTTTTTCCTCTATGGACGCATTGAAAATCTTTTGAGAGTTGATGAACTCTTTGATATTACTCTCTAGATCAGAGGGTAGTCTATTGTAATTTCCATGAGTATTTTTGTAGGAGTTTCCAAAGTTATTACAGGAGTGACTAGGAAAAGGCCTAGGAACATAGTTTCCTCTAAAAGCGTTGTTGTTGCCAAAGTTATTCCTACCAAAAAATTAACGTCCAAGCTAGCGTTACTACTCTCAATCAAAGAAGACAAAGGCATATCATTAGGATTCAAAGGAGCAATTCTACTAGCAATCAAATTCATTAGCTCGTCCATCTTAGCACTCAACGAGTTAATTTCTTCTATAGAGTGTACCTTCTAACTAGTAGGTGACCTTTTAGTGTGCCACTGAGAGTAGTTCGTCATGATGTTGTCTAAGAGCTTTGTGGCTTCCCCTAACGTGATTTCCATGAACGTTCCACCTGAGGCGGAGTCCAAGATATTTCTAGAAGCGAAATTCAAACCAGCGTAAAAGATTTGAATAATCATCCAAAGGCTCAAGCCATGAGCGGGACAATTTCTAATCATTAATTTCATTCTCTCCCAAGCTTGTGCAACATGTTCATGATCAAGTTGCTTGAAATTCATGATATCATTACGGAGAGAGATGATCTTAGCTGGCGGAAAATACTTGGATATATAAGCATCTTTGCACTTATCTCAAGAATCAATACTATTTTTGGGCAAAGAAGAAAACCATGTTTTTGCACGATCTCGCAACGAGAAAGGAAAAAGCTTCAATTTAATCACGTCATTATCCACATCTTTTTTATTTTGCATATCGCAAAGCTCAAGGAAGCTATTGAGATGGGATGCGACATCTTCACTAGGAAGGCCAAAGAATTGCTCTTTCATAACAAGATTCAACAAAGCGGCATTGATTTTGTATGACTCCGCACTAGTGGCAGGAGCAATCGGAGTACTAATAAAATCATTATTATTAGTATTCGAGAAGTCACAAAGTTTGGTGTTTTCATTCATGGTGACTTCAGCAAGCAAGCAAGCAAACAAGCAAACAAAGAGCAGGCGAGAAAAAGGGAGAACGAAAAGACGAACAAAAAAGGCAAATTGGTGAAGTGGGGGAGAGGAAAACGAGAGGCAACTGGCAAACAAAGTAAATGCAAGAGATGAGTTTGCGACACCTAATTGGATGAGTTCTTGATTTGATCTTCCTCCTCGGCAACGGCGCCAGAAATTCTTCTGCTGCGGCAACAAAAGTCCTTCCCTGGCGCATACGAATTCTTCTAGTTACTTCTCTTGTTTGCGTCGGTTTTTCCCTTGAGGAGGAAAGGGTGATGCAGCACAGGAGGAGTAAGTATTTCCCTCAGTTTGAGAACCAAGGTATCGATCCAGAAGGAGGGCCTCGTCACGTCCAGAGTACCTGCACAAACACAAACAAGCTTGCACCCAACGCTTCAAAGGGGTTGTCAATCCCTTCAAGATTGTTTGCAAAGTGAGATCTGAAGGTGGAAAGTGCAACGAAGTAAAGAGTGTAAGGCTGAAAATATGGTGTGGACTAGACCCTAGGGGCCATAGTGTTCACTAGAGGCTTCTCTCATAATAGCAAATATCACGGTGGGTGAACAAATTACTGTCGAGCAATTGATAGAACCACGCAAAGTCATGACGATATCTAAGGCAATGATCATGCATATAGGCATCACGTACGAGACAAGTAGACCGATACTTTCTGCATCTACTACTATTACTCCACACATCGACCGCTATCCAGCATGCATCTAGTGAATTGAGTTCATGACGAACAGAGTAACACTTTAAGCAAGATGACATGATGTAGAGGGATAATCTCAAACCAATGATGCAAACCCCACCTTTTACCCTTGATGGCAACAACACGATGCGTGCCTCGCTACCCCTTCTGTCGCTGGGTGAGGTCACCGCACAGTATGAACCCAAAACCAAGCACTTCTTCCAATGCAAGAATCATAGATCTAGTTGGCCAAACAAAACCCACATCTCGAAGAGAATTACAAGGATATGAAATCATGCATAAGAGAGATCAGAAGATACTCAAATAAGATTCATAGATAATCTGATCATAAATCCACAATTCATCGGATCTTGACACACACACCGCAAAAGAAGATTACATCGGATAGATCTCCATGAAGATCATGGAGATCTTTGTATTGAAGATCCAAGAGAGAGAAGAAGCGATCTAGCTACTAGCTATGGACCCATAGGTCTATGGTCAACTACTCACGCATCATCGGAGAGGTCATGGTGTTGATGAAGAAGACCTCCATATCCGAATCCCCCCTCCGGCAGGGCACCCGGATGTGCCCCAGATTGGATCTTGCAGAGACAGAAGCTTGCGGCGGAGGAAAAGTGATTGCGATGATCTCTTGATTTTTTCTGGAATTTTTGGGATTATATAGGCGAAAGACCTAGGTCAGGGGACCTCCAGGGGGCCCACAAGTCTGGATGGCGTGCCCCCCTGGCCGTGGGGTGGGGGGCTTGTGGAGCCCCTGGAGCTCCTCTAGCTTGGCTCCCAAGTTCTCCGATCTTCTTCCATTCCAGAAAAAATCTTTTCGGGCATTTTCTTTCGTTTGGACTCCGTTTCAAAATCTCCTCTGAAAGGGGTCAAAAACATGGAAAAAACAGGAACTCGCACTTGGCACTGAGTTAATAAGTTAGTCCCAAAAAATATATAAAAGGCATGCAAAACATCCAAAGTTTGACAAGATAATAGCATGAAACCATCAAAATTAAAGATACATTGGAGACGTATCACTTCATCGCGACATGGAGGAGACCATGCCCATAGTGGCGCTTAACTATATACCTTCGAGCTTTTTGGTAACTTGTTGCCAAAGGGTGAAAGTTGTATAGATCATAGGGCTTCCAGAGAGAGAGAGAGAGAGAGTGTTGCATTTTGAGTTGCTGTTCTCGTTTTAAAAACATTTGTCCTATCATTTGTTTGTCTTAAACTTCGTGGTGTTTGATCATACGCTTTGTGTTTGATGTTACTATGTATTATCCATGTGATGCCTATATGATGATCATGCACTCGTGTTTGGTGTTCTATGAATTGTAATCCGTTCATATCTTTTATGCGCACCTCCAAGTTGTATGTGACATGGAAGAGGGCCCCATGAGCCTAATCGATTGTGCATTTGCATTCAAATAAAAATTTAAAATAATGCACAATTTAGGGGGACTCTTGCTTATCACATACTTCTTAAAGTGAGGATGCTATACATTGATTATATTCTATGTCGAAGCTTTGATCTATATGTTGTCATCAATTACCAAAAGGAGGGAGAATGAAAGCACAACATCTCCCTAGGTGGTTTTGATAATTAATAACAACATATGTTATTGGACTAATGATACCACCAAGTATATTTTAGAAAACGTTCAATGAATGGATTAGCAAAGGTTTGTGAGGAGATCCCCTAAATGCATGGAACATCTATTGGCAACAAGCTTCAAGACTCTACTTTTTGCATTTTGTGAGAAATCTCATTTGAGTCCATAGGAAAGTCAATACAAATTAAAAGGGGGTGAGGTATATATGATAATCGGGTTGCTCAAGTGCTTAAAGTTAGCCACCAAAATCCGTCAAGTACTCTCCCACAAAAATATTATGTCGAAACCCAAACAACAAAATTCAGTGTCACTATCTATTCCTATTCGGCCCTAACGAGTTTTCCCTAGACAGAATGCCAAGCCAAACCCTAACATCTTGGTACCACCGAGTACCCATTGGGTACAACCAAAAGTAGGTGCCAACTTTGTGTTGACCAAGTTTTGAGAGTTGAAATTTTTGAGTTTAAACTTTGGTCTCACCGAGAGTTGAACCTGCCCAAAGTAACCCGAATCGGTCTCACCAAGCTTTGTATACCAGTCTCACGGAAATGCCAAAAGTTACTACATTTTGCACTAGTCGGTGTAACTGAGTTTTTGCTTCGGTTCCATCGAGTTGGGTAATAATGTTGTAACGATTGGATTTTTGGAGATGCCTATATATACCCATCCACCTCCTTCCCATTCGATGAGAGTGCACTCAGAACAAGCCAACACTTGCCTCGTCCATTTATTGAGAGAGAACCACCTACTCATGTGTTGAGATCAAGATATTCCACTCCAGCCATATGAATCTTGATTTCTAACCTTCCCAAGTTGCTTTCCACCCAATTAATCTCTTCAACCAAGTAAAATCCGTGAGAGAGTGATTAAGTGTTGAGGATAGTGTCTTTGAAGCACAAGATCAAGGAGCTCATCATCCATACGGCATCTATTACCTTTGAACCAAGAAGTTTGTAAGGGCAAGGAGATTGCTTACTCAATGAAGATCTAACCCGACTGAGGCTAGTACTTCGTGGACGTAAGACATGGTGGAATATACAAGGTTGCTTCTTCGTGGATCCCTTGTGGGTGGAGCCCTCCATGGACTCGCACAGCCGTTATCCTCCATGGGTTGAAGTCTCCAACAGCATGGACGTACGATAGGACCACCTATGAGAGCCATAGGAAAAATCTTTGTGTCCCCATTGCGTTTTATCTTCCCTTCCCTACCCTCTACTTACATGTGCATGTCTTTAGTTTCCACTGTTATACTCTTAGACTTGCATGTGTAGGGTGTGCTTGATTTGATATAATTGCTAAAACTTGCCAACCTTTAAAATTGATAACAGGCTAGAGTTTTATTTGGTCAAGAAGTCTAATCACCCCCCCTATAGACATAGTTCAAATCCTACACCCATCTGCCTCAAGTATTCCTACAATGTAATTACTCACACATGGTTGTGAGCATCATGAAATTGTAGATGGAGGAGGTTTATTAATGATGATAGTGATGGACCCCTCTCCTCGGACCCACGAACAGAATCTAGATTTTCACTCCCGGTGAAGAACATGAGATGGAGGCGGGTCTATATTGTAAAATGCGATAACACTTTCTCTCTGATTTTTCTTGAGAAGACGTTATATATGGAGTTGCAATTAGGTCAGGACGGTCCCCACGGGACCGCTAGTTAGTGTAAATGTTGGATTTTCCCCAAAGAGGAAGGGTGAAGTAGTACTATAGTGGATAGTATTTTCGTCATTTAAGAACCAAGGTCGTCGAAAAATAAGGATGCAACAGGTAGATAACATGAACAATACCTGCACACAAACACAAAGCAAATGCTTGCATCGAACGAAGGCAACACGGTTGTCAATCCCCTTGTTCCCGCCGATTGGACGGATTAAATACGACAGTGATAGAAATATAATTAAAATAATATAAAATAAAACTTAAATAAAAGCAAAAAGGAATTTGTATTTTTTGGTATTAATCTAAAAGTGGGCCGAGGGGCCATAGCATTAACTAGAGGCGTCTCTCTCATAAGAATACACTACTACAGGATGGTCTAAAGACAACACTTGTATCATAGACCCTTCAGCAAAGATTTTTGTGATGTCAGTCATAGCGCACACAATGTAACATCACAAAAAAGCGTCTGTGATGTCGTAACATCGCACGCATTTTGAAAAAAATAATTATCTATGATGTCGCGCAAACAGTTTTTGAAAAACTTGTGTGTGTGATGTTGCCTATTCTTGCACACAGTTTAAAAAACATAAACGTGTGTGAGGCTTTGCACATGGTTTTTGCAAATAATTTGTGTGTGATGTACTCTATCATTCCACAAAATTATAATGCAGCCGTGTGTGATTCCATGCACATAGTTTTTGTAAAAAGTGTGTGAGTGATGTAGCATAGCATAGCACACAGTGTTACACACGCAAACATGTGGGATTCCTTGCACACGTTTTTTCCATACATTGCATGTGCATTGTAGTCTATCATCACACACACTTTCATAAATGGAACCGTGTGTGATGCCTGAAATTATTATTTTTCAAAATAATAATGGTTTTCAAGATATGTTTGAAGGCGAACACACATTTTCCTTCGTAGTTGGACTTTGATTTTCTTCCTACACTTAACATGCACCATAGAATCCTCCAAGCTAAAGTTTGGCGTTTTTCATAGCTCATTTCGTATATTTGAGTCATTAATTGCATTTCCAGTCATTTAGGGGGTGTTTCTTTCCAGGGACTTTTTCATGTAGGGACTAAAAAAAGTCCCTTTTAGTCCCATGTGAAAGAAACATGAGGGACTTTTAGGGACTAAAAGGGGGTATTTGGGACTAAAGGAAGAAGTCCCTATGGGAGGGACTTTTTTTGGACTTTTTCCAACAGTGCCCCTACTTTTAGCATGCCATTTAATAACTTCTAGTATATTACTAGGGGTAACATGGTCTTTTTGCATGTCATTTAATGACCTGTAGTCCTTGTTTAGTCCTTGGAAAGAAACGCGTAGGGACTAGAGACTTTTTAGTTGGGACTAAAAAAGTCCTAGGACTTTTAAAAGAAACATGGCCTTAATGGATATAACTGAAATTTGAACTATGAGTGCCTGAAACAATACAGAAAAATGATTTGAAAATCATATTTAGGGTATTGAGTATATTTGTATGCCTCATACAAGAAATGAATATAAATGTATAAAACATATGTGACAAGGATTAAATGTGAACATGGATTTTATTGGAATTTAACTTATAAAAAATGTAAATGAAGTATGAAAAATAGGAAACTTGGCATAGTGTCATGATATGAACTCACTATCATGTGATAAATATTTGAGAAGGTTTCATATTTTTCTATGTACATCCTTTAGAAATCAAACAACCTATGAGAAATGATCATGGTTTTGAGACGGAATGCACCATGTTGGTGCTAAACTTATCTTTTTCTTCGTCATTTAACCTTGAATTTTTTTTCTACAGTTAAAATACACCATAGAATCATTCATATGAAAATTTGGGACTTTTCGGAGCTCATTTGCTATATTTGAGTCATTAACTGCATTTCAAGTCATTTAACACATACGTTTAAATTTAAACTACGAGTTCAGAAAATAGTATACAGAAACAATTTGAAAAATCATATTTAGGGTAGTGAGTATATGTGTATGCCTCATATAATAAATAAATATAAAGTTCAAATATCTACGTGGCAAGAATGAACCCGGATAATGATGTTTATTTGCATTTTAATTATAGAAAATGTAAATAATGTCTAATAAATATGAAACATGCATCATGTCAAGGTATGACCTCAGAATATTATTGTAAAAAATGTAGAAGGTTTTCACAAAATTTTTCATGGTCTAAGGACAAAAGTCAAACACAATAAAGCACACATGTGTATACTGAATTCTTATTGGTGAAGAGAATGAAGCCTTGGATTGATGACATGGCATTAATCCATCCATCGACACTCCAAACCCAAGAAAAACATCTAGCCTTATCTCTTCACGACGTAATCTACCTCATACACACATATATCTAGCTAGCATAAATCTAACATCATGTAGAATCACGTAGATGACACAGAGTTCTTCCATGCCATGGATGGCGGGGCGAACTACCCCTGCTCCATGCTCCAACTGGGATCAGGACACGGCAAGGCAGGGAGCACTTGGTGTCGGATGGCCATGAGTGAAGCGGGTGCCCAGCACGCCATGAGGCTCGTCGTCGGGCATAGACGCGAGCACGAGCACGAAGATGACGACCCACTACGGGATCTCAATTCGATGTCTGCTACTGCAACAAAACACCTTCCAACGGTGCCAGAACAAGCGTGCTGACGGGAGACTATTCTTTTCTTGATACTCCTCAACAACGGCACCAGGAATCCTTCTGCTATGGCTACGCCTTTAGGGACTTCCCAGGCAAATATGCAAAGGATTTCCCCCGAGGCCTTGGAGCCTTGCGTTGGTGTTCCCTCAAAGCAGAAAGGGTGATGTAGCACAGCGGTGGTAAGTATTTCCCTCAGTTTTGAGAACCAAGGTATCAAACCAGTGAAGGAGTTTCACAAGTACCTGCACAAACATAAAGAGCTTGCTCCCAACGCTATGAAGGGGTTGTCAATCCCTTATAGATTGTTTGCCAAGTGAGAAGTGAAAGCAACAAAGTAACAAAGCAAAGTAAAAGCGAAAGTGGAAACGATAGGTGTGAATAGACCCGGGGGCCGTAGTGTTCACTAGTGGCTTCTCTCATGAAAGCAAGTAGACGGTGGGTGAACGAATTACTGTCGAGCAATTGATAGAACCGCGCAAAGTCGTGACGTTATCTATGGCAATGATTATATCTATAGGGATCACATACAAAACAAGTAGACCGATACTTTCTGCATCTACTACTATTACTCCACACGTCGACCGCTATCCAGCATGCATCTAGTGTATTAAGTCCAAAAGAACAGAGTAACGCCTTAAGCAAGATGACATGATGTAGATGGACAATCTCATATCTACGACAAAGCCCACCTTGTTACCCTTGATGGCAACTACACGGGGTGTGCCTTGCTGCCCCTACTGTCACTAGGAAAGGTCACCCCACGGTAAGAACCCAAAACCAAGCACATCTACCATTGCAAGAATCATAGATCTAGTTGGCCAAACAAAACCCAAGACTCGGAGAGACTTACAAGGATATCAATTCATGCATATAAGAAATCAATAAAGACTCAAATATATATCATAGATAATCTGATCACAAATCCACAATTCATCGGATCTCGACAAACAAACCGCCAAAGGGGATTACATCGGATAGATCTCCATGAATATCATGGAGAACTTTGTATTGAAGATCCAAGAGAGAGAAGAAGCCATCTAGATACTAACTACGGACCCGTAGGTCTGAAGTGAACTACTCACGAGTCATTGGAGGGGCGATGATGTTGATGGATAAGCCCTCCAACTCCAACGTCCCCTCCGGCAGGGCATCGGGAAGGGTCTCCAGATGAGATCTCGCGGAAACAGGAACTTGTGGCGGCGGAACTCCCGATCTAGGTTTCTTTCTGGAGGTTTCTGAATTTATAGGACCATATGGCGGTGGAGTTGCATCAAGTGGGCCCCCGAGGGGCCCACAAGCTTGATTGGCACGACCTAGGGGGGGTCGCGGTGACAGGGCTTGTTGCGCCCTCGGGACCCCCCTCCGGTATCTTTTTCTTCCGGTATTTTTGATATTTTCCATAAAAAATCATCGCGAAAGAATTATTCCGTTTGGACTCTGTTCCAAAATCAGATCTAAAAAGAGTCAAAAACACAGAAAAAACAGGAACTGGCGCTTGGCACTGAGTTAATAAGTTAGTCCCAAAAAAGATATAAAAGGTAAACAAAACATCCAAAGTTGACAAGATAACAACGTGAAACCATAAAAAATTATAGATACGTTTGAGACGTATCAATGTCATAGCTACTTCAACGGGTTATAAGTCTCGAAAGGTAGCTTCATGGAGGTGCAGCTCATGGCTATTTAAGCTAGCTTCTCGTGCATCTCTTTCAAAGAATCCATCCACCCGGCTGGCTGTTAGCTAGCTTACCACATAGTACTAATCTAATCGTGTTTTTCTATGTCTAAGTATGATGTCTCTATCCATCTAATTGATTCTTGATTCTTCTCATCAATCAATATTCCCCAAGGCATCAAACTAATCACAAAATGTCTCTTGTAAAGTCATGAAATTTCTCTTGCAACACTCTTTGAGTAATAGGAGATGGCAACGAATCTATATCGTAAAATGTAATAAAACTTTCTCTCCAATTGTTCTCTTGGGAAGACGGTATATATGGAGTTGTAATTAGGTCAGGACGGACCCCCCAAGGGGGGGGGCACAAGCTCTCATGGTGTCCCCCTAGGGGGCGCACCCCCTGAGCTTGAGGCCTGTGGGTGGATCCTCAATGGTAGATTTTGGTCCATGTACTTTTGATATATCCCATAAAAAATCTCCGTTGAGTTTTATCCAATTCCAAGGAATTTTATTTCCGCACAAGAACAACACCATGGCAGTTCTACTGAAAACAACGTCACCCTGGGTTAGTTTCATAAATCATGCAAATTAGAGTCCAAAACAAAAGTGGAAGTGTTTGGAAAAGTAGATACGATGGAGGGCTCGAGGTCCAAGATGATCCATCTTAGCATCAAAGTGAAATCCAGAGTTGCCCAAAAATATCATTTTTATTTATTGGTTTCAAAATATTACGAGACCATCCCTTCTACGAGAAGAAGCAACCACATAAGAGAAAACCAAAAGGTTGTGCTAATATTGTATCCCATGCTTTATTAAACTGAGTTTCAACCAGACGCATCATGGTTCAAGAAAATTTGTTCACGAGCTCACGAACCTATCGAACTATCACGATATTGCCCAAACCACGGCAGTTCCAACAGAGGAGAACTATTGTGCTCGGCGGTGCTTGCTAGAGAGGTCACTAATTAAACTTTTGATGTAGTAGAGTAGGACAATAATGAACTCTTTCTAGCTTTATTACGTTCTGTGGTGTCATATAAACTAGAGGAGGAGATGGTATTGGTGCACCTCTACCCCATTCCATCACATGATACTTATTTGCAACAGCTGTGTCTCCCAAGTTTGTCCTTTAGGATTTAGCATCCTCCATCTTTTGTCTCTCCTACATTTATGTCTAGCTTCTTTTTTGTTGTCCGCTTGCCATTTTAACCAAACTCTTCAACATCACCACCCTCCAAAGGTTTCAGAGCAATTTCAACAGTGTCATTAAATCCACTTCTCACCTAAACCCATGTTACTAAAGATGTGCTTCCTTAGCGCATCACCACGACCACCATAGCCTCTTTCCCCGAACCTTCCCCGAGGGTAGTAGGATCTACTAGCTCCTCCCCAGTCACCTTCTTGTGAAATCTGCGCCACCCTTTTGTTGACGACTAGCCACTTTCCCCACTGTTTGCTCTCTCATGGCTGAACTCCACCTTCATATTCCTCCATGTCGTGTCCCATCAGCCCACACACTTCACAAAACTAAACATTTCTCTTCTATTTGATGTCTATTAGTAGTCGATCATCAACCAGGTTGAGTGAGGTCCAACAAATCAAAGGCTTGTTCAACTCAATAGTTGCCCAAATCCAAACATTGTTTGTTTCAAAAATATCTTGTTGGATTCATCTCCATCCTCCTAACATTCCCAATCATCCTCGCAAACTAGTACACAATTGATTGTTTCCAGTAAAGGTCTGGGATCTTATGAATTCGTGCCTAGACATGAACCCTTTCAAGTTTCAAAATTCACATGCTATCTTGGCATAAAATTCCTTAGTCAAGACCACGAGGTCAGTGGAAGTCAACGACCCTTGAAACATCACACACTCCCAATCATTTGGACAAAAAATTGGATGACAAACAAGTTATCATCCACTTGTCTTATCTATAGATCATGGGTGAGACTCGAAAAAAACTTAAGAGTCACCTTCTTTGCACTATTGAAGGTCTGCGTGGTGTTGACCTTGCGGCTACCAACCAGCAAGCTGACTTAGCAAGTTTATTAATTTCATCACACCCACATACACATGATCAAGCTCACCTTCCTGCAACTTCATGTTCTTCAACAAAATTTGGGCCAATTGCTAAAATTCCACCACAAGGCATATGATTAGCACGTCAATGCATGCACCCCTCCCCCACCGCAAAAAGCAATGCCTACTCTTGTACTAACAAAACCAATCTTTAGTTTTCACTAAAAAATGAATGCATACACACTAAGAAAGAAGAGGCATATCAATGCTTACAAAGTTCCCAAAAAGAATAAAACCTAGAAAATCATACTACTCCATAGTACAAGTTTTTAAATTTAACTCAAATAAGCTTGGTCCCTTATGTGGATGCCACTACTAGGGAAAAGCTTATAGGTAGCCACTTACTAGTAGCGCGGGTTTATACCCCCCGCTACTGCTCCTTATTAGTAGCATCGGTTTTGACCCCTCTCTACTACTATGTTGATAGTAGTAGCGCAGGTTTTTACCCATCGCTACTACTAAGTGGTCTCAGCCGTGCCCCTCCAGGACATGTAATAGTAGTAGCGCGTGTTATAAATCAGCGCTACTACTAAGTTGATAGTAGTAGCGCGGGTTTATAACCCTCGCTACTACTAAGTAGTCTCTACCATGGCCCCCTGGGACATGCCATAGTAGTAGCACAGGGTAAAAACCAGCGCTAATACTAAGTACAGAGTCTTTTAACAGCCTTGAAATCTGTATCTCCTCCTGTAAATCCTTCCTCCCTACCGTCCCTCTCGCCCCTCTCTCTCCATCGGATCTCACGTGGACCTCCTTCCTAGGTGCGCCTCCCCCTCTATGGCGCGTAAAGAGGCCACCGCCTCGGCTGCCGATGCTCAAGAGCTCGCCAGCCTTCCCGAGTGTCTCCATGCCATCATGCCAGAGCATCGCACCACCGGTGACCAACCCCGTTGCTCCCTCCATCTCCTTCCTCTCTCCCTTGTTTTCCTTTTTCTCTCTCTCCCACTGGTTTTACTTACCCTCTCATGTCCATGCTCATGCAGGACATCGCCATGGACGACCAGGAGCTCTCTGCCTTGGCTGCGAATAGAAGCCCCGTGCCTCCTCCTTGCCCTGCCCTCGATCCAGGCCCTCTCGAGCAGCCGTCAACGGATCTAGTCTATCGCGCGCGTCTGTGCCTCCGATGACCAACGTCCTTGCTGCATCGAAAAATTTACAGCACGCACGGGATCGATATTTTCTTTTTGGTTTTTGAAATTAATATTAGTAGCACTGGTCACAGGTACGCGCTACAGATAGTAAGTAGTAGCGCTTGTGGCTCCCATGCTACTACTAACACAAGTACTAGTAGTGTGGGTTCACCCGCGCTACTACGACCAGTTAGCTATAGCGCCATAGTTGTAGCGCGGGCACCTGCGCTACTACTAGATGTTTAACCCGCGCTACTACTAGACTTTTCCTTAGTAGTGTGCCGGTAATTCACAGTTCATACGAATTGAACCAAAACTATATTCTTTCAAATTCCATAGTTTTTTTGAAGTGACTTGTGTACAATGGAAAAGATGAAATGTGCGTGTTAGTATATATTTATTATTGAAAAATTTGAAGTTAAACCAGATAAGACTGGTGCCTAGTTTGGATGCTCAGAATTAATGCGATAATTTATTAGTTACCTACTAATCTCATGGATTCGAATGAACACATATTATGTCGTTTGTTAACCAATAAGGAAAAGTATTCCATGATATAGTTCCTCACTTATCCTCGCCAACGATCATGTGATATACTAGTAAAATCTTAGGGCATATACAATGCATACCCTCAAATTGCACGCAAACATCCAGACACACTTTATCACCCAACACGGTACCACATCTATTCATGCACACGTTCGGGGAGCTTTGAGGTCATTTGGAAACGACCAAGTACACTTCGACGCCCCGACCCCACTCAAAATATTTCCCCCGTGCACACACCTTCACTCTCCCGCCACATTTGTGCTGGTGTAGAGTTGACGCAACCGACGACTGGAGTTGGCATTAAAGCGACATGTCGATCAAGAATGTTGCCCATGTCATGTCCCTTTCTCCCATGCATATTCAATGTCGGAGAGACGTGACTGGTTGGGACGTGACTGGTTGGGACATGACAACCATCTATCCATTCAAACTGTCAACAGGTTCGTCTGCATGCCAGTCTTAAACATGTGTGGCGGTTGAGAAACCCAGTCTGGCACTCGCATTGACATAACTCGCCGCTTGGACTGGCCGGCGCCAACTATTTTATATGTGAAATCTCCCGAAACGATCCGTATGGCACCAGATCATCCATGATAGTAAGCTCTAAACTGATGTGGGAGAGCCTGTCGATGTAGAAGAAGCACGATTTGGCCAGCCTTGCAGCTGAATGGTCCATTCCTCATTGTCGCAACTGAATTTGATAAGGTTTGACTCTCTTTGCTCACTATGCTAGTTCCTATAACATCCCAAAATTATAATTTTTGGAATGTTAATATAATTATTAGACCGATTGTTTGTTTGTTTGAGTGATTGAAAGTTGAGTGGAATTTGAAAGTTCTTAAAAAAATTAATGAGAGGGAATAAAATGACTTTCCCAAAATTTTCTATTTTGAATCCCTTTTCAATTTTGAGTTTGAATATTTTCAAAACCCTATGATAAAAAAAATCAAATGAGAGGAGGAAATTGACACTCCAAAATTCAGAGACAATGCCTCGATTCAAATTTGAAGTATTTGCAATTTATTTGAAATTCAAATTCCTTTTTATTTTAAAGTTGTTGCAAAAAAATATGTTTTTATAAAGTATTTTATTTGGTCTTGAAAATATGTTCATGCTATAGGAAATTTTATTCTGAAATTTTTTGATATATAATATGCCTATATAAAATGTTCCCTCTATTTCGTTTACACGTTTTTCTTCACTGTTTTTTTAAATAAAAAAATTGTTCATAAAAAAAAACAAAGGCCACGGCTGGCCGGAACGGCTCATGCGGCTGGCCGAAGTCTTTCAGCCCATGGGGCACTTCTTCTCTCTTTTTTCTAATTTGTCTATCTTACGTATATGTTTAGTCCCACATTGCCTAGCTATTGACCTTTAACCCTTCTTTCCACCTATAAATATAGATCCATAGGAGCATTCAAAAATCATCAACTTCGGGTTAAATCAATCTTTTGGTTTGACTAGATTTATTAAATTAAAATGTTTTCTTCTCTTCGGCGGGATTTCTCGAAGTCGTCTCCTTTTTGGAATTATCTCTTCTCTGCATTCTAAAGGTATTTCTCTTTGTATTTTTTTATACTCCCGTAGTTTATTACTTCTAGAGTAGTATTCCTACACTAGTATACAGTAGAGTAATTAGATATATTAATTAGTCTTCGTATTTACACATTAGTACTAGAATTCTTTTAGACATAGCACTAGAATGCCTAGATTTTTGTCTTGATCCCACCTATCCGGTGAACCTGTCATATCAACTTTTTGAAATTTTCAAATTTCGAAATTTGTTCACACTGATATTCAAACTCCTTTTGATCATATCTTTTTATCCGTAACTCCATTTGAGATGAATCCAATTGCGTCGGATTCGTATCAAAGTAATCTTCCTGTTTGTATCATTAGTTTTAACTTTTCAACTTATAATTTTGATCAAATCAGATTTATCTATTAGTGCCCAAAAGTGTTCACATCGTTCTAAGCCGATTCAATGTTATATTGAAGTATTCGTATCTTTTGATCCGCTATTTCAAATCTAGTAATTCTTTATTCTACACGCTCATATTGATCTCCTATATCCAGTAGCATCATTAGTTTCGACCTTTGAACCTTACAAATTTGAGCGATTCAAATCTGTATTCGAACATTAATTTGATCTTATCTTGCAAATCGTACCACCTTTTCAATTGATTCCTTTTACCCCTAAACACTCATGTCATATATTTTTGTACGTAACCATCGTACTTCAGTTCAACCTCTTTTGACCTTTTTAATGCAAATTCAATTCATACTTCAATTCGCTATAACTTGCGTTGTAGTGCTCCGTTTCAGGAAATTCTTTCTACAAATAAATTCTTATGTCTTATACTATTTGTCAAACAACATTCATGTTGTTCTCCCAATATTTTTGATCATCTCCCATAGTGTATGCAAGTCGAGCTTATATAGCGATAGTTGATCATCCTTTGACTCTTTTGAGTTGACCCCTTTCACCGTTCCTTTTACAACACCATAAGGCCCTATATTTTTTTATTAAACCTTAGTACGTTGTTATTTTGCACCAAGACATGCTTTGTTCTTATGTTCTCTTGGTTCTTCCTTTTTGGCATGAATGTTTATTTAATGCTATTTGTTTACGGTAGATTGCTCGGAGTGTGGCGAGTAGAATTATCAGGATTATGAGGGCGACTATCTTCATCAAGTAATACCAGGCAAGTCATTTGATCATGTATCACCTATGTTTTATGCATCGTAGTTCTACCATCCTATGGCCAATTTGCATGCTGACTAGGTACTTGGAAATTATGGTTACATATTGTAGTATCATGTGGTAGGCACCCAACAACCCCGTTACTTGGCCCGGGACAACAAATTTCATATTGCTATGCTTGAGTAGACGGGATTCTGGTTGAGAGTTTATCACGAGTGATGCGAGAATAATTTAATAACCAAGACCGGTTTAGTCAAGACATTTCAAGACCTCGTGATGCAATGCAACTCTGGGTGAAGGACGGTTGATCGGCTCCCTGGAGAAACCAGTGGATGACCCGGGATGCTGGAGACGTGCCATGACATCTTGCGGAACGCTTCACCCAGGCTCAAAGAGACGGACGGATATTTTCAAGACCCAAGGCTTACCTGCACAGCCACAAGTCATTACGGGATCTGGCTTGGTTGGCCAACGTGGCGACTTTGGACAGGCAGTGCTAGCAGATGTAGAAGAACGGTAGGATTGGATGGGCACCGACAGGGATTCAGAGGGACCCGTTGAAAGACCATGTTTTGATCATCCGGTCTTCAAACACCCTGAAGTGCGAGGACATACCGGAGGCGATCAAATCTTGTGGGGAACGTGTGCAAAACTCTGCAGAGTACTCAAACCTAATCGATTAGCCGTGTGTCGGGACCCTGATCCTAAGTCATAGGAATCCAGCCTGTAATACATCGCATCTCTTTGCGGTCTCATGCATGGTTAACTCCACGGCTGCAGCCTTACCTTCGGCGGGACCATTTGCGTCTTTTGACTCACGTATGCAATAGTGTCGCTAGCATTCCAATGTCAAAGAACCCGGATCGACAAGTCTAGTCACAAACCATAGTGGCAATACCGCACAAGGACAGGCATACATGACCCAACAAAGCAGGTGTCGGTCACCAGCGAGTGTAGACAACGTAGCAAGCTACAGGGACTCCATTACATCGCGTGACATTTCCCCAGAGGGGATAGACACAACAGCTAAGTAGGACACATGCCGGTCAACCAATGTGTCCGGAGCAGTAGCGAACTACCAAGGCCCGTTGGATCACAAAGGGGCATTTCCTTGTAAGGAGTGCTACTAAAGTTCACGACTAGGTAATCGAACCCCATACATATCAAGTACAACACACGTACGCATGGCATACCGATATGTATAGATACATCGATGGCATCACAACATAACCATAAACATACAAGCTTTATTTAAGAGGCTCAAAAGAGCCACACACATAATATTACACATTAAGGGTCTCACGACCCATAATAGAAGTCATTCAGTTACAAGCCAGCGGAAGAATTTAAAGTTGTCTGAGTACAGACAAGTGCAACTAAAAGGGCACATGGCCTGACTATACTACAGACCCAACCTAGGGCCAGATCGTAGCTGGGACACCAGCTACACGTCGTCGTCGACGTCTACGAAGAACCCTCCATTAGGGTCATTAGCACCCTCTGCAACAATTATTAAGCAAACATGAGTATGAAGGTACTCAGCAAGACTTTAGGATAACTATCTACTCATGCAAGGTATCAATAAGGTATTGTGGGGTTTCATGCGGAAAGCCAGCATTTGACCCGTGGCTAGACAACTTGCATTTTTAAATAATTTTGACAACCTGATTTCTCGCACACGAGTCCACTAACACCACAACAATACACCATCGTGGAATCATTCCATCTCCATACGGAAATACCGTCCATGACACTCATGCTTATCTTGACAATTTTATGAGTAGCCATTGAAGTTATCTATGAACAACATATGTCTCCAAGTAGTCCATAACCGACGACGCGGCTATTCGAATAGATCATAACCCTCCAGGGGTGTACTTAGCCACACATGCTCTCACCACTTATCGCCATGTGCACGTCACCCACCTCGGCAACCTTCAAGCGGAAGCCCAGCGAGGGAGTCGGCCATGACCGTTAACCACACTAGTACCTAGTCCAGGTTTATCGTCTATCTGAGAGTAACCCGTACGGAAGTCCGGCCGGGGTTTCCGCCACGGCCTCAAACGATGTCCGCAGGGTTTCCAAGCCCACCATCCGGGTGCCACTTGGTACACCGTGCCACTGCCTACCGCATCACAGCCCACCTCTCAGGTCAGCACCATGCACGGCCTCTAGCATGACTATAAACACCAGAAACTACTTGCAACTCCTGGACCAAGTACTAAGCGATTAATAAGTCGAGAGGGTCAATTAAGTATCCCAACGTGTAGTAGTATCTAGTCTTGTATTACATACACGGAACTCAGTTCCTAAGGACGGTTCCAATGAAACAACCCGCCATGAAATCCTACACAGCCTTTCACCGGTACCTTTACCAAATCAGGTTCAACACACAACCTTTGCCTACCGAACACATTATCACAATTCTGTTCATCTCCCAGATGACAGACCATACACAACTCTAAGCATAGCATGCATAGCAGGATAAGGCACATCATGGCTCAAGCAACTACCAGGTATGCTAGGTTGCAAGCTTCGGCTATTTACTGTGACAAGGATAGGTCATGCAAAGGAAGTGGGTTCAACTAACATGGCAAAAGCAGTTGAAGCATTTGATCCTAATGCAATAAACAAGTGCAGGAGCAAGAACATGGGATTCATCGGGATGATCAAAATGGTTCCTTGCCTTGTTGCTCAGAGGAGGGACAATATCCGTCAGACGGATATTCGGTGGAATCCAGGGGAGCGGAGCCTACCGAAGGAAATGACAACAATCAATATCAAGCATATGCAATCAAGATGATGCATGAGCATGGCATGAGAATGCAAGGTGATATACTATTATAATCAACATGTATTAGGTTTGAAGTTGATTTGAATTAAATTCAAATATCACCTCAAATGAGGTATTCTCGGATACCGATTTAATTGATTCGACCTGATGCTCAGATCAACTTGATGTTAACATGCATGGGATGTCATGTTAAGTTGCTGGTTTGTTATTAGAACAATGTTTGATCATGTCAAACAAAAAGAAATTTAAATACTTTCCATATTCCATTTATAAAGTATTTATAAGAATTGACTTATTCATTAATCTACATGTTTGGGTTTTGTAACATTTTCAAACATGATTGGAAATAGCATATTCAGATTCCTTGAATTTTTCTGATACTTTTTCATATATAAATTATTTTCGTTGGAGTTACAGATTAATTTCTATGAATTTTTGAAGTTTTAAACATTTCTGGAATTATTCTTATACTAGAAAATACTTTTACTGCATCAGCATGACATCAGCAGGTCCATCTCGCCGTTGAATGTCAAACCTAACCAGTGGGACCCACTGGTCAGTGTCTCTGGTCAATTTTAGATTAGGATTAATCTTATTTAGTTAATTAAACTCACTGGACCCACATGTCAGTGTCTTATTAATTTATCTGATTTATTTTTGTTATCTCTAAACTATCCAGAGGCTGGCCCCACCCATCAGTGGCTCACACCAGCTGAGATCCACCGGCGGTGAGGTCGTCCTCGCCGGCGGGGAGCTTCCGACGAGCACCAGAACGTCGGGGGGGCTCGGAAACTCGTCTCCGACGGCCAAACTCATGGCAGAGACCACGGGAAGAACGGCCACTCGACGGAGCGCACGATGGGACAAGCCCCAGGGGCTGGGGTGGTCGGAATCAACATCGGCGACGAGCTTGGCGGCGACCAAGTTCGGCCATCGTCGAAGCCATGGAATACGGGGTCAAAACGCGCGGGGCTGGGCACCTAAGGCATCTACCTGATGTCCTGAGGCTGTTGGTGGCCTTAGACGGACCAACCCGTCACCGGAGGGCTACCGGCGACGAGCTGCAGCGGCGGTCCTCGTCAGGCTCTGATGGAACTAAGCCTAGAGGAGGGGATCGACGGGGAGAGCTTAGGGGAAATGACCGCATGCTCACGGGGAGTGCAGTGGTGGCGCTAGTTTGCTCGGGGACGGCCTGGAGAGGGAGAACGCCGGCGACGATCTTCGGTGACCCGAGGAAGAAGACGACTGCTTCTCGTCGTTTCACTGCATCTGGGCGTCGGGCTCGTGGCTAGGGAGCTTCACGGGGATGCGGCGGACCTACTGCGTGGCTCAGGAGGGAGAAGGGTCGGCTACATCGACGGCGAGCTCGAGCTCTGCTCGGGCTCCAGTGGCGGCAGAAGGAGGGAGGAGAGATCCGAGAGGAGGGGGGAAACTGGCGCTGGGAATGGATAGGGTCGGCCTCGGGGAGCTTATCCCCATGCTTGCCAGCGCGAAGCGGCGGCCAGGCAGCGAGGGAGCTGCGTGGAGGCGCGCGGCGACACGGCGGCCACCTCCTGCTCCTACTGGCGAGGAGGAAGACGACAGGAGGAGCTGGGCTGGGCCGGCTAGGCCATAGGTAAGGTTTTTCCCATTTCTTTCTGTTTTATTTCTGTTTTAATTGCTGACATTGATCTACTATTTATTTCAGCTCCCAAATAAATTGTAAAAACTATGTTAAGAACCCTAGAATATTTGTTGGAATATTCCCAACCATTCCTAAAGTTTTCAACATTTTTGAAAGTTTAAAGTTTCTGATTTCAAATTTAAAACTTGAAACCAGTAGCTTTTTGCATTTATTTAAAATGCTTATAATGTCAAGAAAATGGTTTTCTTCATTCCTCATTTACTTTCTTGATTTATCAGAAAGTTTGAACTTTTCTTGAGGCCATTTTGGGTTCATTGATTTTAACTAGTTTGAATTTTCCCTCATTTTGAGAAGTGGCTAGGGTTTTAGCATTTTCCTTCATCATTTCTTTGTTCTTATTGAGAATTTCCTAGATGCAATGCAAAGGAAAACATGAGCACAAGCTAACTTGCTTAAGATGTCAGGGATGTGACAACTCACCCCCACTCAAAAGAATCTCGTCCCGAGATTTAGAAGTCGTCGGGAATAACGCAGGATACTCAAGTCGGAGACGATCCTCTCTTTCCCAAGTTGCCTCCTTTTCAGAATGATTTGACATTGAACTTTAAGAAACTTGAGGTTTCGACGTCGAGTGGTACGCTCAGCTTTATCAAGAATACGCATGGGGTATTCTCGGTATGAAAGGTTATCTTGGAGATCAAGCGTTTCGTGGTCCACTTCACGGATAGGATCCGAAAAGCAACGCCTGAGTTGCGAGACGTGGAAAACATCATGAACCTTGGAAATATGCGGAGGAAGTTCCAACTAGTAGGCAACTTCTCCTCATTTGGCAAGAATGCAAAAAGGACTAATGTAACAACGAGCCAACTTGCCCTTGATACCGAATCGATGGGTACCCTTCAAAGGTGTAACCCGAAGGTAAGCCTTCTCGTCAACTTCAAAGGTCACAGCCTTATGATGACGATCATATTGGCTTTTTGACGAGACTGGGCTGTTTTCAACTTTTCACGAATAATGCGAACCTGCTCTTCTACATCCTGGATCATGTCCGGGCCAAAGAGTTGCCTCTCTCCGGTTTCTGACCAATTAAGAGGTGTTCGACATCTTCGCCCATAGAGAACTTCAAAAGGGGCTTTGCCCAAGCTTGATTGATAACTATTGTTATAAGCGAATTCGGCGAATGGAAGGCACTTCTCCCAATTCATACCGAACGATATAACACAAGCTCGGAGCATATCTTGTAGGATTTGATTCACTCTTTCTACTTGACCACTTGATTGGGGATGGAAAGCAGTGCTAAAAGATAAGTGAGTCCCCATGGCATTGTGAAAACTTTCCCAGAAGCGAGAAGTAAAGATACTCCCATGGTCCGAGTTAATCTCCAAGGGAACACCATGAAGAGACACTATTCGGGAGATATATAACTCTGCTAGCTGGCTAGCTGTTATGCTCTCACGAACAGGAAGAAAATGAGCCACTTTGGAAAGACGGTCAATGACCACAAAGATAGCATTATTTCCTTTCTTGGTCTTGGGAAATCCGGTAATGAAATCCATACTAACTTTATCCCATTTCCATTCAGGAATAGCTAGAGGTTGAAGGGTGCTAGCAGGCCTTTGATGTTCTGCTTTAACTCGACGACAAACGTCGCAGTTAGCAACGAACTCAGCAATTTCTCTCTTCATCCTAGTCCACCAGAACCTCTGGCGTAGGTCCTGATACATCTTAGTACTACAGGGATGAATGGTGAGAGGAGAATCATGAGCCTCCTTAAGGATCAATTGCCGCAGACGTTTGCTCTTAGGAACCACTAAACGGTTCTGAAAGAACACAACACCTTTCTCATTGATGGAGAAATCCCTAGCGTTACCGCTAGCAATATTCCCCTTGATCCGGGATACACCCTTATCATAAGCCTGCACGACTATGATTTGATCCCTAAGAGTAGGCTTCGCCACCAGGGTAGAAAGGAATCCTTGAGGAACAATATGAAGATTCAACTTCCGAGAGTCCTCATAGAGATGTGGTTGACCTTGTTGTAGCATCAAATTGTTACAATAAGATTTACGACTTAGTGCATCGGCCATAACATTGGCCTTCCCCGGGGTGTAAGTTATCCCTAAGTCGTAATCCGAGATCAACTCAACCCACCGTCTTTGCGTGAGATTCAAATCCGGCTGGGTGAAGATATATTTTAGACTTTGGTGATCAGTGAATATTTCGCAACGATTACCCAAAAGGTAATGTCGCCAGGTTTTTAGTGCATGGACCACAGTTGCAAGCTCAAGGTCATGTGTGGGATAATTATCCTCATGTGGACGCAACTGTCGAGATGCGTATGCGATCACATGACGATCTTGCATGAGAATGCAACCTAATCCTCGTCGGGAGGCGTCGCAATAGATAAAAAAGTCCTTAGAAAAATCTGGTGGTAGCAACACAGGTGCGGAAGTCAGGCGTCTTTTCAGTTCCTGAAAACTATGCTCACACTGTGGTGTCCACTCGAACTTTTTATCTTTCTTGAGGAGTTCAGTTAGAGGCTTTGCAACCTTGGAGAAATTCTCGACAAAGCGGCGACAATAGCTCGCTAGACCAAGAAAACTCCTAACTTGCTTAACCGATTCAGGTTGAGTCCAATCAAGGACAGCTTGAACTCTCTTGGGATTGACAGCAATACCCTTACCAGAGATTACGTGACCCAGATAGGTCACTTCTGGTAACCAGAATTCACATTTTGAAAACTTGGCATAAAGGCGATGCTCTCGAAGTTTCATCAATACCAGCCTTAGATGCTCGGCATGTTCTTGTTCGTTCTTCGAGTAAATGAGAATATCGTCGAGGTATACCACGACGAATTTATCCAAATACTCCATGAAGATTGAGTTCATCAGACGAGAGAAGGTGGCTGGGGCATTGGTTAAACCGAAGGACATGACGGTGTACTCGTATTGGCCATAACGAGTAACAAAAGCTGTTTTTGGAATGTCCCCGTTATTGATCTTGATTTGATGGTATCCCAACCTCAAATCCATTTTGGAGAAGACTGAGGATCTAGCGAGCTGATTGTACAAATCGTTGATCGTGGGGAGCGGATACTTGTTCTTTATGGTGACCAGATTAACTGGTCGGTAATCTACAACCATCCGATCCGTTCCGTCTTTCTTCTTAACGAAGAGGACGGGGCAAGCCCAAGGAGAAGAGCTAGGACGAATGAAACCTTTGTTCAAGGCCTCATCGAATTGCTTCTTAAGTTCGGCTAGCTCCAGGGGTGCCATCTTATATGGTCTTCTGGCTATTGGAACAATTCCCGGAACAAGATCTATCACAAACTCCACATCTGTGTTAGGTGGAATTCCTGGCAGTTCCTCTGGAAAGACATCCGGGAAGTCACGGACTACCGGAATGTCTTCAAGTTCCCGAAGAGGGTTGGCATTTAAGGAATGGAGTTGGCATTTGGCAAATCGAGTAGAGACATTTACTATCTCACCCGAGGGATGGGTAAGCTAGACATTTCTAGAATGGGTATCAATCTTGGCATAGTGAGCTGACATCCAGTCCATGCCCAAGATGATATTAATGTCCGAAGATTTCAATGCTATCAATGAGGCTAGAAAAACTAGCCTGTCTACTAGAATTTCATTGTCATAGGTTATGCTAGAGGTTTGCCATTTACTACCAGGAGTTTGGACAACCAATGGAATTGGCATATCACAAAAAGACATGTTATGCAACTATGCATAACTTTCTGAAATGAAGGAATGGGAAGACCCAGTGTGAAAGAGAATAGACGCTGGGTGATGATTAACAAGAAGCGTACCCAGCATGACGTCGGGATCCTCTGCAGCTTCTTCTGCTGACACATAGTTCACACGCCCACGTGCAGGAGTTGGCTTCACATAGTAAGCTTTGCCCAACTTGGCTTGCCCGACGGACTTTCCGGGTTGCTTGGCACCCACATTCTGAGGACACTCACGGGAATAGTGCCCCGGTTCTCCACACTTGTAGTATATCACTTGGTTGGCACGTGGTGCAACATTGCTTGCTGGACCACCATAAGCTTTTGCTAGAGGGTTGGCCTGATTCGTCTGAGGCGCCACGTAGGATGGCCTCGGAGTGTATCTTGGCGGCAGAGAACTGTTCGGAACCCACAGCCTGCGTTTGGGAAACGCGGAACCAGAAGAAGAGCCAAAGTCACGGGAGTGCTTCCTTGTGGCTTCGAAGTCAGTATGACCAGTCTCGGCACTGATCGCCTTGTTGACCAGAGCTTGAAAGCTTGCACACTCGTGGAGGCGCAGATCACGACGAAGCTCAGGGCTCAGACCATTACGGAACCTTGCTTGCTTCTTGGCGTCAGTAGACACCTCCTCTGTTGCATAGCGGGCGAGGTTACCGAACTCGCGGCTATAGGCATCCACAGACAACTTGCCCTGAGTGAAGACACAGAACTCCTCTCTCTTTCTGTCCATCAGGCCCTCTAGAATATGGTGTAGACGAAAAGCTGCACTGAAGTCTGCCCATGTGGCTACTGGTTCAGCGGGACGCATAGCTTCAAAGTCCTCCTACCATAGATTGGCGGGTCCCTCCAGGAAATACGCAGCAAAGGTCACCTTATCAGCCTCACACACATTCGCAGAGCGAATCTTGCATGAGATGCTGCACAACCAGTCATCAGCGTCGACGGGATCGACGGAATGATGAAACTTTGGAGGATTCAGCTTCACAAAGTCATTGAGGGACACTGCAGCATTCCTAGGCTGACGAGCCGTATTCTGCTCAATACGCTCTAACAGTCGGTTGGTCTCCCTTTTGTTTCTCTCTGCCTCAAGCATCACTTCCGCCAGAGAGGGCGGGTGAGGCAGGTCTTCCTGCGACGCTTGACTACCCTCGCCTTGCTCATGACCAGGGGCACGGCTCAACCTGGTGAACACCATCCTGACAAACAAACTCACAGCTTAGACCAATATCACATCAATACTAGCTATGGATTAAGAATGTACTGAACACACGGAATGCAGAAATGAATATCCGAACAACATGGTAATAAGAAACTGCTATATATACACCATGGTTCATACACACCCTTATGTAGTTCAGTACAACCTTAAACGAAGAGCAAACTATTGAAATTATGAAACTACTCATCAGAGGCTTACAAGCTTCCTATACATTATTTATCTAGGCCTCCGGAATTCGTTTCACATTCCAGGCATACTTCACAAGTCACACAGGACTGTGAACGTACGGCTACTACCATACTACCCTTCCGCTCACAACTCAGGCATCCGCATAAAACATCTCATAGAGATTACCTCCATGACCTAGAAGCTCAACCTACGGATCAGGAAAAACTCTAGCCTGAGATCCCTGGGATCCATAAGGACACGGATGTGGCCTTGGTCCCCTGACTGGTGGTAAGAGGGGTCCCCGAAGAGGTGTGACTCCTCCTATAGCTGGCCAGTCAACATGGGCCGGAAGATGGGTCCTAACAGGGTTCAGCATCTCCATCTCTCCGTACCCTGTCTGGACTACCGGTGCCAGCTGCGTCAAAGCCGTCCACAGACGGGCATGGGTAGCATAAAGCTCCATCCGGAGAGCACGAGCATCCCTGTCTCTGTTCTCTAGCATCTCAACGGTGGACTGCAGTAATGGATCCTCCATAGAAGAATCAAAATAGACTCCACTGAGGTATCCCTCTACACCAGGCTGAGAGGCCGGAACATAGCAGAACTCTGAATTCCGCAGCAGTGCATGTCTCGCTCTCATAATGGTCAGCATTGAATAGGCAACATCTTGTACTGCCATGTCAACAGTGACTCCCAACCCATAGGACCAATGGATTGGCTCCTCAGTTCGAGGGTAGTCTGGAAATACCCTAACAGTGCAGATGTACTGGCTCTGGTTGAAGTCTCGGTACTGTTCCTCCACTGTGTACTCGGGGTACCAGCGGTAACCGCACACCGACATCACCCTGACCAGCATGGTCGTATGACCTGACACATCAATGCACCTGGTCAGACGTACCACCTGACAAGAAGGACGGCCAGGCATCTGTAAATAGAGAGTAATGCAAAAGCTTTAGAGCTCTGAATGCAAAATTGGGCAGCATAACAGCTGTAAATGCTCAAAAACAAATTTTCAAACAACCCACAAATGGAATAGCGTAACCACTCAACTATCAAGTTCAACTCTCTGATCATCAAACTTATTTCCTTTTCCCTAGGAATGAAAGAAACCCAAATATATCTTGACCCGTAGTCCTATAATCTACCGATCAGAAACACGAGCCTAGAAGAAGATGAGTAACCTAGTCCTTAATTCCCGCAGGAAAGACGAGGATGATCAGAATAGAATAACTTGAGAAGAGAACAAGAGTCTTACGTTCCCTTCCACAAACAATTCCCTTATATATAACTAAAGCAATTCTAGACTCAACTTCGACCAGTTTGGCTTAGTAATCCTACAGTTAGTCAGGCTCTGATACCAACGCTGTCGGGACCCCGATCCTAAGTCATAGGAATCCAGCTTGTAACACTTCGCATCTCTTTGCGGTCTCACGCACGGTTAACTCCACGGCTGCAGCCTTACCTTAGCCGGGACCGTTTGCGTCTTTTGACTCACGTATGCAATAGTGTCGCTAGCATTCCAATGTCAAAGAACCCGGATTGACAAGTCTAGTCACAAACCAAAGTGCCAGTACCGCACAAGGACAGGCATACATGACCCAACAAAGCAGGTGTCGGTCACCAGCGAGTGTAGACGAGTCGTAGCAAGCTACAGGGACTCCATTACATTGCGTGACATTTCCCCAGAGGGGATAGACACAGGAGCTAAGAAGGACACATGCCGGTCAACCAATGTGTCCGGAGCAGTAGCGAACTACCAAGGCCCGTTGGATCACAAAGGGGCATTTCCTTGTAAGGAGTGCTACTAAAGTTCACGACTAGGTAATCGAACCCCATACATATCAAGTACGACACACGTACGCATGGCATACCGAAATGTATAGATATATCGATGGCATCACAACATAACCATAAACATACAAGCTTTATTTAAGAGGCTCGGAAGAGCCACACACATAATATTACACATTAAGGGTCTCATGACCCATAATAGCAGTCATTCAGTTACAAGCCAGCGGAAGAGTTTAAAGCTGTCTGAGTACAGACAGGTGCAACTAAAAGGGCACATGGCCTGACTATACTACAGACCCAACCTAGGGCCAGATCGTAGCTGGGACACCAGCTACTCGTCGTCGTCGATGTCTAGGAAGAACCCTCCATTAGGGTCATTAGCAACCTCTGCAACAATTATTAAGCAAACATGAGTACGAAGGTACTCAACAAGACTTTAGGATAACTATCTACTCATGCAAGGTATCAATAAGGTATTGTGGGGTTTCATGCGGAAAGCCAGCATTTGACCCGTGGCTAGACAACTTGCATTTCTAAATAATTTTGACAACCTGATTTCTCGCACACGAGTCCACTAACACCACAACAATACACCATCGTGGAATCATTCCGTCTCCGTACTGAAATGCCGTCCACGACACTCACGCTTATCTTGACAATTTTATGAGTAGCCATTGAAGTTATCTATGAACAACATATGTCTCCAAGTAGTCCATAACCGCGGACGCGGCTATTCGAATAGATCATAACCCTGCAGGGGTGTACTTCCTCACACACGCTCTCGCCACTTATCGCCATGTGCACGTCATGCACCTCGGCAACCTTCAAGCGGAAGCCAAGCGAGGGAGTCGGCCACGACCGTTAACCACACTAGTACCTAGTCCAGGTTTATCGGCTATCTGAGAGTAACCCGTACGGAAGTCCGGTCGGGGTTTCCGCCACAGCCTCAAATGATGTGCGCAGGGTTTCCAAGCCCACCATCCGGGTGCCACTTGGTACACCATGCCACTGCCTACCGCATCACAGCCCACCTCTCAGGTCAGCACCATGCACGGCCTCCAGCATGACTATAAACACCAGAAACTACTTGCAACTCTTGGACCGAGTACTAAGCGATTAATAAGTCAAGAGGGTCAATTAAGTATCCCAACATGTGGTAGTATCTAGTCTTGGATTACATGCACGGAAGTCAGTTCCTAAGGACGGTTCCAATGAAACAACCCGCCATGTACTCCTACACAGCCTTTCACCGGTACCTTTACCAAATCAGGTTCAACACACAACCTTTGCCTACCGAACACATTATCACAATTCTGTTCTTCTCCCAGATGACAGACCATACACAACTCGAAGCATAGCATGCATAGCAGGATAAGGCACATCATGGCTCAAGCAACTACCAGGTATGCTAGGTTGCAAGGTTCAGCTATTTACTGTGACAAGGATAGGTCATGCAAAGGAAGTGGGTTCAACTAACGTGGCAAAAGCAGTTGAAGCATTTGATCCTAATGTAATAAACAAGTGCAGGAGCAAGAGCATGGGATTTATTGGGATGATCAAAATGGTTGCTTGCCTTGTTGCTCAGAGGAGGGACAATATCCGTCAGACGGATATTCGGTGGAATCCGGGGGAGCGGAGCCTACCGAAGGAAATGACAACAATCAATATCAAGCATATGCAATCAAGATGATGCATGAGCATGGAATGAGAATGCAAGGTGATATACTATTATAATCAACATGTATTAGGTTTGAAGTTGATTTGTATTAAATTCAAATATCACCTCAAATGAGGTATCCTCGGATACCGATTTAATTGATTCGACCTGATGCTCAGATCAACTTGATGTTAACATGCATGGGATGTCATGTTAAATTGCTGGTTTGTTATTAGAACAATGTTTGATCATGTCAAACAGAAAGAAATTTAAATACTTTCCATATTCCATTTATAAAGTATTTATAAGAATTTACTTGTTCATTAATCTACATGTTTGGGTTCTGTAACTTTTTCAAACATGATTGGAAATAGCATATTCAGATTCCTTGAATTTTTCTGATACTTTTTCATATATAAATTATTTTCATTGGAGTTACAGATTAATTTCTATGAATTTTTGAAGTTTTAAACATTTCTGGAATTATTCTTATACTGGAAAATACTTTTACTGCATCAGCATGACATCAGCAGGTCCATCTCGCCGTTGAAAGTCAAACCTGACCAGTGGGACCCACTGGTTAGTGTCTCTGGTCAATTTTAGATTAGGATTAATCTTATTTAGTTAATTAAACTCACTAGACCCACATGTCAGTGTCTTATTAATTTATCTGATTTATTTTTATTATCTCTAAACTATCCAGAGGCTGGCCCCACCCATCAGTGGCTCACGCCAACGGAGATCCACCGGTGGCGAGGTCGTCCTCGCTGGCGGGGAGCTTCCGACGAGCACCAGAACGTCGGGGGGGTGGCTCGGAAACTCGTCTCCGACGGCCAAACTCACGGCAGAGACCACGGGAAGAACGGCCACTCGACGGCGCGCACGATGGGACAAGCCCCAGGGGATGGGGTGGCCGGAATCAATGCCGGCGACGAGCTTGGCGGCGACCAAGTTCGGCCATCGTCGAAGCCATGGAATACGGGGTCAAAACGCGCGGGGCTGGGCACCTAACGTATCTACCTGATGTCCTGAGGCAGTTGGTGGCCTCAGACGGACCAACCCGTCACCGGAGGGCTACCGGCGACGAGCTGCAGCGGCGGTCCTCGTCGGGCTCCGATGGAACTAAGCCTAGAGGAGGGGATCGACGGGGAGAGCTTAGGGGAAATGACCGCATGCTCACGGGGAGTGCAGTGGTGGCGCTAGTTTGCTCGGGGACGGCCTGGAGAGGGAGAACGCCGGCGACGATATTCGGTGACCCGAGGAAGAAGACGACTACATCTCGTCGTTTCACTGCATCTAGGCGTCGGGCTCGTGGCTAGGGAGCTTCAGGGGGATGCGGCGGACCTACTGCGTGGCTCAGGAGGGAGAAGGGTCGGCAACCTCGACGGCGAGCTCGAGCTCTGCTCGGGCTCCAATGGCGGCAGAAGGAGGGAGGAGAGATCCGAGAGGAGGGGGGAACTGGCGCTGGGAATGGATAGGGTCGGCCTCGGGGAGCTTATCCCCGTGCTTGCCAGGGTGAAGGCGCGCGGCGACGCGGCGGCCACCTCCTGCTCCTACTGGCGAGGAGGAAGACGACAGGAGGAGCTGGGCTGGGCCGGCTAGGCGACAGGTAAGGTTTTTCCCATTTCTTTCTGTTTTATTTCTGTTTTAATTGCTGACATTGATCTACTATTTATTTGAGCTCCCAAATAAATTGTAAAAACTATGTTAAGCACCCTAGAATATTTGTTGGAATATTTCCAACCATTCCTAAAGTTTTCAACATTTTTGAAAGTTTAAAGTTCGTGTTTTCAAATTTAAAACTTGAAACCAGTAGCTTTTTGCATTTATTTAAAATGCTTAAAATGTCAAGAAAATGGTTTTCTTCATTGCTCATTTACTTTCATGATTTATGAGAAATTTTGAACTTTTCTTGAGGGCATTTTGGGTTCATTGATTTTAACTAGTTTGAATTTTCCCTCATTTTGAGAAGTGGCTAGGGTTTTAGCATTTTCCTTCATCATTTTCTTTGTTCTTATTGAGAATTTCCTAGATGCAATGCAAAGGAAAACATGAGCACAAGCTAACTTGCTTAAGATGTCAGGGATGTGACACCGTGTCCACGGTCAATGACAACTTGAGCCAAAGGAACTGCAGTTATCTGGATTTCTCAACACCATTATATATATTTGATGTGGGTAATATTGATAACTTGGGTATGAGAACTGGTTGGCGGAACCATCTCATTAACAACCAACTACGTAGTAATATTTTGCTTTTAGCCCCTCTCTTGATGTAGGAGAAACTTTGTTTTTCGCTAAAAACTTACAGCCCGACCTGCCATATATGCATATAGTATAGATGATTTTTTACCCCTCTCTTTTGTGACTTGCCGGCATATTCAATATGGTGACCTACACGGCTGCAACGTCTTATGTTGCAGATATTTTTCTTCGACGAGTAAGAGTACGATTTAGGGTTACGGTCTACACTCAACTTGCTGTTGGTGTTTATTGGGACTCCACTCCCTTGATTGCTTCCGCTGAGATATTTAAGGTATATATCAGTTTTACGCTATTTCCATGTGATTGCACTTTGATATATACATTGATGTACTGTGTGTGCCAGCATATTGATCCAGGGATGGCAAAGATACACAGAGGCTTGACTCGTTTTGAGTCGGGTCGCTACAGTTCCTTAATAGATTCATAGCACACACAATATATATTAATATCAAAGTAACAAGCGTGTTATTTACTACAACGTATGATCCAACATTTATAAAGTTTTATAGACTTGATTGCATATAGGTTATCAATGGCCACTAGCGGCATCTTGAATGAAGACTTGCAACCCTACAATATCTCACTACTCGTGTGAATATCCCGTGACATGATAAGTTGCAGCCACAATGGCCAATACATTGAAGCTATGGCAAGTCACATGTAATTATATATCAAACCCACATATACATGCTAGAAATGGCAAACAGAACACTCATAGTTGGTTTGGCATAAAACAAACTTCACCTACTGGTACGTCCTTTTGCATCATGATTTCTTATTAATAACTATCTTATTCTTGGTCATTATTCCACTTTATGATAGAATTTTTATGCAATTTTTCTCTAAATTTCAAAGGTACATCACAAAGAGGGAAATTACCGGAAACTAGATTTTGGACCTGAAAACCAAGAAAATGCCAAAGATTCTCTAGGCTCCAAATCAAATGACACTTCATGAGGATTTTGTGTGGAATATATCTGAATTCATGGAGAAACAATATACCAGGGGGGGCACTTGTTGGTGCCAAGCCAACAAGGCGAACCCACCCACCCACCCCCCCCTTGCGCACCCTGATGGCTTGGCGGGTGCACAGGCGGCCTTCGGCCCCCTCTTATGCTACATGATGGGTTTTTACCTAGAACAAATCGATGGGATACTATTGGGATGAAGCACCGCCATCTCAATGTGGAAACCTGGGAAGAGGCCCTTCTGCTCTCTAGCAAAGTGATTCTGTTGGGGAAACTTCCCTCCGGGTGGGGGAAATTAAAGCCATCACTTCCTCCTTCGTGGGAGGACCAATCTTCACCAACATCTTCACCAGCACCATCTCATCTCAAATCCTCGTTCATCTCTTGTATGCAATTTTTGTCTCAAAACCTCACATTGGTAACTGTGGGTTACTAGTAGTGTTGATTACATCTTGCAGTTGATGTTAGTTGGTTTGTCTGGTGGAAGATAATATGTTCATATCATTTTTCATATTTATTATACCTTTGATATTGAACACGGTGTTGATTTGTGAATAGTTACTTTTGTTCTCTGGGACATGGGCGAAGTCTTGTTATAAATAATCATATGAAGTTGGTATTCGTTCGATATTTTGATGATATGTATGTCATTGCTTCCTTTAGTGGTGTTATGTGAACATCGAACACATGACACTTCACCATATTTTGGGCCTAAGGGAAGTCACTGTGGAGTTAAAATTAGATGATGGGTTGCTAGACTGACAAAATCTTAAACCCTAGTTTATGTGTTATTTCATAAGGGGCTCATTTGGATCCATATGTTTCATGCTATTGTTAGATTTATCTTAATTCTTCTTTCATAATTGCGGATGCTTGCAAGAGGGGTAATCATAACTGGGTTTCTTATTCAAGTAATAAGATCACCTTAGCACCAGTCCACCCCACATATCAAATTATTAAAGTAACGAATGTGAATCAATTCAACATGATGAACATGACAAGACGAAAATTCCCTTGTGTCCTCGAGAGCGCTTTCGTTTATATAAGAGAACTTTCAGGCTTGTCCTTTGCAACAAAAATTATTGGTCATCCTTGCTTCACCCTTGCTAATTTTTTTACTTTTTACTTGTTCCAATTATCTTATTACACAACTATCTATCATTGTTACTCACAACACTTGCAAAGAATACCTTGCGGAAAACTTCTTATCATTTCCTTCCGCTCCTCATTAGGTGTGACACTCTTACTTATCAAAAGTACTATGATTGATCCCCTATACTTTTGGGTCATCAAAAATCTTTTTTGGCGTCATTGTAGTGGAGTGAAGCGCCTAAGGTAAGTGGAAATTGGTAAAGAAACATTTTCGGTACGTGCTAAAATTTATTGTTGCTTGTCACTATGGATAGTAATCCTTTGAGAGGTTTGTTCGGGGTATATTTTCCTCGCGAAAAGTGGAAAAATTCTCTACCCAACCTACTACAATTTCTGAGAATGTTTACTATGAAATTCCTTCGGGTATGTTAGAGAATCTTCTAGCTAATCCTTATGGAGGAGACGGTGCAACGCATATTGATTTGCACTTGATATATATAGATGATATTTGTGGATTATTTAAGTTGCAGGTTTATCCGAGGACTAGGTTGATAAGAAAGTTTTCCCTCTATATTTGGAAGGAAAATCATTGGTTTGGTACAGGTTGTTGGATGATATTGGATCATGGGACTCTAATCGCTTGAAGTTAGAAATTCATCAGAAGTTTTATCCTATGCATCTAGTTCATTGTTATCGGAACTATGTATATAATTTCTAGCCTAGTGAAGGATAATGCATCACTTAAGTTTGGTGTATTCTTAAATATATGATGTACACTCGCCTCAAACATGAGCTCTCAAGAGAAATGATTATAGAAAACCTGTATGCTCGACTTTCTCATGATGATAAATTAATACTCGATTCTTCTTCCACTAGTTTCTATTTGAAGAGAACTATTGAATTGAAAAGGAATCTTCTAGAAATAATTAAACAACTCTCAATATTGGGAACTCAAAAAAGGTAACGAGTCAGAGATAAAGCTTGAGTTCGATTTTGTTAAATATTTGATGGGAACTGGTACTTTTTCATAGGTTTAGCAATAAATGCACGCTTGACCATGAGATAGTAGTTTCTTTCTTGGAATCATTTGCTACTCATTTTTATCTTACTAAGGAGAAGTGGTTTAAATTTCATCCACCTATTAAAAAATTATTAGAGGAACACATGAAATTTAAGGAAGAGACAATTCTTTACCATGTTGATCTAGTTGTGCCTACTTCTTACATTGAGAACCCACCTTTTCCTGTTAGGTTTAAGGGACATGTTAAGGCTTCAACTACGGCTAACAAAAGCCATTTTAGGACACCTAAACCTTCTGAATAAATAAATTTAGAACCTAATATATCTATGGAAAAAGATCTCCTAGTCGATAACATTATTGGTCAGGTTATTTACTTTTGTGATGAAACTGCTAGAATTACAAAACCTGTTAGAAACAAGCAGGATGAGTTAGTTAAAAATAAACTAGTTATTGGCATGCCTGTTATTTCTGTTAAAATTGGAGATCATTCCTATCATGGCTTGTGTGACACGGGTGCTATGTTAGTGCTATACCTTTTACCTTATATCAAGAAATTATGAATCACATAGCACCCTCCAACATTGAAGATATAAATGTCACTATTAAACTTGCAAAGACAGACGCTATTTCACCATTTGGGATCGTTAGAGATGTTGAAGTCTTCTGTGCAAAAAATAAAGTACCCTACTAATTTCTTAGTACTTGGTTTAGAACAAGATAACTTTTCTCACATTATATTTGGTATACCTTTCTTTAATACCATTAACACTGAGACTAATTGTGCTACTAACAAGGTCAAAGTAAGCTTTGGTGATGTGTCTCATGAATTTAATTTCTCAAAGTTTGGTAGAAAACCACATGAGAAAGAATTACCCCGTAAGGATTGCTACTTCTCAAACAACAGCGTCAGAAATTGACACGTTGACGGAGACTTTCTTGCGTTGGTTTTTCCCTTGAAGAGGAAAGGGTGATGCAGCATAGGAGAAGTAAGTATTTCCCTCAGTTTGAGAACCAAGGTATCAATATAGTAGGAGAATCTCGTCAAGTCCGGAGTACTTGCGCAAACACAAAAGACCTTGCACCCAATGCTATAAAGGGGTTACAATCCCTTCAAGATTGATTGCAAAGTGAGATCTGAAGGCAGAAAGTGAAACAAAGTAAAAGAGTAAGGCTGAAAATATTGTGTGAAGTAGACCCGGGGGCCATAGTGTTCACTAGAGGCTTCTCTCAAAATAGCAAATATTACGGTGGGTGAACGAATTACTGTCGAGCAATTGATAGAACCGCGCAAAGTCATGACGATATCTAAGGCAATGATCATACATATAGGCATCACGTCCGAGACAAGTAGATCGATACTTTCTGCATCTACTACTTTTCCTCCACACATCGACCGCTATCCAGCATGCATCTAATGTATTGAGTTCATGACGAATAGAGTAACGCCTTAAGCAAGATGACATGATGTAGAGGGATACACTCAAACCAATGATGAAAACCCCATCTCTTTACCCTTGATGGCAACAACATGATGCGTGCCTCGCTACCCCTTCTGTCATTGGGTGAGGTCACCGCACGGTATGAACCCAAAACCAAGCACTTCCCCCGTTGCAAGAATCATAGATCAAGTTGGCCAAACAAAACCTACAACTCGAAGAGAATTACAAGGATATGAAATCATGCATATAAGAGATGAGAAGAAACTCGTATAAGATTCATAGTTAATCTGATCATAAATGTAGAATTCAACGGATCTCGACAAACACACCACAAAAGAAGATTACTGATATGTCTCCGTCGTATCTACTTTTCCGAACTCTTTTGCCCTTGTTTTGGACTCTAATTTGCATGATTTGAATGGAAGTAACCCGGACTAACGCTGTTTTTAGCAGAATTGCCATGGTGTTGTTTTTGTGCAGAAATAAAAGTTCTCGGAATGTCCTGAAAATTTATGTAGATTTTTTCTGCAATAAAAGAAAAATACGTGCGCAAAGATCCACCGAAGGGGGCGTGCGAGTGGGCCACAAGCCCACAGGCCGCGGCCATCCCCTATGGCCTCGCCGTGTAGGCTTGTTGGGCCCACGTGGCACCACCGCCCCCAATCTCAGCTCTATATCTTCCGTTTCGCCTGGAAAAAAAATCAGAGAGAAGGTTTCATCGCATTTTGCGATACGGAGGCGCCGCCACATCCTGTTCTTCATCTGGAGGGAAGATCTGGAGTCCGTTTCGGGCTCCGGAGAGGGGAAATCATCGCCATCGTCATCATCAACCTTTGTCCATCGACAATTCCGTGATGCTCTTCATCGTTCGTGAGTAATCTCATCGTAGGATTGCTGGACGGTGATGAGTTGGATGAGATCTATCATGTAATCGAGTTAGTTCTTGACGGGGATTGATCCCTAGTATCCACTATGTTCTAGATTGATGTTGCTACTACTTGGCTATGCTTAATGCTTGTCACTAGGGCCCGAGTGCCATGATTTCAGATCTGAACCTATTATGTTGTCGCCAATATATGTATGTTTTAGATCCTATCTTGCAAGTTGTACTCACCTACTATGTGTTATAACACGGCAACCCCGGAGTGAAAATAGCCGGAACCACTCCCGGAGATGACCATAGTATGAGGAGTTCATGTATTCACTGTGTGTTAATGCGTTGGTCCGGTTCTTTATTAAAAGGAGAACCTTAATATCCCGTAGTTTCCATTAGGACCCCGCTGCCACAGGAGGGATGGACAATAGATGTCATGCAAGTTCTTTTCCCTAAGCACGTATGACTACATACGGAATACATGCCTACATTAGATTGACGAACGGGAGCTAGTTACATATCTCTCCGTGTTATAGCTGTTACATGATGAATCACATCCGTCCACACTCATCCATCACCGATCCACTACCTACGAGTCTTTTACTACTGGTTCTCGCTACGTTACTTTGCCTAGGCTTGTCCCTTGCTACAAAAGGGATTGGGCCACTTTGCTGCTACTGTTGCTACTTCTGTTACTTGTTACTCTGCTACTGCTACTGCTGTTCCTTGCTGCTTCTCTGTTACTTGTTGCAAGAATTTTCTGGAGCCGTAGCCGGGGAAGCATTCTTCTCAACAAAACCCCCCGTCAACGTGCTGGCGCCATTGACACAACAGTTAGGAATAGTCTGCCGTCAACAGATTGTTTCTGGCACCGTTGCTATCATACTACTTTGCTACTGATACTTTGCTTGCAGATAGTAATCTTTCAGGTGTGATTGAATCTGACACATTCAGCTGCTAATACTTGAGAATATTCTTTCGCTTCCCGTCTTGGCAAATCAACAAATTTGGGTTGAATACTCTACCCTCGAAAATTGTTGCCATCCCATACGCTTGTGGGACATCAAGGCTTTTTCTGGCGCCATTGCCGGGGAAGCACAACTATATTCTCTGAGTCACTTGGGATTAACGTCTGCTGATCACTATGAGGAATCCGAAAGATCCAAGAACTAAAATCCTACCTTCCACTACGAGGAGAGGTAAGGAACTGCCATCTAGCTCTGCACTTGATTCACCTTCAGTTCTGAGTAAGTTTGCGACATCGCCTCTTGCTAGAAATCTTGATATGTCGCCTGTGCTTGATGATGCTACTTCTGTTGTCCATGATGCTTATGATGATGCTATGCTTGATACTATGCCTGATGATGCTATGCTTGATACTATGCCTGATGATGCTATGCTTGATACTATGCCTGATGATGCTATAGTTGATACTATGGCTGATGATGCTATGCCTGATACTGCTTTGCCACTAGGTGCATTCCTTGATGCACAATTTGCTAGAATTGCTGCTAGATGTGATGATACTTCTGAAACTGCTGATACTATTGAAGTAGAACCTGCTATAATGCCTGAATTGCCTGTTATGCGTGATACGCGCTATGTTATGGAGGGAGAGATAACTGAGGATTTTCTTGCGTGTAAGGATAGCTATGATGTTGAGAAACTTCTGCGCAAGTGGAAAGAAAAATCTCTGAACGCTAGGATGAAATACGACCCGAAGTTTGCTTCTTCGCCTATCTTTTTGACCGATAAGGATTATGAATTCTCTGTCGACCCTCAGTTAATCACTCTAGTCGAATCTGATCCTTTTCACGGTTATGAGTCTGAAACGGTTGTAGCCCATCTTACCAAACTGCACAATATAGCCACCCTATTCACTAGTGAGGAAAAGATCCGCCACTACCATATGCTCAAGCTGTTTCCTTTCTAGCTAAAGGATGATGCTAAGACCTGGTTCACTTCTCTTGCTCCTGGTTATGTGCGTAGCCCCCAGGATATGGTCTACTACTTCTCTGAAAAATATTTCCCTGCCCATAAGAAGCAAGCTGCCTTGCAGGAAATATACAACTTTGCTCAAGCTGAAGAAGTGAGTCTCCCACAAGCTTGCGGGGGGCTAGTCCAGCTACTGAATGCTTTGCCTGATCACCCTCTTGAGAAGAATGAAATACTTGATATCTTCTATAATGGACTTACCGATGCCTCCAAAGACCACTTAGATAGTTGTGCCGGTAGTGTTTTTAGGGAACGAACCGTAGAACAAACTTAGATTCTCTTGAATAACATCTTGTGCAATGAGAATGCTTGGACTATTGCCGAACCAACTCCTAAGCCAACTCCGAAGAAAAGAGGTATTCTATTCCTCAGTCCTGAAGATATGCAAGAAGCCAAGAAATCTATGCGAGAGAAAGGCATTAAATCTGAAGATGTCAAAAATCTACCACCTATCGAAGAGATCCATGGTCTCGATAACCCGATACAGGTAGTAGAAGTAAATTCTCTACGTAGGTTTGATGAGAGTGATATTCCTTTTGATAAACCTGCTAGCTTATGCATGGATGAATTTGATAACTTTTTTGCCAAACAACGGAGTTTCAATGATTATGTTAGCACACAATTGGAACAGAATGCTCGTATGCTTAGTCATTTAAGTGCTTGTGTGGACAGAAATGTCAATGATCTTAAACTCCTGAGTAAACATGCCTCTATGGTTACTACTCAGGTAGAACAAGTACTTAAATCTCAAAATGACTTGCTCAATGAGTTGAATGACAATTCCGTCAGAGTCGTCACTAGAGGCGGTAGAATGACCCAGGAACCTTTGTATCCTCAGGGTCATCCGAAGAGAATTGAACAATATTCTCAAGGAGTTAGCACTGATGCACCTAGTCATCCTAGAAAAAAGAAGAAAGATGATAGGAACCTGCACACTAGCAACCCTGTTGCTGCTACACCTGAGAGTCCAAACGATGCCTCTCTCTCTGATGCTGAAACACTGTAGCGACCCGACTCAAGACGAGTCAAGCCTCTGTGTTTCTGTGCCATCCCTGGATCAGTATGCTGGCACACACAGTACATCAATGTATATATCAAAGTGCAATCACATGTAAATAGCATAAAACTGATATATACCTTAATTATCTCAGCGGAAGCAGTCAAGGGAGTGGAGTCCCAATAAACACCAACGACAAGTTGAGTGTAGACCGTAACCCTGAATCGTACTCTTACTCGTCGAAGAAAAATATCTGCAACATAAGATGTTGCAGCCGTGTAGGTCAGCATATTGAATATGCCGGCAAGTCACATAAGAGAGGGTAAAATAATAATCAACTATCTCTACATGCATATTTGGTCGGTGGAGCTATGTTTTGCATAAAGCCAGTTTTATCCTACAACAAGACGGGTTGAAAGCAAAATGTTACTACAATGTTTGTTGTTAACGAGATGGTTCCGCCAACCAGTTCTCGTACCCGAGTTGTCAATAATTCCCACATCAAATATATTTAATGGTGTTGATAAATCCAGATAACTTCAGTTCCTTTGGCTCAAGTCGTCCATGACCGTGGACACGACTAATCGATTAGGTTTGAGTACTCTGCAGAGTTTTGCACACGTTCCCCACAAGATTTGATCGCCTCCGAGTATGTCCTCGCACTACAGGGTGTTTGAAGACCGGATGATCAAAACATGGTCTTTCAACGGGTCCCTCTGAATCCCTGTCGGTGCCCATCTATTCCTACCGTTCGTCTACATCTGCTAGCACCGCCTGTCCAGAGTCGCCGCGTTGTCCAACCAAGCGAGAGCCCATAATGACTTGTGGTTGTGCAGGTAAGCCTTGGGTCTTGAAAATATACGTCTGTCTCTTTGAGCCTGGGTGAAGCTTTCCGCAGGATGACATGGCCTCTCCAGCATCCCGGGCATCCACTGGGTTTTCCAGGGAGCCGATCAACCGTCCTTCACCCAGAGTTGCATTGCGTCCGAGGTCTTGAAAATCTTGTCTTATCCGGTCTTGATTATTATATCAACCTCGCATCACTCGTGGAATACACTCAACCGATAACCCGTCTACTCAAGCATGGCAATAAGAAGATTATTGTCCCGGGGCCAAGTATCGGGGTTGTTGTGTGCCTACCACATGATACTACAACTTACACTAAAGTTTCCAAGTACCTAGGCAGCATGCAAATTGGGCAAAGAAGGTGATCTACCATGCATCGAAAACATAGGTAATTGTATGATCAAAGTGACTTGCCTGTGATGTTGACGAAGAAGAAATTCTCAAGAAAATAACTTGATAGACTACTCGTCACTCTCCGATGAAATCTATATAGCAAACATATCATCCACATAAGCACACATACTAGCAATGATTCTAGCAATCAAACAGAAGAGAGAAAGCGAATGAGAAACCGAAAGAAACTTCAAATAGAACTACAGAGTCTTCTACTGCATCAATCACTATATAGTTTTGTCTAACAGAAAATAATAGCAAGGAACTAAGATATAAGTTTAACTAAGATAAAATAAAGTATTTTTCACAAAACTTTTTTGGAAGTATTTCCAAACGGGATTTGAAACAACGGTGAAAACAATTGCACGTTACTACGGAGTTAGAATTGATTTAATGAAAACAAATAAAAATAAAATACAAACTTGTTGCAAAACTACTGTTGAACTAACATAAACAAAACAATAATCTTTCTGAAATAATAAAGAAAATATTTTAAAACAATTTACAGAAAAATAATAGCCATAATCCTAAAAGAGCTAAAACAGAATCTGTTTTGGTAAAAACCCCAATTAAAAGTGTTTTGAAAAATTTGAAACTTAAACTACTGAAAGATATGATCAATAGGAAGCAGCAGCAAAAAGAATCAAATTAAAAGCTATTTTTAAACTCCCGGAATAAGCAAAATAAGCTTTAATTAAAATCTGATCTAATTCAATTTTTATAAGTCCAAACATAGACAAATTATATATCTACAGAAACTGCATAAAATTTGTGATCCAATGCAAAACGAATCACCTAATTCGGAGTTATAGACTAATAGATATGAATTTTCTAAGATTGCAATTTTCTAAAAAAACTGCAATACGGGATTTCGTGAATCTCACCGGAGTTAGTCGCCGGAGTTGGAGAAGACGACGGGAAGGTGGCTCCGGTGGCCGGCCGAGGCAGCGGAGGGGTCCAGGCGGGGGAGGAGGGCTCCGGTCGAAGGTTGGTGGTGCCGGCGGGGCGTGGGCGACGGGAGGAGGCAGCAGGACCTCCGGCGAGTTCCTGTTGAAGATGAACTCCGGCGAGGCGGGGGCTGCGGCTAGAGGCGAGGAGAGGTATGGTTCTTGGGGAAAATGGATAGAGGAGGGTGTGGGGGTTCTTATAGGGGCGACGGGAGGTGCTGGGAGGGAAAGAGCTTCGCGAATCCCGGTGGTGGGGATTCTCCTCTCCATGGAAGGCATGTTTTTCGTGTACGTGAAGAAGAGATGGAGGTAGGAGATGATGTCTGTTGGGCCAAAATAGGGAAAGGTTTTAATGGGCCAAGAGGTATTCCTAATAAAAGTGATTTCCTTCCTATTTTCAAAACTAGGAAACTAAAACGTTAAAAAGGAAATCAAATCAATTCGGAATAAAGAGTTCTTATATACTAAAGTTATCAGAAAAATAAAATATAGATGATGGGCATTTTTCCACGGGAAAAATAAAAACTTCAGAAAAAATTATTTTCACAAAATTGCCAAAAAGGTTTATTTTCTTTTGCAAATAATTTTCAAATGATCCTCTAAGTTTGAGGGTGCAAATAACATTCAAAATGCCCGGGTATTTGAGGGTCATGTTCCTCCGCTCTTTTCTGTTTGACCGAATATATTTCCCGGCATTTTCTTGCGCGAAGAAAACGAATGGAAATGCAAAAAGAATTCAATGCAAATATCTCCGTTCAAATTCTTTGTAGTTGAAGAAGTCATGTCATCTTCTCTCTTTGTTTTTAAATGATTGAATTTGAATTCACCGGAGAAGGGGAAAGTCATTTTATTCCCTCTCATTCGAAAGTTTCGAAAAGTTTCAAATTTCACACAAGTTTCAATCACTCAGCAAACAAACAAACAAACAATCTAATAATTATATTAACATTCCAAAATTTATAATTTTGGGATGTTACAAACTACCACACTTAAAATGAATCTCGTGCTCGAGATTCGAAGAGGCTAGAAAGAAAGGTTAGGGTTTGGGGGTCTTCTAACAATCCAATCTCCGGCAAGGTGGGATGCTACCACACTTAAAATGAATCTCGTCCTCGAGATTCGAAGAGGCTAGAAAGGTGAGGGTTTTGGAGGTCTTCGAACAAATCCAATCTCCGGCAAGGTGGGGTGCTACCACACTTAAAATGAGAGATACTGGTCCCTCAAAATGCTTTTACGATCCTCTAGGGTTTTGGCAACTGACATCGCACAGTCTTCATATTAAATCCTTTGGTGATGCTCTCCCGTTCATATAAGCTTCTTCCATCACTCGATCTTCTTTAACTGATAGTCTCATGGTCAATTCTAAATAACCTATCGATGGTTCTCATGGTGGTCTACCATTGGTGGTTATCCTGCAGAGAGAGGGGTCTTGTCTTCATCCTCACCGTAAAATTTCCTACGCGTGACAACAAATGCCATGTACATGGGCTTTCATCATACCATTCTAAGGCTTAAACAAAAGCTTCAAAGAACGTCGTCTCTCTATATGGGTAAGTCTCTCAGATTTACCATTCCGAATAGCAAGATAAATGATAAGAGTAAGTCGTCATGGTGATCAATCCATTCCGCACCCAAATCATTTCTCTGTATAAGGTTTAGCGAATCTCGCATACTAACACTTGGGCATCCTGACATGCGTTGCAGAATTTCTCTTGTCCACGAACGAAGTTCAGATAATCCATTGGTTCTGCAAGCTGAACGAAACATCTATCGTATCTTCACAACTCCCGGGTTTTCGTATGCTCCTAAGAAAACGTTTGCTGATCCATCATAGCTTCTTCCATAATCAGATTCATTTCATAATCAATCCTTTATTACATCCTTAATTTATCCTCAAAAACTCCAATTCAAAAGTACTTTATTACAATTGCTGCCATCCACATTGTTTGGTATGGTCAAGCATTTCTACCAACTTTATTCATCTGCCTCTCTTGGAAGTACTTTAGTTCCACTCGAACTTTCCAATGTGCTCCTTGAAATCATCCATATTTTGCTTCATCATGGTGGTCATGAGTTTTCATCTCCATTATCTCTGCATGTACTTCACTCAGGTATTCCTGGTACATTCCTACTCAGTGGATCCTGTGGGTTTACCGATTACTACCACACTTAAATGAATTATACTCATGCCTGCATAGACCATATTTTCTCATATCCTCATAATTATTCAGAGACCTTTGTTCGAAGAGAAACAACGCATACAGTTTCAACGTAGGCAATCATGAGACAATAAATTCCATTTATTCATGATGCTATTACAATCTCACGGACTTCTGTTACAAAAATTTCACTCCATGATCTCAATGAAAAACAAGAGTGCTTCGGATCACACTTATTGCCCTGCTCAAAACTTAACTACTCCATTCTAGTTTTCTTCCTTTGCGGACAATCGCTAGCAAAATGTCCTGCTTCCTTGCAACGAAAGCAAATGAGTTCTGACAAGTCTCGAGGCTTCTTAGCTTTTGCTTTTGCTCCTTGGATTTCCGGCTTCCTTCCTGAGCACATGTATTTGTGGTGGCCAAATTTCATACACTTGTAACATCGGACATGACTCAGGTCTATGTTTGCAGAGATTTGGTTCTTCCGAGGGTACTTGTTCTTCTTTCCGGACTCCTTTATTTTGGCCAGTTCTTCTATTTCCAGTGGATCAAACTCCACTTCTTCCGTCGGAAAGTTTCCCAGATACTCTTGGCTTCTCTTCGTGCAGTCCTGTGAACAATGTCCTTCTTCTCCACATGAGTAGCATGCATTTGAGAAAAATCTGGTCAGACCTTGTCCATCAGGGTCTTCAATATTTTCGTTCATCACAGGTTCTTCTAGAATCTTCTTCTTGAGTGTTTCCTTCACTGCATCTTTCTGCTGCTTGACAACTTGTTGTACCTTGGGGTAAATGTGACACTGAGCTGGGTAGTGGGTGGTTCCTTCACACAAGAAACAAGTCACCTGACTAGTTGGGCATTCCTCAGCTGGGTGATTTTCTTCACAATGAGTGCATCCATCCTTGTGTTCTTCCTGGGTGTGTCCTATTTCTCCATAGATCCTGCATGCACAAGTCTTCTCCTTCGGGTTATCATAGCACTTCTGAATAAGACAGGATCTTAACAGAGTCTTCTTGAATTCGTCCCAAGTTTCTGCTCCACTAAATCCTTGTATGGCATGGTGCATTTTCCACCAAATAGCAGCACTTTGGGTAAAGTACTGGAGAGCAAGTTCCACTTCATACTTCCTTCAGATCAAGTTGCTCCCGAAGTGGTTCTCCATGTTCTGAATCCATATTTCAGCTTCCAGCTGGGTCATTGGTCCAGAGACTATAAGTCCAGCTTCATACTCCATCTGGTAGGGTTGAGGTTTTGGGGATGAGACGGGTAAGAAAGGGAGGGAGATACACGCAATACAAACAATATTTTTGAGAATAGGTTTTATTTGTGGCTGTTGAAAAACACACACCAATGACGGCTCACAAATCATCGTATCTAACATGGGTATATAACAGGGGTTTGGACTTCTAATGGACATATAAATATTGGAATGCTTCAAGATCTTCGAATTCTTCAGGTCTTGAGAGTCTTCAATTGGCGCAGCTTCAATTCTTCAAATGCATGATGAAATCCTCTTTACTTTGAAGTAGAACTCCGTTGATTCTTCATGAGGTCAAAGGGGAAAAGGCATTGTCTAACTATTTGAGGTGAGAGAGAACGTTTGATGAAATGAAAAGAGATGAGAAGTAAAAGGTGTCCTTGAAAAATATAAATTTTGAGAGATCCTTTCCTAAGAAATTTCCAGTTTCTGGGGTCACGTCCTACAGTCAACATGTGCTCTGATACCATCTCTGTAGCGACCCGACTCAAGACGAGTCAAGCCTCTGTGTTTCTGTGCCATCCCTAGATCAGTATGCTGGCACACACAGTACATCAATGTATATATCAAAGTGCAATCACATGTAAATAGCGTAAAACTGATATATACATTAATTATCTCAGCGGAAGCAGTCAAGGGAGTGGAGTCCCAATAAACACCAACGGCTAGTTGAGTGTAGACCGTAACCCTGAATCGTACTCTTACTCGTCGAAGAAAAATATCTGCAACATAAGATGTTGCAGCCGTGTAGGTCAGCATATTGAATATGCCGGCAAGTCACATAAGAGAGGGGTAAAATAATAATCAACTATCTCTACATGCATATTTGGTCGGTGGAGCTAAGTTTTGCATAAAGCCAGTTTTATCCTACAACAAGAGGGGTTGAAAGCAAAATGTTACTACAATGTTTGTTGTTAACGAGATGGTTCCGCCAACCAGTTCTCGTACCCGAGTTGTCAATAATTCCCACATCAAATATATTTAATGGTGTTGATAAATCCAGATAACTTCAGTTCCTTTGGCTCAAGTCGTCCATGACCGTGGACACGGCTAATCGATTAGGTTTGAGTACTCTGCAGAGTTTTGCACACGTTCCCCACAAGATTTGATCGCCTCCGAGTATGTCCTCGTACTAGAGGGTGTTTGAAGACCGGATGATCAAAACATGGTCTTTCAACGGGTCCCTCTGAATCCCTGTCGGTGCCCATCCATTCCTACCGTTCGTCTACATCTGCTAGCACCGCCTGTCCAGAGTCGCCGCGTTGTCCAACCAAGCCAGAGCCCGTAATGACTTGTGGCTATGCAGGTAAGCCTTGGGTCTTGAAAATATCCGTCCGTCTCTTTGAGCCTGGGTGAAGCTTTCCGCAGGATGACATGGCCTCTCCAGCATCCCGGGCATCCACTGGGTTTTCCAGGGAGCCGATCAACCGTCCTTCACCCAGAGTTGCATTGCGTCCGAGGTCTTGAAAATCTTGTCTTATCCGGTCTTGATTATTATATCAACCTCGCATCACTCGTGGAATACACTCAACCGATAACCCGTCTACTCAAGCATAGCAATAAGAAGATTATCGTCCCGGGGACAAGTATCGGGGTTGTTGTGTGCCTACCACATGATACAACAACTTACACTAAAGTTTCCAAGTACCTAGGCAGCATGCAAATTGGGCAAAGAAGGTGATCTACCATGCATCGAAAACATAGGTAATTGTATGATCAAAGTGACTTGCCTGTGATGTTGACGAAGAAGAAATTCTCGAGAAAATAACTTGATAGACTACTCGTCACTCTCCGATGAAATCTATATAGCAACCATATCATCCACATAAGCACACATACTAGCAATGATTCTAGCAATCAAACAGAAGAGAGAAAGCGAATGAGAAACCGAAAGAAAAACTTCAAATAGAACTACAGAGTCTTCTACTACGTCAACCACTAAATAGTTTTGTCTAACAGAAAATAATAGCAAGGAACTAAGATATAAGTTTAACTAAGATAAAATAAAGTATTTTTCACAAAACTTTTTTGGAAGTATTTCCAAACGGGATTTGAAACAACGGTGAAAACAATTGCACGTTACTACGGAGTTAGAATTGATTTAATGAAAACAAATAAAAATAAAATACAAACTTGTTGCAAAACTACTGTTGAACTAACATAAACAAAACAATAATTAATAAAGAAAATATTTTAAAAAAATTTACAGAAAAATAATAGCCATAATCCTAAAAGAGCTAAAACAGAATCTGTTTTGGTAAAAACCCCAATTAAAAATATCTAAATTTTTTTGAAACTTAAACTACTGAAAGATATGATCAATAGGAAGCAGCAGCAAAAAGAATCAAATTAAAAGCTTTTTCTAAACTCCCGGAATAAGCAAAATAAGCTTTAATTCAAATCTGATCTAACTCAATTTTTATAAATCCAAACATAGACAAATTATATATCTACAGAAACTGCATAAAATTTGTGATCCAAGGCAAAACGAATCACCTAAGTCGGAGTTATAGACTAATAGATATGAATTTTCTAAGATTGCAATTTTCTAAAAAAACTGCAATACGGGATTTCGTGAATCTCACCGGAGTTAGTCGCCGGAGTTGGAGAAGACGACGGGAAGGTGGCTCCGGTGGCCGGCCGAGGCAGCGGAGGGGTCTAGGCGGGGGAGGAGGGCTCCGGCCGAAGGTTCGTGGTGCCGGCGGGGCGTGGGCGACGGGAGGAGGTAGCAGGACCTCCGGCTAGTTCCTGTTGAAGATGAACTCCGGCGAGGCGGGGGCTGCGGCTAGAGGCGAGGAGAGGTATGGTTCTTGGGGAAAATGGATAGAGGAGGGTGTGGGGGTTCTTATAGGGGCGACGGGAGGTGCTCGGATGGAAAGAGCTTCGCGAATCCCGGAGGTGGGGATTCTCCTCTCCATGGAAGGCAAGTTTTTCATGTACGTGAAGAAGAGATGGAGGTAGGAGATGATGTCTGTTGGGCCAAAATAGGGAAAGGTTTTAATGGGCCAGGAGGTATTCCTAATAAAAGTGATTTCCTTTTTATTTTCAAAACTAGGAAACTAAAACGTTAAAAAGGAAATCAAATCAATTCGGAATAAAGAGTTTTTATATACTAAAATTATCAGAAAAATAAAATATAGATGATGGGCATTTTTCCACGGGAAAAATAAAAACTTCAGAAAAAATTATTTTCACAAAATTGCCAAAAAGGTTTATTTTCTTTTGCAAATAATTTTCAAATGATCCTCTAAGTTTGAGGGTGCAAATAACATTCAAAATGCCCGGGTATTTGAGGGTCATGTTCCTCCGCTCTTTTCTGTTTGACCGAATATATTTCCCGGCATTTTCTTGCGCGAAGAAAACGAATGGAAAAGCAAAAAGAATTCAATGCAAATATCTCCGTTCAAATTCTTTGTAGTTGAAGAAGTCATGTCATCTTCTCTCTTTGTTTTTAAATGATTGAATTTGAATTCACCGGAGAAGGGGAAAGTCATTTTATTCCCTCTCATTCGAAAGTTTCAAAAGGTTTCAAATTTCACACAAGTTTCAGTAACTCAGCAAACAACCAAACAAACAATCTAATAATTATATTAACATTCCAAAATTTATAATTTTGGGATGTTACAAACTACCACACTTAAAATGAATCTCGTCCTCGAGATTCGAAGAGGCTAGAAAGAAAGGTTAGGGTTTGGGGGTCTTCTAACAATCCAATCTCCGGCAAGGTGGGATGATAATAAAGAAAATATTTTAAAACAAAAGTAGAAAAGGAAATAGCCGAAATCCTAAAAACGGTGAAATAGAAATTGTTTCATATGAAAGAGTGAGCTAAAATACTCAAACAAAACTGAAATTTTTACCCCTGATAAATGAGTTCACTAGTGATCAGTACGAAAAAGAATCAAGATAATAACAATCTCGTGAAGAACATGAGCCTAATGATAATATCAATAGTGATGTTCATGATGATGCTCAACCGAGCAATGAAAAGGATGTGGAGATTGAACCTAGTGTTGATCTTGATAACCAACAAACTAAGACTAAGAGATACGATAAGAATGACTTTGTTGCTAGGAATCATGGTAAAGAAAGGGAACCATGGGTTAAGAAACCCATGCCCTTTCCTCCCAAACCATCCAAGAAAAAGGATGATGAGGATTTTGAGCGCTTCGTTGAAATGATCAGACCTGTCTTTCTGCAGATGCGTTTGACGGATATGCTCAAGATGTCTCCGTATGCTAAGTACATGAAATATATTGTGACTAATAATAGGACGATACCTGAGGTTGAGATTTCCACCATGCTTGCTAACTATACTTTCAAGGGTGGAACTCCAAAGAAACTAGGTGATCCCGGTGTGCCCACTATACCTTGCTCCATTAAAGGCAACTACGTTAGAATAGCGTTATGCGACCTTGGAGTCGGTGTTAGTGTTATGCCTCTCTCTCTTTATCATAGACTTGAACTGGATAAATGGACACCCGCTGAAATCTCTCCGCAAATGGCTGACAAATCAACTACTTTCCCTATCGGCAGTTGCGAGGATGTGCCTGTTGTGGTTGCTAACACCACTATCTTAACAGACATTGTTATCTTGGATATTCCCGAGGACGATGCCATGCCTGTCATCCTCGGAAGACCCTTTTTAAACACTGCAGGGGCTGTTATAGATTGCAACAAAGGCAATGTCACTTTCCATGTCAACGGTAATGAGCATACGGTGCACTTTCCGAAGAAACAATATCGAGTACACTGCATCAATGCTATCGAAAAAACTTCATCGATTCTTATTGGGAGCTTTGAATGCCCTATTCCTTGTGTCAAGATGAAGTATGATTTGCTTGTTGGGGAGATATACATCCCCATTGAGGTGACCTAGTGACTAATCGAAAATTCTCTGTTCTCTTTTGCGATTCAAAAAAGTTTTGTCGAGGGGATTCGATCAACCCCATTGACGGATTTCTTTCAATGACCATGAGATGGATGAATCAAGGAGTCACAAACCTCTGTTCCAAGATTTTCACTTTAGGTTGCTTAGACGAAAAATGGTAGATTTAGTTTAGTTTTCCCCATTTTCTGTTTTAGCGTCCGGTAGAAAAATACCCCGAAAATAAAAGTTCTCCGGACGCTGTGAAAATCAAGTATGATTTTCTCTGCATTTTTTGAAAAATTGTGGGACAAAGAGTCTGTCTGGGGCCACACCAGTGGGCCGCAAGCCCTAGGGGCGCGGGCACCCCCCTAACCACGCCACCCAGGCTTTTGGGGCCCACAGACACCCCCTCCACTCATTCTTGCTCTCATGCACTTCTCCTTCCTCCAGAAAAAATCGTTTCGCAGCTCAAACCCGTGTTTTTGCTCTTCTTGCTGGGATTTTCGATCTCTTTGCTCAAATCACCATTCTCCGAACTGTTTTGGGGAAATTAGTCCTTGGTAAATGACTCCTCCATTGGTCCAATTAGTTTTTGCTCTAGTGGCTTATACTCCGCTTATTTTTGCTACCTTGGTGACCATGTTCTTGAGCTTTGCATGCTGATTCTAGCTGGTCCCAAGTAGTTTTGATGCGTAATATGGTCTCTAGGCACTGGTTGGAGTAGTTGCTACGAGTTTCGTTGAGCCTTATTCACTTTTCCTTACAATCACTAAAAATTTCAGAAATTTTCAGAGATAGAAAAGGGGAAAGATGAGGAGGTTCTTAAGTGGCTCGTCAAGCCGTGACCCCAAGGATGATGGGAGTGAGAAGAAGCCCAAGTATTTGATCCCTCGAGTCGCGGAAGTTCGAGCGTGCGAGTGGCCAAGCTACGTGTTCTTAGCGCCGCTGAATTTATGAGGACTTTTATCACTTGGTGGAGTACGCAGGACTTACCACCTTCGTTGAAGATAAGTGTCCGCAATACCTCATCCTCACCAATATCTTCGTACAAAACTTTAAGTTCTATCCGAGGAAGAATCCTCCTATGGCCGAGTTTAAACTTTATGATATCCCCCAGCGCATGACACTCCAGGATTTTTCCAATGTTTGCAAATTTCCTTTTGTTGGGGATATTCATGAACCTCGTCCACGGGACTTGGAAGCTTTCATCGGTACAATTGCTGTAGGAGAGGAGAGAAGAGTGTCTTGCGCTCGAGCTGCTAGCATTCATTTTCCCATGCTTCGGTACTTCTCACTATTTGTGGCAAAAATTTTGATTGGCCGTGGGAAAGCTGGGTCACTTAGTTCCCAAGATCTTGCGGTCTTGCACGAAGCTCTTTATAACGATAAAACTTATAGCTTGGGCGCTATAGTAGCTCAATGGTTGAACCTGAACCGTTCTAAAGGTGTTGTCTATGGAGGTATCTATGCTACCCGTCTTGCCAGACACTTCGAGATACCCATTAGACTAGAGGAGGAAGAAGAGATTCTTCTTCCCGAGAGATATCTAGATTACGATAGCATGGTTTGCCATGACTTTCTTGATAGACATATAAATAGAAGGATGATTTATAACCTTGTATTTAGTTACGGTACTCGTGAGACTATTACTGTTCCTGCTACTTCTTTGTTCAATCTTCATGCAGGCAGGTACACAATTATGCCCTCGGACATCTACGCATATTGGGGCTTGGCCCAACCACAAGAGCCCGTGCTCGAGCCACCAGTCGAGTACCAGACGCTAGTTTATCAGTGGGAGTCAGAGGAGCTTACACAACAGTGGCATCCTCAGTCCACTTCGGAGTACCCCGGAGATGGTTATTTCCCTCCTTGGGAGTAGACCAAGTTAGGCCAAAAGCCTAAGCATGGGAGAGTACATGTTCTCACCGACTTTACATTCTTGCTTATGCTTTCGATTTGTTAGCCGGTGTTCGCACTTTGCCACTGTATCATCCATGCTAGTTTATTTTCTTTTTCTCGTTTTCTTTTCGTGTGTCTGTCTAGTTTGAGAAAAAACAAAAAGATTTTGTTTTCTTCTTTTGCTTGTTGGGATCTTTCCCGTGTAGATAGTTTTCTTTTTCTTTGGGTCGAGGTAGAAGATATTGGTTACAATGTTTAGTGGCTCTTGCATGCATACCTGTTTAGATTTCAAAGAGCCATAATACTTTGTCTTCTCCTTCGTGTTTGCCTGCAGATTCCATCTTTAGTCCAATGCACGTGCACTCTTATTATTGTTCACATCGTTCGGTCTTGCAAGTGAAAGGCAATAATGACGATATATGATGAAGTGACTGAGCCTGGAAAAGCTGGTATGAACTCGATCTATTTTGTTTTTGTAAATATGACTAGCTCATCATGCCTGATTCAACTTTGTTGTGAGAGAAACATGTTTGCAATGACAACTTAGAGATCATAGTTGCTTATGCCATGCTTATTTAGCTATGAGCTTACAATGGCTTGTCTTGGTTGCCAACATGAATGTTGAGATGACTATGATGTAGTATGATAGGATGGTATCCTCCTTTGAATGTTTCAAGTGGCTTGACTTGGCGCATGTTCACGCATGTAGTTGAAACAAATCAACATAGCCTCTATGATATTCATTTTCATGGTGATTTATGTCCTACTCATGCTTGCACTCAATGTTAATTAATCTCAATACATTTTAATGACTGTTGTCGCTCTCTAGTTGGTCGCTTCCCGGTCTTTTGCCAGCCTTCACTTGTACTAAGCGGGAATACTGCTTGTGCATCCACCTCCATAAACCCAAAGTTGTGCCATATGAGTCCACCATACCTACCTATGTGCGGTATCTACATGCCATTCCAAGTAAATTTGCATGTGCCACTCTCTAAATCTTCAAGAAATAATCTGTTTTGCATGCCCGAACCGCTCATGTGGTGACAGGGGCTATTGGTATCTTCCATGCTAGGCGTTTTATCCTCGATATGTGTTTATTCACTATCATTCACGAGAAAGGGGCCGGTAATTGGAATTCCCAGTTCCATGCTCAAATACAAAAGATAATTGCAAACAAAACTCCCCCAGGATTGATGTTGGTATGGACGGTACCCGAGGATTCGGCTAGCCGTGGAGTGTGATTGATTGGTCGTGGGGGAGTCAAAACTTTACTTTTCTGTTTGCGAACCGCCTATACCATGTGTAGCGTGGAAGATATTGAGAACTCTTAGTCATTGCATTGACAATGAAAGCATGCCACCCAAAATTATTATCTCTGTTTTCAAAGCTTGGGCTCTAGCACCTCTGCAAATCAATGCTTCCCTCTGCGAAGGGCCTGTCTATTTATGTTCCTGTTGAGTCATCCTCCTCTTACAAAAGCACCAATTAGAGAGCACCTCTGTCATTTTTATGCTTTGCTTTTAACTGTGTCGAGTATGACTATGACTGGATCTTCATTGCCATGAATTACAATGTTTAGTCAGCCCTTGGTCTTTGAAGGTGCTCTACATTTATGTTTTGCGGTCTCAGAAAGAGCTAGCGAGATACCATCTATTCGTACTGCTTCATGTTGTTTTGATTGAAGTGTTGACATTTGAGGCTTATTATTATTTGCTCGCTAGTTGATTATGCCATTGATATGAGTTTACCGTGAGACCTAGATGTCATTTGCTTATGTGGTTTGCTTGTGATCTTGCTGAAACTCTGGTTATGAGTTAGACATAGTTGCAACAACAAGATCAAACAGAGTTCGTCAAAGTTTTTCTTTTGTCTCTCTCAGTTTGTCAACTGAGTTGCTTGAGGACAAGCAAGGCTTTAATCTTGGGGGAGTTGATACGTCTCCGTCGTATCTACTTTTCCAAACTCTTTTGCCCTTGGTGGACTCTAATTTGCATGATTTGAATGGAACTATCCTGGACTGACGCTGTTTTCAACAGAATTGCCATGGTGTTGTTTTTGTGCAGAAATAAAAGTTCTCGGAACATCGTGAAAATTTACGGAGAATTTTTCTGGAATAAAAGAAAAATACCTGCGCAAAGATCCACCGGAGGGGGCGTGCTAGTGGGCCACAAGCCCAGAGGCCGCGGCCACCCCCTATGGCCGCGCCGTGCAGGCTTGTGGGGCCCACGTGGCACCAGCGCCCCCAATCTCAGCTCTATATCTTCCGTTTCGTCTGGAAAAAATCAGAGAGAAGGTTTCATCGTGTTTTGCGATACGGAGGCGCCGCGACATCCTGTTCTTCATCTGGAGGGCAGATCTGGAGTCCGTTTCGGGCTCCGGAGAGGGGAAATCATCGCCATCGTCATCATCAACCTTTCTCCATCGACAATTCCATGATGCTCTTCATCGTTCGTGTGTAATCTCATCGTAGGCTTTCTGGACGGTGATGAGTTGGATGAGATCTATCATGTAATCGAGTTAGTTCTTGACGGGGATTGATCCCTAGTATCCACTGTGTTCTAGATTGATGTTGCTACTACTTGGCTATGCTTAATGCTTGTCACTAGGGGCCGAGTGCCATGATTTCAGATCTGAACCTATTATGTTGTCGCCAATATATGTGTGTTTTAAATCCTATCTTGCAAGTTGTAGTCACCTACTATGTGTTATGACCCGGCAACCCCGGAGTGACAATAGCCGGAACCACTCCCGGAGATGAACATAGTATGAGGAGTTCATGTATTCACCGCGTGTTCATGCATTGGTCCGGTTCATTATTAAAAGGAGAACCTTAATATCCCGTAGTTTCCATTAGGACCCCGCTGCAACGGGAGGGATGGACAATAGATGTCATGCAAGTTCTTTTCCCTAAGCACGTATGAGTACATACAGAATACATGCCTACATTAGATTGATGAACGGGAGCTAGTTACATATCTCTCTGTGTTATAGATGTTACATGATGAATCACATCCGTCACACTCATCCATCACCAATCCACTGCCTACGAGTCTTTTACTACTGGTTCTCGCTACGTTACTTTGCCTAGGCTTGTCCCTTGCTACAAAAGGGATTGGGCCACTTTGCTGCTGCTGTCACTTTGCTGCTACTGTTTCTACTATTGTTACTTGTTACTCTGTTGTTGCTACTGTTGTTCCTTGCTGCTTCTCCGTTACTTGTTGCAAGACTTTTCTGGAGCCGCAGCCGGGGAATCATTCTTCTCAAGAATAATCCCCCGTCAACGTGCTGGCGCCATTGATACAATAGTTAGGAATAGTCTGCCGTTAACAGATTTTCTATCATCCTACTTTGGTACTGATACTTTGCTTGCTACTAATACTTTTCTATCATACTACTTTGCTACTGATACTTTGCTTGCAAACACTAATCTTTCATGTGTGGTTGAATCTGACACATTCAGCTACTAATACTTGAGAATATTCTTTCTCTTCCCGTCTTGGCGAATCAACAAATTTGGGTTGAATACTCTACCCTCGAAAACTGCTGCAATCCCATACGCTTGTGGGACATCAATTACATCAGATAGATCTCCATGAAGATCATGGAGAACTTTATATTGAAGATCCAAGAGAGAGAAGAGGCCATCTAGCTACTAGCTATGGACCCGTAGGTCAATGGTGAAGTACTCACGCATCATCGGATAGGTCATGGTGTTGATGAAGAAGCCCTCCGTATCCGAATCCCCACTCCGGCAGGGCACCGGAATGTGCCCCAGATGGGATCTTGCGGAGAGACAAGCTTGCGTCAGCGGAAAAGTACTTTCGATGATCTCTAGATTTTTTCTGGAATTTTTGGGAATATATAGGGGGGGGGGGCAGAGGAGGCCCAGGGGGGGCACAAGCCTCGGAGGCGCGGCCCCCTGGCCGCTGCTAGGGGGCTTGTGGGGTCCCTTGTGGCCCCCTGCCTTGGTTCTCAAGTTCCCCGATCGTGTTATGTTTCGGAAAAAAATCTTTTTGGAAGTTTTGTTCTGTTTGGACTCTGTTTAAAATCCTCCTCTGAAAAGGGTCAAAAACACGGAAAAACAGGAACTGGCACTTGACACTGAGTTAATAAGTTAGTCCCAAAAAAGATATAAAAGCAAAACATCCAAAGTTTGACAAGATAATAGCATGAAACCATAAAAAATTATAGATACGTGGGAGACGTATCAAGAATCCCCAAGCTTAACTCCTACTCGTCCTCGAGTAGGGAAGTGATGAAGACTGAATTTTTGATTGGGAATGCTACCTAGCATAGTTGTCCTTTGTAATTTCTTTCATGTGACATGAATGTTCAGATCCGTAAGATTCAAAACAATAGTTTGCTATTGACATGAATACAATAATACTTCAAGCAAACTAGCAAGGTAATCATGAACTTTCAAAATAACAAGGCCAAGGAAAGGTAATCATGAACTTTCAAAATCATATAGTCTAGCTATGCTCCATCATCCTCACACAACTAATTTAAGTCATGCACAACTCCGGTATTGGCCAAGTAATTGTTTTCTCACTCTTACTTTCTCAAACTTTTTATAACCATCACGCAATACATGAGCGTGAGCCATGGATATAGCACTGTAGGTGGAATAGAGTGTGGTGGTAGTTGTGAGACAAAAAGGAGGAGATGGTCACATTGACTCGGCGTATCAAAGGGCTATGGAGATGCCCGTTAATAGATATCAATGTGAATGAGTAGGGATTTCCATACAAAGGATGCACTAGAGCTATAAGTATGTGAAAGCTCGAAAGGAGAACTAGTGGGTGTGTATCCAACTTGCTTGCTCACGAAGACCTAGGGCAATTTGAGGAAGCCCATCATTGGAATATACAAGCCAAGTTATATAATAAAGATTCCCACTAGCATACGGTGGTGACGAAATGAAAGGCTCTCAATCATGAAGAACATGGTGCTATTGTGAAGCACAAGTGTGGAAAAATATAGTAGCATTGTCCCTTCTCTCTTTTTCTCTCTTTTTTTTATTTGGGCTCTTGGGCCTCCTTTTTTATTTGGGCTCTTGGGCCTCTCTTTTTTTATTTCCTCACATGGTACAATGCTCTAATAATGATGATCATCACACTTTTATTTACTCACAGCTCAAAGCTCAGAACGATGATGACTCTATAGGAAATGCCTCCGGCAGTGTACCGGGATGTGCAACGATCTAGCTTGGCGTATGACGTTGAAAAATCTCGCTAGCTATCTTACGATCATGCAATGTCAATATGAGAGTGACGGCACAAGTCATGAGACGGAACGGTGGGAGTTGCATGGCAATATATCTCGAAATGGATATGAAAATGCCATAGTAGGTAGGTATGGTGGCTGTTTTGAGGAAGGCATATGGTGGGTTTGCGTACTGGCAAAAGTTGTGCGGTACTCAAGAGGCTAGCAATGGTGGAAGGTAAAAGTGCATCTATACCATGGACTCACATTAGTCATGAAGAACTCACATACTTGTTGTGAAAGTTTTTATTAGTAATCGAAACAAAGTGCTAAACACATACTCCCAGGGGAAGGGTTGGTAGGTGTTAACCATCGCGGGATCCCGACCTCAACACAAAGGATGACAATCAATAGATCAATTATGCTCCGACTTCCTAACATAGCGGTTCACCATACGTGCATGCTACGGGAATCACTAACTTGAACACAATTATTTCTAGGTTCACAACACCCTACTAACATAACTCTTAATATTACCAAATCCATGTCTCAAAACTAATTGAGAGGAATCAAAACTTCTCTTTCTACTCAATGCACATGAAGATGGAGGTTTTTGTATCCTCTTTGGGTACCTATCACCTTTGGGACTACTTTCATAGCATAAGCCAACTACCAAGTCACGCACCGCCATGCTCTAAAAGATCTAAGTGGAGCACATAGAGAAAAATTGTCTAGCTCAAAAGATATAAGTGAAGCACGATGAGCATTCTAGCAAAATCACGATGAGTGCATGTACCTGTAAAAAGGTGTGCAGCAAGGATGATTGTGAAACAACAAAAAGAAAAGACTCCTACGATACAGGACGCTCCAAGCAAAACACATATCATGTGGTGAATAAAAATATAGCTCCAAGTAATGTTACCGATGGATTGAAGACGAAAGAGGGGATGCCTTCCCCGGGAATCCCCAAGCTTAGGCTTTTTGGTGTCCTTGAATTTGGCTTGGGATGCCTTGGGAATCCCCAAGTTTGAGCTCTTTCCACTCCATATCTCTTTATCCATGAGAACATCACCCAAAACTTGAAAACTTCACAACACAAAACTTAAACAGAAACTCATGATAACATTAGCACAAGAAAACAAACTACCACATCTTTAGGTACTGTAGCAAACTTGATTTCTATTTATATTGGTGTTAGATTACTCTATTTTCACTTTTCCATGGCTAGTACCCCCCGATACTATCCATAGTTTCATCAAAACAAGCAACCAACTCAACAAAAAATATAATCTATCAAAAACAGACTAGTCTGTAGCAATATGTATACTTCGTATACTTATGGTACCTCAAAAATTCAAAAAACTTACGACTGCCTGGGAAAAAGGCATATCAACCAGAAGCAAAAAGAATCAACTCAAAATCTCTTTCTGAATAAAAATGAAAAATAATCTCGTGAGCGAAAAGTTTCTATATTTTTCCAGCAGGATAAAACAACCATCACCAAGACTAGTCATAAAGGTTTTGCTTGGCTCAAACGCAAAAATAAACACAAAATACACTATCATAACAGAATTATGATAGTGTGCAAGCAACAAAATAGAAAGAAAAAGATAAGTTCATTGGGTTGCCTCCCAACAAGCGCTATTGTTTAACGCCCTTAGCTAGGCATCAATGATGCTCACACAAAAGACAAGAGTTGAAGCACAACGAGAGCATCATAAAGCATGTGAAAATCATATCTAAGTCTAACATAATTCCTATGCATAGGAATTTTATAGGAAAATAAATTGTGAAGACAACCAATAGTTGCCATATGCACGGAAGAAGAAAGAGACAATAGCAATCTCCACATAACGAGAGGTGATTTGGTAACATGAAAGTTTCTACCACAATATTTTCCTCTCTCATAACAATTACATGTGGGATCATAATCAAATTCAACAATATAGCTATCCCATAGGATATTCTTTTCATGATCCACATGCATGCAAAGTTGACGCTCTTCAAAAATAGTGGGATTATCATCAACTAAAGTCATGACTTCTCCAAACCCATTTCCAAAATTATTGCAAATATCATATTCATCATGAGGTTTAAACAAATTTTCAAGATCATAAGAAAAATCATCACCCCATTCATGATCATTGCAACAAGTAGAGGACATAGCAAAACTAGCATCCCCAAGCTTAGGGTTTTGCATATTTTTAGCATGATTGTCACTAATAGAATTTATAGTGAAACCATTGCAATCATGCTTTTCATTCAAGGATCCCTCATGAATCACTTCATAAGTTTCTTCATCATGATTTTAAGATTCACGCATCTCAAGCAAAACTCCATAGGGAAAGTCAAGTGCACTCAACTTACTAGCAATTGGATCAACATAATTGGATCTCTTAAAGAAATTAGCAAGTGGATGAGGATCCATATAACTAGATTTTTAGCAAGCGAAGATGCAAGCATATTGAAGGCACATAGCACACAAGTAAAGGAAAGGCAAACGAAAAAGGCAAATAGGTGAAGTGGGGGAGAGGAAAACGAGAGGCAACTGGCAAACAAAGTAAATGCAAGACATGAGTTTGTGACACTTACTTGGATGAGTTCTTGACTTGATCTTCCTCCCCGGCAACGGCGCCAGAAATCCTTCTGATACTTCTCAAACAACAGCGCCAGAAATTGACACGTTGACAGAGATTGGGATTGCGTTGGTTTTTCCCTTGAAGAGGAAAGGGTGATGCAGCACTGGAGCAGTAAGTATTTCCCTTAGTTTGAGAACCAAGGTATCGATCCAGAAGGGGGGTCTCATCAACTCTAGAGTACCTGCGCAAACACAAACAAGCTTGCACCCAACGCTTCAAAGGGGCTGTCAATCCCTTCAAGATTGTTTGCAAAGTGAGATCTGAAGGCGGAAAGTGCAACGAAGTAAAAAGTGTAAGGCTGAAAATATGGTGTGGAGTAGACCCTGGGGCCATAGTGTTCACTAGAGGCTTCTCTCAAAATAGCAAATATTACGGTGGGTGAACAAATTACTGTCGAGGAATTGATAGAACCGCTCAAAGTCATGACAATATCTAAGGCAATGATCATAGATATAGGCATCACGTCCGAGACAAGTAGACCGATACTTTCTGCATTTACTACTATTACTCCACACATCAACCGCTATCCAGCATGCATCTAGTGTATTGAGTTCATGATGAATAGAGTAACGCTTTAAGCAAGATGACATGATGTAGAGGGATAATCTCAAACCAATGATGAAAACCCCATCTTTTACCATTGATGGCAACAACACGATATGTGCCTCGCTACCCCTTGTGTCACTGGGTGAGGTCACCGCATGGTATGAACCCAAAACCAAGCACTTCTCCCATGACAAGAATCATAGATCTAGTTGGCCAGACAGAACCCACAACTCAAAGAGAATTACAAGGATATGAAATCATGCATAAGAGAGATCAGAAGAAACTCAAATAAGATTCATAGATAATCTGATCATAAATCCACAATTCATCGGATCTCGATAAACACACCGCAAAATAAGATTACATCGGATAGATCTCCATGAAGATCATGGAGAACTTTGTATTGAAGATCCAAGAGAGAGAAGAAGCCGTATAATTACTAGCTATGGACCCCGTAGGTCTATGGTGAACTACTCACGCATCATCGGAGAGTTCATGGTGTTGATGGAGAATCCTTATGTGTCCGAATCCCCCTCCGGCAGGGCACCAGGACGTGCTCCAGATGGGATCTTGCGGAGACAGAAGCTTGCGGTGGCGGAAAAGTGATTACGATGCTCCCTTGATTTTTTTGGGAATATTTGGGAATTTATAGGTGCAAGATCTAGGTCGGGGGACCTCCAGGGGGCCCACAAGCCTGCATGGCGCGCCCCCCTGACCGCTGGGTGGGGGCTTGTGGGGCCGCTAGGGCTCTTCTGGCTTGGCCCCCAAGCTCTTCGATCTTCTTCCATTCCAAAAAAAATATTTTCGAGGATTTTCTTCCGTTTGGACTCCGTTTCAAAATCTCCTCTGAAAGGGGTCAAAAACATGGAAAAACAGGAACTGGCACTTGACACTGAGTTAATAGGTTAGTCCCAGAAAATATATAAAAGGCATACAAAACATACAAAGTTTGATAAGATAATAGCATGAAACCATAAAAAATTATAGATACGTTGGAGACGTATCACGGGGTCATGCTTGCGTCAGCGAGTCAACTGACCGGTCCAAGTCAAACCTGACCAGTGGAGCCCAGTGGTGAGTGGCTCAGGGAATAATCATGTTTAATTATAATCTAACTAAAAATTAATAGGGTCTGGGCCCACTAGTCAGTGGGTCATTAGGTTAGTTAATCTAATTATTTAAATTAGCAGGTAACTACTAAATTAACCACGGGCTAAGCCCCACCTTTTACTAACCCACAAAGGTCAAACCTCTAGTCAGCGAGGTCAAGGCCACCACCTGCTCAACACCAGCGAGGTCTGAGGCGGTGGAGGTGCTCAAAAATTGCCCTCCAGCGGCCAAATGAACAGCGGAGGGGCTTTCTGTGGAGCTGGGACTCGCTCGCATCCATTGGGGGCGGTGGCTGGAGTAGGGGTGCACTAGAGCGATCCTAGCGACGACAAGCAAGGTGGCGGAGGTCGGCTATGCGAGGGCAAAGCGCTATATGGCACGGGCGAGCGAGCAAAAGGGTCCCATGACTTCCTTGGGGAACCAGGAGCAAAACCATCTGCTTGGGTGGGACTAATGCGAGCTCAAATAATGGTGGCAAAATGGCTGGCATCGAGGAGCTCCTGGCTTTGACGGGGCAGCTAGCTAGGGGGTTCTCGAAGCAATGGGGGATGTAGGGTTAGCAAGAGGGGCTCACGGTAAAGCTGCCCACGTGGAAGGCGAGCTCGGGGACGGTCGAGAGCCGCAGAATCAACGTCGGCAGTCTTTGTTGCCCAAGCTTGAAGACGAACATGATGGAGACTATTCCGGCTTCCCACGGTTGTGTGCTTCGACTTGGAGCTCCACGGCGTCGAGGAGGCCCCGTTCGATAATGCAGATGGGCGAGGGATGGCTGGAGGCTGTGATTTCTACGACACGATGTCCATGGCCCCTTTGTGCATGGAGAGAAGAGAGCGATGGAGAGATGAGGGGGCGGAATGGATGGGTCAGAGAGATGTGGATGACAACACCGTATCTATCTAGGGCGTTGACGAGGTGGCAGGCTAGCAGGAGGTGGCGCGAGGGGAGAGCGCGCACATCAGGCACACACCATGTTCCTCTCGTAGAGGAGGAAGAAAACTTCCTCGCCCCTGGTGGGTTCGGCCGCCAGCTGGGCCAGGTAAGTTCTTTGCTTTTAATTTCTATTTTTTGTTATTTTCTCTCTATTTTATAATTTTTTGTCAAAAACCATAAGGACAAAAATCCTAGAACTTATTATGGGATGTAAATATATTATTTCCAAGCCCCATAATAAGTTTCAGCATTTTTGGAGAGACTAAAACATTTACAATTATTTAGTTATCATTTTCCGATGCATTTATGATTAATATAAAATGACAAAGGAGTTGTTTAAAAGTTCATCACCTATGGTAGGTTTTTTCCAACATTTATCATAAAGGTTGAACATTTTTGAATGCCATTTTGGGTTCAAAGAAAATCTTAGCTAATTGAATTAGTTTGGATTATGGAGTGCTAGGGTTTTGACAGTCCCCATTTCAAGTTCCAAGTAAATTAAAATGATGACATGGATGCCAGTGCAACTATTTACTAGCAATATTCTAGGGATGTGACAGAAGTTATAGTTCATGGGCATAAAATTTTTGAACAAGGTATCGAGGTAGACGAAGCTAAAGTTGATGCAATAGAGAAAATGACATGCCCTAAAGATGTTAAAGGTATAAGAAGCTTTCTTGGTCATGCTGGTTTATATAGGAGCTTCATTAGAGATTTCTAGGACATTAAATAATCTTCTTCAAAATATATTCCATTTGTTTTTTATGGTGATTGTGTAGAAGCCTTTGAAATACTTAAGAAAGCCTTAGTCACTGCACATATTGTTCAACCACCTGATTGGAATTTACCACTTGAAATCATGTGTGATGTTAGTGATTATGTTGTTGGTGCTTTTCTAGGGCAAAGAGTAGACAAGAAATGGAATGTTATCCATTATGCTAGTAAGACTCAAGACAGAGCCCAAAGAAATTATGTTACTAGTGAGAAGGAGGTTTTAGCTGTTGTGTTTGAATCTGATAAGTTTAGACCTTATATTGTTGATTCCAAAGTTACTATTCACATTGATCATGCTGCTATTAAATACATTATGGAAAAGAAAGATGCTAAGCCTAGACTGATTAGGTGGGTGCTTTTACTTCAAGAGTTTGATTTGCATATTCTTGATAGAAAGGGAGTTGAAAACCTCGTAGCAGATAATTTGTCTAGAATGGAAAATATTCTTGATGACCCACTTCGTGTTGATGATAATTTTCTCGATGAGAAATTAGCTGTTATAAATGCTTCCCATAGTACTCCTTAGTATGCATATTATGCTAATTACATTTTTGCTAAATATATACTACCTAGTTTCATCGACCAACAAAAGAAAAGGTTCTTCTTTGATTTAGGACATTACTTTTGGGATGAGCCATATCTATATAAAGAGGGAGTAGTTGATGTTATTAGATATTGTGTACCTCAGCATGAGCTGGAACATATCCTATAGAAGTGTCATTCTAAGGCCTATGGAGGGCACCACGCTAGTGACCGAACTGCACAAAAGGTACTACAATCTGGTTTTTTATTAGCCTACTCTTTTCAAGGATGCTCGTAAGTTTGTCCTTTCTTGTGATGAATGTCAAAGGATTGGTAATATCAGTACATGCCAGGAAATTCCTATGGGTTATTCACTTGCAATTGAACCATTGGATGTTTGGGGTTTCGGTTATATGGGACCTTTTCCTTCCTCTAATGGGTATACTCATATTTTAGTTGATGTTGGTTACGTTACTAAGTGGGTGGAAGCTTTTCCAACTAATAGTTTTCATCACAACACTTCTATTATAATGCTTAAAGATGATATTTTCTCGAGGTTTGGAGTCCCTAGATATCTAGTGACAAATGGTGGTTCACATTTTATTAATGGTGCTTTCCGTAAACTTCTAGCTAAATATAATGTTAAGGATAGAATTGCATCACCTTATCATCCTTAGTCTAGAGATCAAGTTGAACTGAGTAACCGAGAAATAAAATTGATCTAGCAAAAGACTTTTAATATATATAGAAAGAATTGGTCAAATAAACATGATGATGCTTTATGGGCTTATAGAAATGCTTATAAAAATCCTATGGGAATGTCTCTCTATAAAAATGGTCTATGGAAAATCATGCCATTTACCTGTTCAGTTAGAACATAAAGCTTATTGGATAATTAAAGAACTTAACTACGGTTTCAATCTTGTCGGTGAAAAGAGGTTATTTGATATAAGCTCCTTATATGAATGGAGGACACAAGCCTATGAAAATGCCAAGTTGTTTAAACAAAAATTTAGAAGATGGCATGACACGAGAATCCAAAAAGGGAATTCAATGGAGGAGACCTAGTTCTTTTGTACAAATTTCATTTCAGATTCTTTGTAGGTGAGCTTCTCTCCAAATTGGAAGGACCTTATATCATCGAAGATATCTATCATTCTAGTGCTATCAAGATTAACAACGCCGAAGGCCCAAATCTAAAAGTGGTTAATGGGAAAATAATTAAACATTACATCTCAGTTACACACATTAATGTTGAAACTAATATTATTCGAGTGATGACACTAGAAGAACACATAAGAAAGACCTTTCGGAATGCTCTAGAATCCTGAAAAGGGGTAGGTATGTGATACGGTAAGTAAAGCGACTCCAAAAATTCCATAAAAATATCTTTTGTTGATTTTTCTATTTTACAAAAACTACAAAAATAAGAACCAACCAGGAGGACCCATGAGGGAGTCCCAAGCCAGCAGGGCAAGGACACCTCCTTGGGCGCTCCCTGATGCCTTGGGTGCACCTCGTGTGCCTCCGATACTCCATTTTCTTCCTCGACACGTATTCTGACCCAAAAAAATCATTATATATACTCTTGTATGTTTTGACCACGGCATTGCAAGTTCCTCCTCTGTCCTTGTTTCGAGTTATTTTTTCACACATCTAGATCTCCATGAAGCCATCAAAAGCCATCAAACACTCGTAAGGACAAGTTCTACGAGAAGGTCATCAACACTTACCTTCCGGAGGTGACGAACACCCTCAAACCATTGATATGCATGAGGGGGTGCTTCATATCTGGGACGTCCAAGGACCAAAGAAGGAGGGAAGCGACAAGGCGAGGCTTGCAACAGTGGAACATGAGATCTTCAAGTGCCACGAGATGGTGGAGTGTGGACTCAGCGCTTATCACTCCATGATCACGAATTTTATTCGTGAGAATAAGATGGACAACAAGGAGATTGCGGAGATGTTATTCAAGCTCCACGATGATACATCTCCAACATATTGATAATTTAGGAAGTATTCATGCCATATTTACCTATGTTTACAATACTTCTATATGGTTTGATGCACTTTATATAATTTATTTAGAACTAACCTTGACTAAGGCTAATTCTAGTAGAATTGTTGGGCAGTTATTTTTATGTAGAAAATAAAGTTGTTGGAATTTCCCAAAAAAATTATTATTTTTTGGGGAAAATAAGAAATACCGGAGCGAAGAGCCACCGGAGGGGAGTCACCTATGGGTGACAACTCAACAGGGTGTGCCCACCCCCTCGGCACGTCATGTTAGCTTGTGGGTCCCATGTGGCTCCGGCTGATGTGATTTCATCACTGAAATTTTCTATAAATCCAGAAACCCCCAAAAATTAACCTAGAACTTCCGCTCCGTCGTTGCAACTCTCTCTATCCAAGAAAAACCCATCTGGTGCCCTTCCGGCACCCTATTGGAGGGATAAATCATCACCGGTGACCATCTTCACATCCCGGCGGAGGCCATAATGAGGAGGGAGTAATTCACCCTCGGGGTTGAGGGTATGTACCAGTAGCTATGTGTTTGATCCCTCTCTCTCTCTCTCTCTCTCTCTCTTGTTCTTTCACGATCTTGATGTATCATAGGCCTTGTTAATATAGTTGGATCATATGGTGTTCGTCCCTTGCTACCTTGATGTGATGAATGGACTCATTCCCTTTGAGGTTTTGTTATGTTGGATTGAATATTGTATTTGAGATCACTTGATGTATGTCTTGCATATGGATAGCCATGGTGACAATGGGGTGTTCTTTTGATTTACTTGATATATGTTATGGTACTCAACTTGCGGATTCTCGAGGTGACATTGGGGTAAACGATGCATAGGGGTTGATGCACGTTCTTTTCCCACTTTCTCCCATAGAAAGCTTAGGATACTCCTTGAAGTTCTTTGTGCTGGATTGAATATGATGAATCTGAATTTGTTTGATGCATGTAAAATAATTAACCCATGGATACTTGAGCTGACATTGGAGTATCTAGGTGATATTAGGGTTAATTGATATGTATTATAGGTGTTATTCTAGTACAAACTCTAGGGCTGTTTGTGACACTTATAGGAATAGCTCAAAAGATTGATAGAAAAGAATAACTTTGAGGTGGTTCCCTGCCTACAACAACTTCTTCTTATGTTCTCAACTAAAAAGAACTTTGGAGTGATTCTTTGTTTCACATTGAGGGATGGTCATATGATTCTACTATGTTAGCATTGTTGAGAGATTGCACTACTCAAAGTATGAACCATAGGCCTTGTTTCTAAGCATTAGTATACCGTTTTCTCGTTGCTTACTAATTTTTACCTTTCTATATTTATTTATGAAAATTATAAAAATCTATTTCTACTATCCATACTACACTTGTATCACCATCTCTTCACTGAACTAGTGCACCTATACAATTTACCATTGTAGGTCTGTTGGGGACACAAGAGACTTCTTGTATTTGATTGTAGGGTTGCTTGAGAGAGACCATCTTCATCCTACATATCCCCTGGATTGATAAACCTTAGTTCATTCACTTGAAGGAAATTTGTTGTTGTCCTACAAAACTCCGCAGTTCGAGGCCCAACAATGTCTACAACAGTAAAGTTGCATAGTAGACATCACACGAAATGCTTCAAGATCTGCAAGCTCAAATATTTGATCTACAAAACCAAAATTGTGATTAGAAATCATGTTTCAACTTGATGAGTATAGTTGCGTATTTCAAGATCCCAAAGACCAGCTCTTACTTCTTCAACAGGGACCCTATGCCATTGAAGATGGAGGATAAACCTACCACATCATCACCGTTATCACCCAAGAAGGACACCCGAGTACATAGGTATGGGCATGATAATCCCCAAGCACAAGGAATCATCGTAGCAATTTAAAAATATGAAAGTGTTAAGTAGGGAGTGTCAAACCAAAAGGAGCTAAAGGTAAGATCAATATTCTCTCAAGTCCTATCTACCACCGATACGACTCTACATACACCGAACATTTGCTTCTATATAGTAACCACGTTTTGGGTATAGAGAGGATAGATTGGCATGATATTGGGGAACAAAAATATGAAAATAATTGTTGCACTAAATAGAGTTAGAATATATTATAATATATTAGAAATAGCGAGTATGGAATAATGATGGTATAGTGTGTGGAATCATCCTAGGCTCTTGATAACAAGATCAGTAATCATTCTTGCATTTTTATATGAGGGAGAGGCATGACCTAACATACTTTCCATACTTTGATCATATGAACCTATGATTGTGTCTTTAGAAAGAATCTTCAACTACAAGAAATCATTAAGTTAAACCCAACCATAGCATTAAACATCAAGTGCCCTTTACTCCCATACGCAGAAAACTCCCTTACTCGGGTGTAAGCTTTTGTCACTGTAGCCACCCACTATAAATGAATCATGAACATGTTGCAAACCCTACAACAAGGATTCCCTCAGGTGTGCCATGCACGAAAGGCACAATAGGACAACACCAAAACAAAACATACACTCAAATCACTCAAGACCATCAATCAACCCAAAGGACAACATCGATCTACTCAAACATCATAGGATGGCAACACATCATTAATTAATAATATATGGGATAAAACACAATGTTCAAGTAGGGGATTATAGCGGGGTGCAGGAGAGTGGACTGCTGAAAAGGCATGAGCAAGGTGATGGACAAGGTGATGTTGATGAATACGATCACCCCGACAATGGCTCCCCTGGTGGCACTCCGCCGCCGCCAGAAGAGAGGGGGAGAGAGTCTCCCCCTTAGTCTTCCTCCTCCATGGCTTCTCCCCATCTAGGGAGAGATTCTCCCTATGGTCCTTGTTTGTCATGGCACCCAGAGGGGCGAGAGCCCCTCCGATATTGGATCTTTGATGACCCAAAAGTGTAGGGGATCTATCGTAGTCCTTTCGATAATTAAGAGTGTCGAAGCCAACGAGGAGCAGAAGGAAATGACAAGCGGTTTTCAGTAAGGTATTCGCTGCAAGCACTAAAATTATCTGTAAGTGCTAGTTTTTTGATAAGGTAATTTGTAACGGGTAGCAAGTAACAAATGTAACAATGGTGCAGCAAAGTGGCCCAATCATTTTTGTAGAAAAGGACAAGCCTAGATAAACTCTTATATAAAGAAAAGCTCTCCCGAGGACACATGGAGTTTTACGTCAAGCTAGTTTTCATCATGCTCATATGATTCGCGATCGTTACTTTGATAATTTAATATGTGGGTGGACCGGTGCTTGGGTGCTGCTCTTACTTGGACAAACATCCCACTTATGGTTAACCTCTCCCGCAAGCATCCACAACTACGAAATAAGAATTCACTACAGGAATCAGCTTCTTTGCCGTCTGCCATCACAGAGGGCAAAGACAAAATCCCGGACGGCAAAGACAAAACAGCAGACGGCAAAGATTCTCACGGCCGGCAAAATTTCCGCGTCAGCCTACGACGGCATAGGACCTTCTTTGCCGTCTGCCCCCCAAAGCGGACGGCAAAGCTCTTTGCCGTCGGCTTTCCTTAGGAGCAGTCGGCAAAGTGCTCGAGACGGCATCCGCCAGGCGTTGCCTCCGTTAGGGGTTAACGGAGGCTTTGCCGTCTGCCTCCCCCTTTATCTTTGCCTTCTGCCTCCCCCTTTATCTTTGCCGTCAGCCTCCTCCTCATCCCCCCCTCTACTCTTTTCCGTCTGCATCCCCCTTCATCTTTGCCATCTGCCTCCTCCTCCCCTCCCCCCTCCACTCTTTGCCGTCTACCTCCCCCCTCCACTCTTTGCTGTCTGCCTCCTCCTCCCCCCTCCTTTGTGCCCTCTTCTTTGCCGTCTGCCCACCCTGGAGGCTTACGGCAAAGAGCCTATATAGACACCCCAGGATGCACAGCTGGGTGCCATGTGGCACCTTTGCCATCTGCCAGCTGATGGCACAGGTCTTTGCCATCAGCTGGCAGACGACAAAGAGCCCATATAGTACCTGTTTTTTTTGTTTTATATTATTTCACAGCACACACACACACACACACACAAACACACACACACACACATATATATATATATACATTTGACAGCACATTTATATAATTCACCACACATATATGATATATAGTTCACCACACATATACTTGCCAACACATATATATATAATTCACCACACATATATGATATACATATAAATCAATGTACATCCCCATATATCGAAAGAACCAACATACAAAGTATTGCACTATTTATCCATATATACATATACATATAGTTCGACATTGTTCATCAACTCAAATGAAAACTAGATGATATACATATAAAGTTCATCCATCGACATTGTGCAACTCCATGAATGCCAGTTTCCATGCATGTAGTATATCCAATCTGCAAAAATGTGAATAAGAAAGTCAGAAGAAGAACAAAATATGATGTTTTCAGCTAATTATGTCATTTTTAGCGGAAAACAAGCTAAGAATATAATATTCATGATCTAACCAAGGTTCTTATGCCATTTTTAGCTTATTATGGAATTTTGGAGCTAAATGGGTTAATTAAAGCAAGGATAATATGAAAGACGAGAAGACAGAGAAGGAGGAGAAGGAGGAGAAGGAGGAGGAGGAGAAGGACTAGAAGGTCCTTGGCCTTCTCCTCCTCCTCCTCCTCCTCCATCTCCTTCTTCTCTTCTTCTTCTTCTTCTTCTTTCTTTTCATTTTGCCTAATTCTTCTCCTCTTCTCCTCTTGTTGGGGCTAAATTACCTAATTATGTCTTTTTGGAGCTAAATGGGTTAATTACCCCAATTTAGAGGAAAACAAGCTAAGTATATAATATTCATGAGCTAACCAAGGTTCTTATGCCATTTTGAGCTTATTATGGTATTTTGGAGCTAAATGGGCTAATTATGTCATTGTTGGGGAAATTAAAGCAAGGATAACATGAAAGAGGAGAAGAAAGAGGAGGAGGAGGAGAAGAAGAAGAAATCAAGAATAAGGAGGAGAAGGAGGAGGAGGAGAAGGATTAGAAGGTCCTTGGCCTTCTCCTTCTCCTCCTCCTCCTTCTTCTCCTTCTCTTCTTCTTCTTCTTCTTTCTTTTCATTTTGCCTATTTATTCTCCTCTTCTCCTCTTGTTGGAGCTAAATTATCTAATTATGTCTTTTTGGAGCTTAATGGGCTAATTATCCCATTTTAGAGAAAAACAAGCTAAGAATATAATATTCATGAGCTAACAAAGGTTCTTATGCCATTTTGAGCTTATTATGGTATTTTGGAGCTAAATGGGCTAATTATGTCATTGTTGGGTTAATTAAAGCAAGGATAATATGAAAGAGGAGAAGAAAGAGGAGGAGGAGGAGAACAAGAAGAAATCAAGAAGAAGGATGAGAAGGAGGAGAAGGAGGAGGAGGAGAAGGACTAGAAGGTCATTGGCCGTCTCCTCCTCCTCCTCCTCCTCCTCCTTCTGCTTCTTCTCTTCTTCTTCTTCTTCTTCTTCTTTCTTTTCATTTTGCCTATTTCTTCTCCTCTTCTGCTCTTGTTGGAGCTAAATTACCTAATTATGTCTTTTTGGAGCTAAATGGGTTAATTATCCCATTTTAGAGGTAAACAAGCTAAGTATATAATATTCATGAGCTAACCAAGGTTCTTATGCCATTTTGAGCTTATTATGGCATTTTGGAGCAAAATGGGCTAATTATGTCATTGTTGGGGAAATTAAAGAAAGGTTAATACGAAATAGGAGAAGAAAGAGGAGGAGGAGCAGGAGAAGAAGATATCAAGAAGAAGGAGGAGAAGGAGGAGAAGGAGGAGGAGGAGAAGGACTAGAAGGTCCTTGGCCTTCTCCTTCTCCTCCTCCTCCTTCTCCTTCTTCTCTTCTTCTTCTTCTTCTTCTTCTTTCTTTTCATTTTGCCTATTTCTTCTCCTCTTCTCCTCTTGTTGGAGCTAAATTACCTAATTATGTCTTTTTGGAGCTAAATGGGTTAATTATCCCATTTTAGAGGAAAACAAGCAAAGTATATAATATTCATGAGCTAACCAAGGTTCTTATGCCATTTTTAGCATATTATGGTATTTTGGAGCTAAATGGGCTAATTATGTCATTGTTGGGTAAATTAAAGCAAGTATAATATGAAAGAGGAGAATAAAGAGGAGGAGGAGTAGAAGAAGAAGAAATCAAGAAGAAGGAGGAGAAGGAGGAGAAGCAGGAGGAGGAGAAGGACTAGAAGGTCATTGGCCTTCTCCTCCTCCTCCTTCTCCTTCTTCTCTTCTTCTTCTTCTTCTTTCTTTTCATTTTGCCTATTTCTTCTCCTCTTCTCCTCTTGTTGGATCTAAATTACTAAATTATGTCTTTTTAAAGCTAAATGGGCTAATTATCCCATTTTATAGGAAAACAAGCTAAGTATATAATATTCATGAGCTAACCAAGGTTCTTATGCCATTTTGAGCTTATTATGGTATTTTGGAGCTAAATGGGCTAATTATGTCATTATTGGGTTAATTAAAGCAAGGATAATATCAAAGAGGAGAAGAAAGAGGAGGAGGAGAAGAAGAATAAGAAATCAAGAAGAAGGAGGAGAAGGAGGAGAAGGAGGAGGAGGAGAAGGACTAGAAGGTCCTTGGCCTTCTCCTCCTCCTCCTCCTTCTCCTTCTTCTCTTCTTCTTCTTCTTCTTCTTCTTCTTCTTTCTTTTCATTTTGCCTATTTCTTCTCCTCTTCTCCTCTTGTTGGAGCTAAACTACCTAATTATGTCTTTTTGGAGATAAATGAGTTAATTATCCCATATTAGAGGACTACAAGCTAAGTATATAATATTCATGAGCTAACCAAGGTTCTTATACCATTTTGAGCTTATTATGGCATTTTGGAGCTAAATGGGCTAATTATGTCATTGTTGGGGAAATTAAAGCAAGGATAATATGAAATAGGAGTAGAAAGAGGAGGAGGAGGATAAGAAGAAGAAATAAAGAACGAGGAGAAGGAGGAGAAGGACTAGAAGGTCCTTGGCCTTCTCCTCCTCCTCCTCCTCCTCCTCCTTCTCCTTCTTCTCTTCTTCTTCTTCTTCTTCTTTCTTTTCATTTTGCCTCTTTCTTCTCCTCTTATCCTCTTGTTGGAGCTAAATTACCTAATTATGTCTTTTTGGAGCTAAATGGGCTAATTATCCCATTTTAGAGGAAAACAAGCTAAGTATATAATATTCATTAGCTAACCAAGGTTCTTATGCCATTTTGAGCTTGTTATGGTATTTTGGAGCTAAATGGGCTAATTATGTTGTTGTTGGGTTAATTAAAGCAAGGATAATATGAAAGAGGAGAAGAAAGAGGAGGAGGAGGAGAAGAAGAAGAAATCAAGAAGAAGGAGGAGAAGGAGAAGGAGGAGGAGGAGGAGAAGGACTCGAAGGTCCTTGGCCTTCTCCTCCTCCTCCTCCTCCTCCTCCTTCTCCTTCTTCTCGTCTTCTTCTTCTTCTTCTTCTTTCTTTTCATTTTTCCTATTTCTTCTCCTCTTATTCTCTTGTTGGAGCTAAATTACCTAATTATTTCTTTTTGGAGCTAAATGGGCTAATTATCCCATTTTAGAGGAAAACAAGCTAAGTATATAATATTCATGAGCTAACCAAGGTTCTTATGCCATTTTGAGCATATTGTGGTATTTTGGAGCTAAATGGTCTAATTATGTCATTGTTGGGTTAATTAAAGCAAGGATAATATGAAAGAGGAGAAGAAAGAGGAGGAGGAGGAGAAGAAGAATAAATCAAGAAGAAGGAGGAGAAGGAGGAGAAGGCGGAGGAGGGGAATGACTAGAAGGTCCTTGGCCTTCACCTCCTCCTCCTTCTTGTTCTTCTCTTCTTCTTCTTCTTCTTCTTCTTCTTTCTTTTCATTTTGCCTATATCTTCTCCTCTTCTCCTCTTGTTGGAGCTAAATTACCAAATTATGTCTTTTTAGAGCTAAATGGGCTAATTATCCCATTTTAGAGGAAAACAAGCTAAGTATATAATATTCATGAGCTAACCAACGTTCTTATGCCATTTTGAGCATATTGTGGTATTTTGGAGCTAAATGGTCTAATTATTTCATTGTTGGGTTAATTAAAGCAAGGATAAATATGAAAGAGGACAAGAAAGAGGAGGAGGAGGAGAAGAAGAAGAAATCAAGAAGAGGGAGGAGAAGGAGGAGAAGGAGGAGGAGGAGAATGACTAGAAGGTCCTTGGCCTTCTCCTCCTCCTCCCTCTCCTTCTTCTCTTCTTCTTCTTCTTCTTCTTCTTCTTCTTTCTTTTCATTTTTCCTATTTCTTCTCCTCTTCTCCTCTTGTTGGAGCTAAATTACCAAATTATGTCTTTTTAGAGCTAAATGGGCTAATTCTCCCATTGTAGAGGAAAACAAGCTAAGTATATATAATTCATGGGCTAACCAAGGTTCTTCTGCCATTTTGAGCTTATTATGGTATTTTGGAGCTAAATGGGCTAATTATGTCATTGTTGCGTTAATTAAAGGAAGGATAATATGAAAGAGGAGAAGAAAGAGGAGGAGGAGGAGGAGAAGAAGAAGAAATCAAGAAGAAGGAGGAGAAGGAGGAGAAGGAGGAGAAGGAGGAGGAGGAGATGGACTAGAAGGTCCTTGGACTTCTCCTCCTCCTCCTCCTCCTCCTCCTCCTCCTTCTCTTCTTCTTCTTCTTCTTCTTCTTCTTCTTTCTTTTCATTTTTCCTATTTCTTCTCGTCTTCTCCTCTTGTTGGAGCTAAATTACCTAATTATGTCTTTTTGGAGCTAAATGGGCTAATTATCCCATTTTAGAGGTAAACAAGCTAAGTATATAATATTCATGAGCTAACCAAGGTTCTTATGCCATTTTGAGCTTATTATGGTATTTTGGAGCTAAATGGGCTAATTATGTCATTGTTGGGTTAATTAATGCAAGGATAATATGAAAGAGGAGAAGAAATAGGAGGAGGAGAAGAAGAAGAAAAAATCAAGAAGAAGGACGAGAAGGACTAGAAGGTCCTTGGCCTTCTCCTCCTCCTCCTCCTCCTTCTTCTCTTCTTCTTATTCTTCTTCTTTCTTTTCATTTTGCCTATTTATTCTCCTCTTCTCCTCTTGTTGGAGCCAAATTACCTAATTATGTCTTTTTGGAGCTAAATGGGTTAATTATCCCATTTTAGAGGAAAACAAGCTAAGTATATAATATTCATGAGCTAACCAAGGTTCTTATGTGTAACATCCCAAAATTATAAATTTTGGAATGTTAATATAATTATTATTAAATTGTTTGTTGGTTGCCTGAGTGATTGAAACTTGTGTGAAATTTGAAACTTTTCGAAACTTTTGAATGAGAGGGAATAAAATGACTTTCCCCTTCTCCGGTGAATTCAAATTCAATCTTTTAAAAGCAACGAGAGAAGATGACATGACTTCTTCAACTATAAAGAATTTGAACGGAGATATTTGCATTTGAATTCTCTTGCATTTTTATTTGTTTTCTTCGTGCAAGAAATGCCGGGAAATACTTTCCGTCAAACAGAAAAGAGAGGAGGAACATGACCCTCAAACCCACGGGCATTTTGAAAGTTGTTTGAACCCTAAAACTTAGAGGGTCATTTGAAAATTACTTGCAAAAGAAAATAAACCTTTTAGGCAATTTTGTGAAAATAATTGTTTCTGAAGTTTTTATTTTTGCCGTGGAAAAATGCCCATCATCTATATTTTATTTTTCTGATAATTTTAGTATATAGAAACTCTTTATTTCGAATTGATTTGTTTTCCTTTTTGTCGTTTTAGTTTCCTAGTTTTAAAAATAGGAAAGGAATCACTTTTAAATGGAAATAAAAGCTGGCCCATTAAGCACTTTCCTATTCTAGCCCAACAGGAGATCATCTTCTTCCTTTGTCTCTCTCACGTCACAAAGATTTTTCCTTCCATGGACACAGGAATCCCCACCTCCGGGATTCGCGAAGCTCTTTCCCTCCCAGCACCTCCCCTCGCCCCTATAAGAACCCCCACACCCTCCTCTATCCATTTTCCTCAAGAACCATACCTCTCCTCGCCTCTATCCGCAGCCCCCGCCTCGCAGGAGTTCAACTTCAACAGGAACTCGCCGGAGGTCCTGCTGCCTCCTCCCGTCGCCCCACGCCCCGCCGGCACCACCAACCTTCGGCCGGAGCCCTCCTCCCCCGCCTGGACCCCTCCGCTGCCTCGGCCGGCTACCGGAGCCACCTTCCCGTCTTCTTCTCCAACTTCGGCGACTAACTCCGGTGAGATTCACGAAATCCCGTATTGCAGTTTTTTCTGAAAATTGCAATCTTAGAAAATTCATATCTATTAGTCTATAACTCCGAATTAGGTGATTCTTTTTGCGTTGAATCACAAATTTTATCCAGTTTCTGCAGATATATAATTTTTCTATGTTTGGGTTTATAAAAATTGAGTTAGATCAGATTTGAATTAAAGCTTGTTTTGCTTATTCCGGGATTTTAAAAATAGCTTTTAATTTGATTCTTTTTGCTGCTGCTTCCTATTGATCATATCTTTCAGTAGTTTAAGTTTCAATTGTTTTAAAATATTTTTAATTGGGTTTTTTACCAAAACAGATTTTGTTTTAGTTCTTTTAGGATTATAGCTATTTCTTTTTCTATATTTGTTTTTAAATTAGTTTCTTTTATATTTGAGAAAGTTTATATTTGGTTTTAAGTTAGTTAACAGTAGTTTTGCAACAAGTTTTTATTTTTTTATATTTGTTATCATGAAATCAATTCTAGTTCCTTAGTAACTTGCGATTGGTTTCTACACTGTTTCAAATCCCGTTTGGGAATACTTTCAAAAGGTTTTGTGAAAAATACTTTATTTTATCTTAGTTAGATTTATGTCTTAGTTCCGTGTTATTATTTTCTGTTAGACAAAACCATTTAGTGTTTGACGTAGTAGAAAACTCCCTAGTCTTATTTGAAGTTTCTTTCAGATTTCTATTCGCTCTCTCTTTTGTTTTGATTGCTAGAATGAATGCTAGTATGTGTGCTTATGTGAATGATATGTTTTCTATATAGATTTCATCGGAGAGTGACGAGTAGTCTATCAAGTTATTTTCTCGAGGAATTTCTTCTTCGTCAACATCACAGGCAAGTCACTTTGATCATACTATCACCCATGTTTTATGCATTGTAGTTCTACCATCCTATGCCCAATTGCATGCTACCTAGGTACTTGGAAACTTTAGCATAAGTTGTAGTATCATGTGGTAGGAACACAACAACCCCGATACTTGGCCCGCGGACGACAATTTCTTAATGCTATGCTTGAGTAGACGGGCTATCGGTTGAGTGTATACCACGAGTGATGCGAGGTTGATATAATAATCAAGACCGGACTAAGACAAGATTTTCAAGACCTCGGACGCAATGCAACACTGGGTGAAGGACGGTTGATCGGCTCCCTGGAAAACCCAGTGGATGCCCGGGATGCTGGAGAGGCCATGTCATCCTGCGGAAAGCTTCACCCAGGCTCAAAGAGACGGACGGATATTTTCAAGACCCAAGGCTTACCTGCACAGCCACAAGTCATTATGGGCTCTGGCTTGGTTGGACAACGCGGCGACTCTGGACAAGCGGTGCTAGCAGATGTAGACGAACGGTAGGAATGGATGGGCACCGACGGGGATTCAGAGGGACCCGTTGAAAGACCATGTTTTGATCATCCGGTCTTCAAACACCCTGAAGTGCGAGGACATACTCGGAGGCGATCAAATCTTGTGGGGAACGTGTGCAAAACTCTACACAGTACTCAAACCTAATCGATTAGCCGTGTCCACGGTCATGGACAACTTGAGCCAAAGGAACTGAAGTTATCTGAAATTCTCAACACAAATAATAATATTGATGTGGGAATTATTGACAACTCGGGTACGAGAACTGGTTGGCGGAACCATCTCGTTAACAACCAACAATGTAGTAACATTTTGCTTTTAGCCCTCTCTTGATGTAGGAGAAAACTTGCTTTTTCGCTAAAAACTTATAGCCCCACCTGCCATATATGCATATAGTATAGATGATTACTTTTCACCCCTCTCTTATGTGACTTGCCGGCATATTCAATATGCTGACCTACACGGCAGCAACGTCTTATGTTGCAGATATTTTTCTTCGACGAGTAAGAGTACGATCCAGGGTTACGGTCTACACTCAACTTGCCGTTGGTGTTTATTGGGACTCCACTCCCTTGACTGCTTCCGCTGAGATATTTAAGGTATATATCAGATTTACGCTATTTACATGTGATTGCACTTTGATATATACATTGATGTACTGTGTGTGCCAGCATACTGATCCAGGGATGGCACAGAAACACAGAGGCTTGACTCGTCTTGAGTCGGGTCGCTACATTATGCCATTTTGAGCTTATTATGGTATTTTGGAGCTAAATGGGCTAATTATTTCATTGTTGGGGAAATTAAAGCAAGGACAATATGAAAGAGGAGAAGAAAGAGGAGGAGGCGGAGGAGGAGGAGAAGAAGAATAAATCAAGAAGAAGGAGGAGAAGGAGGAGGAGAAGGACTAGAAGGTCATTGGCCTTCTCATCCTTCTCCTCCTCGTCCTCCTCCTCCTCCTTCTCCTCCTTCTCCTTCTTCTCTTCTTCTTCTTCTTCTTCTTTCTTTTCATTTTTCCTATTTCTTCTCCTCTTGTTGGAGCTGAATTACCTAATTATGTCTTCTTGGAGCTAAATGGGGTAATTATCTCATTTTAGAGGAAAACAAGCTAAGTTTGGAGGAGAAACTTACCGTAGTGGTCATCAAGGAGGAGAAACACCACGGTTGCTCGCGGCGGCTTTGTTTGGAGACGGTTGCCCTGGAGAAGGGTCGTGCGATGCCACTCGGGAGTTATTCTGCAGAGAAGATATTAATAGTTTATAATGAAACTCACCGTGCCAATCGAAGATAAGACGGGCATTGCCAGAGGGACTTGACCGCTCTTCTCGCACAGACCCTGAAGAGTGGGTCGTATTAGTTAGTAATGAAACATACATTACACACATGATTTGGCTAATGTGAAAAAAACATACCACAAAAAGATCGTACAAGGCCCGTTGACCCGCCTCATTCCGGGCCCTCTCCTCCTCAAGCAATCGTGCCGTGGTCTGGTCCCTCTCATCAAGAGCAGCCTGACGAGCAGCCTGGCTTGCCAATCTCTCTTTCTCAAGAGCAGCCTGGTTTGCCGCTCTCTCTTTCTGAAGAGCAGCCTGAAACACCATTCCTCGTTACCACACTAATGATCTATGGTGACACACATAATGAAATGGATGAAAGTGTTCTTAGTCCGTACAACTAACCTTGATGGCAAGTTCGACTGGCCGTGGACGACGCGTTATCTCAGGACAGCTGCTCGACTGGCGCACCTTGATGTCCGGAAGAGTGAGTGCACAATGTATTATCCCATCTCCAATGGCCATCGAGCCATGGGGCCTCCCGCCACAAGATATCATCACCAGCTCTGGATCCAAAGGTTCCTCGCTAGGGTTAAAGTCATCCCCTTTCGTAGCCTTCCCCGCGTCCCTGTATGCCACGAGCTTCTAGTGGGATGATATGTTGGTGAAGTTATTGGGATCATCCAGGTCAGACTCAGAGAATGCCTTCGCCTTCTTGTACGAGGCAGTATGGGCCATGCCATAAAGGTCGTACAAGTGTGGCATCTCAGTCTTATTATGATGCGCCTAAAAGAGAGGAACAAAATATTAGCATCAAGAATGAATTGCATGAATCATGAACCAAATCACATACCCAATTTCGTCCAAACTTAAGTAATTTGGCGCTGCCTTGATGGTGTGGCACACCAACCATTTGGCTACGCCGATCCTTCGCATTCTCGTGGACGGCTCGCCAGCTGCCTATGCACCACTCATCAACCAACGCCTCCCAACAATCCATCTTATCCGCATACCATCTCGGGGGCACCTGTAAGTTATTAGAAAGAATTTTCAGCGCTACGCCTATGAATGAAATCAAGAAAACTACGTAGAAGGACTTAAGAATAGGTAATTACCTTCATGTATTGCTCCTTCTTCAGAAACTTTCCGCGGCAATCCTTCTTCTGCTTCTTAATACCATGCGTGGCGTAGTAATCTCGAATAGCCTGCGGCCGAGCCTCGTGGCGCAAGTTCTGTAGTAACCGCCTACACTCGGCCTCGAGAACCATGGCCGCCTCCTCCTCATATCCATCCTCACACCTATAGAAGGTCTGCAATCAAACGTGAAAACACCGATTAGTACAATAATTAGCTATATTGTTAATTTTAGATTCCGTAAAAGGATAATTTACCCAAAAGCTCTTGATCACCATCTCGGCCCTTGTGTGGCACAAGACACCATCTATAATCTCCTCCGGCAGGGCCTGCGCAGCCTGGTAGTGCTCCCAGGTAAATACTAGTGTAGGAACCTGACCCTCACCAGGCAACGTGACAAACCTCGGGAAATTTGTCCGGCAAAGCACACCAAGGACGAGTTCGGCCTGTGGACTCCAAGAGGGTGTACCCATCCCCTGCAGTATGATAAGGTCAACGCATTAGATATTTGAACAAACTTGAAGGCAAAAGCTAAAAAAAGGGTAAATGTACTTATCTATCTCCTTCAGGTTTAACCACCGGCCTCTGTTCGCGGGTAGCCGGGGCGACCGGGAGACATGTACTACCACGCTTGTACATGGTGGCCCCGTCCACCTGCACATCGCCCTCACTATCCGTAAGCTCATCCCCGCCATCCCCGCCCCCTGAGCCACCTGGACCCTCGGTCCAATCCGGCAACTCGGTACGATCCGGCCAGGTCTCCCATCCGGGCCTCTCCACATCGGGTGAAGCCTCCAGAACCGTAGTCTCCTCCGGCTGCTCCTGGGCCGAATGCACCTCGACCCGAGGCTGCTCCTGGACCGGAGTCTCATGGGACGAATGCCCGTCAACAACAGGCTCCTGGAACGGAGTCCCCGTAGCCTCCTCCGCAAACGGGTTGACCATACTAGTCCTATGCTCGGGTGAATGAGCTGGTGGTGGTGGCGAGGACGGCTCAACAGTCCTCCTGGATCTTCCGCGACCACCACCTCTCCCTGTACCCTTCCCCTTCTTCCCTACCCGACCAGCACCTCTCCTAGTGGGCAATGTCGCCGACGAAGAATAACCCACGGGTGGTGTCGACAGACTGTCTGCCAAGGCTCTACGGAGAGATAGGGGTGGAAGGGAAGTACCACCCCTCGTGCGGGGCGCGTGGGAAGAACTCGTCGAGCGATCTGGACCAGCGCCCACCATCTTTCCACACCTGGTGACCTGCCATGATAAAGATTAAAAGAAATTAGTACAACATACAAAAATTGAATAACTGACATGAATAATAATGTGTAAATGAATAATAAAGATTAAAATATATATAATTTAAGTTTTGAATCTTACAAATTAATAATCATCATCAATAAATGCATCATCATCATCACTATCACGCATGTCTTCATGAATGACGTGCTCGTCGGGTTCAACGGCGTGAAGTTGTGAAAGGCCTTCCTTTAATCTTTGAAGCATTGACAGGTCATCCGCATCAGTAACCTCTACGAGTTCCAGGTCTTCTGGTTCCGGCTCAGGGCTGGAGTCGGTTTCATTGTCGCTGTCTACTTCCATGTTCTTGGGTGAAGCAGAGCGGTTCTTGAAACGTTTCTTGGAAAGACGTGTTTCTTGGAAGAATTCTCCATCGTATGTGTCTGGGTTAATGTGAGGTTCATAATCCTGTTCATTTGGGAGAGATGGTCTGACATGTGGCGGCACTTCATAAACAACATACCAACCTTCCAGATTCTTATCCGTTTGGCATGCCCACGGTAGATAGAAAACTTGGGTCGCCTGTTGAGCCGCAATATAGACATCGGGAACATCTAAATGGGTGTTTGGATTGATTTCGACTAGTCCTATATGTTCCTGAGTCCTTCTAGTCTTTTTCGGCTAGAACCAATAACATTTGAAGACTACGACGTTCGGTGGGTTTTCATCATAGAATTGAAGTTCATAAATTGCTTGAACTCTTCCATAATACTCGATAACACCTTCGCCGATAGCAGAGACACCACAATTTGTAGATTTCCGGTCGGGCATAGATAGCTCTTTGCCAAAGGTATGAAAGAGATACCCGTTGATGTTGTATTTCTCAAATAAACGGACCTTATAGTCAAAACCATTAGCGATTTGTCTCAATTCGGCATCCATAGACTCTGAATTAGCCTACAAGTTTAATACGAAACGGTTGTTGCATTAGCCGCAAGTTAGACCAAGAATGAAATGGTCCATTATTGATAATTACCGTTTGTTTGAACCAAGAGATGAAACCGGGATAGCAGCCTCCTGTCTTTGACAGAAGCTCATACTCTTCGACGGAATCATTTTCGATCACCGCTCAATCCGAGAATTTGACGACGTAATGGCTATTTGAAATATCCGGGAATAAGAGCAGTTCAAATGAATTAGAAGTTACGGAAAAATGCGCCGAGAACTCACTCGATGTACGGCCGCACTTCTGTTAGGTTGTTGAAGATATACAACAAAATGTTCCGCCATTCTTCGACATCCAACGTTATTGGTTTCGAAGCACCGGCTGGTGCGAGCTTCCCTTTGAATAGGCTGAGGTTGGACCCACCTTTTTTAGGGTCTGCATCATTGTGCCGAGGCTTCGGATTATGCAAATGATGATTTTTGGCTTCGTAGTCTGCTGTCACAAAGTTTTCCACCTCCTCAGTAATGAATGCCTCAGCCATCGATGCTTCAATTCTATGCTTATTTTTACATTTAGTTCGAAGGGTCTTCTGCATCCTCTCAGTTGCATAGCACGAAGGATCTTGCACGGGCCCACCCAATCTTGCATCGGTCGGTAGATGTAAAATCAAATGCTGCATTGGATTAAAGAAGCCCGATGGAAAGATCTTCTCTAACTTGCACAACAACTCCGGTGCAAACTCCTCCATGTCTTCTACCACGCCAGGCGACAATTCTTTCGCACAAAGAACACGGAAGAAATAGCTCAGCTCCGCTAGTACTAGCCATTCATCCTCAGGAATAAAGCCACGTAACATCACCGGCATTACCCGCTCTAGCCATATGTGCGAATCATGACTCTTGAGACCAAAGATTTTTAATTTTTCAAGACTCGCTCCCCTCTTTAGATTCGCTGCATACCCATCGGGGAACATCAAGTGCATTTTGACCCACAAGATAATTTCCCTCATAGCTGGCCTTCCAAGATTGAACCAGGCCTTTGGCTTCGACCACTTCTGCTTTCCTTTGCCTTCTCGCATGTTTTGTAACGGTCTATGACATAGTGTCTCTTGATCGACTCTAGCCTTAATATTATCCTTTGTCTTCCCATCTATGTCGAACAATGTACAAAAAATAGCTTCTCCGATATTCTTTTCAGTGTGCATCATGTCGATATTGTGTGGAAGAAGGAGGTCTTTGAAGTAAGGCAGATCCCAAAAGCATGGCTTGTGAGTCCAGGCGTGTTTTGAATTATACCCCTTGAAATACCCTGGACGCTCTGGATCAGGTTGATGGGGTTATAGTCTTAGGGTAGGGTCATAGGCCTGCCCTATAAGTCCTACCCATGGACTACCCTTCATAAGGGATAAGGCCCTTAGTCAGTTCCGACTGAATTAAGGACTTCCCATCATCCAGTCGGTGACGAATCCTCCAACACCCAGCCGGAGATGAGCATTCAGAGTGTATCAAACTAACCGACTGGATTCCACTCTGTGCATCGTAACCCCCCTGGAGGGAAATGGTCATACGTTTCCATGTGCCTTTATTCGCATTTAAGACGTATGTTACACGTAACGTAGGCATTTATTCCCCACTACTCCACCCCTGTGCACCGAACCATTGTGAAGGGCAGCGCACTCTATATAAGCCACCCTTCCCCACTGGTGCAGGGGTTAGCAATTCACTGTAATCCATATTCCACTCGACAAGAAGCTCCCAGAGCACTGAGACGTAGGGCTATTACCTCCACCGTAGAGGGGCCTGAACTCATACAACCTCGCCGTAGCTAAGGCTCTTCCCATCCTTTCGTACCCTACACATCTACTGTCAGACTTATACCCACGACAGTTGGCGCCCACCGTGGGGCAGGCATCGAAGCGACTTCCGGTGAGTTTGCGACTAAATCTTTTCGTCATGTCATCCGGTGGAGATTTGAGCATGGGTCACGAGATCCTCTTCGGTGCTCTCTCCTTCGTCGTCGACGATTCGGCGTGGCTTCGGGATGCCCCTGTCGACGTCGAGGCGCTCCCCCATCGCAGGGCTACGCACTTCCGTGCCGGTGCCCGCGGTATTCTTCTTCTCCAGCAGTTGGCTCCGGTGTTGACCTTCGCCGCCGTCACGCGCCGCAACAAGCGGTCCCGTCGTCCGCGGCTCCAGCGTTGGGTGCAACACGCCCAGGCGCGCCAGAACGCGACTTCACAAGTGGCGGTCCTAGAGTCGGTTGTGGTTGCCCCGCCGTCCCAGCGCTCGGACTTGGTTCCGACTGAGTTTCCTTCTGAGTAATTGGGTCGCGGGCTTGCAGCAGAAGTGCACATGGACAACTCCCATGAAAGTCCCCGCCAAGCTGGCTGGAACGAGCACGAGATCGGCGAAACATCCGGCGCTCGCCGTCCGCCCCACCATTCTGCCAGTCGGCACACTCGGCGGAGCAACGTGGAGGTGTTCCGCACACCCATCCTCAACTTGGCTGCCGCCGCCAAGACAGCCGATTCCCTTCAGCGGACTGATTCAGAGGCTGGCAAGGGGATCGAGAAAATCTGCGCCCTGCTGCACACGGCGCAGCAGCAAAATTTGGCGGTCTCCCAGTCGCACAACAGGATCCACAACAGTTCTGTTCATGCGAACACGCATCGGTCAGTTCACAGCCCTGGTTCTCATCAGCGACACAGGGGAGGCAGCCGTTCCATAAATCCCGAAGATCGTAACCGTTCACGCACCCCTCCGAGGGGTGGGCCCTACGGGCCCCGACATCATGATGATCGGCGTTCAATCGGTGACACTTACGATCTAAGGCCCGACGCGAGAGGGCATATCGCCCAGCGGAGGGTCGACAGGGGCCTAGCCCACCGCGATGGTCACGATATGGACCGTCCGAGTGGAAGGAGGACCATCGTCTCTGGTCCCGAGTGTTTCAGTTGAGCCATCTGGTCGGCTGACATCCCTCCCAACTTCCGATTGGTCACGGGGATCAACAAGTTTACAGGAGAATCCAAGCCAGAAACGTGGTTGGACGACTACCGAGTGGCGGTCCAGATCGGAGGAGGGGACGACCACGTCGCCATGAAGCACCTCCCTCTGATGCTCGACGGCTCGGCACGAGCGTGGCTGAACCAATTGGCTCCCTCAAGCATCTACAGCTGGGCAGATCTGGCCCGAGTGTTCATCAGGACCTTCGAAGGGACGTGCAAACGCCCTGATGGCCTCGTGGAGCTGCAGCACTGTGTCCAAAAGCAGAATGAGCTCCAGCGTTGGACGACCCTCTACCACACGGTGGAGAACGTCACAGAGCACCAAGCAGTTTGCGCCTTCAAGGCAAGCGTGCGGTACAGAGATCTGTACCTGAAGTTCGGTCGAACAGGCGACATCTCCATGAGCAAGATGATGGAGATAGCAGCATGATATGCAAATGGCGAAGAAGAGGACCGCATCCGTAGTGGCAAGCACAAAGCAGTCGCCGATGGAGATGGGAATAACACTCGGAAGCAGAAGCAGAAAGCTCCGTCCACTCTGCAGGAAGAAGTCGCAGTTGTTACCAATGCCAAGTTCAAAGGCGAGGGGAAGGCTCAATTCACCCCCAAGAAGAAGCAGTTCAGCAACCCCATCCTGGACCAGCCATGTCCGATTCACACGAAGGTGGATGAAGAGGGCAACGCCATATATCCGAAGCATACCACTCGGCAATGTCGCCTCCTCATCCAGGGGTTCGGCAAAGGGCAACCGACCAAGCCCACGTTCCACAAATGGTCCCAGGCTACGATCACCTTTGACCAGTCGGATCATCCAGCACACGTACCCACCCAGGGAGGCAGGCTCTGGTCATCGACCCGGTGGTGGAAGGAGTCCGACTGTCCAAAGTCCTCATGGACGGCGGCAGTGTCTTGGACATCATGTATGCCGACACTTTCAAGGGGATGGGCATTCCGATGTCCAAACTCAGCGAGAGCAGCATGCAGTTCCACGGAGTCGTCCCTGGACGAAAGGCCAAGTCACTCGGCCAGATCGCATTGGACGTCGTCTTCGGCTCCGACAAGAACTTCCGCAAGGAAAAGCTGACATTCGAGGTGGTGGACTTGCAGAGCGCGTACCACGCAATTCTGGGCCGCCCGGCGTATGCCCGTTTCATGGCCCGTCCATGTTACGTGTACCTGAAGCTGAAGATGCCAGGCCCGAAAGGTTTTATCACTATCACAGGCAATCGACAGCGGGCCGAGGAATGTCTACAGCAGGGATCAAGGATCGCCGATCAGCAGATGGTTGTCCTCGAGCTTGACGAGTACAAGAAGACAGTCGACCCCGCTGACTTGATGCGTTCGAAGAAGCCAGCTTCGGAGTCCGCGTTCTAGTCGGCGGGAGAGACGAAGAAGGTCAGCATCCACCCGACGGACGACACTGCTGCCCCGACGAACATTTCCACCACCCTCGATCCTAAATAGGAAGCCAAGCTCATCCAATTCCTCCGTGAGAACTGGGACATATTCGCATGGAAGCCCTCTGACATGCCAGGTGTACCCAGGGAGTTGGCTGAGCACCGACTGCATGTGGATCCTGCCGCTCGGCCTGTCCGAGAACGCCTGCGTCGATCCACCGCGCACAAGAGGAAGGCAATCGGAGAAGAGGTGGCCAAGCTTTTGGCAGCCAACTTCATTCGCGAGGTACACCACTCCGAGTGGCTCGCCAATGTTGTCATGGTGCCCAAGAAGGACAAGTCGCTCCGAATGTGCATCGACTTCAAGCACCTCAATAAGGTCTGCCCGAAAGACCATTTTCTGCTCCCCCGCATCGATCAAATTGTCGACTCGACTGCGGGTTGCGAGCGTTTGTCATTTCTTGATGCCTACTCGGGCTATCATCAGATCCGTCTGTATGGCCCCAATGAATTAAAAACAGCCTTCATCACCCCATTCGGGTGCTTCTGCTACATCACTATGCCATTTGGTTTGAAGAATGCAAGAGCAACCTTTATGCGCATGATCCAAAAATGCCTCCTCGACCAGATCGGTCGGAATGTGGAGGCGTATATGGATGATATCGTAGTCAAGTCACGCAAAGATCCCGACCTGCTGACTGACTTGGCAGAAACATTCGCCAACCTTCGTAGGTACGATATCAAGCTCAACCCAGCCAAGTGTTCATTCGCTGTTCCCAGTGGAAAGTTACTCGGTTTCTTCGTTTCCGAACGAGGGATCGATGTCAACCCCGAAAAGATCGAGCCATCGTCCGAATGGAGCGACCGGTCAGAATACACGATGTTCAAAGGCTCACAGGTTGCCTAGCGGCTTTGAGCAGGTTTATTAGTCGACTCGGCGAGAAAGCGCTTCCTCTGTACCGACTCATGAAGAAATCATATACTTTCGAGTGGACAGACAAAGCTCAAGTCGCGTTCGATGACCTCAAAGTCCTACTTTCCACCCAGCCAGTTCTTACTGCTCCGCACAGTAAAGAGCCCCTTCTTCTGTACATCGCGGCTACAAATCAAGTCGTCAGCACTGTTCTCACAGTCGAACGGGAAGAAGAAGGCAAAGCTTACAAGGTTCAGCGGCCAGTGTATTATCTCTCCGAAGTCCTGACTCCTTCCAAGCAGAGGTATCCCCACTATCAAAAACTTATCTACGGGATTTACATGACTGCGAAGAAGGTACCTCATTATTTCCAAGACCACTCGGCGTCTGTCGTTTCTGATGCCCCGTTGTTAGAAATCCTCCACAATCGGGACACATCGGGCCGAGTGGCGAAATGGGCAATGGAGATGTTGTACTGCGACATCAAATTCGAGGCCAAGAAAGCTATAAAGTCTCAAGCTCTGGCTGACTTTATAGCAGAATGGGTAGAACAACAGCAACCGACCCACATCTACTCGGCTCATTGGACAATGTTCTTTGATGGGTCCAAGATGTTGAATGGCTCCGGCACTGGCATTGTGATCATATTGCCAAAGGGCGACAAACTCAAGTATGTGCTGTAGATACACTTTGATTCCTCCAAGAACGAGGCAGAGTATGAAGCTCTCCTTTATGGACTGCGCATGGCCATCTCACTTGACGTCCGTCGCCTGATGGTCTATGGCGATTCGGATTTGGTGGTCAATCAAGTGATGAAGGAGTGGGACGTCAAGAACCCCACCATGACCACGTACTACAATGCAGTGAGGAAGCTCGAGAAAAAGTTTGAAGGTCTAGAACTCCACCACGTTCCGCGACTGAAAAACCAAGTAGCTGATGAGTTGGCAAAACTCGGATCCACTCGGAGACCAGTCTCGAGTGACGTCTGCCTCGAGCACCTCCACCTACCCTCAGTTAAAGAAGATCCCTTCACAGAGGAACCAGTACAACCAAGAGCTCCACAGATCCAACTGAAGTCGAAGTCCCTGTTGTGGTTGATTTGATCATGGAGATTCTTGCTGTCATCCCCGAGTGGACTGTGCCATTCATTGCATACATCCTCAGGCAAGAATTACCGGAAGACGAAGTCCATGCCAGACAGATCGTCCGCAGGTCAAAGTCGTTCACTGTCATTGATGGCCAGTTGTATAAGGAAAGCATTTCAGGCGTCCTTCAACGATGCATCTCCCCTGAGGAGGGACAGTTGATCCTGGAAGAAATTCACTCGGGAACCTGCGGTCATCACGCCTCCTCAAGAGAAATCGTCCCCAAAGCATTCAGAGCTGGCTTCTTTTGGCTGCAGGCGAATGAAATGGCGAAAGATATGGTCGACCGATGTGAAGGCTGTCAGTTCTACTCTAACAAGTCCTACAAATCAACATCTGCGTTGAAGACAATCCCTCTTGTTTGGCCGTTTGCGGTATGGGGATTAGATACAGTCGGTCCATTCAGGAAAGGCCAAGGGGGATTCACACATCTGTTGGTGGCAGTCGACAAGTTCACAAAGTGGATCGAAGCCAATCCCATCAAGAAGCTCGACGCCCTAACGGCCATCAAGTTTGTCAGGGACATCATCTCCAGATTCGGGGTACCTCACAGCATAATCACTGACAACGGAACAAACTTTGACTCGGACAGATTCAAAGGTTTCTGTACAGGCCAAGGTATCCGAGTGGATTTTGCATCTGTGGCGCATCCCCAAACAAATGGGCAAGCAGAGCGGGCGAATGGACTTATTCTGCAAGGTTTGAAGCCTCGACTCCTGCGAGAGGTGGGACATGCCGCTGGCGCATGGGTCACCAAGCTACCTTCGGTGCTTTGGGTTCTCCGCACAACCCCAAATAGATCTATAGGGTGATCCCCGTTCTTCCTTGTTTACGGAGCAGAGGCAGTCCTTCCGAGTGACTTGCTTCACAACGCTCCACGAGTTGAACTCTTCTCCGAAGCTGAAGCTGAACAAGCAAGGCAAGACGGAGTGGATCTTCTAGAGGAGGAGCGCGAGATGGCATTGACTCGCTCAACCATTTATCAACAAGATCTGCAGGGCTTTCACGCACGACACGTCAGGAGTCGTACATTCCAAGGAGGCGACGTGGTGCTCCGAGTGGATCAGCAGAGACCTCATAAGTTGGCTCCCGCCTGGGAAGGACCCTTCATCATCTCCAAGGTGTTGAACAACGGAGCATACCGACTCTACAACATCGACAGGGAAACGGACGAGCCGCGAGCATGGAACGGAGATCTCCTGAAGCACTTCTACACGTGACCGTCGACTGAAGCAATGTAAAGAACAAGTATCGTTGAAGTAATACAAAGCAGATTGAGTTTTTGCAGATTCTAAATTCTTCCGCGGTCGCAGACTCCGGTGTAAAAAAAAACATAGCTGCGATCATGAATCGCCTAAGTACAAACATTCTCCGAGTGTGCACTAAACGTCGCACTCGGGGACTTAGCTGCGATCAAGAATCGCCTAAGTACAAACTTTCTCCGAGTGTGCACTAAACATCGCACTCGGGGACTTAGCTGCGATCAAGAATCGCCTAAGTACAAACATTCTCCGAGTGTGCACTAAACGTCGCACTCGGGACTTAGCTGCGATCAAGAATCGCCTAAGTACAAACTTTCTCCGAGTGTACATTAAACGTCGCACTCGGGGACTTAGCTGCGATCAAGAATCGCCTAAGTACAAACATTCTCCGAGTGTGCACTAAACGTCACACTCGGGGACTTAGCTGCGATCCAGAATTGCCTAAGTATTAACTTTCTCCAAGTGTGCACTAAACGTTGCACTCGGGGACTTAGTTGCGATCAAGAATCGCCTAAGTACAAACTTTCTCCGAGTGTGCACTAAACGTCGCACTCGGGGACTTAGCTGCGATCAAGAATCGCCTAAGTACAAACTTTCTCCGAGTGTACATTAAACGTTGCACTCGAGGACTTAGCTGCGATCAAGAATCGCCTAATTACAAACATTCTCCGAGTGTGCACTAAACGTCATGCTCGGAGACTTAGCTGCGATCCAGAATCGCCTAAGTATTAACTTTCTCCGAGTGTGCACTAAACATTGCACTCGGGGACTTAGCGGCGATCAACAATCGCCTAAGTACAAACTTTCTCCGAGTGTGCACTTAACGTCGCACTCGGAGACTTGCCTGCGATCAAGAATCTCTTAAAATAGAAAGCTTCCTTCGAGTGTATCTCACGGATCCACTCGGAGGCTTAGCAGACCCTCATTGAGGCTCATGTAGATGTCAAGACCACTGACAATTACATGAGGAGCACACCCTCGGTGAGGCTCATGTAGATGTCAAGACAACTGACAAATACATGAGTAGCAGAACCTCGTCGAGGCTCATGTAGATGTCAAGACAACTGACAATTACATGAGTAACAACTCGCTCCGAGTATGACCTTACAGTCGCACTCGAAGACTTAGCCGCGATCATGAATCGCCTAAGTACTCAATTGCCTTCGAGTGTATCCCGCAGATCCACTCGGAGACTCAGCAGACCCTCGGTGAGGCTCATGTAGATGTCAAGACAACTAACAATTACATGAGTAGCAGAACCTCATTGAGGCTCATGTAGATGTCAAGACAACTGACAATTACATGAGTACCAACTCGCTTCGAGTACGACCTTACAGTCGCACTCGAAGACTTAGCCACGATCACGAATCGCCTAAGTAGTCAATTGCCTTCGAGTGCATCCTGCAGATCCACTCGGAGACTCAGCAGACCCTCAGTCAGGCTCATGCAGATGTCAATAAAACTGACAATTACATGCTCCGCATGTTTGCCATTGGCTTCACCAAGAAACGCCGAACAAAAACCACGAGCCAAAATCGTGTCAGCAACTCTTTGGAAAAAGAAGAGACAAAGATTTGATTCAAATTCAAAGTTCGCCTAAGGATAGGTGGCTCGGTGTAGATCAAGCTTATCCACACCGAACCACAAATGTGATGGCCAACAGCAGTGGCCAAAGTTTCTTACAACCAACACTCGGCATACCGAGGTAAAAGTTTTCTTAAACATCGTCAGGACTCGTACTAGGACTGGCAGGCTCCACGAATGTGTCGAGGTTGATCCCGTCTGTGATGCGAGTGGCACTCTCAAGGAAGGTCTCCATAAAATCTTCGAATCGAAGCTTTTTGGTGTTGGCGACTTGCAATGCCTTCAGCTTCTCTTCGCGAGCCTCCTTGCAGTGCACTCGGACAAGCGACAGAGTGACGTCCGCACCACAGCGAGCCACAGACTTCTTCCACGCCTGCACTCGGTTCGGGACCTCCTCCAGCCGAGTCATCAAGCCTTCCATCTCGTGCCGAGTCTCGTCTTCAGGCCAAAGTTCCTTGTCGATTCGGCTGACGACCTCTCTCAGTCGACCAATGAAAGGTCCCACTTTTCCTAGGCGATTGTGCGCTCGGAGCATATCTCGATTGGCGTCATCGCTGACTGGAACATTCGGAAGAATCGAACGCTCAACGTCAGCTGCTTCAGCCTCAGCGTGCATGCAAAAATATGTAAACACAGGACGAGCAAACAGTAAGCGCGGAGTGCAATGCACAGTCCACAAGCACTCGGAAAAACAGAACTTACCACCGAGAAGCGCTATCATCTTCCGGGCCGAGTGACTGACGTAATTTTCCTCTGCTATACACCGCATGTTCAACACTTGCATCTGTCCCATCAACTCGGTCCTTTGTTTCCCCATTTTCTCCACTTCAGCCGCCAATGCCTTGTTTGCCTCATGGGCCTCCTCCAAGGACTTTTCTCGTTCAGCCAGAACATCCTTCATACCAGCCAAGGCAACCATTGCGGCATCCAGTTCCCCAGCAAACTGAACCTTTTCAGCCCTCAGAGTCTCGTACGCTGCTCCCATCTCGCAAGTTTTCTGCAAGTCAGCGCCAAGAGACCATCAGACAAACTCAACAAGGACAACAATAAAAATTCTAAGTTCTTCAGACCACTGCCGACGCAAGCATTCGACAGCAGTCTCGAGGACTACACCCAGTGGGTTCACTACGAGTGACCCCACTGGCATGAAAGCTCAAACAGGTCAGCCCTATTGAGATACATGACAAAAAACAACCCTATGAGGTTATTACTACCCGACCTGAGTAAAACTACTCTCGAGGACTCATTCAGTAGGTGCACTTGGAGTGCCCCCACCGGTAACATTCGAACAGATTAGTTTTTGATCTGATCAAGTTAAAGAATATTGTGGATAAAGACAACTGCCGGTGCAAGCACTCGCCAGAAGTCTCGGGGACTACACCCACTGGGTTCACTAAGAGTGAACCCACTTCAAAATAATCATACTCTATCCGAGTGCGTTGCTCAAACACCCACTGGGTTACAAGAGGAAAGTAAATACTTACTAGCCCACTTACTCGGATATCGTCCCGTAGTTCCAAGCTTCGCTTGTACACGGACGCGATGGAGTCGTACGCTCTCTTGGCCTCTCCCGCCATCAGCTACGCCTGCACCATGGCCCCCTTGGCAGCTCCCACCTGATCTTCTGGGAGGCGCTGGACGTTGTACTGGATAGTCCACGGACCTGGCATCGTAAGAGACTCCTTGGGCATCCCAAGGCCTGCTCCAGTCGGTTCAGCAGCGATCACCGCCGTTTCAGTCGACGGCATCATCTCAGTCGGCAGCGCGTCCATGGTGAGAGTAGTAACCGGCGGAACAGCCTCAAGGACAGGCACCGCAGCTTGCTCAGACCTCCTCTGGTCGTCCTCCTCCACATAAATCACCCCTGAGGGAAACCCGACCGAACGGCGTGAGACCACAGGAAAAAGGCAAGACCAAAGACAGAATTCGTGATGCAATAATGTAAACTCTCGGAATCACCACGAGCACCTGGCTGGGATGTGACAACGTTGTCCATGTCCATGGGATCGTCCCCCTGGTGTGCCAGAGAGGTGGCAGAGGTGGAAACTCTGTCGAGTAAAATTCATTCGACCAATAAGCAGGAGTTCAATCAAATACTGAAAGAAGATAGAAGAACAATGCACTTACGTTGAAGTGACGGGAACTGTGACCCTCATCCGCGGCTTCCAAGGCTTAGATCCACTCGGTTTGGCCACCTTAGAGGGCTGACCCGCAGGCTCGGCAGCAGCGTCCCTGGTCCTCTTGGTGCTCCGAGCACTCGGAGTCACGGGAACGGCTAGGGAGGCGCTCGGAACCACAGGAGCGGCTGGCGGGGCACTCGAGGATGCTGGAGGGGCCGAAAGAGCCGCGGGTTCATGACGGCGTTTAGTTCGAAGCTCTGGCGGTGGGGGTGGCGAATTCTGCTCCTCATCTTCCTCCTCTTCTTCTTCAGACTCCTCCTCCGTCTCCCGCTGTCGGAGACATACTCGACGCTCTCCACGCTGCCCTCCTAGCTACCTTCCTCTTCCTCGGCCGGATTCCCGTTCGAGACAGGAGAAAACCAGTTGGTCCACGCCTGCACAAGATACAGTCGACAACATCAGACGTCAGGCAGTGATTCAAGAAAGCGATAAATCTAAGACAATTGTGTGCACTCGACAAGTTGTACTCACCTCATTCGGAGGAGGGTTGTCCGCGCGGAAGGCCTTCACTCGCCGGGCCCCTTTGGGGTTTTCGCAGGCGCCTGTGATGTTGAGGACCCATGACGCCACCGTCTCCCCGGTCACGCACTCGACGTTAGTCCGAGTGGAATCCTCAGGCCCCGTGTAGTGCCACATGGCGTGGTGTCGAGCTTGCAGAGGCTGGATACGCCGACCCAGAAAAACCTCCAGCAAATCTATGCCGGTTACTCCCCTTCGGATAACGTCTACAAGCGCATCTACCAGAGGCTGGATCTGAATCTTCTCCGCCTTCGTGAGCGCGAGCTGCTTAGGCAGAGCCGGTCGGTCTAAGCTAAAAGGAGGCAGTCCAGTAGTGGCATTCGGGCATGCAACGTCCTCGCAGTAGAACCATGTCGACTGCCAGTTCCTAACAGATTCGTTCAACTGAAGAGCGGGATAGCTACTTTTACTCTTCTTTTGGAAGCCTAAACCTCCACAGAGCTGGAGGAGGTGAGTTTTATCATCCGACTAGTTCAGTCGTTTGATGCTTTGGGATCTAGCAGAGAAGATATGTTTGAAAAGCCCCCAATGGGGAGGGCAACTGATGAAACACTCGCACAACACGACGAAGGCAGAGAGATGAGCTATGGCATTTGGAGGAAAATGGTGGAGCTGCGCCCTGAAGTGGTTCATTATACCTTTGAAGAAGGGATGAGGAGGCAGAGAGAAACCTCAGTGCACGTGGCTGAGCAGCAAGACACACTCCCCCTCCCGGGGCGCCGGCTTGGTCTCACCCTCCGCCGGCAGCCTCCACGACTTGTGCGCAATCATTCCGTGCTCCACCAACTCTAGGAAGTTCTCCTCCGTCACCGTGGAGGGAAGGAAATCCCCGTGTATCCAACCCGCCGGTAGCGCTCGCTGCCGCCACTGAGCAGGAGCCGCCGCCTTCCCCTTCTTCTTCCGCGCCTCTAGCTTGCTAGTCTGCCCCTTTGTCATAGCGGAGGCTGCAGATTCGCGAGGGAGAAGGAGAAGGAAGGAGCTTGGGATGCGCAGGAGATGGCGAGAGAAGCGGAGCAAATGCAAGTTATCCGGCGAGTGTAATAAAAAACCCTCGCCGCAGAAGTTTAAATAGGGTTCCGACTAGGTCACTAGCAAGTGGCCCCGAAATCTTATCCCCCGACCGGTTGTTGCGATATTAGTGGAGAAGATGAAGGCGTGGGAATCGAGGCGTCAAGTACTACTCGATTGCGATGTCGTCATCCCCGTTGAGCGCGCGGAAACCGAAATTTGAGAATCCCGGAAAATCCGTCGCCGTCAGTTGACTGGTCACGTCAAAAGATACCACAGAAGCACTTGGTCCCTGACGGTTCGTTTCACAAATACATCCACTCGGATCATTGGTCAAAGAAGATAGAATGGATCAAGGCAAACAACGCCAAAGTCGCATCCGTACCAGTCGGATCCGTACTCCAAGCATCGCTTCGTCGTTCCAACCCCAATCCATTCGGGGACTAATGATGGGGTTATAGTCCTAGGGTAGGGTCATAGGCCTGCCCTATAAGTCCTACCCAAGGACTACCCTTCATAAGGGATAAGGCCCTTAGTCAGTTCCGACTGAATTAAGGACTTCCCATCATCCAGTTGGTGACGAATCCTCCAGCACCCAGTCGGAGATGAGCATTCGGAGTGTATCAAACTAACCGAGTGGATTCCACTCTGTGCATCGTAACCCCCCTGGGGGGAAACGGTCATACGTTTCCATGTGCCTTTATTATCATTTAAGACGTACATTACATGTAACGTAGGCATTTCTTCGCCACTACTCCACCCCTGTGCACTGATCCGTTGTGAAGGGCAGCGCACTCTATATAAGCCACCCTTCCCCACTGGTGCAGGGGTTAGCAATTCACTGTAATCCATATTCCACTCGACAACAAGCTCCCAGAGCACTGAGACGTAGGGCTATTACCTCCACCGTAGAGGGGCCTAAACTCATACAACCTCGCCGTAGCTAAGGCTCTGCCCATCCTTTCGTACCCTACACATCTACTGTCAGACTTGTACCCACGACAAGGCTCGAGGGTGTTTAACTGATCCAGGATCTGTTGGCCTGTGAACGCAGGTGGTGCCAAGTTTTTGACAACTTTACCTGTGGTAAAGTTCTTCTTGTCTTTTCTGAACTGATGGTCAGGATCCATGAACTGTCTATGCAAGTCAAAGCAAGAATACTTCCGACCCTCTTGCAACCAGTGAAACTGAAGAGCTGCCTTGCATTGGGGGCACGGGAACCTTCTATGCACACACCATCTAGAGAATAGCGCATACGCTGGCAACTCATGCATAGAGTACATGTACCACATATGCATTTTGAAGTTTTCTTTTCTAGCGGCATCGTATGTCTTGACCCCATTTTCCCAAGCTTCTTCCAATTCATCCTTAAGCGGTTGCAGGTACACATTCATATTCTTCCCCGGAATTATCAACGTCAGAAATATGTTCTTTCTTTGCATAATCTGCCCGGGGGGAGATTGAGTGGAATGACAAATACAGGCCAACAACTGTATTGGGTTGCCGTCATCCCGAAGGGATTAAAACCATCCGTGGCGGCGCAGACTCGAGGATTCCTTGGATCTGCCGCTTTATCCTGATGCAATCCATCGAAATGTTTCCACGCTTCCCCATCCGATGTGTGTACCATCATCTTATTCCCATCCGCATCTTGTTCGGTTCTTTTGCCCAATTTGTGCATGACATCTATCTGGTTGTCTCTTCGACCATGAAAAGACGTTGAAGTCTTGGTAAGATTGGCATGTACCAGAGAACACTAACTGCGATTTTGGTCTGCCTCTTCTCACCCATACCGTTGTCTACCACAAGATACCTGCAAGACTCGCAATTGGGACAATAGTCCAAAAGTGCATACTCCTTCCTAAATAAGACACATCCTTTCTCACATGCATCTATCTTCTCATAGGGCATCTTAAGTACACGAAATATTTTGTCCGACTGGTACAGGTTTGCAGGCATGACATGACCTTTGGGTAGGAAACGTCCAAATAGTGTCATCATCGCGTCGTAGCATTCTCTTCCCAAGTTGAACTGAGCCTTCAGAGTCATTACTTGTGCAATTGCATCCAGCTGACAGAGCTCAGTGTGCTCGTGGAGAGGACGTTTTGAAGACTCCAACATTTCATAAAAGGCCTTTGCAGATTCCTCCATCTGATCTTCCTAATCCCGAGCATCATCAAAGTCTTGCACCATGTCTTCGATCCCGGTACCATGCTCGTCCGTGCGACGACGGACCACCTCAGCTCTTGTGCGTTGTATAGACTCACCATGAAATGTCCACACCGTATAATTAGGCTTAAAACCCCTCCTCTGTAGGTGTTTAATCATTACAGCCTCTATCGTCTTTTTATAGTTGTCGCATCCAGGACAGGGGCAATAGTTTCTTTCCTGGCCATTTGCGAATGCGGCTTTCACAAATTCCTTTGTTTTTACAAACCATTCTTTCGTCATCTCTTTCTGACTAGGGTGACCGGTATACATCCACGCACGATCACTCATCTTGCGTAGCTACTAAAGACAGAAGAAATATATTTATATATAATTTAGCATTTATATTCATCGGTTAATCAGGTTTGCCATGTTTATTACGTCCAAGCAACCTACACGCTAATAGGTAAAGATAGGTCCTAATCCCACCCGAGTATGTGTAGATTGGGTTCGTTTTCCCATGCTCTGCTCCGGATCCAACGCAAAATTTCGGCAGCACCTCCCCGCTGTTCTCCTGATACACGTCTCCGCAATAAACAGAGAGGATGTGCATCGGATCCATAGCACAGCATACGGGAAAACGAACCCAATCTACACATACTCGGGCTGTCCATGGATAATGTTGGACAATTCGAAAGGATGGCGGTTATAAATGTGCAAAGACATGCATATTTATAGATGTCGCCCTTTCGAACGGGAGACGCATACTAGTCACGCATACTGATAAATTAATTGAATTACCTAAATCTAGAAAGTTTCATCCAAAAACCGAGCCACATTAAATGAAGGGGCGGGGAGGAGATGAAATTTGTACTGACCCACGAATGCAGGGGCGGAGCTCGTACAACGCACGGGCAGGTCTTCGCACAGCAGACCTCACAGCGACGAGAAAACTATCACATGTAAATCCACCCGATCAACACAAATATTCCAATTATGTCATTTTAGAGGAAAACAAGCTAAGTATATAATATTCATGAGCTAACCAAGGTTCTTATGCCATTTTGAGCTTATTATGGCATTTTGGAGCTAAATGGGCTAATTATGTCATTGTTGGGAAAATTAAAGCAAGGATAATATGAAAGAGGAGAAGAAAGAGGAGGAGGAGGAGAAGAAGAAGAAATCAAAAAGGAGGAGAAGGAGGAGGAGGAGAAGAAGGAGAAGGAGGAGAAGGTATTTTTCTTCTCTTCTTCTTCTTCTATCTTTCTTTTCATTTTTCCTATTTATTCTCCTCTTCTCCTCTAGTTGGAGCTAAATTATCTAATTATGTCTTTTTGGAGCTATATGGGCTAATTATGTCATTTTAGAGGAAAACAAGCTAAGTATATAATATTCATGAGCTAACCAAGGTTCTTATGCCATTTTGAGCTTATTATGGCATTTTGGAGCTAAATGGGCTAATTATGTCATTGTTGGGTTAATTAAAGCAAGGATAATATGAAAGAGGAGAAGAAAGAGGAGGAGGAGGAGAAGAAGAAGAAATCAAGAAGAAGGAGGAGCAGGAGGAGAAGGACTAGAAGGTCCTTGGCCTTCTCCTCCTCCTCCTCCTCCTCCTCCTCCTCCTTCTCCTTCTTCTCTTCTTCTTCTTCTTCTTCTTCTTCTTTCTTTTCATTTTGCCTATTTCTTCTCCTCTTCTCCTCTTGTTGGAGCTAAATTACATAATTATGTCTTTTTGGAGCTAAATAGGTTAATTATCCCATTTTAGAGGAAAACAAGCTAAGAATATAATATTCATGAGCTAACCAAGGTTCTTATGCCATTTTGAGCTTATTATGGCATTTTGGAGCTAAATGGGCTAATTATGTCATTGTTGGGGAAATTAAAGCAAGGATAATATGAATGGGGAGAAGAAAGAGGAGGAGGAGGAGAAGAAGAAGAAATCAAGAAGAAGGAGGAGAAGGAGGAGGAGGAGGAGAAGGACTAGAAGGTGCTTGGCCTTCTCCTTCTCCTCCTCCTCCTTCTCCTTCTTCTCTTCTTCTTCTTGTTGTTCTTCTTTCTTTTCATTTTGCCTATTTCTTATCCTCTTCTCCTCTTGTTGGAGCTAAATTACCTAATTATGTCTATTTGGAGCTGAATGGGTTAATTATCCTGTTTTAGAGGAAAACAAGCTAAGTATATAATATTCATGAGCTAACCAAGGTTCTTCTGCCATTTTGAGCTTATTATGGTATTTTGGAGCTAAATGTGCTAATTATGTCATTATTGGGGAAATTAAAGCAAGTATAATATGAAAGAGGAGAAGAAAGAGGAGGAGGAGGAGGATAAGAAGAAGAAATCAAGAAGAAGGAGGAGAAGGAGGAGAAGAAGGAGGAGGAGAAGGACAAGAAGGTCCTTTGCCTTCTCCTTCTCCTCCTCCTCCTCCTCCTTCTCCTCCTCCTCCTTCTCCTTCTTCTCTTCTTCTTCTTGTTGTTCTTCTTTCTTTTCATTTTGCCTATTTCTTATCCTCTTCTCCTCTTGTTGGAGCTAAATTACCTAATTATGTCTTTTTGGAGCTAAATGGGCTCATTATCCCATTTTAGAGGAAAACAAGCTAAGTATATAATATTCATGAGCTAACCAAGGTTCTTATGCCATTTTGAGCTTATTATGGTATTTTGGAGCTAAATGGGCTGATTAAGACATTTTTGGGGAAATTAAAGCAAGGATAATATGAAAGAGGAGAAGAAAGAGGACGAGGAGGAGAAGAAGAAGAAATCAAGAAGAAGGAGGAGAATGAGGAGGAGGAGAAGGACTAGAAGGTCCTTGGCCATCTCGTTCTCCTCCTCCTCCTCCTCCTTCTCCTTCTTCTCTTCTTCTTCTTCTTCTTCTTTCTTTTCATTTTGCCTATTTCTTCTCCTCTTCTGCTCTTGTTGGAGCTAAATTACCAAATTATGTCTTTTTGAAGCTAAATGGGCTAATTATGCCATTTTAGAGGAAAACAAGCTAAGTATATAATATTCATGAGCTAACCAAGGTTCTTGTGCCATTTTGAGGTTATTATGGTATTTTGGAGCTAAATGGGCTAATTATGTCATTGTTGGGTTATTTAAAGCAAGGATAATATGAAAGAGGGGAAGAAAGAAGCGGAGGAGGAGAAGAAGAAGAAATCAAGAAGAAGGAGGAGAAGGAGGAGAAGGACTAGAAGGTCCTTGCCTTCTCCACCTCCTCCTCCTCCTCCTCCTCCTTCTCCTTCTTCTCTTCTTCTTCTTCTTCTTTCTTTTCATTTTGCCTATTTCTTCTCATCTTCTCCTCTTGTTGGAGCTAAATTACCTAATTATGTATTTTTGGAGCTAAATGGGCTAATTATCCCATTTTAGAGGAAAACAAGCTAAGTATATAATATTCATGAGCTAACCAAGGTTCTTATGCCATTTTGAGCTTATTATGGCATTTTGGAGCTAAATGGGCTAATTATGTCATTGTTGGGAAAATTAAAGCAAGGATAATATGAAAGAGGAGAAGAAAGAGGAGGAGGAGGAGAAGAAGAAGAAATCAAAAAGGAGGAGAAGGAGGAGGAGGAGAAGAAGGAGAAGGAGGAGAAGGTATTTTTCTTCTCTTCTTCTTCTTCTATCTTTCTTTTCATTTTTCCTATTTATTCTCCTCTTCTCCTCTAGTTGGAGCTAAATTATCTAATTATGTCTTTTTGGAGCTATATGGGCTAATTATGTCATTTTAGAGGAAAACAAGCTAAGTATATAATATTCATGAGCTAACCAAGGTTCTTATGCCATTTTGAGCTTATTATGGCATTTTGGAGCTAAATGGGCTAATTATGTCATTGTTGGGTTAATTAAAGCAAGGATAATATGAAAGAGGAGAAGAAAGAGGAGGAGGAGGAGAAGAAGAAATCAAGAAGAAGGAGGAGCAGGAGGAGAAGGACTAGAAGGTCCTTGGCCTTCTCCTCCTCCTCCTCCTCCTCCTCCTTCTCCTTCTTCTCTTCTTCTTCTTCTTCTTCTTCTTCTTCTTCTTTCTTTTCATTTTGCCTATTTCTTCTCCTCTTCTCCTCTTGTTGGAGCTAAATTACCTAATTATGTCTTTTTGGAGCTAAATAGGTTAATTATCCCATTTTAGAGGAAAACAAGCTAAGAATATAATATTCATGAGCTAACCAAGGTTCTTATGCCATTTTGAGCTTATTATGGCATTTTGAAGCTAAATGGGCTAATTATGTCATTGTTGGGGAAAATAAAGCAAGGATAATATGAAAGGGGAGAAGAAAGAGGAGGAGGAGGAGAAGAAGAAGAAATCAAGAAGAAGGAGGAGAAGGAGGAGGAGGAGGAGAAGGACTAGAAGGTGCTTGGCCTTCTCCTTCTCCTCCTCCTCCTTCTCCTTCTTCTCTTCTTCTTCTTGTTGTTCTTATTTCTTTTCATTTTGCCTATTTCTTATCCTCTTCTCCTCTTGTTGGAGCTAAATTACCTAATTATGTCTATTTGGAGCTGAATGGGTTAATTATCCTGTTTTAGAGGAAAACAAGCTAAGTATATAATATTCATGAGCTAACCAAGGTTCTTCTGCCATTTTGAGCTTATTATGGTATTTTGGAGCTAAATGTGCTAATTATGTCATTATTGGGGAAATTAAAGCAAGTATAATATGAAAGAGGAGAAGAAAGAGGAGGAGGAGGAGGATAAGAAGAAGAAATCAAGAAGAAGGAGGAGAAGGAGGAGAAGGAGGAGGAGGAGAAGGACAAGAAGGTCCTTTGCCTTCTCCTTCTCCTCCTCCTCCTCCTCCTTCTCCTTCTTCTCTTCTTCTTCTTCTTCTTCTTCTTCTTCTTCTTTCTTTTCATTTTGCCTATTTCTTCTCCTATTCTCCTCTTGTTGGAGCTAAATTACCTAATTATGTCTTTTTGGAGCTAAATGGGCTCATTATCCCATTTTAGAGGAAAACAAGCTAAGTATATAATATTCATGAGCTAACCAAGGTTCTTATGCCATTTTGAGCTTATTATGGTATTTTGGAGCTAAATGGGCTGATTAAGTCATTTTTGGGGAAATTAAAGCAAGGATAATATGAAAGAGGAGAAGAAAGAGGACGAGGAGGAGAAGAAGAAGAAATCAAGAAGAAGGAGGAGAATGAGGAGGAGGAGAAGGACTAGAAGGTCCTTGGCCATCTCGTTCTCCTCCTCCTCCTCCTTCTCCTTCTTCTCTTCTTCTTCTTCTTCTTCTTTCTTTTCATTTTGCCTATTTCTTCTCCTCTTCTGCTCTTGTTGGAGCTAAATTACCTAATTATGTCTTTTTGAAGCTAAATGGGCTAATTATGCCATTTTAGAGGAAAACAAGCTAAGTATATAATATTCATGAGCTAACCAAGGTTCTTATGCCATTTTGAGGTTATTATGGTATTTTGGAGCTAAATGGGCTAATTATGTCATTGTTGGGTTATTTAAAGCAAGGATAATATGAAAGAGGGGAAGAAAGAAGAGGAGGAGGAGAAGAAGAAGAAATCAAGAAGAAGGAGGAGAAGGAGGAGAAGGACTAGAAGGTCCTTGCCTTCTCCACCTCCTCCTCCTCCTCCTCCTCCTTCTCCTTCTTCTCTTCTTCTTCTTCTTCTTTCTTTTCATTTTGCCTATTTCTTCTCATCTTCTCCTCTTGTTGGAGCTAAATTACCTAATTATGTATTTTTGGAGCTAAATGGGCTAATTATCCCATTTTAGAGGAAAACAAGCTAAGTATATAATATTCATGAGCTAACCAAGGTTCTTATGCCATTTTGAGCTTATTATGGCATTTTGGAGCTAAATGGGCTAATTATGTCATTGTTGGGAAAATTAAAGCAAGGATAATATGAAAGAGGAGAAGAAAGAGGAGGAGGAGGAGAAGAAGAAGAAATCAAAAAGGAGGAGAAGGAGGAGGAGGAGAAGAAGGAGAAGGAGGAGAAGGTATTTTTCTTCTCTTCTTCTTCTTCTATCTTTCTTTTCATTTTTCCTATTTATTCTCCTCTTCTCCTCTAGTTGGAGCTAAATTATCTAATTATGTCTTTTTGGAGGTATATGGGCTAATTATGTCATTTTAGAGGAAAACAAGCTAAGTATATAATATTCATGAGCTAACCAAGGTTCTTATGCCATTTTGAGCTTATTATGGCATTTTGGAGCTAAATGGGCTAATTATGTCATTGTTGGGTTAATTAAAGCAAGGATAATATGAAATAGGAGAAGAAAGAGGAGGAGGAGGAGAAGAAGAAGAAATCAAGAAGGAGGAGAAGGAGGAGGAGGAGGAGAAGGACTAGAAGGTGCTTGGCCTTCTCCTTCTCCTCCTCCTCCTTCTCCTTCTTCTCTTCTTCTTCTTGTTGTTCTTCTTTCTTTTCATTTTGCCTATTTCTTATCCTCTTCTCCTCTTGTTGGAGCTAAATTACCTAATTATGTCTATTTGGAGCTGAATGGGTTAATTATCCTGTTTTAGAGGAAAACAAGCTAAGTATATAATATTCATGAGCTAACCAAGGTTCTTCTGCCATTTTGAGCTTATTATGGTATTTTGGAGCTAAATGTGCTAATTATGTCATTATTGGGGAAATTAAAGCAAGTATAATATGAAAGAGGAGAAGAAAGAGGAGGAGGAGGAGGATAAGAAGAAGAAATCAAGAAGAAGGAGGAGAAGGAGGAGAAGGAGGAGGAGGAGAAGGACAAGAAGGTCCTTTGCCTTCTCCTTCTCCTCCTCCTCCTCCTCCTTCTCCTTCTTCTCTTGTTCTTCTTCTTCTTCTTCTTCTTCTTTCTTTTCATTTTGCCTATTTCTTCTCCTATTCTCCTCTTGTTGGAGCTAAATTACCTAATTATGTCTTTTTGGAGCTAAATGGGCTCATTATCCCATTTTAGAGGAAAACAAGCTAAGTATATAATATTCATGAGCTAACCAAGGTTCTTATGCCATTTTGAGCTTATTATGGTATTTTGGAGCTAAATGGGCTGATTAAGTCATTTTTGGGGAAATTAAAGCAAGGATAATATGAAAGAGGAGAAGAAAGAGGACGACGAGGAGAAGAAGAAGAAATCAAGAAGAAGGAGGAGAATGAGGAGGAGGAGAAGGACTAGAAGGTCCTTGGCCATCTCGTTCTCCTCCTCCTCCTCCTCCTTCTCCTTCTTCTCTTCTTCTTCTTCTTCTTCTTCTTTCTTTTCATTTTGCCTATTTCTTCTCCTCTTCTGCTCTTGTTGGAGCTAAATTACCTAATTATGTCTTTTTGAAGCTAAATGGGCTAATTATGCCATTTTAGAGGAAAACAAGCTAAGTATATAATATTCATGAGCTAACCAAGGTTCTTATGCCATTTTGAGGTTATTATGGTATTTTGGAGCTAAATGGGCTAATTATGTCATTGTTGGGTTATTTAAAGCAAGGATAATATGAAAGAGGGGAAGAAAGAAGAGGAGGAGGAGAAGAAGAAGAAATCAAGAAGAAGGAGGAGAAGGAGGAGAAGGACTAGAAGGTCCTTGCCTTCTCCACCTCCTCCTCCTCCTTCTTCTCTTCTTCTTCTTCTTCTTTCTTTTCATTTTTCCTATTTCTTCTCATCTTCTCCTCTTGTTGGAGCTAAATTACCTAATTATGTATTTTTGGAGCTAAATGGGCTAATTATCCCATTTTAGAGGAAAACAAGCTAAGTATATAATATTCATGAGCTAACCAAGGTGGGGCGGGGTGGCGTGGGGAGACAGGAGAGGTGGGGTGGGAAAGGTTTGCCGTCTCCCTTCACTACCTTTGTCGTCCTTTGACGGACGGCAAAGCCGTGGCCGATGGCAAACATCCTTTTTACCATCAGTGAGCCCTTTACCGTCTGCTTTAGGTCAGCTGACGGCAAAGAGGGTCTTTGCCATCAGCCAGCAGACGGCAAAGCCCTCGCTGATGGCAAATTACTGTTTTCCAGTAGTGATTAAGATAAATCTAACCATAGCATTAAACTTATGGATCCAAATCAGCCCTTTATGAAGCAACACATAAACTAGGGTTTAAGATTCTGTCACTCTAGCAACCCATCATATACTTATTACTTCTCAATGCCTTCCCCTAGGCCTAAATAATGGTAAAGTGTCACATAGTCGACGTGCACATGACACCACTACAGGACAGACAACATATAGCTTATCAAAATATCGAACGAATACCAAATTCACATGATTACTTATGACAAGACCTATCCCATGTCCTCAGGAACAAACGTAACTACTCACAAAGCATATTCATGTTCATAATCAGAGGAGTACTAATAATCATTAAGGATCTGAATGTATGATCTGCCACCAAATAAACCAACTAGCATCAACTACAAGGAGTAATCAACACTACTAGCAACCCACGGGTACCAATCTGAGGTTTTGAGACAAAGATCAGATACAAGAGATGAACTATGTTTTGGAGAGGAGATAGTTCTGATGAAGATGTTGGTGGAGATTGACCCCCTCTCAAAGAGAGGAGCGTTTTTGATTACGATGGCTTCAATTTCCCCTCCGGGATGGAAGTTTCCCCGGTGGAATAGCTCCGCCACAGCTCTAGATTGGTTCTGCAGAAGTTCCGCCTCGAAACGGCGGCGCTGCGTCCCGAAAGCTCTCTCTTGATTTTTTTTCTAGGTCAAAACCCTTCATATAGTAGAATATGGGTACCGGAGGCGTGCCAGGGGGGCCACATGACTGCAGGGCGCGGGTAGGGGGGTAGGCCACGCCCCCTGGCTTGTGACCTCCTCGTGGGTCCTCTCCGGCATTTCTTTCGCCCATTATTTTTTATGTATTCCAGAACAATTCTCCGTAACTTTTCAGGAGTTTTGGAGCTGTGCGGAATATCTCTCTCAGATTTTCTCCTTTTCCAGTCCAGAATTCCACCTGTCGGCATTCTCCCTCTTCATGTAAACCTTGTAAAATAAGACAGAAAAGGCATAAGTATTGTACACTAATGTGTATTATCAACCCATAATGCAATAAATATTGATATAATAGCATGATGAAAAATGGAAGTATCAACTCCCCCAAGCTTAGACCTCGCTTGTCCTCAAGCGAAAGCGAAGATCGATAAATATGCCCACGTGTTTAGAGATAGAGGTGTCGATAAAAAAATACGAACATGCAAGCATCATGGTTATCTTTAGAAAAACAACACATATTGACACAAAATATCTTATGCTAGAGTAACAATTCATTCACAAGGAAAAATAAGAAACAAGAACTCTATTAAGAAGAAACAAACTATGATTTCAGTCATTGAAGCAATTCCAATTTATTACAACGTAGGAAAGAGTCAATGTAAGAGCTTGTAAAGCAAATCCACATGCTCAATCATCTTATGGTCTTCCATAATTTCTAACACTCATGTGGTACCTATGAGGTCAAAGCTTCAATCTGACACACAGAAAGATAGGGGCTTGTAGTTTTGCCTCCCAACTATTTACCTCATGGGTAATGTCATCAATAATAACTCATGATCACCCACATCCGAGTGGATATATTTGTCTCGATCATTTCCCAACACATGACGCTTGCCAAAAGATAAAGGCGAAATAAAAGAAATGCTGAAGATCACCACGACTCTTGCATAAAGGTAAAAACTAGAAAGTAGAAGTAACAAATAGGCCCTTCAGAGAGGGAAGCAGAGGTTGTCAAGCGCATTTATAGTTGGAAGCACAATCCCTTAATGCAAAAGAACATCACTTTATATTGCCCCTTGTGATAAAGAACTTTATTATGTAATTTTTTGCTTTTATTTCTTCTATATCACAAGTTTGTATAAATTTTATTTTCCTCGCACTAAGAAACCACACATATTTAAAGATCAATTTTTATTGCTTGCACCGATGACAACTTACTCGAAGGATCTTACTCAATCCATAGGTAGGTATGGTGGACTCTCAAGGCAAAACTAGGTTAAAGGTGTTTGGATGCAAAAGTAGTAGCTCTATTTGGTGCTGGAATTTCTAGCTAATATGAGGTGGAAGAAAGCGACACATGTTGAAGAATCTACAACCATATAACTTCTATTCGGAAATAAGCAAACATTACTCATTATGTTGTCTTCCTTGTCCAACATCAAACTTTTAGCATATCATATTTTAATGAGTGCTCACAATCATAAAAAATGTCTAAAATAATATATTTATATGTGAACCTCTCTTTCTTTATTACTTCCCTTTAATTTCGACAATGACCAATAGCTTTTTTTGTCAACTCACAACAAATTTCAATCGACATACTTTCTATATGTGAAGTCATCACTCCCCATAAGATCATTATGTATGCTCTTTTTCTTTTATTCTATACTTGTTTCTATTTCTTTTTCTCTAGATCATAGCAAGCAAGCAAAGCCCTCAACTCATAACTACTCTTTATTATATAACTCTCGGACTTGCTTACATAGGGGGAACAAAAAGAAAAACTCAAAAATTTTCTAGGTCGTGCCCTCCTGGCTTGTCACCTCCTCGTGCACGCTTCGGACCGCTTTACATTTTCCTAATTTATTAAATATACCATAACTGATAAAAATTGCCATTGAAAACGTTTTGGAGTCTGTTTGCTTACCGTAGCACATACCTATTCCTTTTCGGGGTCCGAGACGTTATGATAGGTCTACCTAATGTACTCTTCCGGAGTTATGGTATTGATAATATTAGTTTCAACATTTACGAGAGTACCTGAGATACAATGTGTGATTCTTTGTCCATTTACCACCTTCAGATTTGTGCCTTCGGCGTTGTTGATCTTGATGGCACCGGAACGATATACTTCCTCGATAATGTAAGGCCCTTCCCATTTAGAGAGATGTTTTCCTTTAAAAAATCTTAAACCAGAGTTGTATAGCAAGACATGATCACCTACATTGAATTCACGCTTTTGTATCCTTCTACCATGCCATCTCTTAACCTTTTCTTTAAACAACTTGGCATTCTCATAGGCCTAGGTTCTCTATTCATCAAGTGAGCTAATGTCAAATAACCTCTTTTCACCAGCAATTTGAAACCATAGTTAAGCTCTTTAATTGCCCAATAAACTTTATGTTCTAGCTCTAGAGGTAAGTGACATGCTTTACCATAAATCATTTTACACGGAGACATACCCATAGGGTTTTTGTAAGTCGTTCTATAGGCCCATAATGCATCGTCAAGTTTCTTAGACCAATTCTTTCTAGATCTATTAACGGTCTTTTGCAAGACCAACTTTATTTCTCTATTGCTCAATTATACTTGCCCACTAGACTGAGGATGATAAGGAGATGCAATTATATGATTAACATCATACCTAGCAAGCAATTTACGGAAAAAACCATGAATAAAGTTTGAACCATCGTCGGTCATTAAATATCTAGGCACTCCAAATCTAGGGAAAATAACTTCTTTCGGCATTTTAGTAGAAGTGTTATGACCAACACTACTAGTTGGAATATCTTCTTCCCACTTAGTAACATAATCAAGAGCAACTAGAATATGAGTATACCCGTTGGATTATGAAAAAGGTCCCATATAATCAGAACCTTAGACATCAAATGGTTCAATAACAAGAGAGTAATTCATAGGCATTTCCTAATGTCTACTAATATTACCAATTTATTGACATTCATCACAATACAAGACAAACTTACGAGTATCCTTGAAGAGAGTAGGCCAATAAAAACCAGATTGTAATACCTTGTGTACAGTTCTATCTCCAGCGTGGTGTCCTCCGTAGGCCTCGGAGTGACACTTGTGTAGGATCTGTCCTTATTCACGCTCAGGTACACAACGTCTAATAATACCATCTACTCCTTCTTTATAAAGGTGTGGATCATCCCAAAAGTAATGTCTTAAATCATAAAAGAACTTTTTCTTTTGTTGGTATGTGAAGCTAGTCAGTATAAATTTAGCAACGATGTAGTTAGCATAATTATCATACCAAGGAGCATTGCGTGAAGCATTTATGATGGCTAGTTGTTCATCAGGGAACTATCATCAATAGGTAGTGGGTCATCCAGAACATTCTCTAATCTAGACAAGTTATCTCCTACGGGGTTATCAGCACCCTTTCTATCAATAATATGCAGATCAAATTCTGTAGCAGGAGACCCCATCTAATAAGTCTAGGTTTAGCATCTTTATTTTCCATAAGGTACTTAATAGTAGCGTGATCAGTGTGAACAGTTACTTTGGAATCAACAATGGAAGGTCTAAACTTATCGCAAGCAAACACAAGTGCTAGAAATTCCTTTTCAGTGGTAGCGTAGTTTCTTTGAGCACTGTCTAGAGTTTTACTAGCGTAATGGATGACATTTCATTTCTTATCAACTCTTTGTGTTAGGACAACACCAACAACATAATCACTAGCATCACACATGATTTCGAAGGGTAGGTTCCAATCAGGTGGTTGAACAACAGGTGAAGTGATCAACACTTTCTTAAGAATTTCAAAATCTTCTACACAATCATCATCAAAAACGAATGGAACATCCTTTTGCAAAAGATAAGTGAGAGGCATAGAAATTTTAGAGAAATCTTTATTAAATCTCCTATAGAAACTAGCATGACCAAGGAAACTTCTTATATCTTTAATATCTGTTGGACACGACATTTTTTCAATAGCATCAACTTTAGCTTTGTCAACTTGAATACGTCTTTCAGAGATTGTATGTCCGAAGACGATGCCTTCATTAACCATAAAGTGGCACTTCTCCTAACACAATACAAAAATAGTTTCTTCACGTCTCTACAAAACTCGGTCAAGGTTTCTAAAGCAATTATGAAAATAAGTTCCGTAAACGGAAAAATCATCCATGAAAACCTCAACAATCTTTTCACGAAAGTCAGAGAATATAGCCATCATACATGTTTGAAAGGTAGCACGTGCATTGCAAAAAGGCAGCGGATAATGATCTTTCCTAGTAGCCTTATTTAATTTCCTGAAATCAGTTACCATTCTATATCCTGTAACAATTCTTTCCGGATCAATTCATCTTTATCATTGGGAACAACGGTAATACCACCCTTTTTAAGGACACAATGAACGGGGCTAACCCATCTACTATCAGCAATAGGATAAATTATACATGCCTCCACAATCTTTAGTATTTCATTTCTTACCACTTCCTTCATTTTAGGATTTAATCATCGTTGGTGATCAACAAGTGGTTTAGCATCAGGATCCATATTGATTTTGTGTTGACATAGAGTGGGACTAATGCCCTTAAGATCATCAAGAGTATATCCAATAGCGGCACGGTGCTTCCTCGGAGTTTTCAATGATCTCTTTTTTTCATGCTGTGAAAGGATGGCACTAATAATAACATGATATATCGCTTTTTCATAAGCATACTTTAGAGTATCAGGTAATTGTTTAAGATCAAACACGGGATCACCCTTGGGTGGAGGAAGATCCCCGAGTATTTCAACAGGCAGGTTGTGTTTCAGGATAGGCTGCTGATCAAAGAAAATCTTATCTATTTCGTTCCTTTCATTCATATACATATAATTTTCATGGTCTAGCAAATATTGTTATAAGGGATTGGTAGAAGGCACAACAATAGAAGTGAGACCAATAATTTCATCTTTCATAGGCAATTCTTTGTCATGGGGTTGTATACGAAATTTAGAGAAATTGAACTCATGAGATGCATCCCCAAAACCTACAGTGATAGTTTCTTTTTCACAATCTATCTTAGCATTAACAGTATTCAAGAAGGGTCTACCGAATATAATGGGACAAAAATCATGTTGTGGGGAACCAAGAACAATAAAATCAGTAGGATACTTTATTTTTTCACACAAGACTTCAACATCTCTAACAACCCCAACTGGTGCAATAGTATCTCTATTAGCAAGCATGATGGTAACATCAATTTCCTCTAATTCGGCTGGTGCAATATCATTCATAATTTCTTGGTATAAGGTAAAGGGAATTGCCCTCAAACTAGCACCCACATCACATTAGCCATGATAATAATGATCTCCTATTTTAACAGAAACAGCAGGCACGCCAACAATAGGTCTATGTTTACCCTTAGTATCGGGTCTAGCAATTCTAGCGGCTTCATCACAGAAGTGAATGACATTCCCATCAATATTATCAACCAAGAGATATTTAACCGTAGAAATATTAGATTCTACTTTAATTTGCTCAGGAGGTATAGGTGTTCTAGCACAACACTTACGAACAACAGTTGAAGCTTTAGCATGTTCCTTTATCCTAACAAGAAAGGACGTTTTTCAATATAAGTAGGAATAACAAGATCAACACTATAAATAGTAGTTTCTTCTTATACTTTAATAGGTTCTACCACTTTAATATCAATGGGAGGATGATATTTAAACCACTTCTCCATGGGGAGATCTACATGAGTAGCAAGAGATTCACATAATGAAGCTACACCTGAGAGTCAAGTCCATATTTAGTGTTAAAACCACGAAAAGCATCGATGTCTATAAAGGATTTAACACAATCAAACTTAAGGCTTCTACCTGGCTCATTACCTTTGTCGAATTCCCAATCTTTGGAGTTGTGTTTAATTATTTCCAATAAGTCCCATTTGAATTCGGTATCTTTCTTCATAAAGGAACCAGCAGAAGAAGTGTCGGGCATGGATTGATCATTACGAGAGAGCCGAGCATAATAATTCAGAATGGTAATTTCTACCGGGAGCTCATGATTGGGGCATGAATATAACATTGACTTAATCCTCCCCCAAGCTTGAGCGATTCTTTCTCCTTCACGAGGCCAAAAATTATAAATATAATTCCGATCACGATGTACCATATGCATAGGATAAAACTTCTGATGAAATTCCAATTTCAGTCGGTTGTATTTCCATGATCCAATATCATCACATAGCCTATACCATGTTAACGCCTTTTACTTCAAAGATAAAGGAAAGACCTTCTTCTTTACATCAGCCTCGGGCAGACGTGCAAGCTTAAATAATCGACAAACTTCATCCACAAAGATTAGGTGCAAATCAGGATGTAGTGTTCCATCTCCTGCATAAGGATTAGCTAGCAGTTTTTCTATCATACCCGAAGGAATTTCATAATAAATATTTTCAGTAGGTGCAGCAGGTTTAGGAGCATCTCTTTGTGCTTCCAGTCGAGGTGAAGATACCACAAACAAGCCCCTCAAAGGATTATTTGCCATACTGAGAAGTGACAGTAAATTTCAGCACAGTATATAAAATTTTCCTTACCAAGTTCCACTTACCAAAGGCGCTTCACTCCCTGGCAACGACGCCAGAAAAGAGTCTTGATGACCCACAACTGTAGGGGATCTATCGTAATCCTTTTGATAAGTAAGAGTGTCGAACCCAACGAGGAGCAGAAGGAAATGACAAGCGGTTTTCAGTAAGGTATTCTCTGCAAGCACTAAAATTATCGGTAACAGATAGTTTTGTGATAAGGTAATTTGTAACAGGTAGAAAGTAAAAAATGTAACATAGGTGCAGCAAGGTGGCCCAATCCTTTTTGTAGAAAAGGAGAAGTCTGGAAAAACTCTTATATAAAGAAAAGCGCTCCCGAGGACATATGACTCAGGTTCGTTACTTTGATAATTTAATATGTGGGTGGACCGGTGCTTGGGTGCTGCCCTTACTTGGACAAACATCCCACATATGATTAACCTCTCTCGCCAGCATCCGCAACTACGAAAGAAGAATTAAGATAAATGAAAGGACGTGGATGTCGCCTAGAGGGGGGTGAATAGGTGCTTTAAAATAATTACGGTTTAGGCTTGAACAAATGCGGAATAAAACTAACGTTTAATTTGTCAAGCACAAAGCCTAAAACGACTAGGCTCACAGATGTGCACCAACAACTTATGCTAAGCAAGATACACAACTAAGTGATAGAAAGATATATGACAAGAAACAATATGGCTATCACAAAGTAAAGTGCATAAGTAAAGGGTTCGGGTAAGAGATAACCGAGGCACGTGGAGACGGCGATGTATCCCAAAGTTCACACCCTTGCGGATGCTAATCTCTATTTGGAGCGGTGTGGAGGCACAATGCTCCCCAAGATTCCACTAAGGCCACCGTAATCTCCTCACGCCCTCACACAATGCAAGATGTCGTGATTCCACTTTGGTACCCTTGAGGGCGGTCACCAAACCAATACAAACAAGGTTGGGGCAATCTCCACAAATTAATTGGAGGCTCCCAACAACACCACAAAGCTTAACCACAATGGCATATGGCTTCGAGGTGACCCCAAATGCTCGGGGTAATCTCGACAACTTAATTGGAGACCCTGATGCTTGCCCGGAGCTTTACACCACAATGATTGAGCTCTAAGACACCACCAAGCTTCTAGGGGTACCAAGTACCCACGGGTAATAAGCTTCTGAACTTCTCACTTCCACGTATCACCGTGGAGTACTCAAACCGATGCACCATATGCAATGGCAAGCGCACATGGAGTGCCCAAGTCCTTCTCTCGCAAATCCCACCAAAGCAACTAATGCTAGGGAGAAAAATGAGAAGAAGAACGAAGAAGAACACGAAGAACTCCAAGATCTAGACCCAAGGTGTTCCCCTCACTTAGAGGAGAAAGTGATTGGTGGAAATGTGGATCTAGATCTCCTCTCTCTTTTCCCTCCAGAACTACCAAGAATCATTGGAGCGATTGAGAGTTAGCAAGCTCGAAGAAGGTCAACAATGGGGGGAAAACTCGAGCTTACCGGATAAGGTTCAATGGGGAAGAAGTCCCTCTTTTATGGGTGGTGAAAAATCCAGTCGTTATGCTACACACTCCGAACAGAGCGGTACTACCGCTCAGTAGCTTCACCAGCCATGCTGAGGCAAAAAGGATGCACAAATAAAGTCTGACGGATAGGTACTACCGCTCGTGGGAGCGCTACTACCGCTCGGTAGGTTCACCAACCATGGTGAGGCAAAAAGGATGCGCAAATAAAGTCCGACGAGTACTACCGCTTGGCACAAGCGATACTACCGCTCGCCAAAGAAACTTCCTTAACTTTCGCATATGGACTCCGAATTCAACGAAACCAAATTTGTTAGAAAGCTAACGACATGGGATGACAAAATCTTGATAGAAATATCAATAAGAATCATGTGAGAGAAGTCCCATAAGAAAACGGTGAGAACCCTTCCTCGAATAAGACTGGTAAAAACTCCCAACATCGAAAACATCATAGAATACGCATATGGTCTCCGTTTTCGATGAACTCGAGCTTGTCATGAAGATGACCATAAGCTCTAAAACTATAAAAGAGAAACACCAAACAAGAACCAAGAAGTATGATGCAAGGATGCAAATGGTTTGAGCTCTCAACGAACGATACAATCAAGCTACTCGCTTGAGAACCTCCCTTGATAGTACGACAATCTATCCTACAACAGAAAACCTATCAAGGGAAAATCTTTACCTTGCACCTCGTACTCTTGAGCTAGATGACGATGATCTTGGCCTCCTCAAGATGGACCACCTTTCTTGATTGCGTTGTATTGATGAAGACTAGTTGATTGCTCCCCCATACACACTATGGGTGAGCCGCTCTTCAGCATATCTTCACAAGTCCATTGCCACCACAATGGACGACAAGCTTCAAGCATGATATCTTCATGCTGATCCACTTGAACTTGCACACCGCAATCTTGATCATGATCACCACTTGGCGTCATCCTCCATGGGTTGTATGAGATCTTCCTCTTAACACAAGCCCATGGAAACACACCTAACCCCACATAGAACTCTCACGAAGACCATGGGTAAATACACAAACACATAATGGACAATGCTTACCATACCATGGGATCACTTGATTCCTCTCGGTACATCTTGTACGCTTTGTGTGTTGATCATCTTGATTTACTCTTTGTCTGACGATCTTGATCAATCTTGTGTCTCTATGGCCATTCTTTGGATAATACCTTGAATACAACCTTGGTCATCATATAAACTCCTTGAACCCAACAGATGGACTTCAAGAAGTGCCTATGGACAAATCCTATAAATATAACTAAGGCGACCATTAGTCCATAGGGATTGTCATCAATTACCAAGACCACATATGGAGAAATATGCTCTAACAATCTCCCCCATTTTGGTAAAATTGATGACAATCAGTACAAGAGAGTTTATATAAGGAAATAAGCATAACCAAGCGCACACATACAAAGCTATAATGCATGTGTACAAGATGTAAATGCTTAAGCAATAAGAGAAAAAACCTCTATGCATCACCAAACTAAACTCTTCAAACTCTTCCCCCATTGGCATCGATTGCCAAAATGGACAAAAAGTTTAGAAAGACAATATAGTAGGTGGTCCTCCAAAAAGTGTGTACTTCTCAACAATAGTGCAAAGAAATACACAAGTACAATGATAAACGTTGGAGGAAAACGAACTATATCAATGACCCAAAGATTGCAAGAAGGATCGTATGTCACAAAGACATACAAACGAGAGAAGCACATAATCAAAAGATACCAATAGGAACAAGCAATCATATGGTCCTTCGAACCACCTGAATAAAAGATACTATGATAAGGACAATAGTGTGTTTTATCAAAACTAGAGAAGCTCCCCATGATTTTTGCACTAATAAGAATTTTTTTTGTATTTGATAAAAGTGCACAAAATAGGATCGTTGCTCCCCCAAAATTAATAAAAACTTACAACGAGTGCAAGAAGGTAGATGAGACAATAAGCATATCACTTGCACCAAACATATGGTTGAGCATGATGTAAAAGAGGCAACTTAAGGATAGGCTCAACCAAATTGATATGTGTGAGTCATGGCAAAGCACTTGAGAAGACTAAGATAAGGATGAGCATTACTCATCAACATAGTCTTGATGAAATGAGAAGCAAAGTGCAAAACATATCATTCCCACACACACACACTAGAAAATGTGTTCACAAGCTAACTAATAAACAAAATAAAAACCAATGCTTGTGACAACGCATGGTGAAGATACGAAATAACAATCTTGTCAAGAGGAGGGATACCAATCGAAATGGCAAAACCCTCATCAAGACAAGCATGATGAAAAATAATCTTCACCACCAAAGAGTGCATCAAGATGCAAGAATATAAGATACGCACTTGAGAAAAATCCTTTCACGAAGCTACCAAAAACTGAAAAAGGAAATGCAACGGTGGACATGAAGGAAAAGAGGATATCAATTAGAGGTGTAACTTCTCTCATGTCTAGAAGATTCTAGGTAGAAGACAATCATGATGATATATATCCACAAAGAAGGATGTACACACGAAATGGTTACAAGAAGGAACAAACAAGATATCCAAAAAGGAAGTCATAAATATATCAATAAGATCTTTGCTTGGAAGCATAGCACATGGCCTAATATATTATTATTGTACAGTATGAACTTACAACATACGAACATCAAAGACATCCCAACTAGTAATAAGACATCATCGTTCGGATGCTTTGAGAAAGGAAACAAGTACCACAAGAACGAATCAAGAGATTCATGCCATGATGCAACCTGGATAGAGAGACAGCACCACGAGAGGAGGGTATAACCCCTCGCGGTCCTGATGGCGCGGTAGTACCGCACGTCATCACGGTAGTACCACTTGGCCAGCGGTTGTAAAAATTTACTACCGCTCGCTGGGGTGTAGTACCGTTCGTCCAGCCGCAGAAGAAAAATACTGCCGTGCTGGATGCAGTAGTACCGTGTCAGTGCTGCTAGTGCATGAGTGCAGTAGTAGCACCTCTCCAGCGGTAGTACCGTAGCTATCTACGATAGTACGGCTCAGCCAACAAAATGCAGGTTCGGGCCTTTGCAAGAAATGAATGCATGAATTAGATACTTGTTACCGAGACAACATTGGATTGATGTAGTAGATAGTTCTCCGTTGATCCTCCTAACTTGGCTCCAATAAGCACATGGTCTCAATACCTTTCTTGTAGGTGAGCCGAACATCCAATGCATCTCCAATTGTTCCTAGAACAATAAAACAAACAAAATTGTGCCCAAACTCATTGGGACCAAAGAGTTAGAAAACCAACAATACATAGGACAAACTCCACATACATATGTGCATATAGATATGAATTTGAATTCCATGCACACTTTAGCCAATTTATGACAAGGTGGAGTTTCCCCTATATATTGGGTGAAATAAAGAAAGCATGCCAAAGGAATTACATATAGTTAATATGCATGCTCAAGGCTTTCAAGAATCCAATCAACACATAGTTTATAAGACACCAAAAGACAAGATATCAAGTGAAAATCAAATACGAAACAAAAAAATATCACTTGAAGGATACCAATTAAAAGATACATCAAGAATTGAGATATCCATAGAGACATGCCAAATAAAAGGAAACAAGATACCAATTGCAGGAAAACAAACACGAGGTATCTAGTTTTCAAAAGAGAGCTAGGTTCCAAACAAACCAAACCCTCAAAAAAATTTCATGATGACACAAAGCATCATACAGAGCAAGACTTGCCTCCCATCACGCTGGTCATCGTGGTAGTACCACAAGCAGAGCGGTAGTACCGCTAGCAGAGTGGTAGTGCCGCTCCCCTGTGGACGTAAAGCTCTGACAGCGGTAGTACCGCAGTCAGAGCGGTAGTACCATGCCTGGAACTTAAGATATATTCCATAAATAGCGAGAAAGAAACACGGACATGAACAAGCTATCCACAAGAGACAAGGAAGACAAATGATACACAAATCCAATGTAAAGATGATTAGCAATGTCTACCACATGAAGGGAATACCAATTGTCAAAGGACAAAAAGTATTTGGAAATAATTCCTATTGGTAGATTGCAAATATATTCAACATCATCTTTGCTCCCAAAACACAAGCAAACGACACTTGTAGAGCTAACATGCCACCTAGGAATAAGACAATTTACAATATCAACACTAAGTGGCAATATCTCAAATATACACATTTCCTAGGCTTGTAATATCCACATAGCATATTACTCCCACATAATGTGATAACCCAACATTATTAACAAGTGGCAAATGAAAATAAACACGAGATAATTAATGGACCATTTAGAATTTGAATTTCTCATGAGTAGAACCTACCCCATAGAGACTAGATAATCTTGAAATATCAATACTAAGTGGTATTCCTCATGTATACATATTTAGAAGATTGTGAGGTGAGCAAAGCACATCACTCCCCCAAAATGGGATAATCCATTAATCTCTCACAAGAGCCAACAAAAGATACAAAAAAGATGCAAAAAGGCTCAATACACGACTCACATGTACATGATGTGCAAACCAACATACACATACTCGATTACTCAAGATAAGCAAGTTGGAAGCACAACATATACAAACACATGCAAGGTACAAAACCACAACATGCAAAGGGGCAAATAACTAACAATGTAAACAATTTAAGTACAAGTTACCGTAAGGAGGCACATTGGATATAAGATAGAAACTTGATAATCCAAATGACTTGGCTTGAGATAATATAAATGATGAAGACCCCTTAATTCTTCATTATGTATCCAAGTCTCCAATGTCTTCCACAATGACATATTGATTAGGTTCGAGCTTGTTGGTCCCCAACCACATTGGGTCCTAAGAGGTTAGTCACAATAGGCTTGGCAACCCAAATGGTACTTTTCTTGACACCATTTTGAGTACCAACAAACTTGGCAAACACATTACAAACCTTATCCTTCCCAAGAGAATAGATATCATCAATAATAATTGGGTTGGTTGAATTACCTCTCGTGCAAGAAGAAGCGAAGTGACCCTTCTCACGACATAAGTAGGAACATCTACCCTTTAATTTCTTCCCTATTGATTTCTCAACATGAGGGGTGTTGGTTCGGGTCTTCTTGGGAGCGGCCTTTCTTCAACTTGTAGTTGAGTATGTGATTGAACTTGTGGCCGCTTTCCTTGTTGCTTGTGACTTTGGGGCATCTTCTTTAGTGGGCAAGATCTAACATGGTGCTCTTCAATTTTGCACTTGAAGCAAATAATCTTGGCCGAGTTCTTGACTTGTTCTTGGCCCTTCTTATTGAAGCTTTTGGACTTCTTCTTCTTGTTGGAGTTGAATCCAAGTCCATCTTTGTCATTCGAGGATTTTTGCCCACACAAGACATTTTTTTAGTGTGGATATCCCTTCATGACTCTTTTCCAAGTCTTTATTCAAAGAAGTGACTTGGGCCTTGAGCTCTTCGATTTCCTCTAAATGGTTAGTATCAACACAAGTACTGAAGGAAGTATAAGCTTCATTGTTAGAGCAACAAGGCAAGGAAAGTAATTCATCACAAGAGGTAGAAACATTATGAGTAGATGATACAAGGACTAGCACATGGCAATATAGCATTTTGACTAGAATTAGTGTCATTGTCCACATGAGGCTCACTTGATGTTACCTTGGTAGTAATAGCCTCATGAGCTAATTTTAGCACATCATGGGATGGTAGAAGATCATCATGAGAGCTTGTGAGTATTACATGATTTTCTTCCAATTTCCCATAATTGCTAGATAACAACTCAAGTTGAGCCCTTAGCTCAACATTCTCCTTTAAAAAGGATGCTTCACAAGAAGTAGAGTTAGTAGCACAAGCATCATCATTAGCAATAAGAGGATAAGGGAACTTGGCAAGCTCTTTAGCATATGAAGCTTCAAGTTGAGCATGAGACTTGGTGAGTTCGATGAGAAAACTTTTAATAGCCCTTGAGCCATTTTCGAGGTGCTCATAGACCTCAAGGAGTTTAGCATGTGCAACTTCAAGCTTATCATTTTTAGTTCTAAAATCATTAGACACCTCGAGAGCTCTATCATGGGATTCCTTTAATCTAGATAATTCTAGAGCAAAGGTTCCTCAAGAGATTCCTTGGTGATTTGTTCATTTTCAAGAGCTTGAGATAGCTCCGTGATCTCATTAACGTAATCATGCTCATGACCTTCCATTGTCTGAATGGTGGCCTCATGCTCCTGGAGATGAGGTTCCAACTCCTCAATATATTTCTTGCCCTCACTAGCAATAGACATGATTTCCAAGAAGTTGGAACAAGCAAATTTATTCTTATACACAGATATAAAATCATTTCACCCTTCATTTTTAAGGATGAAATATTATCACTCTCTTCATCATTATCCTCATTCTCATTATCATCAACATCATCATCATGAGATACATTGGGATTCAAAGTAGGAGATACCTTTGAAGCCTTAGCCATAAGGCAAAAGTGAGTAACAATAGATGATAATGTAGGATCCCTTGAAGCATCATTCAAGGCCACATCTTGTTCCATGGAGTGATGAATTTCCTCTACATAGTTAGCACCACAACTCGAGGAAATAGATACATTTTTATCATGACAACAAGATATAGGAACCATATCATCATGAGATTTAATCAAGCAGTTTTTACATGATATCCAAGGACTACCCACACAAGCATGTAACATATTTAGAGTGCTCAAAGTGTTAACGCCCAAAGATGAAGCATTGCAATAATATAGTGATGAAGGATCATCAACAATAAGCCCACTATCATCATTGCAATGATCACCACTACTCACCATATCAATACCTTGTGGCAAACCACATGTAGGTGAAGTAGATGAAGTTGAGAAGACCACACAACCGGAGGTGGAGGGAGAACAATCATCCCTACAAATCTTGGACACACCATATTTATCTTGAAGCTTTGTCCACAACTCATGAGCATCCCAGAATGGCATGAGTTGGAATATAACTACATTCCTCAAAGCATCAAAAAGCACATTAGAAGCTTGAGCATTGAGATAATAGTTTTTCTCATCCTCTAAAGATATATTTTGAGAATCCTTTGGAGGAGAAAAACCCATATCTACAATTCGCTCTAAATTTGGGTCTATGACCCTAAAGAGATTAAGCATACGAATTACCCAAACATCAAAATTTGTGCCATCAAAACTAAGAGTGTCAGAGAATCCTAATCCCCTAGTCGACATGCTTACTCTCTAGGTGGTTAAACCTAATAAAGAGAGACCTAGCTCTGATACCAATTGAAAGGACGTGGATGTCGCCTAGAGGGGTGCTGAATAGGGGCTTTAAAATAATTACGGTTTAAGATTGAACAAATGACGAATAAAACTAACGTTTAATTTGTCAAGCACAAAACCTAAAACAACTAGGCTCACCTATGTGCACTAACAACTTATGCTAAGCAACATACACAACTAAGTGATAGCAAGATATATGACAAGCAACAATATGGATATCACAAAGTAAAGTGCATAAGTAAAGGCTTCGGGTAACAGATGACCGAGGCACGTAGAAACAACGATGTATCCCGAAGTTCACAACCTTGCAGATGCTAATCTCCGTTTGGAACAGTGTGGAGGCACAATGCTCCCCAAGATTCCACTAAGGCCACATTAATCTCCTCACGCCTTCACACAATGCAAGATGTCGTGATTCCACTAAGGGACCCTTGAGGGCGGTCATCGAACCCGTACAAACATGGTTGGGGCAATCTCCACAACTTAATTGGAGGCTCCCAACAACACCACGAAACTTCACCACAATGGCATATGGCTTCGAGGTGTCCACAAATGCTCGGGGCAATCTCCACAACTTAATTGGAGACCCCGACGCTTGCCCGTAGCTTTACACTACAATGATAGAGCTCCAAGGCACCACCAAGCTTCTAGGGGTACCAAGTACCCATGGGTAATAAGCTTCTCAACTTCTCACTTCCACGTATCAACATGGAGAACTCAAACCGATGCACCAAATGCAATGGCAAGGGCACACGGAATGCCCAAGTCCTTCTCTCCCAAATCCCACCAAAGAAACTAATGCTAGGGAGGAAAATGAGAGGAAGAACAAAGAAGAACACGAAGAACTCCAAGATCTAGACCCAAGGGGTTCCCCTCACTTAGAGGAGAAAGTGATTGGTGCAAATGTGGATCTAAATCTCCTGTCTCTTTTCCCTCAAGAACTAGGAAGAATAAATGGAGGGATTGAGAGTTAGCAAGCTCGAAGAAGGTCAACAATGGGGGGGACTCGAGCTTAACTGATAAGATTCAATGTGAAGAAGACCCTCTTTTATAAGTGCAGAAAAATCCAACTGTTATGCTACACAGCCCGCACATAGCGGTACTACCGCTCATGGGAGGGGTACTACCGCTCAGTAGGTTCACCAGCCATGTTGAGGCAAAAAGGATGCGCAAATAAAGTCTGACGGAGCGGTACTACCGCTCGTGGGAGCGGTACTACCGCTTGGTAGGTTCACCAACCATGCTGAGGAAAAAAGGATGCGCAAATAAAGTCCGACGGAGCGGTACTACCGCTTGGCACAAGCGGTACTACCGCTCGCCAGAGAAACTGCCTTAACTTTCGCATACGGACCCCAAATTCAACGAAACCAAGTTTGTTAGAAAGCTAACGACATGGGCTAACACAATCTTGATATAAATATCAATAAGAAGCAAGTGAGAAAAGGCCCATAAGAAAATGGTGAGAACCCTTCCTCGAATAAGACCGGTAAAAACTCCCAGGATCGAAAACATCATAGAAGATGCATATGGACTCAGTTTTCGATTAACACGAGCTTGTCATGAAGATGACCATAAGCTCTAAAACTATCAAAGAGAAACAAAAAACAAGAACCAATAAGTATGATGCAAGGATGCAAATGGTTGGAGTTCTCAACGAACAATACAATCAAGCTACTCACTTGAGAGCCCCCATTGATAGTACAACAATCTATCCTACAAAAGAAAATCTATCAAGGGCAAACCTATACCTTGCACCTCGTCCTCTTGAGCTAGATGATGATGATCTTGGCTTCCTCAAGATGGACCACCTTTCTTAATTGCGTTGGCTTGATGAAGACTGGTTGATTGCTTCCTCATACACAATATGGGTGAGCTGCTCTTCAGCATATCTTCACGAGTCCATTGCCATCACAATGGACGGCAACCTTCAAGCATGATATCTCCATGTTGATCCACTTGAACTTGCACACCGCAATATTGGTGACGATCACCACTTGACGTCATCCGCCATGGGTTGTATGAGATCTTCCTCTTAAAGCAAGCCCATGGAAACAGACCTAACCCCACATAGAACTCTCACGAAAACCATGGGTTAATACACAAACACGTAATGGACAATGCTTACCATACCATGGGATCACTTGATCCCTCTTGGTACATATTGTACGCTTTGTGTGTTGATCATATTGATTTACTCTTTGTCTAACGATCTTGATCAACCTTGTGTCTCCATGACCATTCTTTGGATAATACCTTGAATACCACCCTGGTAATCATATAAACTCCTTGAACCCAACAGATGGACTTCAACAAGTGCCTATGGACAAATCCTATAAATATAACAAAGGCAACCAGTAGTCCATAGGGATTGTCATTAATTACCAAAACCACATATGGAGAAATATGCTCTAACAATAAATCTAACCATAGCATTAAACCTATGGATCCAAATCATCCCCTAACGAAGCAATGTATAAACTAGGGTTTAAGCTTGCATCACTCTAGCAACCCATCATCTACTTATTACTTCCCAATGCCTTCCCCTAGGTCCAAATAATTGTGAAGTGTCATGTTGTCACGTCCTGTTTTTTACCTCCAATGTTTTAGGTTGCAAAAATCAGGGCTTGTTAAAACTTTTTCTAATGATGTTGTGAATGCTATGAATGCCTTGTATGAATGTATGCTTGTTTGCTTGCTGATCCAAAACCCATGGTAAAATTATTATTTTTAAAAATGAATTTCCAAAACTCTTTTCTTTGACATCAGATCACCTCTACCTTGCTTGGGTTACACTACTAGCTCATGATGCCTAGTAGCACTCCCAACCAAAGTTGGTGATCTGGACTCAAATACTATTATTATTTACCAAAAACATCATTTAATGATTTAAAACATTATTTTTCTATTTTAAATGCATGTTTGTTTCTAAGGCCAGGAATGATATTCCCACAAGGAAAAATGCTTCTCTGCCTTAGAAAATTCTAAGTAAAATCATGGAAACTCAGAAGGACATATATTTTCCATATATAAGATTTTCAACCCTATTTTATATTATAATTATTTGAGTAAAACCCTGAAAACCATCCCTGTCTGTTTTAACCTTTTGAGATATTCTCAATAAAATCCCATTAAATTACAGGAGCCTCCCCAAGCCATATTTGGTGCCCACATAAAATATCACCTTGATCCATGGTGGGGAAGGTCACCAAATTAACCTAAAACCCTCTCTGTCCAGAATAGAGTTCGAACAACTCTACATAGCAAAGTTTGTCCAATAAGGCTGAAACTTTGCAAGGGTGTTTGGTACCTCAAATGAGGACTCCACACCAAAAATGAGATTTGCTAGACTCTGTTTAGTCACACTCCCTTTGGAGGGGACACATCTGATCACTTTGATGCATTTTCAAGTTTACAAAGCTAAACTTGTCCAATGGAGCTCAAAATTGGTGGAAACCCCTACCTTAACCCCAAGACCAAACCTGTTAAGTTGCAGTTCCAGTGGTGGAGTGGAAGCACCCCAAACCACTGTCGAACACCTTCTGACAGGAAGGTAAAAACCCACCTAGGCACTGTTTTACCCAATGGCAAAGCCTCAAACTTGGTGTATTAGTGCCCCAGACCAACCTAAACACCCAGTCAACTGGCCCCTCCCCAGTTCAAAGCACAAGTGACAAAAACCCCAATTTGTGCCACAGATCAGGGCTGACAGCACTAGTAAAACATGTCCCCCTTGACCAGCCAGTGCTCTCACTAGCACACAAGGGCTAGTTACACTCCCAGCAACACCCAGGACATGAGGGACACGTCTGAAGTGCCCCAGAGCGCGCCAGCATGCCGTGGCATGCCAAAACTATGCTCTGGACGCGCTACAGGCAGCAACCGAAAAGGGGACGAAGCCCCCGGCCGGTTCCAACCTTCCCCGAAGTGTCCAAGACCTTCCCCGACAACCCCTCAGTGTGGAGCAGCCGCCAGGGACCCTCCTCTCCCGCGCTAGAGCTCGGGCGACGCGTGCCCGAGCGCACCCTACTCGGCCGAGCATGCACGGACGCTGCAGCTCGACCCCACGCCCTCTCCCTCTGCGGCCGATGCTTCAGAGCGTCCTAAACCACGTCCGGAGACCGTGGTTTCGCAGCCAGCTCCTCACTGTGCACGCACGCGCGCCGCGGTGAGTCACCGGCGCATCGAGTTTGGCTCACCGTCGCGAGCCTATAAATAGGCCCCCCCGGCACCTCAGCACCCCTCCAGCAGCCTCTACACGACCACTAGCTCCCCCCTAGCCACCCAATCGAGCTCGCAGAGCCCCGGTGCTCGAGATTGACCGAGGCCCCTCCGCGTCGGAGCTCCGGTCGATCTCCGGCTACACGCCGGCTCCTGCGATACTCGACCCACCAGAGCACTCCCCTCGACACGAGGAACCTTTCCCCCAACAGCCGCGAGCTTTTCCGTGCCCCTAGCTATCAGTTCAACCACATCCTGAAACCCCTCCGCCACGGCCACCTCGTCGCCGGCGACTCCAAGCCTCTCAGGCGCGGTCCCGACTAACTGCAGGTAGGCGGAGGCATGCTGAACCCATTCCTGCCCTTAGCTAGGCCCATGGACGACGGTAGCCTCGCCGGAGTTCGTCGCCTCCTCCCTGGCTAGAGGTAGGGGAAGAACCCGACAGGTGGGCTCCACCTGTCGGCGTCCTGGAGCTGCCCTGCGCGCAGCCGCAGCCACTGACCCCAAGGACCCGCACGTCAGGTTCAAACCTGGCGCGCGTGCGCCTAGCAGCCAGTTGGTGGCTTGGCCGGCCTGCTTCCCAGGCCAGGCTTTGGACTTTTTCTTTATTTTTAAACCTGAGACGAAAATGATTTTTGTAAAAATAACTACCAAGTGGAAAAATATGATTCTTCCACCGATATTTTTCTAAAAATGAGTAGTATTTGATTCTTCCATCGTTGACATTTTTCAAAAACAAAATCTGTTTTATAATAATATAAAGGCATTAAAAGCAATAGTTTGCCCCTGTTTAGTAATTATTAAAAATGCTTAGCTAGTAAACACTAAGAGAAGATATTTTTCAAAGTAACAACCTGAATTTAACCAAGTTTTGCAACATTTTTAAAAGTGGTTTGTGATCTGTTTTTGTGTGAGCTATTCCTTATTTATTCTATTCTCGACGATAGAATTACCGAGTGACGAAGGATTCGGAGCAGAAGACCTCGAAGACCCCGGATACATAGCTGACCAAGGCAAGCAGCCCGTTGACCATGACTTGAGCATATACATTGATGCATGCTAGAATAGCAAGTACTTTTCTGTTGCATGTGATCATAATGTCGGTTCATCATTGGTGTGATGGTACCGAAAGCTTCTTCGAAGCACTTGCATGATGGTGATGTTATACATGTGGCTCCTCTGAGCACAAACATGATGATCTTGACCCTACCATCTATGAGGATCATGCTACTGTCATGTTGACTAGTAGAATTGAAGAACCATTGCACTGAGCTTGACCCTACCCCTTGTGGGTCATGCTAATACCATGTTGACAAGTAAAGATAGAAGCATATTATAATAAGCATGGTGATGTGTTAAATCAAAGGTTTATGAAAACCCCGTCGGGTGCCACTAATGCCCGAGAGTGATGATGAGTTGGTGGTCACTTTTGGTAAGTGATGCACCGGTGTTTTGTGTGCTTATGGTTTCGGAAATGGGATTAGAATGATGATGTGTCGACCGTCCCAACCTTACCAGTACGACCACGATACCCTTTATGGGACGGGGCTTTGTTGATTACTCTGTTCGGTACTAGCAAAGAGCCACATTACTAGTGGCGGGAGTGATTGTCGTCACTCTCGTGATGGGGTCGTGCCAGGTAGGACGACTATGCCATTATTTTGAGTTCCAGGCACACCGTTGGTCCCCGCATGGTTGATACTGTCCAGAGTCGGTGCTCGTAAGATGTACACCATGTGGGCTGGGTACCAATCGAGTGGACCTCTTTGTCTAGTATCGTCAGGGGAAAGATGATGATCGGGTACTTACCTTGGGTATAGGTGATATACCGTGAGTCATGGATGACACGGAAGTTTCCCGGATCTCGTGGGTCCAGCGTACTACCTCTGCAGAGTGTAAACTATTCGAATAGCCGTGTCCACGATCAAGGACAGTTGGGTAATCCTTCTTAAACTACGTCCAGCGTTTCCGCATAAACCAAGTGTGAGTGTGTGGGGGGGGTTAAAAGGTGTTGTTACAATAATAATTATATAACCAAGTTTGGTGACTTGGCATATCGGGTAAACCCGGATGGTTTAACCCTCGGCTGATACATTGAGGTTATGACAAGTCCGATGACTTGGCATATAGGGTGAACCCGGATGGTTCAACCCTTAGAAGATATGTTGATATGTGTAACGTGTTCTTCAAAAGTAATTCTTTAACTTGATGCATATCCATGATCATTCCACCCAGATGAGTTATACTAGAAATGCATGATATTGTTATCCTTCATTTTCATTGTTCATATCATGGGATGTTTACGAGTACATTCAAAGTACTCATTGGCTTTCCACTGGTTATATTATTGACCAGACAAGGAACGACCGGAGTTTGGCTATGAGTACGTCTTCCGACACGGACCTGCGATCTAGGACGCTTCCAAGTCAGAATGCATGTCGGTGTAGGCTTGATGGGATTGGCACCCGTTTAGCCCTTATGAGTTTCCGCTACCCATTGTACCCGTTTTTATTTGGCCTTAGGCCCTGTTTGTGAACCTGACCCTTCGGTCATTTGATGTAATATTTGGTATTTGGATGTAAGACTCTATTATTCAGTATCTGTGTTCAGTGAGCATTGATCGTTGGACTTACTAGGCACGGCGATCTCAACTCACCAGTCGGGGTCCCCACAGAATTGGTATCAGAGCCATCCTGACTATAGGAAGCCTTAGGTAGCATGGACGTTAGCCGAAAACGATTAGTACACCAGCCTTACACGATTTTGCACCTAAAACCTTCTGATTCTCTCTCTCTCCTATATCTTGTAGATGGTCGCCGTACCTGAGACGCTTCTGGAGACCGGCTTTCCCCTACTCCTGGTGGATAGTCTCGAGAAGTGCCACGTACGCCACACGCCCATCTTCCTCTACCACGAGCACTGGGTCAACGCCGACACCAAGGAATATCATGTGGACGTGATAGTGAAGGCTAACGACTCCCCGACTAATTGGTTCTTTGAAGGACCACAAATGGGAGAACTGATGATGGCAGTGGAGACAGCCGCACGAGAGGCGCTCGTGCGTCTCCGCGATATCCTCCCTGAGATGGCTGAGGAACCCGCTACTCGTCACCTACCTTTTCTTAAGGAAGGAGTGGACGGGAGCCGGATGCTCACCCCATCGTCTGAGGACGGGATGCCATTAAGGTTCTAGACCTACTTCATCCTCTCATCCGACACCCTGACGCACCTTCTGGTTAAGGAATTAATGAAGCTTCGCCAAGATCTACACCAACTCAAGAGCCTACTTCACACTGAGAAGATGAAGAATCGCAAGGTGAAGAAAGCAGACGCACCTGAAGGAAGGTCCGGTGTTGCCACCAGAGGTGGTGTGCTACCAATCCGGGTTGTCCCTCTTCAAAGTCGCCGCCTGACAACAGAAGAATATATTGAGCTCTTCACCGCCTCACCTAAGAGACGCTCTGATGTACGGATTCTTTCTTCCACTCCGTTGAAGGAAGAAGACACTCACGAAGACGAAGATCCTGCCGAACCCACTTTTGAGACCGAGCAGTCCGCCACGTAGGATTTCAGCGTAGGCAACTAGGAGTACCCCTGAGCATAGGGTATCCATGTATACGATCTTTCAAGTTATGAGTGTGTATGATGTAAGCCGCATTCTGCCTTAGGCAGCCTGTACGCGACTACGTCACTTGTTTTCAATGAATGCAAATTCCGTTTCCAAGACTTTGATTTTTTTTAAACTCACACTAGCACATTTGGACCCCCCCCCCCTCTTACTAGAGCAAACCCTTGTGGTTTCAAGCAAGGTGGATTTTTGACGTGTCTGTTTCCATGACAGGATGGTGAACGCAACCCGCAACAGCACCTTCGGCAACCCCGGCACCACCTCCTTAGGTCAGCCGCAGGGAACCGAAGGAGAAGCTCACGTTGGAGATCACCATGAGCAGCATGGCAATGTTCCTCCGCCACCTTCTCCCGAGAACTTGACTATGGCTCAGTTCCTTCATGCTCTTCGCGAGGAGCGTCAAACCAACAATGCCGCTATTCAGCAGTGGCTCAAGTCCTAGTGAACAACCCGCCGCAGAACGGGAATGGCAATGGCCGCTCTACCCTCTCAGAGTTTATGTGGACTACGCCTCCCATATTCACGGAGACGACTGAACCATTGGTTGCCGATGACTGGATTCGCACTATTGAAGACCTCCTTGCGCTGGTCAAGTGCACCGATGAACGTGAGAAGGTCCTTTATGCTTCTCACTGTCTCGGAGGTACCGCCAGGGCTTGGTGGGATGGTTTCGAGATCATGCGAGATGGACAAGTCATCACTTGGGCAATGTTCAAGGAAGGATTCCGCGCGGCTCATATTCCGCCAGGAATGATGACCATCAAGAAGCGGGAATTCCGAGCCTTGAGGCAAGACAGTGGAACTATTAAGGAATATCTGTAGAAGTTTAACCTCTTGTCGAGGTATGCCCCTGAGGATGTTAACACTGAGGCCGCTAAGGTGGAATGCTTCATGTAAGGATTGCAGCAGTCCCAGCAATACCAGTTGGTAGTTTGTGATTGCAAGACCTTCAGCGACCTGGTTAACATGGCACTTATGCTGGAAGACAAGCATCTTGCAATGGACGACACCCGCAAGCGCAAGTTGATAGGCAGTGGAGGACCCACTAATGCAAGACCAAGACCATGGCAGTCAGCACCTGCGAGGCCCAACTATCTACAGCAGCAGTACAAGACCCCGGTTTTCCGTTAGAATTATCAGCCTCAAGTCAACACCAAGCCAGTTTCCAAACCGCCGAATAACAGTGGAGTCAAGACCAACCCTCCGGGTCAGGTCACCTGTTTTTGGTGTGGTCAAATCGGGCACTACTACACGCAGTGTCCCAAGAAGAAGCCCGATCCACCGCGTCCCAATGCACCCAACCCAGGTCAAGGAGCACCAGGAAGAGACCAGATTCCCCGCAATCAGCAGTTCAATAGCAGGGAGCGGATCAACCACATCACCGGCGAAGAGGCACGGGAAGACCCGGACTGCATTCTGAGTACGTTCCTCGTCAACTCCACCCCAGCTACAGTGTTGTTTGATTGTGGTGCTTCTCATTCTTTTCTTACTCAAAGGTTTGCGAAGAAGTGTGGATTAAAACCCACTCTGCTTCGCGGGCAGATGGCAATTCAAACCCCAGGAGCAGTGTTGAGGTCCAATCTAGGGTGTAGAATGGTCGAGATAGTTATCAATGGGACGAGCTTCTTGGCAGACCTCATTGTGCTTAAGTCGCAAGGCTTAGAAGTAATTCTCGGCATGGATTGGCTGGCCAAGCACCAGAGTCTCTTGGATTGTGCCAACAGGGCCATTACCATGACAGGCGATAAAGGGGTCAAGGTCAAGTATGTCTCTAAGCCGGTATCAGCTCAAGTACCTCGAATCAACAGCCTATCCGAGGTAGAGCTTGACCAAGTGCCTGTAGTCTATGAATACACGGACGTCTTTGCTGACGAGCTACCCGGAATGCCACCTGACCGAGACATTGAGTTCATCATCGAGCTCATTCCCGGGTCAAGGCCTATTTATAAGAAGCCTTACAAGATGGGATCCGAGGAGCTAGCAGAGCTAAAGAAGCAGCTGGATGAGTAACTCAGGAAAGGATTCATCCGTCCGAGTGCATCACCTTGGGGATCACCTGTTCTGTTTGTATCAAAGAAGGATGGTACCATTCGACTTTGCGTCGATTACCGTTCTCTCAACAAAGTCACAATCAAGAACAAGTACCCACTCCCAAGATAGAAGACTTGTTTGACCAGTTAAATGGAGCTAAGGTATTCTCCAAGATCGACCTACGATCCGGATATTACCAGTTGAAGATTCGACCCGAGGACATACCCAAGACTGCATTCATGACCCGATACGGTCTCTATGAGTGCACTGTCATGCCCTTCTGATTGACAAATGCCCCAGCTTACTTCATGTACCTCATGAATAAGGTCTTCATGGAGTATTTAGATAAGTTTGTCGTCGTATTCATCGATGACATACTAATCTTCTCAAAATCCGAAGAAGAACATGAGCAACACTTGAGGTTAGTTCTGGGAAAGCTTCGAGAGCACCAGCTGTATGCCAAGTTCATCAAGTGCCAATTCTGGCTGAACGAAGTTGGATTTTTGGGTCATATCATGACGGAAAGCGAATTGGCAGTAGATCCATCCAAGATTACCACAGTGGCCAACTGGGAATCGCCGAGAGATGTGAAGGATGTCAGGAGTTTCCTCGGACTCGCGGGATACTACCGCAAGTTCGTAGAGGGATTCTCCAGCATCGCTCGACCTATGACTCATCTTTTGAAGAAAGGTCGGAAGTTCGAATGGACACCGGCTTGTGAAGCAAGCTTCCAAGAGTTGAAGAAGAGACTGATTACCGCCCCGGTACTAGCTACCACGGACATCAACAAGGAGTTTGTGATTTACTGTAATGCCTCCGGAACCGGACTCGGTGGAGTCTAAATGCAAGATGACAGAGTCCTAGCGTACTTGTCACGGCAACTGCGTCCGCATGAGGAAAACTACGCCACCCATGATCTTGAGTTAGCAGCCGTAGTGCATGCCTTGAAGACATGGCGACATTTACTTCTGGGGAAGCGATGTGAAATATACACTGACCACAAGAGTCTGAAATATATCTTCACCCAAAGGGAGCTGAATATGAGGCAACGAAGATGGCTTGAGTTGATCAAGGATTACGACCTCCGTATTCAGTACCACCCCGGTAAGGGAAACGTGGTACCTGATGCTTTAAGCCGGAAGGCTGGCACCTTGAACGTCATGCTCAAGGAACGGTTGCATGCCTTGTATGAAGAGATGGAAAGCTTCGGACCGGAGTTGGTCGGATCAGGATACCTGGCCAACCTCGAAGTCAAACTGACTCTAGCTGATGATATCAAGGAAGCCCAGAAGGGACACAAGAGTATTGAAGGCCTCAAGAGGAAGATACGGGAAGGCAAGGCCCAAGGGTTCTCGGACGATGATCAAGGAGTGCTGTGGTATGGGAAGCGCTTATGCGTGCCCAACAAGGCCGAACTCAAGGACTTGATCCTACAAGAGTCTCATGACACACCATACTCCATCCATCCCTATGGTACCAAGATGTATCAAGACATCCGAGAACAATTCTGGTGGCATGGCATGAAGAGATACATTGGCTCCTACGTCACTAAGTGCGATGTATGCGAGCGGGTCAAGGCTGAGCATCAGCGACGTGCTGGGCTGTTACAACCTCTTCAAGTGCCAGAATGGAAATGGGACAAGGTCGGCATGGATTTCATCACCGGATTACCCCGATCAAGCAAGGGTCATGACTCCATATGGGTCATTGTCGACTACTTTACTAAGGTGTCTCATTTCATTCTGGTCAACACCACCTATGGGGGGCAACAAGTTGGCTAGCCTCTACATTGAGCGCATCGTTAGCCTCCATGGAGTTCCTAAGGAAATCGTGTCCGACTGCGGCACGCAGTTCACCTCAAGATTCTGGAAGAAGTTTCAAGAAGCTCTCGGAACCAAGCTCTCTTTTAGCACGGCTTTCCACCCGCAGACGGGCGGACAGACCGAGAGGGTGAACCAGATACTCGAGGACATGCTCCGTGCATGTGTCCTGGCTCATGGTGCCAATTGGGAAGACTGTCTGCCGTTTGCTGAGTTCTCATACAACAACAGCTACCAGTCCAGTCTTCAAATGGCCCCATTCGAGGTGCTATATGGGCGAAAGTGCCGCACCCCACTCAATTGGTCCGAAACCGGAGAAGGACTAGTTTTTGGGCCAGAAGCACTGCAGGAAGCGGAGAGGAAGGTGCAGCTTGTCCAAGACTGTCTGCCGTTTGCTGAGTTCTCATACAACAACAGCTACCAGTCCAGTCTTCAAATGGCCCCATTCGAGGTGCTATATGGGCGAAAGTGCCGCACCCCACTCAATTGGTCCGAAACCGGAGAAGGACTAGTTTTTGGGCCAGAAGCACTGCAGGAAGCGGAGAGGAAGGTGCAGCTTGTCCAAGAAAACCTGAAGGCAGCTAAGTCGCGACAGAAGAGCTATGCGGACTCCCACCACAAGGATGTGGAGCTCGTTCTCGGACACCATGTGTACCTGCGCATTACACCTCTCAAGGGAACCAAGCGATTCCATGCCAAGGGGAAGCTAGCCCCAAGGTTTATTGGACCCTTCAAGATCACGGCAAGGCACGGGGAAGTGGCTTATCAGTTGGAGCTACCCCCAGAACTCTCGGGTGTGCACAACGTGTTCCACGTGTCACAGCTCCGGAAGTGCTTACAAGTGCCGAACCGTTCCGATCATTGTAAGGACATTGATCACCAAGCTGTTGACCTTCAACCGGACCTTACCTGCCATGAGAAGCCGATTCGCATTCTGGATGTAGCAGAGCATTGCATCAGAAGCCGCACCATCAAGTATTTCAAGGTTCCGTGGAGCAACCATACTGAAGCAGAAGCAACATTATTTTTCTATTTTAAATGCATGTTTGTTTCTAAGGCCAGGAATGATATTCCCACAAGGAAAAATGCTTCTCTGCCTTAGAAAATTCTAAGTAAAATCATGGAAACTCAGAAGGACATATATTTTCCATATATAAGATTTTCAACCCTATTTTATATTATAATTATTTGAGTAAAACCCTGAAAACCATCCCTGTCTGTTTTAACCTTTTGAAATATTCTCAATAAAATCCCATTAAATTACAGGAGCCTCCCCAAGCCATATTTGGTGCCCACATAAAATATCACCTTGATCCATGGTGGGGAAGGTCACCAAATTAACCTAAAACCCTCTTTGTCCAGAATAGAGTTGGAACAACTCTACATAGCAAAGTTTGTCCAATAAGGCTGAAACTTTGCAGGGGTGTTTGGTACCTCAAATGAGGACTCCACACCAAAAATGAGATTTTCTAGACTCTGTTTAGTCACACTCCCTTTGGAGGGGACACATCTAGCCACTTTGATGCATTTTCAAGTTTACAAAGCTAAACTTGTTCAATGGAGCTCAAAATTGGTGGAAACCCCTACTTTAACCCCAAGACCAAACCTGTTAAGTTGTCGTTCCAGTGGTGGAGTGGAAGCACCCCAAACCACTGTCGAACACCTTCTGACAGGAACGAAAAAACCCACCTAGCCACCGTTTTACCCAATGGCAAAGCCTCAAACTTGTTGTATTAGTGCCCCAGACCAACCTAAACACCCAGTCAACTGGCCCCTCCCAAGTTCAAAGCACAAGTGACAAAACCCCAATTTGTGCCACAGATTAGGGCTGATAGCACTAGTAAAACATGTCCCCCTTGACCATCCAGTGCTCTCACTAGCACACAACGGCTAGTTACACTCCCAGCAACACCCAGGACATGAGGGACACGTCTGAAGTGCCCCAGAGCACGCCAGCATGCCGTGGCATGCCAAAACTGCTCTCTGGACGCGCTACAGGGAGCAACCGAGAAGGGGACAACGCCCCCGGCCGGTTCCCAACCTCCCCCGAAGTGTCCAAGACCTTCCCCGACAACCCCTCAGTGTGGAGCAGCCGCCAGGGACCCTCCTCTCCCGCGCTAGAGCTCGGGCGACGCGTGCTCGCGTGCACCCGACTCGGCCGAGCATGCACGGACGCTGCAGCTCGACCCCATGCCATCTCCCTCTGCGGTCGATGCTTCAGAGCATCCTAAACCACGTCCGGAGACCATGGTTTCGCAGCCAGCTCCTCACTGTGCACGCACGCGCGCCGCGGTGAGTCACCGGCGCACCGAGTTCGGCTCACCATCACGAGCCTATAAATAGCCCCCCCCCCCCGGCACCTCAGCACCCCTCCAGCAGCCTCTGCACGACCACTAGCTCCCCCCTAGGCACCCAATCGAGCTCGTAGAACCCCGGTGCTCGAGATCGACCGAGGCCCCTCCGCCTCGGAGCTACGGTCGATCTCCGGCTACATGCCGGCTCCTGCGATACTCGACCCACCAGAGCACTCCCCTCGACACCAGGAACCTTTCCCCCAACAGCCCCGAGCTTTTTCGTGCCCAAACTATGAGTTCAACCACATCCCCAAACCCCTCCTCCACGGCCACCTCGTCGCCGGCGACTCCAAGCCTCTTCGGCGCTGTCTCGACCACCTGCAGGTAGGCGGAGGCATGCTGAACCCATTCCTGCCCTTAGCTAGGCCCATGGACGACGGTAACCTCGCCGGAGTTCGTCTCCTCATCCCTGGCCAGAGGTAGGGGAAGAACCCGACAGGTGGGCTCCATCTGTCGGCGTCCTGGAGCTGCCCCGCGCGTAGCCGCAGCCACAGACCCCAGGGGCCCGCACGTCAGGTTCAAACCTGGCACGCGTGCACGTGGCAGCCTGCTGGCTGGCTGGGCCGGCCTGCTTCCCAGGGCAGGCTTTGGCCTTTTTATTTATTTTTAAACCTGAGACTAAAATGATTTTTGTAAAAATAACTACCTAGTGGAAAAATATGATTCTTCCACCGATATTTTTCTAAAAATGAGTAGTATTTGATTCTGCCATTGTTGACATTTTTCAAAAACAGAATCTGTTTTATAATAATATAAAGGCATTAAAAGCAATAGTTTGCCCCTGTTTAGTAATTATTAAAAATGCTTAGCTAGTAAAAACTAAGAGAAGATATTTTTCAAAGTAACAACCTGAATTTAACCAAGTTTTGCAACATTTTTAAAAGTGGTTTGTGATCTGTTTTTGTGTGAGCTATTCCTTATTTATTCTATTCTCGACGATAGAATTATCGAGTGACGAAGGATTCGGAGCGGAAGACCTCGAAGACCCCGGATACCTAGCTGACCAAGGCAAGCAGCCCTTTGACCATGACTTGAGCATATACATTGATGCATGCTAGAATAGCAAGTACTTTTCCGTTGCATGTGATCATAATGCCGGTTCATCATTGGTGTGATGGTACCGAAGGCTTCTTCGAAGCACTTGCATTATGGTAATGTTATACATGTGGCTCCTCTGAGCACAAACATGATGAGCTTCACCCTACCATCTATGAGGATCATGCTACTGTCATGTTGACTAGTAGAATTAAAGAACCATTGCATTGAGCTTGACCCTACCCCTTGTGGGTCATGCTAATACCATGTTGACAAGTAAAGATAGAAGCATATTATCATAAGCATGATGATGAGTTAAATCAAAGGTTTATGAAAACCCCGTCGGGTGCCACTAATGCCCGAGGGTGATGATGAGTTGGTGGTCACTTTTGGTGAAGTGATGCACCGGTGTTTTGTGTGAGTATGGTTTCGGAAATGGGATTAGAATTATGATGTGTCAACCGTCCCAACCTTACCAGTACGACCACGATACCCCTTTATGGGACGGGGCTTTGTTGATTACTATGGTCGGTACTAGCAAACAGCCACATTACTAGTGGCGGGAGTGATTGTCGTCGCTTTCGTGATGGGGTCGTGCCAGGTAGGACGACTATGCCATTATTATGAGTTCGAGGCACACTGTTGGTCCCCGCATGGTTGATACTGTTCAGAGTCGGTGCTCGTAAGACGTACAACATGTGGGCTGGGTACCAATCGAGTGGACCTCTTTGTCTAGTATCGTCAGGGGAAAGATGATGATCGGGTACTTACCTCGGGTATATGTGATATACCGCGAGTCGTGGATGACACGGAAGTTTCCCGGATCTCGTGGTTCCAGCGTACTACCTCTGCAGAGTGTAAACTATTCGGATAGCCGTGTCCACATTCCAGGACAGTTGGGTAATCCTGCTTAAACTACGTCCAGCGTTTCCGCATAAACCAAGTGTGAGTGTGTGTGTGGGTTAAAAGGTGTTGTTACAATAATAATTATATGACCAAGTTCGGTGACTTGGCATATCGGGTAAACCCGGATGGTTTAACCCTCCGCTGATACATTAAGGTTATGACAAGTCCGATGACTTGGCATATAAGGTGAACCCGGATGGTTCAACCCTTAGCAGATATGTTGATATCTGTAACCTATTCTTCAAAAGTAATTCTTTAACTTGATGCATATCCTTGATAATTCCACCCAGATAAGTTATACTAGAAATGCATGATATTGTTATCCTTCATTTTCATTGTTCATATCATGGGCTATTTGCGAATACATTCAAAGTACTCATGGGCTTGCCACTGGTTATATTATTGACCAGACAAGGAAGGACCGGAGTTTGGCGATGTGTACGTCTTTGGAGACGGAACTGCGATCTAGGACGCTTCCAAGTCAGAATGCCTGTCGGTGTAGGCTTGATGGCATGGGCACCCGCTTAGCCCTTATGAGTTTCCGCTACCCGTAGTACCCGTTTTATTTGGCCTTAGGCCCTGTTTGTGAACCTGACCCTTCGGTCATTTGATGTAATATTCAGTATTTGGATGTAAGACTCTATTATTCAGTATATGTGTTTAGTGAGCATTAATCCTTGGGATCATTGGGCACGGCGATCTCGACTCACCAGTCGGGGTCCCACACACATGTAGTCGACGTTCACATGACACCACTAGAGGAGAGACAACATATATCTTATCAAAATATCGAACGAATACCAAATTCACATGATTACTTATAACAAGACTTATCCCATATCCTCAGGGACAAACGTAACGACTCACAAAGCATATTCATGTTCATAATCAGAGGAGTATTAATAATCATTGAGGATCTAAACATATGATCTTCCACCAAATAAACCAACTAGTATCAACTACAAGGAGTAATCAACACTACTAGCAACCCACAGTTACCAATCTGAGGTTTTGAGACAAAGATCGGATACAAGAGATGAACTAGGGCTTGGAGAGGAGATGGTGCCGATGAAGATGTTGATGGAGATTGACCCCCTCTCGATGGGAGGATCGTTGGTGATGACGATGGCTTCGATTTCCCCCTCCCGGAGGGAAGTTTCCCTGGCGGAATAGCTCCGCCGGAGCTCTAGATTGGTTATGTCGAAGTTCCGCCTCGAAACGGCGGCGCTACGTCCCGAAAGCTCTCTCTTGATTTTTTTTTCAGGTCAAAACCCTTCACATAGCAGAAGATGGGCATCGGAGGCCGGCCAGGGGGTCCACAAGCCTGCAGGGCGTGGCCAGGGGGGTAGCCTGGGCCTCCCTCTCTTGTGACCTCCTGGTGGGTACCCTCGGATATTTCTTTCGCCCATTATCTTTTATATATTCCAGAACAATTCTCTGTTACTTTTCAGGACTTGTGGAGATGTGCAAAATAGGTCTCTCAGATTTGCTCCTTTTCTAGTCCAGAATTCCAACTGCCGGCATTCTCCCTCTTCATATAAACCTTGTAAAATAAGAGAGAAAAGGCATAAGTATTGTACCATAATGTGTATTGTCAGCCCATAATGCAATAAATATTGATATAAAAGCATGATGCAAAATGGACATATCAATCTCTCTCTCTGTTTATCTCCAATATTCGGTGATGTTTTCTCGCCCTTCACCATTTCTTAAATATATGGAGATCCGTAAGTCCGATCGAGCTGAAATTTTGAGGGGATTTTATCACGAAACTATATTTCTTGTGACAGAAGGATCCTCAACCGACTTAGGGGCTGGCCAAAAGCTATCAAGGCATGACCCCACCCACTAGTCGCCCCATGTTAGCTTGTGGGGCCCTCGTGCACCATCTTGCGTTGATTCCAACTCCCAAAATTCACATATATTCCAAAAACAATCCGTAAATTTTTATCGCGTTTGGAGTCAGTTTGATATGGATTTTCTGCAAAACAGAAAACACAAAAACAGGAACTAACATTGGGCACTCGATAAGTAATTTAGTCCCAAAATAACATCAAATTTTGCCAAAAGTATATGAAAGTTGTAGAATCTTGGCATGAATACTTCATAAATTATTGGTATGTTGGACATGTATCAGGGCACCACTCTTAGCTTGTTCCGGGCTTGAGGGAGGTGCCCCGACATCGTATCACCATCACTTTTACACCATCATCTATCTTAGTTTTTTCCTTAGCAATGGGAATTCTAGTGTGTCCTCATGAGTGTTTTGCTTTATATAAGAAAACTTTCAGTCTTGTCCTTTGCTACAGAAAGGATTAGGACACCTTGCTGCACCACTGCTACTCTTGTTACTATTTTATTTGCTACCAATTATCTTGCTATAAAACTATCTCTCATTGTTACTCACAACACTTGTAGAGAATACCTTGTTGAAAACTTCTTATCATTTCCTTCTGCTCCTTGTTGGTTTCAACACTCTAACTTAGTGAAAGTACTATGATTGATCCCCTATACTTTTGGGTCGTCACCTACCTCCACTAACTGTCAAGGTTTACTCAAGTACAATCAATAAATGGCTAAACTAGACCACCTCCAATTTACCCCCCCCCCCCACACACACACGAGAACTCCCAAGGTTCTTAGTTTGACATGATAAGAAATTCAAAAGTCTCAAGTGCGCTCTATTAGTAGCACATTCTCTAGGAATAATGGAGCACTCTGCCAAGGACACATTCACATGATTTCAGTTCCGAAGTTACACCTTGCCTCAACTGCGCTCTATGAGTGGCACATTCTCTAGGGACAATAGAGTGCTCCGCAAAGGACACATTCACATGGTAAAATGTCCCAAGCCTACAACAATAAACACTCACCACCTTCATGAATCACTTGACAACCAAACCATGTCTACCATAGGGAGTCTATAAGCATACAATAAAACAATACACGCATATAGCGGTAAGGAATATAAGAACCAAACCAAACATACGACATATCATAATAGTCCTACACATGCATAGTAACATATAGGTGATGAAGTATTCATAATCACAATCCTCATAATTGTACTCGTGACACTCCCAACAATACATCATAGAGAGAAATAAAGGCACTAAATAAACAACACTCCAATTAACCTCAAAAGAAATAAAACATCAATATAATACAAATAACAGTATAAAAATAGTGGGGATATATCATAAACATGCGCATAGGATCACTACTTGAAAATAATCAACTAAATTAAATTGCGAGTTTAAAAGATATGACCTCCGGAAGGTTAACTTAAAATTTGAACATTTCAACAATGTGAAATTTTGGTTATACTGATCAGTACGAGTATACAAGAAAAGTAATCAATTAATTTTGGTATATGGAGTAAACATTGTAGCTAAACTAAAATTGAGCCGAAATCTGCAAAAATTGTGCCATGGCAACGTTTTTAGGCTACTCCCGCGGCTAATGATGAGGTGAAACATGGCACTATGGTACTGGGACATACGGTTGTGTTAAGTGGATGGCTAAATACTATTTGGGATCAAACGGTCCGGATTGCATACCCCTTTGCTGATATAACTCGATGTAATCTTGGCTGTTCAAAACACATCGGCGGGTGCCAAGCACTCACCAAAGAAACATGGGTAGGGAAGTGTAGAACTTGAAGAAGATGATGAAAGATCATCTAGCCCCTAAGTGTGGTTTTGGTAATTGATGACAATTACAATCTCTATGGACTATTGCTTTCACTGACATATATTTGAAGGGATATTACATAGGTGGAGGCTTAAGTATGATTTCTATAAACATGAAGATTTGCTCTTAGCTTTGGTATTGAATGAAAATCCATATGGAGCATCTAAAGGATTGTATCTTATATGAAGAAATGTTCCATAGTGATGCATGAAGCATGTCGAATTGATGTGGGAAGAGCTCTATCAAAAGGCTCTCCAAGAAGTCCTCATGGTATCCTCTCTGCTTACCACGTGCACACGGGGTCCAGGGGTCGTGCTTATGGTGCCCAGGGAAATCTCTCTGGATACCCCTTGCGCACGTGATTCTTGAAACCAGTCCACACGAGGTCGAGTGATAAACTTCCTGGATAACCCCATGGACACGGGGTCTCTGACCTCCATGCACATCGGTCTAGGGTTTGACTCTAGGGGTCTCTTTCCTAAGTGAGGATACTAGTTGGTATTTGGATGCATCTAATGGAGCCATCAAGATTGATTTCAATGTCCAACCAAATATGTTCAAGGTGGAGTTCCTTAGAGGATCTCAAAGGTTGACAGATTTGAGATTATAAGAATCAAGGTCTTGAGAGTATAAATAAAGAGAAGAATTCAAGCTATGGTATGATCAAGAGAAGATCGGGATGAGCTCATGTGTTGGGTTTTGGTTGATCATATCTTTAATCAAGAAACTAGAGTGAAGAATTCATTGTGTCTCAAGAGTTTGTGATGGGGGCATTTAAAATATCAAGTGATGACCAATATGATGTTCATGTTGAATCTTGATATGGTCATGAGAGGGCTTTGGTGATATAGTCTTGAACCAATGAAGTAAAATGAAGAGTTCATTATCGCTTTCAAGTAACCAAGATAGATCTTGAAGCAAAGATGTTGGTTGACCAAGATGAAGCTCAAAGATTGTATCTAAATGGTCAACAAGAAGCGCAAACAATGTAGCACGTGGGATCAAGTGGTCTAGTGGTATGGTAAGTAAATGTGAATTTCGTTTTGTGAACTACCCCTTGCTATGTGTTTTCTATGTCTATGTTGGTTAGGTGTTTCTCATGGACTTGCATCAAATGAAAGAATTCGAGTAGCCTATGTGAGGATGATATCAAGTGGTGATGGTCATCGGCTTCGAGGAGTCTGAGTGCAAGATGAGAAGCCATAGGTTATATGATTTGAATCTTGCGGTCTACATCATAATAATGTGCATGTGAAGATGGCTTAATTTAAGGCTTCACTCACTGCAATATGACGAAGGATTTCGAGTATTTTCACCAAGTGGTCATGGACAAGAAAAGGATTACAACTTAAGGCAAGCATTAAAAGTCATCAAGAAGCTCAAGTGGAATGTGCAATTCAAAGGTATACCTTAGCTAGGTTTTCCTAGTTTTTCTGGTCTCATGATGCTTGGTGGGAGACCGGACTATAGGTTTGATAGTTGTACTATCAAGAGGGACTTTCATGCAAGTTGCTTGAATACGTCGCATGTTGAGAGCTCAAACCATTGCATTATTTTCATCATTATTTATTTTTTTATCTTCGGTGGTTATATATGTGAGGACCTTGGTCTTCTCCATAGCTTTAAAACAAGCCCAAGATCATCAAATTCGGAGTTAGTATGCCAAAGTTATGCATGTTTCTGTTCCTACTTTGGGTTGTCCTCGGTACCTCGTCTTCACATGGTTTTGAAGCCATGTGCTCGGGCCCCCATGAAGACGAGCGTGTACCGTGCGCACGAGACCCCATGCACCCCCGTGGGCACGGGGTGTCCAATAAGTGTGTGTTGTAGACCCAACGGCTAGTTTTGGAGGTTGGCTATAAAAGCGCCCTTCCTCCCCACCAGTTTGGGGGTTCTTCATACACTTTCTAGACATAATTGTAAGCATCATACCACCTCTCCCAAGCCCCAATCCCCTCTATGTGAAGGGACATTTGTGGATGAATCTTGAATTAATTCTTGACTTCCTCCATTGCATCCCCTCTCTTCAATCTCCTACTTTCGAGAGTGCATCTTATGAGATTGAGAGAGTGAGTTGAGAATTTGTTGCTTGACCTTGCATTGCATTTTTTGCAAGAATTTGAGCTCCCTGCATCGATTTGTTCGATTGAGATACAATGAGTTTATTACTCTTGGAGGCTTCCTCCTCTTAGATGGTTTGGTTATATAGTTAGAACTTTTTCAAGAGGCCTAGGTGGGCAAGGTTCCCCCAGAAGCTTCCTTTTGTGGTGTTCTCCATGGAAGGGTGTGAAGCGGCCTAGGTGGTCAAGTACCTTCGGAAGCTTCGTGTTTGTGGTGTGCTCCAGAGAAGTTGTATAGGTGTGGTGGTCGCCTTCAAGACCAACCCTGAGTGAAGCGAGGCTCGTCCGTTGAGGGTGACTCAAAAGTGAGAATACGGTGACCCACTTGATGGCTCCAGAGCTTTGGCTTCAGCACAACTCCAACGGAGATTAGCACTCCCACGAGTGTGAACTTTTGCATAAATCCACATCCTGGACTCACTTCTGGTTATCTCATTCCCACATCTTTTCCTTTCTGCAATTCATACTTGCTCATATCAATATATCATGTGCTAATTAGAATTATTTAGTTGCTCCCACATTTCCATATCTTGTGATATAGTTTGTGCCTGCTAATTCTTCAAGTGCCTATCTTGGTTAGCATAGGTAGTTTCTGCACTTAGTAGAGCCTAGCATATTTAGAATTTGTGCTTGAAAAGTATCTGCTAAGTTTAATTCTGCATAAGGTTAAAGGAAATCAGTAAAAGTTTGAAAACACCAATTAAATCCCCCTCTAGTCATCATCTCGGTCCTTTCAGATGTGCTCGATGACGATGACCATCTATGAGAGGAGAGAATGGATCCACATACCCTTGTAGATCGCTAAGTGAGAAGCGTTAAGAAACGCGGTTGATGTAGTCGAATGTCTTCGCGATTCAAAGCGCAATCCGTCCCACGAACTCCGTCCTGATCCAGCCCGCACGATCGACACCTCCATGTTTAGCACATGTACAGCTCGATGACGAGCTCCGCATTCTTGATCCAGCAAGAGGGGTGGAGAGGTATATATATATATGAGTTCTCCGGCAGCACGACGACGTGGTGGTGGTGGTGGTGAACTAATCCAGAAGGGCTTCGCCAAGCAATGCGAGACTAATCTAGACGAAGGAGACAATCTATGGAGGAGAGGGAAGCATGTGTCTTTTCACATGTGTGCTAGCCCCAAAGCCTCCACTATATATAGGAGGAAGGGAAGGGAGGGCTTCCTTGCCTCCTCCTCCAAGGAGGGGTTCGGCCGAGCCAACAAGGGAGGAGAGTCCTCCTCTGATTCGGTTTGGTGGAGGACTCCCTTCCGAGTTGGTTTCTATGATAGCCTCGCTTATTAGGGATGACAGACTACTCATATCAACAAGGAATTCCTTCTTTCAGGTAGCCAATTCGAACAAAAACCCCAGGTTAAGCATGCTCATCTTGGAGTAGTTCTAGGATGGGTGACCGACCGAGAAGTTGATCCCGGGTGCGCATGAGCGAGGACAAAGTGCGCAAAAAAGACTAGTATTGATATGTGGGGCCATTCTAGATTCTGCCAGGAGTAGCGACTGCGGGACGGTGTGTCCGGCGTTACAGTTTCCTCCTTCCCTTTTTCCTTTTATTTTCCATTTTGCTACTTGGCCGAAATAGGCCCTCTCTTGGAAATATGCCCTAGAGGCAATAATAAAGTGGTTATTATTACATTTCCTAGTTCATGATAATTGTCTATTATTCATGCTATAATTGTATTAACCAGAAACCGTAATGCATGTGTAATATATAGATCACAATGTGTCCCTAGTGCGCCTCCAGTTGGCTAGCTCGTTGATAAATAGATGATCATGGTTTCCTGATCATGGACATTGGATGTCATTGACAACGGGATCATATCATTGGGGAATGATCTGATGGACAAGACCCAATCCTAAGCATAGCACTAGATCGTATTGTTCATCTCCTAAAGCTTTTCTAATGTCAAGTATCGTTTCCTTAGACCATGAGATTGTGCAACTCCCGGATACTGTAGGAGTGCTTTGGGTTTATCAAACGTCACAACGTAATTGAGTGATTATAAAGGTGCACTATAGGTCTCTCCGAAAGTGTATGTTGGGTTGTACGAATCGAGACTGGGATTTGTCACTCCGTGTGACTGAGTGGTATCTCTGGGCCCACTCGGTAATGCATCATCATACTGAGCTCAATGTGACTAAGGAGTTAGCCACGGGATGATGTGTTACGGAACGAGTAAAAATACTTGTCAGTAACGAGATTAAACAAGGTATAGGGATACCGACGATCGAATATCGGGCAAGTATCATACCGGTAGACAAAGGGAATTGCATACGGGGTTGATCGAATCCTCGACATTGTGGTTCATCCGATGAGATCATCGTGGAACATGTGGCAGCCAACATGGGTATCCAGATCCCGCTGTTGGTTATTGACAGGAGAGATGTCTCGGTCATGTCTGCATGGTTCCCGAACCCGTAGGGTCTACACACTTAAGGTTCGATGATGCTAGGGTTATTATAGGAATAGTATACGTGGTGACCGAAGGTTGTTCGGAGTATCGGATGAGATTCCGGATGTCACAAGGAGTTCCGGAATGGTCCGGAGGTAAATATTCATATATATATATATATGAAGTGGAGTTTTGATCGCCGGAAGAGTTTCGGAGAATGTCGGTATTGTACCAGGACCATCGGAAGGGTTCCGGGGGTCCACCGGGAAGGGCCACCAGCCCCGAAAGGCTATGTGAGCCAAGAGTGGAAGGGAACCAGCCCCTAGATGGGCTAGTGCGCTGATACGTCCATTTTGCATCATGTTTTCACGTTGATATTTATCGCTTCTTTTGCTGTTATTTCACTTCACGATACTATTCTTTTGCCTTTTCTCTCTTATTTTGCAAGGTGTACATGAAGAGGGAGAATACCGGCAAGTGGAATTCTGGCCTGAAAGGGGAGAAAATTTGAGATACCTATTCTGCGCAACTCCAAACGCCATGAAAATCAACGTAGATTTTTTTTCCCAATATATAAAAAATACTGGGCCGAAGAAGTACCGGAGGGGCGCCAGGGGGTGGCCACAAGCCTGCACGGCGCGGCCACCCCCCCCACGCCGCGCCATGGGGGCCTGTGGGCACCCTGCTGGCCTACTTGCCCCCCTCTTTTTCTATATGGAGGGTTTCGTTCAGAAAAAAATCAGAAGGGAGCTTTTTCGTGGTTTCGCCGCCGCCACGAGGCGGAACTTGAGCAGAACCAATCTAGAGCTCCGGCAGGACGATCCTGCCGGGGAAGCTTCCCTCCCGGAGGGGGAAATCATCGCCACCGTCATCTCCAACACTCCTCTCATCGGAGGGGACTCGTCACCATCAACATCTTCATCAGAACCATCTCATCTCCAAATCCTCGTTCATCTCTTGTAACCAATCTCCGTCTCGCGAACCCGATAGGTACTTGTAAGGTTGCTAGTAGTGTTGATTACTCTTTGTAGTTGATGCTAGTTGGATTACTTGGTGGAAGAGTTTATGTTCAGATCCTTGATGCTACTCATTACACCTCTGATAATGATTATGATTATGCTTTGTGAGTAGCTACTTTTGTTCCTGGGGACATGGGATAAGTCATGCTAACAATAGTCATGTGAATTTGGTATTCGTTCGGTATTTTGATATGTTTTATGTTGTTTTTCCTCTAGTGGTGTTATGTGAATGTCGACTACATAACACTTCACCATTATTTGGGCCTAGAGGAAGGCACTGGGAAGTAGTAAGTAGATGATGGGTTGCTAGAGTGACAGAAGCTTAAACCCTAGTTTATGTGTTACTTCATAAGGGGCTGATTTGGATCCACTAGTTTAATGCTATGGTTAGAATTTGTCTTAATTCTTCTTTCGTAGTTGCGGATGCTTGTGAGAGGGGTTAATCATAAGTGGGATGCTTGTCCAAGTAAGGGCAGTACCCAAGCGCCGGTCCACCCACATATCAAACTATCAAAGTAACGAACGTGAATCATATGAACATGAGGAAACTAGCATGACAGAAATTCCCGTGTGTCCTCGGGAGCGTTTTTCCTCTTATAAGACTTTGTCCAGGCTTGTCCCTTTCTACCAAAGGGATTGGGCCACTTTGCTGCACCGTTGCTACTTTTGTTACTTGTCGCTTGCTACGAATCATCTCACCACACAATCACTTGTTACTGACAATTTCAGTGCTTGCAGATTTTTCCTTGCTAAAAACCACTTGTCACATCCTTCTGCTCCTCGTTGGGTTCGACACTCTTACTTATCAAAGGACTACGATTGATCCCCTATACTTGTGGGTCATCATGCGCCTCCCACTTCAGCCCAAGTCGCACAAGAGGGAAGGGTGGGCTAACCCTAGGTGTGGTGGGCTTGCCTTGGGTGGCAAGCCACCATAGGGCGCCGCCTCCTCCTCCAATTGGCCGTCAGCCCTTGCCCATCATGGGTTGTCGCACTACCTAGGGTGGAAACCCTAGGGGTGGTTCTCCCACCTACTCTCCTCCTATATAAACCCAAGGTTTTGGGGCTGCTAGACACAAGGTCTTCCACCTCCAAGGCATAGCCCTACTCCTCCTCCTCATCATCCTCCGTAGCGCTCGGCGAAGCCCTGCCGGAGTACCATGCAACTCCACCGTCACCATGCCATCGTGCTGCCGGAGCTCTCCCTCAATCTCTCCTCTCTCCTTGCTGGATCAAGGCATAGGAGACGTCACCAAGCTGCACGTCTGTTGAACACGGAGGTGCCGTTGTTCGGCGCTTAGATCAGAATCCACCGTGATCTGAATCGCTACGAGTACGACTCCATCAACCACGTTCTAGCAACACTTCCGCTTAGCGAACTTCAAAGGTATGAAGATGCTCTACCCCTTTTGTCGTTGCTGGTTTCTCCTAGATAGATCCTTGTGTGACATAGGAATTTTTTTCAAATTACTACGTTCCCCAACAGTGGCATCCAAGACAGGTTCTATGCGTAGATTCTATGCACGAGTAGAACACAAAAGTTGCGGGCGATGATTTTGTCAATTGCTTGCCGTTACTAGTCTTATCTTGATTCGGCGGCATCGTGGGATGAAGCGGCCCGGACCAACTTTACACGTACTCTTACGTGAGACTGGTTCCACCGACCGACATGTACTTGTTGCTTAAGGTGGCTAGCGGGTGTGTATCTCTCCCACTTTAGTAGGATCAGATTCGATGAAGAGGGACCTTATGAAGGGTAAATAGAATTGGCACATCAACGTTGTGGCTGTCATGTAGGTAAGAAGTGTTCTTGCTAGAAACCCAAATCAGCCAGGTAAGACTTGCAACAACCATTAGAGGACGTCTAACTTGTTTTTGCAGGTTATGCTATGTGATGTGATATGACCAAAAGGATGTGATGTTACATATGTGATGTATGAGATTGATCATGTTCTTGAAATAGGATTCACGACTTGCATGTCGATGAGTATGACAACCGGCAAGAGCCATATGAGTTGTCTTAATTTATTGTATGAGATGCAACGCCATGTGATTACTTTACTTTATCGCTAATCGTTAGCTATAGTAGTAGAAGTAATAGTTGGCCAGACAACTTCGTGATGACACAATGATGGAGATCATGGTGTCATGCCGGTGACAATGATGATCATGGAGCCCCGAAGATGGAGATCAAAGGAGCAAGATGATATTGGCCATATCATGTCACTATATGATTGCATGTGATGTTTATCATGTTTTTCATCTTATTGCTTAGAATTACGGTAGCAAAGATAAGACGATCACTCAAATAAAAATTCAGAGATAAGTATTCCCCTAAGTGTGCACCGTTGCGAAGGATCGTTGTCTCGAAGCACCAGTGCTGATCGGGTGTGATAGATTCTACTGTTCGCATACGACGGGGGTAAGGCAGATTTACACAAGCAAAACACTTAGGTTAACTCGACGAGCCTAGCATGTACAGAGATGGCCTCGAATACGGGAGACCCAAAGGTCGAACATGAGTCGTATGGTTGATACGATCAGCATGGAGATGCTCACCACTGATGACTAGTCCGTCTCACGTGATGATCGGACACGGGCTAGTCAACGTGGATCATGTAACACTTGGATTACTAGAGGGATGTAGATCTAAGTGGGATTTCATTCAATAATTTGATTAGATGAACTTAATTATCATGAACTTAGTCTAAAATTTCTTTTCAAATATTGTAGATCCAATGGCCAACGCAAATGTCTCATTCAACTTCAACGCGTTCCTAGAGAAAACCAAGCTAAAAGACGATGGGAGCAACTATGCGGACTGGGCTCGTCACTTAAAGCTCATCCTCATGGCTTCCAAGAAGGCATATGTCCTTGATGCGCCGCTAGGTGACCCTTCTGTTCCCACGCCAACCCAGGACGTTAGGAACGCCTCGCAGTCGCCGACTGATGACTACTCTCTGGTTCAGTGCGGCATGCTTTACAGTTTAGAACCGGGGCTCCAAAGTGAAAGTGCGTTATATCGACTAGAGGGGGCTGAATAGGAGATTTTTAGAATTTTATCACTGAGGAAATTCCTTTTGAGGAAATTCCTCACCGATGACTAACTTGCAACGGAAACAACAAAGGATCAGGAGTGCAAAGTATCACTACATCAGTTTTCAAGGTGAAGAATATGGAAAGCAGTTTGCAAAGTATGCAGGCACGGAGAAAATAGGTAAGGATTAACTCGCGTGAAGAATTTGGGGTTGAGGAATTTCAGAGAAAGTCTTCAGCAAATTCTTCAAATAGTGACAATGAAAATCTTCAACATACAATATGAGGAATTGAAAGAGTTGAAGAAATAGAACCCGTTTCCCAGTGAAGACAGTGGTTGATGACGCAGTTCCAACTGATGTGACAGTTGTACATCTGGTTTGGAGCGGCTTGGTATTGAAACCAAAAGACACATAGTCCCGTGACACACAGTCCCTACCGTATTCTCCTTGAGCTAAGAACACACAGTCCTCGCCCAACACTCGTGGTAAGTCTTCAGGGCAAACTTCCAAACCCTCACAAACTTGGTCACCTGGCGATCCACAATTGACTGCTGGATTGCTCTAGACCATGATGCCTAACCGTCTGGAGGATGCACAGTCCTCAAAGGTAAAAGGCTTCAGTCACACACATGAACCACTTCTTGAGTGATGCTCAATCACTTGGTTTTTGGTTTGTGGTTTGGTGTTTGGGGTATTTCCTCACTGATGAATTACTCCCGAAGACTTTGAGGAATTTGGGTTGCTCTTATGACAAGTGTCAGTTTCAAACGGAGCAGCCAACCAGCTAATGGTTGTGGGGGCGGCTATTTATAGCCTGGGAGCATCCCGACATGATTTGACATTAATTCCCTTTAAATAATATGACCGTTGGAGTGGATAAGATCGGTGATGTGGCGCGAATCGTGGCAATGGTCGGGACCCTCAACTGTGAGAGTCCTCATGTCTCTCATATTCCTCACTTGAGGCTTTTGGTAGGATTAGGCTTGGGTTGAGCATCATGAGGAAATTCATTCTGAGTGTTACCTCGACCCCCTTTAACAGTACGGTGTTCCTATTACTCAAGAGTGAAGAAAATAAAACAGAAAGAATAAATCTTCATGCTTCAAAGTCTTCAGATTGATTTTCTTTAGGACACACCGAATTGCTCATCCTCAATATCTACATGAGGAATATCAGTTTCATCGCAATTTCTTCGCGATCAAAGTCTTCAGCAGAAGATCAATTTCTTCAGCCGAAGATATACATTTTTAGGGGTCGATATTCATCGAATATATCAAACACCTCAGGGACTTATAGCTCATGTGTACACTCATGAACACATTAGATACTTAACCTATAAGTCTTCAAACCACCAAAATCACAAAGGGGAACTAGATGGAGTTACAATCTCCCCCTTTTTGGTGGTTGATGACAATTAGGTTAAGTCTTCAACGGGGACAAATATATGAAGTTTAAATACTCATTTTGAGGAATTTGAAATCAAGATACAAAGAGACTCCCCCTGAAGATGTGCATATCTTGAGGATTTTGCTTTTCACACCAAATGCGCATTGATGATTTATATCATGGAGATCTCCCCTTGAGTCTTGTAAATCATGCATACATATGACATATATTATGAAGAAATTGAGAATGTATGATGAGAAATGGTATCTGACGAATCCCAACATGCGTGCATTAATATTTTGAGGAATAGGCATGCGAAGAAAAATGTTCAAAAGCGTCAGAGTACCATCAGGCTTAAGTTACAGCTCATTACATAAAACACGTCAGAAGAGCCAAGAGTTTGTAACTTAATAAAGTTCATAAGCCCCCAAAATATATCCTGCATGAAGACTAACTCTCAGATTTCTCCCCCTTTGTCATCAAGTGACAAAAAGGGAAAAAAACTGAGGACTAACGCCCCGTGAAGACTTTCACTTCTTGGCAGTTGAGGAAGACGCGTGAGGATTCTTGGGAGCAGGCTTCCTCCTTGGACCAGTGGCAGTGTCTTGTTGATCTTCATCAGATTCTGCAGTGCGGAATGATGAAAAAGAACTGTACTCAAGGTCTGGAACTGGAATTGGCCTGAATTTCTTCTTTGGTGGCCATGACCAGTCGAAGTCCTGTGAAAACTCCAATTCTTCAAGTTTTGCTGGAGTCTTCAAATGAGCCAGTGTGGCCCAGGTGCAATCAAAAACCTCATGAAGATAGTGATGATTAAGCTTCACTCCATTCTGAGTCTCATTGAGGGTTTTCACAATGGCGCCGAATTGGCATTTGACCCACTTGTGATTGCGATCGACCTTTTGGTGAAGACTGAGGAGTAGCTCTCTGTTATTCAACACCCTTGGAGCAACTGGACTTGGCGGCTGTGTTTCAGTATCATCCCATGAAGAATATGCATCTGGTTCACGAAACTGGCCATCAAGGGGCCGACTGCCTTCATCGATCACAGACTTGCCTTTTCCTTCAACTGGCTCAAAAGTCTTCTTGTTGACTCTGATCGGAGGAATATATCCAAGGTGATTATTGAAATCAGCATGATAGTTGATGCCTGACCTGCGTCTGATGAACCTCATGATCCATGGAGCGTAAATATTCAGGTCAAAAGGTGACATAGCATTGTCAGCCAAAGTCGTCAAGAAGAAATCGTGAAGGTTTATGGGGATGCCATGGATGATGTTGAAGAGGATATTTTTCATGATGCCTACGACATCTTCTTCATCATCATGGCCCTTGATTGGCGCAAGAACATTGCAGAGGATTTTGTAAACAGTCCTGGGTTCATACTTCAGTTCATGGACCACGAAAGTTGTTCTTGGTGGTTGGTCCTTGGCCAAAGGCTTCATGAGTACTTCCATCAGCTTATTGAGTAGCTCCCGTTCATCATACATCTTCACGGCCTGTTCTGAAGGAATTGACACATGAAGTTCTTGCAACAGCTCATTTGCAGGGGCCTTGAAGTGTGTGTGTTGCGTCATCCAATCCAGCACCCAAGTGTTGCTATCTGTTGGATCTCCGAAGATATGCAAAGTTGCATAGAATTGAAGAACGATGTCGTTGTTCCAATCGGAGATATCAGTGCAGAGTGGGAGCAGTCCTGCTTCATGAAGGACATTAAGGACTCGGGCTAAGCAAGGAATTTCTTCAAGCTCAACATGAGGACTATGCTTGTGCTGAAATATTTTGTTTCTTCCACAAAGCACAGATGCATAATAGTTGAGCTGAGTTCTTGTCCAAAACTTCATGTGCCTGATGCGAGGCTTGTCATAAGGATTTTCTCCGATGAAATACATGCGTTCTTCATAGAATGTTTCCTTCTGAAACTTTGGACGCTTTGTAAGTGCATCTAGTGCCCCTTAGTGAGTTTGGTGGTTTGAAGACTTATAGGTTAAGTATCTAATGTGTTTATAAGTGTACACAGGATCTATAAGTCATTGAGGAGTTTGAGATATTTGAAGAATATCGACCCCTAAAAATATATGTCTTCAGTTGAAAAAATTGGTCTGAAGCTGAAGAAATGAATCACGAGGAATCTGCAATGAAATTGATATTCCTCATGAAGATATTGATATTGAGAAGATCGGTGGTTCCTGAAGAAAATCAGTTTGAAGAAATTGAAGCGTGAAGATTAACGTTTTCCGTTTTACTTTCCTCACATTTGATGAATAGGAACACCGTACTGTTAAAGGGGGTCAAAGTAACACTATGGAATTTATTTCCTCATGATGCTCAACCCAAGCCAAATCCTACCAAAAGCCTCAAGTGAGGAATATGAGTGACATGAGGACTCTCACAGTTGAGGGTCCCGACCGTTTCGATAAGCCACGCCAAGTCACTGATCTTATCCACTCCAACGGTCATATTATTTAAGGGCATTAATGTCAAATCATGTCGGGATGCTCCGAGGCTATAAATAGCCGCCCCCACAACCACTAGCTGGTTGGCTGCTCCGTTAGAAACTGACACTTGTCATAAGAGCAACCCAAATTCCTCAGAGCCTACGAGAGTAAATCATCAGTGAGGAAATACACCACCCACCGAAACCACAAACCAAACCTAGTGATTGAGCATCACTGAAGAAGTTGTTCCTGTGTGGGACTGAAGCCTTTTACCTTTGAGGACTATGCATCCTCCAGACGGTTAGGCGTCATGGTCTAGAGCAATCCAGCAGTCAATTGTGGATCGTCGGGTGACCGAGTTTGTGAGGGTTTGGAAGTCTGCCCTGAAGACTTACCACGAGTGTTGGGCGAGGACTGTGTGTCCTTAGCTCAAGGAGAATACGGTAGGGACTGTGTGTCCCGGGACTGGGTGTCCTTTGGTTTCAATACCAAGCCGCTCCAAACCATATGTACAACTGTCACAGCAGTTGGAACTGGGTCATCAACAACAGTCTTCACCAAGAATCGGGTTCTAATTCCTCAACTCTTTACTTTCTCTGTATTATGTGTTGATGACTTTCACTGTGACTGTTTGAAGAATTTGCTGAAAACTTGCTCTGAATTTCCTCAACCCCAAATTCTTCACTTGAGTTGATCATCATCTGTATTCTGCGTGCCTGCTTACTGTGCAATCTGTTTTCATAATCTTCACTCTGTAATACTGCTGTTGTGAACGATTGCACGACTGATCCTTAACTGTTTCCGCTGTAAGTTAGTCATCAGTGAGGAATTTCCTCAAAAGGAATTTCCTTAGTGATGAAATTCTAAAAATCTCCTATTCACCCCCCCTCTAGTCGATATAACGCACTTTCAATTGGTATCAGAGCAAGGTACTCCCTTGTTCTGTGTGATTTTGGTTTAACCACCTAGAGTTTTAGTTATGTCGACTGCAGGCATGTTCAAGGTGACTGCACCATGTCCCACCTACGAAGGGAAGAACTTTTCTTTCTGGAAGAACAAAATGCAACTGCATCTACAAGCTATTGACAATGATCTCTGGTATATTGTGGAAAATGGCGTCCCCCTCGTTTCTGCCAGTGTCACTGCAGCTGATGTGAAGAGATTCAAGCAACTCGATTCTCAAGCGAAGAACATCATCTGTGGCTATCTGAGCCCGGGTCAGTTCGGAAGAGTAAGTGCTTTGGGATCTGCAACACTGATCTGGGAGAGACTGTGTAAGGTAAATGAAGGAGTATCAACCCAGCGTGACTCTCGTGTTGATATTCTTCGCAATCTCTTCAATCGCTTCAAGAGACATGACAATGAATGCTGCCAAGACACCTTTGATCGCCTCACTGATATATCAAATGAACTGCAAGCACTGGGAGCTCGAGATATCACTGATCACGAAGTTGTGAAGAAACTGCTGAGATCCTTGGATCCTTCATTTGACACTCTAGTTCTGATGATTCAAGAAAGACCAGACTACAAGATGCTAGATCCAGCTGATATTCTTGAAAGGCTAAATACTCATGAATTCCAGCAAGAAGAAAAGAGAGATCTATATGGACCAAGCTATTCCAGACCACGAGCACTGAAGGCTAGAGCAATTTCCTCATCTGAAGAAGAAATAGATGACAGCAGTTGTGACCCTTAAGAATTTGGACAGGAGCTCGCAATGCTTGTGAGGAAATTCTAGAGATTTACTCGCCGAGGTCAGTTCGGTAAATCATCAAGAAGAGACATGAAGAAATCAGAATCTGCATCTGAGGACTACAAGAAACGGACCTGTCACAAGTGCAAGAAATCAGGCCATTACATTGCTGATTGTCCTCGCTGGGGAAAGGAATCAAAGAAGAAGAAATACAAGGATGACAGTTCTGATGACTCAAGGATAAAGAAGAAATCTTCAAAATCCTCATCTTCAAAGTCCTCTTCACACAAGAAGACTAGCTTCAGAAAGGCTCGGGCACTTATTGGCAAGGAAATGGATTCCGAGGCAGAATCAGAAGAATGTGATGATGAAGAAGGCTCTAGAGAAGATTCAGAATCCGGACAGGCTAGTCTTGCACTAGCAACCAATTTCATCAGCAAGTCAATCTTCAATCTTGAAGAAAATGAGTGCACCATCCATACTGATGACTATGCTGATGACTTCGCTCCAACCTATTGCTTCATGGCAAAAGGTTCAAAGGTATCACATAATGCCTCCTCCTCTGATTCAAGTGACTGTGAACATGATGATTACAAAAAACCCAGTTACAGTAAACTTGCCATCATTGCCACTAAACAACAAACTCCTCTCGAAAAGCTTCAAAAACTGCTAGACAAAAGTGATGATCTGTTGAATGATGAAATGAATCTTAATCAAATCCTCGCTGATGACATGAAAAATCTTCAGTCTAGATTTGATATTCTTCAGGATCGTTATGATACACTCACTGATCATGAGAAGCTTTCCTACGAATTTCTTCAAAGGAAGCTTGATCTTGAGAAGCTGAGGATGTCTTACGATGATCTTCGTATGGAAAATGATTCATTACTAGCTCAACAGATCAGCGCTAGTCAAGTTGAATTTATTCCTCCATGTCTTAAATGCATTGATCGTGAAACTGCTAATTCTTCACCAGAATCTTCAAATGCTACCACTGCTATAGATTCTTCAACTGCACCTGTTGCGTCTATTTCCTCACTTGAGGAAAACACAAATGTCACTAATGAAAATGCAGGTTTGAAGGAATTGTACGTGACAGGCATGTACAAAAGCCTCAAAGGACATCAAATCCTTTGTGATGTGCTCAAAAAGCAGATCTTGAACAGGAATCCGAGGAAAGAAGGAATTGCCTTTGAGAGGAAATTGAATGCTGATGGATCTTATTGGAAACCTGAGCAGTATCCCAAAACCTCATGGGTTGCTTCTACTGGGCCTCCTTTTGATCCATCTAATCTAACTGGCTTCTCATGTGAATTATCCTATTCCTCGGATGAGTCATTTGATTCCAACTATAAACTGTTCAAAAATCAATCTGGTGAAGTATTTTCTCGATACGTTGGAACTAACTGCAGGAATGGCCCTCCTCTGAGGAAAATCTGGGTTCCCAAAAGTTGTCTTGAAAATCTTCAAGTGAATGTCCTCATGACATCACCTCTGAAGAATCTAAACCCCAGATCAAATTCCTCAGGAGGACCAAAGTCTTCAAGAGGATCAAAATCCTCAACTGGTCAAAACTATGCTCGTACCCGTGCTTATGCGTCTAACATGCAGGGAAACTACAAGGAATATGATTATGAGCGCTACTCCTCAAATCATTATGGTCACAAATCATCAAACTAGTTCTCTGCATACTCATATGAGTACTTTAACCCCCCTACTGTTAAGAGAAGTGCATTAGCTTCAATGCAACCTTTCTCATATGGTGCTCGCGGGATGATGAACGCTTTGCCACCCCTTCAGATGTGGGTGGTGAAGAAATCAAACTAATCACTTCTGCAGGTCAGGTCTCCAGATGAAAATCATCATCTGAAGAATTTGCTGGAGATCTGAGGAAATGCTTGATAGGACGCAAGCTAATGTTTGATGAAATAGAAATATTTCACACGTCCTGACATTTCTGTTATGATGAAACTACTGAACTGATGAAATTAGTATCATATTCTTCAAATCTGAAGCATATGAGATGGTAAGCTGTACTAATTCATCTGCAGGATGACAAACCCAAAAATACTGAGTCAGTTCTCGATAGTGGCTGCACAAATCACATGACTGGTGATAAAAGCCTACTGATGAATGTGCCACTAACTCCATCACCTCTGAAGCAAATCACATATGCTGATAAAGGTAAAAGCAAGGTATTGGGACTTGGCAAAGTAGCTATTTCCAAGGATAGGCATATGGACAAAGTAATGCTTGTTGAATCCCTTGGCTTTAACCTCATGTCAGTCTCGATGCTCTGTGATCTTGATATGATTGTTATCTTTTGTAAATATAGATGTGTAGTCATCATGGAATCTGACAGATCCAAAGTCTTCGAAGGTGTAAGAAGAGGGGATTTGTACATTGTTGACTTCTCTACAGGTCCTCGACCAGCCACTTGTTTACTAGCAAAAACCTCAGAAGGATGGCTGTGGCACCGAAGACTATGTCATGCAGGCATGAGGAATTTGCACACACTTGCAAAGAAGAAGCATGTCATTGGCATCGAATCAGTCAAATTCCTCAAGGATCATCTCTGTGGTGCTTGTGAATCTGGGAAAATGACCAGATCCAAGCATCCCTCCAAAACCATCATGACCGCTACACGTCCATTTGAATTGCTTCATATGGATTTATTTGGACCTACGCACTATGCAACACTAACCAATGCAGCATCTCTATATGGCTTTGTCATAGTTGATGATTATTCCAGATACACTTGGGTGCATATTATAGTGTATAAAACTGAAGTGCAGGAAATCTTCAAACGATTTTCTTCAAGGGCCTCGACGAATTTCGGCATCAAGATCAAACATATCAGGAGTGATAATGGAACCGAGTTCAAAAACACTGGTCTTGATGAATATCTTGATGAACTTGGTATTACTCACGAATTGTCTGCTCCTTATACTCCTCAGCAGAATGGTGTCGTCGAAAGAAAGAACAGGACTCTGGTTGAAATGGCAAGAACTATGCTTGAAGAATATCAGACTCCTCGTCGCTTCTGGCCTGAAGCAATCAACACTGCATGTCATATCATCAACAGGGTATATCTTCACAAATTCCTCAAGAAAACCTCATATGAACTCCTCACTGACAAGAAACCCAATGTAAGTTATTTCAAAGTCTTCGGTGCAAAATGCTGGATTAGAGATCCTCATCCTAGCTCGAAATTTGCACCTAAGGCACATGAAGGTTTTATGCTCGGTTATGGAAAGGACTCGCACACCTACAGAGTCTTCAACAACTATCACAACAAAGTTGTTGAGACTGTAGATGTGCGGTTCGATGAAACTAATGGCTCGCAAAGAGAGCAATTGCCTTCTGATCCAGATAAGCTATCTCCTGAGGAAGCAATTAAGCTTAAGCCTACTGAAGACATTGTCCCCACTGAGGAAATTGGTGAAGAAATGATCCCCATCGCTGTTGAAAACCAAGAAGATGCTCCTGAGGAAATTGCAACAGCACCACTTCCTCAGCCCAGACATAATCCTCAACCAACTCATCTGAGGATTGCAAATGAAGTAGAACTTGACAAAATCCTCAACGACATCAACGCGCCAGGTCCTCTCACTCGCTCAAAAGCTTCACACTTAGTTAACTTTTGTGGGCATTTTTCCTTTGTATCCATCACAGAACCCTCAAAAGTAGCTGAGGCTTTTCTGGAACCGGAGTGGATCCAAGCCATGCAAGACGAACTTCTTCAATTCAAGCTGAATGACGTATGGGAGCTCGTCAAGCGACCAGATCCTCGCAAGCATAACAACATCGGTACCAAGTGGATTTTCCGAAACAAGCAAGATGAGGACGGTCAAGTGGTGAGGAACAAGGCACGACTTGTAGCCCAAGGCTACACCCAGGTTGAAGGAATAGATTTCGATGAAACTTTTGCACCTGTTGCTAGACTTGAAGCTATTCGAATTCTACTTGCTTACGCTAATCATCATAACATCATCTTATATCAAATGGATGTGAAAAGTGCATTCCTCAATGGTAAGCTTGAGGAAGAAGTATATGTTGCTCAGCCCCCAGGTTTTGAGGATCCAAAGAATCCAGACAAAGTCTTCAGACTCAAAAAGGCTCTGTATGGACTCAAGCAAGCCCCTCGGGCATGGTATGATACATTCAAGGAATTCCTCATGAAGAAAGGCTTCAAACCTGGTTCACTAGATCCAACTCTTTTCACAAAATCTTATGATAATGAGCTGTTTGTATGTCAAATATATGTTGATGACATCATATTTGGTTGTACTGACAAAAGATATAGTGATGAATTTGCCTATATGATGAGTGAAGAATATCAGATGTCCATGATGGGGGAGCTGAAATTCTTCTTAGGTCTTCAAATTCGTCAACAAAACAATGGAATCTTCATATCACAGGAGAAATACCTCAAGGATGTTCTGAGGAAATTCGACATGCATGAATGCAAAGGTGCCAAGACTCCAATGCCTACCAACGGTCACCTCGGCACTGATGAAAATGGTAAAGATTTCGATCAGCAGGTATACCGTTCTATGATTGGTTCTTTATTGTATCTATGTGCATCTAGGCCAGACATAATGCTTAGTGTTTGCATGTGTGCACGTTTTCAAGCAAAACCGAAGGAATCACACCATAAGGCTGTGAAACATATTCTTCGATACTTAGCTCACACACCAACACTAGGATTATGGTATCCCAAGGGCTCCAATCTTCATCTGGTAGGGTATTCTGACTCAGACTATGCTGGTGACCGTGTGGATCGCAAGTCAACATCTGGCACATGCCATTTCCTCGGAAGATCACTGGTTTGCTGGTCCTCAAAGAAGCAGAACTGCGTATCACTCTCCACTGCCGAAGCTGAGTACATTGCTGCTGGTTCTTGCTGTGCTCAATTGCTATGGATGAAGCAAACCCTCAAGGACTACGGCATCAACATGAAGAATGTGCCTCTCTACTGTGACAATGAGAGTGCTATCAAGATTGCCTACAACCCAGTGCAGCACTCGAAGACCAAGCACATCCAGATTCGTCATCATTTTCTTCGGGACCATGTACTCAAGGGCAATATTCTCATCGATCATGTGAAGACTGATGATCAACTGGCTGATATCTTCACTAAGCCCTTGGATGAGAAAAGGTTTTGCAAGTTGCGGTGTGAGCTAAATATCTTAGGGTCTTCAAATGTTTTGTAAAAACATGCACACATCCTAACACTTATGCAAAGTTGATGACTTAGATGTGCAACACATGATCAAACGATTTTCTTCAACCAATGAAGAAAGTCACTCTGAATGTGAAGAAATTAACGAAGAAATTGATTCTCAGGGCCCTACGACAATTGTACGCGGCGTCTGTAATCAACATTCTTATATGGTGGGTAACGCCACCACCCAATGTGAAATTCCTCAAGTTGATTTTCTTCAAATGATCAATTTCCTCACAATGCATTTTTCTTCAAAACAGCTGTTCTTCATTGTGATGATCTATTGCAAAATCTTCAAAAACACTTGATGACTTTCATTTGACTAGGTAGACTGTGATTTCTAGTCCTCAACAGCATTCACTTATTGCTATTTCTTCAAGTTGATGTTTCTGCTAAGTGAATGTGATCGGACCCTACTTTCCCTCTATGCTATACTTATCCAGTCTATTCAATTCTTCATATGCGTTCTACTTGAAACTTTGTTCAAAATCCTCACTGCATCCTTGTCAGCTGATGATTTGGTAACAAAAATCCTCAAATCTTCAAAAATTGTTTTCTTCAAAGGAACAGTAACTGAACCCCCACTTCCCACGATCGGATAACCACGATCTCCACTATCTCCACCGCATCGGACGGGAGCTACACGTGTCCTGCGGAGACGTAGAGGCAAGGGCTATTCGGTCCGAAACTTTCGCGCCAAACAGTAACTTTCGGGCTATAAATATGTCCTTATCCCCCTCGGTATCATCTTCTTCGCCTCATCGCTCTCCTGCCACAACACACCGAACCCTAGCGCCACTGCTAGTAGTCTTGTCGCCGGCAAGGAAGAGCTTCACTGCCTCAACCTTCTCGCCGCAGGATCACGCCGGAGTCGGAACATCTACGTCCGCCGCCGCCGTAGACGTCCTCTGCTGCCAAGTTAGGGTGCATTGGACACTTGACCGAAGAGCCTCTCCAACGCCACCTTTTTGTGTTCTTCGTTCGCACCTTCCAGGGTAAATATATCCCATTTTTACAGCAGATTAGATCTGAAATTTTACCTCTCCCATGTGAAATTTGTTTTTCCTCAAGATACGATGCGCACATGATTCCTCAAACACTATCCATCACCACAATCATTGATGAACTAGCTAAGCATCTAAGATTTTCACGAGATTCCTCAATTGTGCGAATTTTCGGATCTGTACAACTCTGGAACCCAAGAACAGTATGCTTAAGCAAATTCCTCAACCACTGGTTATATTCCTCAAACTGTCAAACTTTTTCATTTTCTTCAAATCTGAGAACGCATATGACCTCTCCAAATTCCTCGCAACTATACTCTGTTCACAGGTACACACATGTTAGCTGATGAATCTCTCGGTTCTCATCACATTAACTCATTTGCAGCATTTCTGGAAGAAACTCTTCAAGGCTCATCAGAATCTTCAAGAGTTCAAAATCATCACCAAATTCCTCGTCTGAAGAAAATGGAGGAAGAGAGGAAACAGAAGGGAGGAAAGAAACTGGAGCATAACACGGCTGTTGATATTCCTGATGACATATATATGTACTATTGCACGCCTGATGATGAACCTGAGACTATGCCTAAAAGAAAGATTAGGCTGCAGAAAATTGAACGCAGATGGGCAAAGGAGTGGAAGGAGTACACGTTTGTGACCCCAAAATATACGAAGAAATTCGCTTTGAAGCCTCCTGGCAGAAGGGCTCCACTTGAGGATCATCAAGTTGCTCATCCCTCAAGTCTGATGACACTTGATGACTACCCAAATGAAAAAGAAAGGCATCTGGCCAAGCTCAAGAAGCAAGCCGAAACAGCAGTGAAGAAATTTCATGAATCCTCAGCTGCTGCCTCCGGTGCTGCTCATTCCTCAGCAGCAGAAACTTCCGGCTCAGAGATTCCTCGAAAGCAGTCTGCGCCATTAAAGCCAAAGTCTCCAAAGCCTCAAGAGAAGTCTGACAGGCTTCTGTCACAAAACCCTCAGCTCCAAAACCCTCGGTTCCAAAACCGTCAACTCCAAAACCATCAGCGCCAAAACCCTCAGCACCCATCTCATCTACACCAAAGTCCTCAGCTCCACCTCCAAAGCCAGTACAGAAGAAAGTCGTGAAGACTACGACCGCCAGCTCTAGCTCCTCACTCCCAGCTGCAACTAGCTCGGAGACAAAGTATTCAACTCCCCTTTTGAAGACTTTGACAACTACTGAACCTGCACCTCTGCCCAGTCCCAGCAAAATCATCGCAGTCCCGTCTGCATCAGAGGGAAGTGATGAGTATGATGATGAAACTTTGCAAGCCATCATCAGGAACAAGCAAGAACGGGTAGCACAAGCATCAGGCAGTGCTATTCCTCTGGCCATGGACCCCAAGGTCCTCCTCGACTTCATCAATGTGTGGTATGAAGACCCAAACACACCAATTGATGATTTGAAACTTCCTCCTGGCGTCAGCCACATGGTGGCTACCTTCATAAACGAAGCCAAGTGGAAGGAACAGAAGGCCAAGCAGGCAAAGATTGCAAAGGCCAGAAAGGAGAAATTCCTCAGGAAAAATGTCCTCAAGCTGACGCCTGAAGCATTGGTGTCAACCCAGGCAGAGCTGCAAGTCTTGTCTGACAAGTGTGAGAAACTATCAGACCGCACAAGCATCAAACGCAATTTCATCAAGCAAGCCACTAGTGCTGTTGATGACTACAACAAGCGACATCCACAACCAGCACCAACTCCTCAGCCCCTGGTTGAACAGCCAGAAGATGCATCTCCTGATGAGGAGTAAATTCCTCAAAGTGAGGAACAACACCAAGAGCGCCGAGCTGATGAGCCGGCCATTGAAGAAATCATCACCAAGACCACCACAGATGAAACTGCAACCCATGATGCAACTGCTACTGATCCAGCTGCTTTACCAAAGCAGGTTGATGACTCTGTTCCAGCTGGTTCCTCACTGCCAGCTGAAGAATCTATCGAGAAAATACCTTCACCAAAAGCTTCAAAGGTGAAGAAGTTAATACCGTCTGCATCAGACGCGAAAAAGACAAGAGCTGCTGAGAAGGAAGCAAAGAAGAGAAAAGCTTCCTCGGCAGAAGAAAAGATTGAGGCAAAATGCCTCAAGGAAACTGAAGAATCTGCCCCTCTGGACCCGGTGCTTCTAAATGTTGCACCTTCATATGAAATGGTCTTCATTGGTGACCAAACTACAAGGGCAGATGAGGAAATGAAGGATGCTGCCTCTGAGGAGCATACTGATGAGGAAATACAGATTGATGACAGTCCTCAACCTCATATTCCTCAGAAAGAGACTAGTCAAGCTTCAGCTGCAGTAGCTGATGAATCTGCTTCTGCCACAAAATCAGTTGATGAAAAACAAGCTGAAGAATATGTCCAGTCTGAGCAGGCTCCTCCCACTGAACAGGCTGACCAAACTCCTCAAGCTGAGGAGGAAGAAGAAATTCCTCACCCTAAAGCTCAGCCAGAGCAAGAAATACCAGCTGATGAAATTCCTCAACCTGAGGAAACTGCTGAAGAAAATGTTCCCGCCCCTAACAATGAAGTCATTGTGCTCAACCCAGAGACTGCCATGGTTGTTTCCCCTCCCATTCCCTAGCACAATCTCAATCCAGTTCAGCGCCTGCCATTCTCGAAGCGGCCAAAGTTTCAGAAAGAAAATTTCTTTGAGGAACGCATGTATTTCATAGGAGAGAATCCTTATGACAAGCCTCAAATGAGGCATCTGAAGTTTTGGACAAGGACTCAGATGAACTACTATGCTTCTGTGCTCTGTGGACGCAACAAGATATTCCAGTACAGGCACATTCCTCATGATGAACTTGAAGAAATTCCCTGCATGGAACCAGTCCATAGTGTACTCCATGATGCAGGTTTGCTCCCTATGTGCTCTGACATATCAGATTGGAATAGTGAGCTTATTCTTCAGTTCTATGCAACTCTGCACATCTCGGGCAATGCTGATGACATCAACACTTGGGTGTTCGACTGGATGACCCAAAACACTCACTACAAGGCTCCAGCGTCTGAACTCCTCAAAGAACTGCCTGTACCAATTCCTTCAGAAGGGGCAGTGAAGCTTTATGGTGAGCGTGAGCTACCAAATGGAATGATGGAAGTCCTCATGAAGCTTTTGGCTGCAGGAAAACCCTCAAGAACCACATTCCTCGTCCATGAGCTCAAATACACACCCCGGTCTGTCTACCACATTCTCTACAGTGTGCTCGCGCCCATCAAAGGCCATGACGATGACGAAGATGTCGTCGGCCTCATGAAGAATATCCTCTTCAACATCATTCACGGTATCCCCATGAATATCCATGATTTCTTCTTGAGGACTTTGGCTGAAAATGCAATGTGCCCCTATGATCACAAAATTTATGCACCATGGATCATGAGATTCCTCAGGACAAGGACAGCCATCAACTTCCACGCAGACTTCCAGAACCATGTTGGTTATATGCCTCCTATCCGGGTCAACAAGAAGACTTTCAAGCCCATTGAGCGAAAAGGAAAGTCTGTGATTGATGAAGGCAGCAGGCCTCTTGATGGTCAATTTAAAGAGCCAGATGCATATTCCTCATGGGACGATACTGAGACTCGTCCACCAAGCCCTGTTCCTCCTCGCGTGCTAAACACCAGAGAGCTTCTCCTCAGTCTTCATCAGAAGGTGGATCACAACCACAAATGGTTCAAACGCCAGTTTGGTGCCATTGTGAAAACCCTCACTGAGACACAGAACTCTGTGAAACTTAATCATCACTATCTGCATGAGGTTTTGGATCGCACCTGGGCTACCCTTGCACATCTGAAGACCCAGACTGAGCTTGAAGAATTGAACTTTGAGCAGGACTTTGACTGGTCGTGGCCTCCCAAGAAGAAGTTCAGGCCCATTCCAATGCCAGATCTTGAAGACAGCTCCTTCTCGTCCTTCCGCACCGCCGAATCTGATGAGGAACAACTCGACACTGCAACAGGCCCAAGGAAGAAGACTACACCCAAGAAGCGCCAAGGATCTTCATCAACCGCCAAGAAATGAAGTCTTCACGGGCGTTAGTCCTCAGTTTGTCCCTTTTTGTCACTTGATGACAAAGGGGGAGAAACTTGAGAGTTAGTCTTGAAACGGGAGTTATTTTTTTTGGGGCTTATGAACTATATTTAAGTTGCAAACTCTTGGCTCTTCTGAAGTTTTTATGTAATGAGTTGTAACTTAAGCCCGATGGTACTCTGACGCTTTTTGAACGTTTTTCTTCGCATGCTTATTCCTCAAGTTTTAATGCACGCATGCTGGAATTCGTCAGATACCATTTTCCATCATAAATCTTCATTTTCTTCATATAATATGTTATATGTATGCATGATTTACAAGATTCAGGGGGAGATCTCCATGATATAAATCATCAATGTGCATATGCTATAAAAGCAAAATCCTCAAGGTATGCACATCTTCAGGGGGAGTCTTTGTGAATCTTGTCTTCAAATTCCTCAATTGAGTATTTACACTTCACATTTGTATTCCCTGTTGAAGACTTAACCTAATTGTCATCAACCACCAAAAAGGGGGAGATTGTAAGTGCATCTAGTGCCCCTTAGTGATTTTGGTGGTTTGAAGACTTATAGGTTAAGTATCTAATGTGTTTATAAATGTACACAGGATCTATAAGTCATTGAGGAGTTTGAGATATTTGAAGAATATCGACCCCTAAAAATATATGTCTTCAGTTGAAAAAATTGGTCCGAAGCTGAAGAAATGAATCACGAGGAATCTGCAATGAAATTGATATTCCTCATGAAGATATTGATATTGAGAAGATCGGTGGTTCCTGAAGAAAATCGGTTTGAAGAAATTGAAGCGTGAAGATTTACGTTTTCCGTTTTACTTTCCTCACATTTGATGAATAGGAACACCGTACTGTTAAAGGGGGTCAAAGTAACACTATGGAATTTATTTCCTCATGATGCTCAACCCAAGCCAAATCCTACAAAAAGCTTCAAGTGAGGAATATGAGTGACATGAGGACTCTCACAGTTGAGGGTCCCGACCGTTTCGATAAGCCACGCCAAGTCACTGATCTTATCCACTCCAACGGTCATATTATTTAAGGGCATTAATGTCAAATCATGTCGGGATGCTCCCAGGCTATAAATAGCCGCCCCCCACAACCACTAGCTGGTTGGCTGCTCCGTTAGAACCTGACACTTGTCATAAGAGCAACCAAAATTCCCCAGAGCCTACGAGAGTAAATCATCAGTGAGGAAATACACCACCCACCGAAACCACAAACCAAACCTAGTGATTTAGCATCACTGAAGAAGTTGTTCCTGTGTGGGACTGAAGCCTTTTACCTTTGAGGACTATGCATCCTCCAGACGGTTAGGCGTCATGGTCTAGAGCAATCCAGCAGTCAATTGTGGATCGCCGGGTGACCGAGTTTGTGAGGGTTTGGAAGTCTGCCCTGAAGACTTACCACGAGTGTTGGGCGAGGACTGTGTGTCCTTAGCTCAAGGAGAATACGGTAGGGACTGTGTGTCCCGGGACTGGGTGTCCTTTGGTTTCAATACCAAGCCGCTCCAAACCAGATGTACAACTGTCACAGCAGTTGGAACTGGTCATCAACAACAGTCTTCACCAAAAATCGGGTTCTAATTCCTCAACTCGTTACTTTCTGTGTATTATGTGTTGATGACTTTCACTGTGACTGTTTGAAGAATTTGCTGAAAACTTTCTCTGAATTTCCTCAACCCCAAATTCTTCACTTGAGTTGATCATCATCTGTATTCTGCGTGCCTGCTTACTGTGCAATCTGTTTTCATAATCTTCACTCTGTAATACTGCTGTTGTGAACGATTGCACGACTGATCCTTAACTATTTCCGCTGTAAGTTAGTCATCAGTGAGGAATTTCCTCAAAAGGAATTTCCTCAGTGATGAAATTCTAAAAATCTCCTATTCACCCCCCCCCCTCTAGTCGATATAACGCACTTTCACGCTTGGAGAAGGGTTGGTGCTGTATCGGCTGAAGATTTAGCTTCTTCCCTCGAGGAGAGACAATCATGGCAGTCTCTGGTTTGACAACTACAAGTGCAGTCTTTGTATTTGGCGCATGGGCATTATCTTCAACATGTTCCTCGGGATAAGTAATTTCATCAGCATGTGCCTCAGGTTGAGGATTTTGCTCCGGGTGAGGATTTTCTTCATCCTGACCCTCTGGTTGAGGGTTTTGCTCACAAGGAGGAATATGTTCATGCTGAGCCTCAGGTAGAGGGTTTTGCTCGGGATTTGGATTTTCTTCAGGATGACGATCTTCTCCTTGGTTTTCCTCAGCTTGAGGAATTTGCTTGGAGCAGGAGCCAAATTCATTAGCTGTTGTAGCTGATCCTTGAGCAGGTTCTTCAGGAGGAATGAATGTCTGAGGATTGTCATCAATTTGAATTTCCTCATGAGTGTGTTCCTCAGACTCAGCATTCTTCATTTCCTCTTCAGTCAGATGCTCCTTGTCTTCGCTCTCGAAGGGAATCATTTCATAGGAAGGAGCAATCTTGAGAGGCACAGCATCCAAAGGAGCATTTTATTCAAGGGATTTGAGGCGCTTGGCCTCAGTTGACTCTGGTGTTGAGGAAGCTTTTCTTTTCTTAGTATCCTTTTCTGCAGCCTTGGTTTTCTTCACGTCTGATGCAGACGGAGTCATTTTCTTCACCTTTGAAGATTTTGGTGAAGGCATTTTCTCTTCGGGAGGCGGAGTTGTATCCGTCCTGGCAGTTTCCTCACCTAAAGCTTGTTCTTAAGCTGGAGCAGATTCATCAACTGGCTTAGATGCATCAACTGGAACTTCCTTAGCTATTTCCTCAGTAGCCGGTGCATCATCACGGCTTTCTTGAGGCATTTCCTCAGCATGGGTGGGTTGTTCTTCCTCAATCTCAGGCTGCTGAGGTGTTCCTGGTGGGGCAGCCTTTTTTTGTAATCATCAACTGCGCTAGTAGCAAACTTGATGAAATTGTTCTTGATACTTTGACAATCATATAGCTTGGTATACTTGTCTGTCAAAGTCTTCAATTCTGCTTGTGTTGACACAAGAGCATCAGGCGTCAGGCTGAGGAGATTTTGTCTGAGGAATTTCTCCTTCTTTAGCTTGGCAGCCTTTGCTTGTTTGGCTTGCGGCTCCTTCCACTTGGCCTCGTTGATGAATGTGTCCACCATGTGGCTGATGCCTGGGGGAAGCTTCAAGTCATCAATATGTGTGTTGGGGTCATCATACCAAACATTGATATAGTCCAAAAGTACTTTTGGGTCCATGGCCAGAGGAATGGCGATGCGTGAATCTTGAGCGACCCGCTCCTGCTTGTTTCTAATTATTGCTTGCAGTGTCTCATCATCATATTCATCACTGCCTTCTGATGCAGAAGGGACTTGGATGATTTTTCCTGGGCTGGGTCTTGTTCCTCTTCCAGCAGTCACCTTTGTCTTCATTGGTGTTGGTGAAGACTTTGTCTCTGAGCTCGTTGCAGAAGGAATAGAGGAGCTGGAGACAGTAGGCCGTTGCTTCACAATCTGCTTTTGTTCAGGTTTTGAAGCCTTTGGTGTTGCTGAAGGTTTTGGCGCAGATGCAGGCGCAACCTTCTGAAGCAATTTCTCCTGAGGCTTTGAAGCCTTTGCTTTCTATGGCACATGCTTCACTAGAGGAATAGTCGTGCCAGAAGTTTCAGCGGCTGAGGAGTTGGCTGCGGCAGCAGCAGCAGCAGATTCTTCATTAAATTGCTTCACAGCAGCTTCTGCTTGTTTCTCAAGCTTTGACAAGTGTTTTGTCTTTTCCTCAGGATAGTCATCAATCGTCTTGAGGCTTGAAGGATGTGCATCTCGATTATCCTCGAGAGGAGGCCTTTTGCTAGGTGGCTTAAGTGCTAATTTCTTCGCGTACTTTGGAGTGACGAATGTGTATTCTTTCCACTCCTTAGACCACCGGCGTTCTATCTTTTGAAGCCTTATTTTCCTCTTGGGAATTGTTTCTTGCTCATCTGGTGTGCAGTATTCCAAGTAAATATCCTTAGGGATATCGATGGCAGTGTTCTGTTCGAGCTTCTTGCCACCCTTTTGCTTCTTGTCATCTTCCATTTTCTTCACCTAAGGCTTTTGCTGAGGAAATTGAACTCTTGAGGATTCTGATGACACTGGCAGATTTTCTTTAAGAAACGCTGCAAATGAGTTAAGTTGATGAGAACCTAGAGATTCATCAGCTGACATTTTTGTACCTGTGAACAGAGTATAGTTGCGAGGAATTTGGAGAGGTCATATGCGTTCTCAGATTTGAAGAAATTGAAAATTTTAAAGTTGAGGAATTTGTCTAAGCACTCTGATCTTGTGTTCCAGAGTTGTACAGATTCAAAAATTTGCACAATTGAGAAATCTCGTGAAGACTTTTAGTTGCTTAGTGAAATTCATCAACAGTTGAGGAATAAGAAGTGTTTGAGGAATAGAGACTGATAGACACTTGAGGAAAAACAGATTCAACGAATCTAAGGTAAAATAGTAGATTGAAAGGGACTGTAGGTTTTGATTTACCCTAGATAGCACGCATGAAGAACAGAGGAAGAGGTAGCAGTAGATGCTCTTCAGTGCGAATCCACTCTGCCCTAACTTGGCAACAAAGGACGGCGGCGGATGAAGACGTTCCAGTTCCGGCGTGATTTCGGCGACGAAGAGGTCGAGGTAGTGAAGCTTTTCCTCGTCGGCGATGAATCTTCTAGCAGTGGCGCTAGGGCTTTGTTGTAGCGGAGAGGAGGTCGAGAGAGAGAACGAAGAGTTTTGACTGGAGGGGGTAAGGACATATTTATAGCTCAGGTGAAAACTGTCTGACTGATTCTTTCGGACCGAACTACCCCTGCCATTTTGACTCCGCAAGTCACATGTAGCAACCGTTTAAAGCGGTGGAGGTCGTGCTTATCTGATCGTGGGAAGTGGGGTTCAGTTACTGTGTAACAATGTAAAAATCATTTTTGAGGATTTTGTCACAAAATCATAAGCTGGAAAGGACGCAGTGAGGATTTTGAACAAAGTTTCAAGTAGAATGCATATGAAAAATTGAATAGGCTGGGTGAGTATAGCATAGAGGGGAAGTAGTGTCCAATCACATTCACTTTGATGAAATATCAAGTTGAAGAAATAGCTATAAGTGAATGTTGTTGAGGACTTTGAAATCACAGTGTATATATATATATCTAGGCAAATGCAAATCATCAAGTGTTTTTGAAGATTTTGATAAAATTGAGGATTTTGTGACAAAGCATTATGTTGATGAATTTCAGCTTTGAAGAAACACAATTTTGAAGAACAACTTTGAAGAAAATCAACTTTGAAGAAATTCAGCTTTGAAGAAATTCAACTTGAGGAATTTCAAGTTGGGTGGTGGCGTGACCCACCGTATAAGAATGTTCATTTCAAACGCCGTGTACAATTGTCGTAGGGCCCTCAGAATCAATTTCTTTGTTAATTTCCTCACACTAAGAGTAATATTCTTCATTGGTTGAAGAAAATCGATTATTCATGTGTTGCACATCTAAGTCATCAATTTTGCATAAGTGTTAGGATGTGTGCATGTTTTACAAAACCTTTTCTCATCCAAGGGTTTAGTGAAGATAACTGCTAGTTGATCGTCAGTCTTCACATTGTCGATGAGGATATTGCCCTTGAGGACATGGTCGCGAAAAAAATGATGACGAATCTGGATGTGCTTAGTCTTCGGGTGCTGTAATGGGTTGTACGCAATCTTGATTGCATTCTCATTGTCGCAGTAGAGAGGCACATTCTTCATGTTGATGCCGTAGTCCTTGAGACTTTGCTTCATCCATAGCAATTGAGCGTAGCATGAACCAGCAGCAATGTACTCAGCTTCAGCAGTGGAGAGAGAAACGCAGTTCTGCTTCTTTGAGGACCAGCAGACTAGTGATCTTTTGAGGAAATGACATGTGCCAGAAGCTGACTTGCGATCCACACGGTCACCAGCATAGTCAAAATCGGAATATCCCACAAGATGAAGATTTGAGCCCTTGGGGTACCATAATCCTAGTGTTGGTGTGTGAGCTAAGTATCGAAGAATATGCTTCACAGCCTTATGGTGTGATTCCTTCGGTTTTGCTTGAAAACGTGCACACATGCAAACACTAAGCATTATATCTGGCCTAGATGCACACAAATACAGTAAAGAGCCAATCATGGAGCGATATACCTGCTGATCGAATTCTTTACCATTTTCGTCAGTGCAGAGGTGGCCGTTGGTACGCATGGGAGTCTTGGCACCTTTGATAATATATGCAACAATTGATCACACGAATCAACCGATGACAATATCATCTTTCTTTAAGACTCTCACAAGAGGAAAGATATCCCTTTAAAATGGACTACGTTTAGGCGAAGCTTTTATCTTCCAACTCTCCAAGTTCTTGTTTAGATTAACCAACTAGCTCGGGGTATCCAACACTGATTCTTGGAAAAGGGTGGCTTATAGGGAAACCAACTTGATCACGAGCTCTATCATAACAGTCAGGAAACAACCTGGTAATATTTGCGAGAAGATATTCGGAAAATCACGAACCAGCGATATGTTATTAAGCTCGGGAACAATCTCGCTTTTCAGGGCAAGATGATATGATCAAAGAGCGAAGGATCGACACAATCCTAACCCATTGATTGAAAAGTGCACCATGAAACATGGACTAGGTAGCACGGTCAATCTTAGGATGATGATTCAATCACCATCACCATAAGAGTGAATTTATTGTCCATTAACTACTAAGCAATGACATTCCTAGGAGTATTGATTTCTCACATCATGGTTCAATTGTCGATATTCCTGTTACAACCAACACGGAAACCGAGGGATGAACAATGAGAGCGAGAAGTATCACTATATCAAGGGTTCATAAAGGATGGTGCAATTCTCATGACATTCTTGACAAAAGAAGGTAATACTCCAAGATAGAACAGAACAAAAGCTGGATTGGTATTTTGATCTACGGAATACAACTACTTTGACCCAATCCAAGAAATGGATGAGGTACTGGAGTTTGCTTCTCCCAGTCATTCTGAAATAGAAAAATTTGACAGACCACAAGAATAATAGGCATCGATGACACGAATGCACAACTACTCTTGACTATTCTCTCATGGATGAAGTTCAGAAACAATTGAAGAGGGCCAACTCATGATCACATGATTTTCCTGAGTTGTGGATGCATAGATTAGCATGTCGAACGAGTTCAACATAATTCTTCCAAATAACCCATGCAGAAGGGCGGAGTTGGAAGAATCACAATATGGAGTAGAGAACTCATCACGAGCAGTCTTGTTATGATCTTTAGTTCATGAAGAACTTCTGCCAGAGATGGTCCATGGTATTGGAAGAATGATATACCACGAACCTTGGGAACTACAACAAGGTTACTAATCGTTCTAAAGGAACTAGCAACACTATCAACAGAAGTGAGCAGAATGATCCTTGGGTTCAAGAGCCCAGTAATAGAATACCTACTAGCTAAATAACATCATGGGATGTTTTCGAAAATGATGGCCAGAATTATCACACTGGGAACCGAAACACACCTAGACTATTGGGTGGTTTTCAAAGGTAACATGGTTTCCTAACACTTTAACAAATATACCGAGGCAATATGGTACCTCAACATAATGATCAGTGTGCTTTGTCTGGCCAAAAATACATTAGAAATAAGAGGAAGGAATTTGCAATTGCATCAGATTGTTTAGAAACTTTGGAAAACTTGAACAACACAACGGCTGTACGGGCATGAAATATGAGGCAACCTGCAAGAAACTGACAACATAACAATCGAATTCTTATGGAGACACTGATCCAGGAAGACAACAACTTTTCTATAAGCCTCCAGCATGGTAACTCGTCATCCTAATGAATAGATGAGAAAGCCTAATTCTTAAACCCCGTAGAATAAAGAAGAGGGTGACTCAAAATAAGAATGACATAAGAAAAGGAGTAAAAGATCCTTACGTTCCCTTCCACAAACAATTCCCTTATATAACTAAAGAGTTGCTAGACTCAACATCGACCAGTCTCGCTTGGTTATCCTACAGACAGTCAAGCTCTGATACCAAAGCTGTCGGGACCCTGATCCGAAATCATAAGAACCCAGCCTGTAACACATCACATCACTTTGCGGCCTCACGCACGGTAAACTCAACGGCTACCACCTTACCTTGGCCGGGACCGTTTGCGTCTTTTGTCTCACGTATATGAATGTGTTTCTAGCATTCAAACGGCAAAGAACCCGGGTCGACATGACTAATTATAAACCCAAGTGGTACATCCGCACAGGGACAGGCATACATAACCCAGCAAAGCAGGTGTCGGTCATCAGCGTTTATAGACGAGTCGTAGCAAGCTACAAGAACTCCATTACACCGCGTGACATTTCCCCGAAGGGACACACACAACAGCAAAGAAGGATACATGCCGGTCAATCAATGTGTCCAGAGCAGTAGCAAGCTACCAAAGCTCGGTGGAAGCACAAAGAGGCATTTCCCCGTAAAGAGTACTACTAAAGGCACACAACTAGGTGTCGAATCCCACACATATAATGCATTTCATAACATACACACAATATGCACGATATGTGTAGATACAACATGGCATCACAACATAACTCCATGACTCAAGCTTTTATTAAAGAGTTATAAGAGTCAACATAGTATGATATTACAAACAGGGGTCTCATGACCTGACACTCAAGTCATACAAACATCAAGCGGAAGCAAAACAAGTCTGAGTACAAACATCTATTAAAAATGGTTGGAGGAGCCTGAAAAGCTACAACGACCCTACCAAAGGAACCAGACCTCTGTTTGGGATTCCAAGCTATTCCGGTCAACATCGAACACATCGCGTAGAAACCTTTAATGGGACTAAAATATTCTTTGCAAAAACATAAATAAAGCAACCGTGAGTACAAAGGTACTCAACAAGACTTACATCAGAACTATCTACATATGCATCAGTATCAATGAAAGGATTGTGGGGTTTGATTGCAGCAAGCCAGCTTTGACTCTTGGCTAACCTGTACTACGACTACAAATTCTTTCTTTGAGGTGGGATAGCGCACACAAGGCCACATATTCACCAATCAATACACCACCATGAATCCACTCTCATCTCCCTACGAGAAGGCCATCCATAGCACTCACACTTATCTTGCATGTATTAGAGTATCCATTTAAATTTTCTATGTACCACGTAATGTTTCCAAGTCGTCCATATCCGAGGACGCGGCTATTTGACCAAATTAATTCGCCCTGCAGGGGTATACTTCTTCACACATGCTCTCACCACTTAGCACCATATGCACGTCATACATCTCGGCAACCTTCAAGCGGAAGCACTGGCATAGGTGTCGGCTACAACCGTTAACCACACAAGACCCTAGTCCAGGTTTATCGCCTATTTGAGACTGAACCCGCAAGGAAGTCCGGTCTAGGTTTCCTCTACGGCCCCAAACGATGTGCGCAGGGTTCCCAAGCCGACCATCCGGGTGACACTTGGTACACCGTGCCACTGTGTATCTACAACACTGAAGCCTACACCGGCGGGCAGAGCTAAACACGGTCGCCAACACTTTTCCTACAAACACCAGAAACTAGTTACAACTCCTGGACACAGATCTAGGCGATTAATAAGCCGAGAGAGGTCGAGTTACCGGATCCCAATGTGTGGTAGTATCTTATCTTGGATAACATACACAGAACTCAGTTCTTAAGGACGGTTCCAATGAGACAACCCACCATGTACTCCTACATGGCCTCTCATTGCTACCTTTACCAAACCGGATCCACGCCTTTACTCTCACATTGTAGGACATGAACACAACCATTCCGATTCATCATCCATATGGATCAGACCCGACACGACTCTAAGCATAGCAGGCATTGTAAGCAAGCATGGATGAGTAAGCACAACAAGGCTCAAGCAGTTGCTACTCATGCTAAGTGGTTTCAACTATTTAATGTGACAAAATCAGGTCATGCAGAGGAATGGGTTCAACTACCGAGAACATGTAACAGTTGAATTGTGTTTGTCCTAATGCAATAAAAGAGAGCAGGAGCGAGAGAGTGGGTTTATATCAGTATGCTCAAGGGGGTTTGCTTGCCTGACAGTTCTAGAGATAGCTATGATTCTTCGTCGGTGTCAACGATCACATCGTCGGAACCATTGTCTACCGAGGGGGAACAACACCGGCAAACAAGAAATAACAATATTTACTTCACGGAAATGCAACACTATGATGCATGATCATGACATGAAAATGAAATGTGGCATGGCTAATTTAGCTACCATTTCTTAAGTTGAAGTTGGTTTGAATCAAAAATTCAAATATCACTTTAAACAAGGTATTTTCCACATACCCTTTTAATTGATTCGACCTGATGCCCACGCATAACTTGTTTTATCATGCATGAAGATGGCATATTGAGGTACTAAGTTTGCTAGATCAATGTTTGGTCTTATTAATTGAAGTGCAATTCAAATATATACCAAATTCCAACTCCAAACTATTTATTAAATTTACCCAAATCATCATTTTGCCTACTTGGTGATGTTAAATTTCTCAAACATGCATAAAAATGCCATAATCAGATTCCTTGAATTTTTCTGATCATTTTCATATATTATTTATTTAACTGGGAGTTATATTTTATTTTTTATGATTTTTCAAAGTTTACAACATTTTCTGGAATTATTATATTTATGAAATACTATTATTGCATCAGCACTAACGTCAGCAGGTCAACTGGGCTGTTGCTGGTCAAACCTGACCAGTGGGACCCACTGGTTAGTGACCTGAGCTAATCCCCGAGTTGACCCACCCTAATCGGGATTCGACCCACGCATGGGGCCCTCTATCAATGGCTGTTAGTCGTGCTAACCATTGGAGGTTAGTCCCTAATAAAGGCCACGTCGCACGTCACCGGAGTTTGGCCGACGGCGACCAAAGCGACGGTGGCTTCACGCCGGAATCACGAGAACGGCGTGGGTTGGACGTGCGGAGACCACCAGAAGGTATCCCACGCTGGGCCGCATCTAGATGGAGGGGTAGGTGGTCGCGGGGCTGCCGGAATCTTCGCCGGCGACAAACCTATGCGGCAGCGGCGGCTCGGGCTTCGTCGAGCATGGGGTTACGGGGCACAGGGAGTCCGACTGAGGGGCTCGAAAGCTTCCTGGTAGCTCCAGGATCCCGTTCCCAAGCTCGAGCACGTGGTTGGAGTACCACAGCGACGACGGCGACATGGCCGACATCGAGAAGCCCTCGGCTCCGGTGGCTTTGCTGGCTAGGGAATGCGAGGAACCAAGGGAAGATGGGGAAACGGTTCAGTAGCTCACTACGGTGCGATTGGGGGTGACGGAGTGGTCGGGGTCATCCTCTAGCGCCGGGAAGCTTCGGTGGCCGAAGAAGAAAACGGCGGCGGTGGCGGCGCTCCAAGGCTCCCGGGCTTGATTCCTCGTGCAGGGAGGTCGAGGGCGATGCTGCGAGGACAACGGGCCTCTCGGGGAGGCGAGGGGTGGCCGGAGGCTACGGCTGCGACGGACGGCGGCAACGGCCTCGGTGGGATCTGTGGGGGAGGGAGAAGCAGAGAGATGGGGGAGAGACCAGAGAGGGGGATGGCCCGAGGGGGTCTAGGTGGTGGTCACGGACGGACAGGGATGCACGGGTGGCCGCCAGCGTGAAGCAGGAGCTGGCTCGCCCGGCGTCGTACCTGGTCTTGCCTCTTCCTTTTGGCAGAGGTAGACGATGACTGGTAGAGGCTAGTGGGCTCGGCCATCTCCTTCCTGGGCCAGGTAAGATTCTTTCTCTCTTTTTTTCTGTTTTTATTTGTTTTCTGACATTTGTTTTGATTTGTTTAAAATACCAAATCACTTAAAATAATTCTGAAAATTTATATGTGGCCTCTTATAATATATTCAGAACCACTCACCAATTTCCAGATTTATTGGATCTATAAAATTATTTATAGCATTTATAAATCCAATGCAAATAGGGTTGAATTAATTCAAATGCCCAATATGAAATTGTTCTGTGATCCAATAATATTGGTTGACATTTTTATCTGAGTGCAATATTTTCACAAAATATTTGGAACATTTTGTTGGTGCATTTTGAAGCAAGTTTTATATTGCTTATTTTCCAGAATTGGTTCCTGAGGCTTGATCACTTCCCCATTTCAGATTTAAAAGAATTTAAATGCATGCATAAATGCTCACTGATGCTACTAGCTACAAGCAATAATATAGAGTTGTGACACTTTCAGCATCGCAAACAGCTCCGCGACTGACTTATTCATCCCTTGCATGTTATAGTTCAACACGAAGCCTTTATAGCTAGGTGGTAGTGATTGAAGAACTCTATCAGTAATAGCCTCTGGCGAGAGAACAATTCCCAACTCAGCCACACGGTTAGAGTACCCAGACATTCTGAGTATATGCTCACTGACAGACCCGTTCTCCTCCATCTTGCAAGCATAGAACTTATCGAAGGTCTCATACCTCTCGATCCGGGCATTCTTCTCAAATATAAACTTCAACTCTTGGAACATCTCATATTCTCCATGACGTTCAAAACATCTTTGAAGTCTCGGTTCTAAGCCATACAAAATTGCAGATTGAACTACTAAGTAGTCCTCCAGACGCGATTGCCAGATGTTCATATCATCTTGGGTCGCCGGTTGGGGTGGTTGATCACCTAGCGGTGCATCAAGGACATAAGCCTTTTGGGAAACCGTGAGAACAATTCTTAGATTTCGAACCCAATCAACAAAGTTACTTCCATCGTCTTTCATCTTAGCTTTCTCTAGGAACGCATTGAAATTCAGGGATGCTACTGCGCGAGCCATTGATCTACAACATAATATTGCAAAGATTACTTAGACTATTGTTCAAGATAATGTGTCTAGTTAATCATATTACAAAAAACAACTCCCACTCAAATTGACACCCCTCTAGTCATTCGAGTGACACATGATCCAAATTCACCAACCTAAGTCCGATCATCACGTGAGATGAGTTGGCTTAAATGGTGAACATCTTCATGTTGATCATATCTACTATATGAGTCATGTTCGAACTTTCCGTCTCTTGTGTTCCGAGGCCATGTCAGTACATGCTAGGCTCGTCAAGTTTATCCCGAATGTTCCGCATGTGCAAAACTGTCTTGCGCCCGTTGTTTGTGAACGTAGAGTCTATCACACCCTATCATCACGTGGTGTCTCGAAACGACAAACTTTCGCAATGGTGCACACTCTCGGAGAAAACAATTTTATCTTGAAATTTTAGTGAGGGATCACCTTATATTGCTACTGTCGTCCTAAGCAAAATAAGGCGCATCAAAGGATTAACATCACATGCAATTCATAAGTGACATGATATGGCCATCATCTTGTGCTCTTGATCTCCATCACGAAGCACCGACATGATCTCCATCATCACCGGCACAACACCATGATCTCCATCATCATGATCTCCATCATTTTGCTGCCATCGAGGTTGTCGCACCAATTGTGTTCATACTACTATAGCTACCTCTTAGCGATAAAGTAAAGCATCTCCAAATGCAAAATAATTAAAGACAACCCTATGGCTCGTGTCTGTTGCCGTAGCATTGACATGCAAGTCGATATTTAACTATTACAACATGATCATCTCATACATCAATATATCACATCATGTTCTTAGCCATATCATATCACATCATACCCTACAAAAACAAGTTAGACGTCCTCTACTTTGTTGTTGCATGTTTTATGTGGCTGTTAAGGGTATCTAGCAAGAACGCAAAACCACAACGGTGATACACAAGTTGATATTTAACCTTCTCCAAGGACCACCTTTGTCGAATCTGATTCAACTAAAGTTGGAGAAACAGACATCCGCCAGCCATCTTTATGCAACAAGTTGCATGTTAGTCGATGGAACCAGTCTCTCGTAAGCGTACAAGTAAGGTTGGTCTCAGCCGCTTCATCCAACAATAACGCCGAATCAAGAAAAGACTAAGAAGGGAAGCAATCTGAATATCAACGCCCACAAACTCCGTTGTGTTCTACACGAGATGTCATCTACGCATAGACCTAACTCATGATGCCACTGTTGGAGATCGCTGCATGGGAAATAAAAAAATTCCTGCGCACACATAAGATCTATCTGTGGTGATGACCATCTATGAGAGGAGAGATTGGATCCGCATACCCTGGTAGATAGCTAAGTGGGAAGCGTTCAGAAACGCGGTTGATGTAGTTGAACGTCTTCGTGATACAAATCGCAATCCGTCGCACGAACTCCGTCCCGGTCTAGCGCCGAATGGGCGGCACCTCCGCGTTCAGCACATGTACAGCTCGATGACGATCTTCGCCTTCTTGATCCAGCAAGAGGGGCGGAGAGGTAGATGATTTCTCCGGTAGCACGATGGCGTGGTGGTGGTGGCGGTGAACTAATCTAGCACGGCTTCATCAAGCAATGTCGGACTAATCTAGACGAAGGAGACGATCTATGGAGGACGAGGCAACACATGGCTTTTCAGGTGTGTGCTAGCCCCAAAACCTCCACTATATATATAGGAGGAAGGGGAGGGAGGGCTTCCTTGACTCCTCCTCCAAGGAGGGGTTCGGCTGAGCCAACAAGGGAGGAGCGTCCTCCTCTAATTCGGTTGGTGGAGGACTCCCTTCCTAGTTGGTTTCCTCCTTCCCTTTTTCCTTTTCTTTTCCTTTTTGCTACTTGGCTGAAATAGGTCCTCCTGGACTAGCCGCACCATTCCACTAAGGGCTAATGCACCACCTTTAGGCCTATTAGGTTCCCTCCCGGATGTGTGGCCCATCCCGGTAAAACCCTGAAACCCATTTATCACTTCCGGTACTTTACCGGTAATGCCCGAAAACTTTCCGAAAGCCAAATGGAAGTTTCCTATATATCAATATTTATCTCCGGACCATTCCGGAGCTCCTCGTGACGTTTCAGATCTCATCAGGGACTCCGAACAACCTTTGGTCACCAACTACATAACTCAATAATACTGAAACATCACCGAACCTTAAGTGTGCAGACCCTACGGGTTCGAAAACTATGTAGACATGACCGAGACGCTCTCCGGTCAATAACCAATAGCGGGACCTGGATGCCAATATTGGCTCCGACATATTCTATGAAGATCTTTATCGGTTGAATCTCTATGTCAAGGATTCAATTAATCACGTATGTTGTTCCCTTTGTCTATCGGTATGTTACTTTCCTAAGATTCGATCGTAGGTATATTTATACCTAGTTTAATCTCGTTACCGACAAGTCTCTTTACTCGTTCCGTAATACAAGATCCCGTGACTAACTCCTGAGTCACATTGCTTGCAAGCTTTATTGTGATGTTGTATTACTGAGTGGGCCCCGAGATACATCTCCGTCACACGGAGTGATAAATCCCAGTCTTGATCCATGCTAACTCAACAAACACCTTCGGAGATACGTGTAGAGCACATTTATAGTCACTCAATTACGTTGCGACATTTGATACACACAAGACATTCCTCTGATGTGACTGATTTACATGATCTCATGGTCATAGGAACATATACTTAACATGCAGAAAACAGTAGCAATAAACTGACACGATCATATGCTATGTTCATAGTTTGGGTCTTGTCCATCACATCATTCTTCCAATGATGTGATCTCGTTATCAAGTGACAACTTTTGTCTATGATGAGGATACCTTGACCATCTTTGATCAACGAGCTAGTCCATTAAAAGCTTAGTAAGGACAGGGTGTCTATATATCCACACATGTATTTGCGTTTGTAGTCAATATAATTTTAACATGAATAATAAACGATTATTATGTATTTGCGGAGTATTAATTATTTCGTGTGGAACATATTTCCAACAGATGCCAATGGCGAAGAGGCTATCCGTAGAACGTGGAACGGGGAACATGGGACAAGGTGCCTCGGGACACGGTGAACTCGAAAGGGTCTGCAGGGACGACCGAGGCTTGCTCCCATGACGACACCATACGACTAGAGCGGCGACGATAGTGATCTTGCTCCGGGTGAGCTTCAAATTGCTTCTTTGAGGGCATCCCTAAGAGAACAAGTGATGAGGGAGATAGAGAATACCATGGCAGTATGGAAAAAGTGGGAAGTCTCACCCATGGTGGTGACAAGTTCGTTCGATGACAGGAGCTTCGCACGAGAACTCTGACAAAATTTCTCAAGGTATGCGTGCTCACATCAGGCACATAACCGAATGGGAATCAAAGGGATTCAAATGAGTCTTCTTGGGTTTTTAGATCCGTCTCCACGTGGGAGGATATATAGATGTTGGCGAGCTAGGCAAAGATTGGATCTGGCTTGGGAAGAACTTGTGGGTGAGGAGGGAACCTCCCAGAGAAAGAAGACGACCTGATGGGATCCAATGTCAACGCAAGGCGATGGATAGAGGTAGGCTGCATAATGCGGTCTAGGTGACTAGTTAAACCTGGCCAAAATTATTTATACTAAACATGAGGTATTATGGCTAAAATAAATAGCAACTAAACTCCAAACAAGTTATCATAGCACAGTAAAATATTACTACTAGTATAGATAAGAGTGACCATTTTTCTATCTCATATACAAAATAAAATACACATGACCCTTTTACAAAATTAATTTGGGCATTATAAATGTTCCCAAAAATATTTTTAACTCCAAACAAAAATACAAATTAAATTTAAAAAAATCCAACTCTTTAATAACGAAGGTGTCATTTTACCTCCTCTCGTATGATATAGTTTTAGTCAGGTTTGTTTTAAATAATAAATTAAAATAAATTCTGAAACAAATATTTAGAAAAGTCCTTCTATTCCCTCTCATTAGAATATTCCATAAACTCTGGAAGTTTTAAATTCTGGTCACATTTTGCAAATATGAAGCACTAAACAAGTTTTATTTAATAATTAGCATTCCAAGATTTAAATAATTGGGTTGTTACACTCATGCGTGATGGATATAGGCTGTCTTGTTAGCTAGCTTGCCGGAGGTGGGCGTGGACTATCCGAAAATGATGGAGGCGCTCACTGACGAGCCCCCTCCTCCTCCCGCGTCAATCCATGTTGAAGGATTTACCAGTATCATTGGTTTCGTCGTTCGGCGCAGGAGGATCAACACCACACCCACCAGCTCCTTGATGAGCACCAGCTCGCAGAGGGACAGATCGGCGGCGACGAGGCGAACGAAGATGTTGTCGCGGCCATGGACACGAAGAATCCAACCTTCCTGCTTGAGGAGCGGGCGTTGTACCCGCCCATGTGTGTCGCACGCGACATTCACTGCGAGAGATGACAGTTAGGCGCCCTGCGGGCGAAGACTGGCGTCTTGTTTCGTGGAGATTGACGTGGAGGTGGGCACAAGGAGACGCAGACAACCATGGACGTCGCGTGTTGTAGTGCCGCATGTGTGGTTCACGCTTGGCGCAACGACGGCGAGGCTGGTCTGTCCACATCGATCATGGACCTCACCTCGATCAGCAATGTTCACATGACGGACTCCCACAATGAAGAGAAGGATGTTTTTTTTGAGAATCCTCGGGGAAGGAATCCATTCACCTGAATATATTACTCAAAGTGACCATTATGCCAGAAGACTCATCCAGTTTATAAAAAAAACGGATCAAGAACCTAGACAAATTGATCCATTTATAAGGAAAACCGGATTGAAAACCATACAAGTAACAAGGTTACAAGAAGAAGAGAAGAACAAATGCCCAACAAAGATAGGACCTAACTAGTGTGGGGTGTCATCGAGGGATCACAACACTTAGACTTTACGAGAAACCTAACACACCGGATTGCATGCATACCGAGCCCCGCAGCACAACTCAGGAGCGTCCACAACCAAGGAATGCAAAAACACGAACCTTAACTAGGAGCCTCGCCACGAAAATTAGAACGATTAGCAATTGGGGAACGAGTGCAAAAACATGAAGAGTGGGATGTGGGCACGCGTGGTGTCCCATGGAGGTCGTGTTCCTTGTTCTACCCTTCCCTTCGCCAGCGACCTGCATCTTCACTCTCTAAAGTTCATGTCCGTTGAGCTTGTCAGACATGGGAAAGATAAGACATGGAACACAACTGCCGCCAACACTGTTGGAGATTCAGACTAGGTTAGAAAAATACCGTGTCCGTTTTTGTTTAATTAAAATATTATTAAAATGTAATGAATTTGGTCCAGTTCAAACAAAATTTGTCTAACTTTTTTTAAACCAGGCATAACTCTTTTCCATTAACTGAATAACGGAAACAAAACAATGGAGACTAGAAAGAAGTACTCTCTCTGTTTCTATATATAAGTTTTTTAGAGGTTTCACTAGCGACTACATACGAAGCAAAATGAGTGAATCTACATTGAAAAGCATGTCTACATACATTCGTATGTAGTCCTGTATGAAACTTTAAAAAATATATATATTTAAAAACGAAGGGAGTAGACACGAAAGGAGAGAGCGAGTTCAAGGCATCACCGGGAAAGAAGATCATTAACTGAAAATCATCGACTTTGTTTAAATTCCTGTTGAAATGTGCCCAGACGTTTGATGGATATGGTTCGATGGTCGACTTTCGTATCACTGTTCATGGATACTGTATCCGTTTTAGTTGCCCTCACCCATTTCAGTTTTGTTCTCTGATAAAACACAATCTTGACCTTTCGCACGTAACAGTAGTTGTCTGTGGTCACCGGTCCGGCCTTCCAGCTAAGCCATGACGCGTCGTCCACCACACTGGCGTGGCATGGAAATATTTGCCGATGCACCAGCAAACAGTGGCAGTATCTCTCTCGCAGAATAATAGGGGCAGGGCTCGATGGCGATCGGACGAAAGAAGCAACCAACAACTGCCGTGCTCGTCGGCATCGCATTATGGGCGGCAGACGAGGCGGAGGAGGGAAGAGGCATGGCCAGGTCAGGGTGGTGCTGCGGACTGCAGCAGCTTCGAGCTGGTTCTCACTAGATCATGCTCCATCCATCGCAAGTGTGGCTACGCTATGCATGGCTAGCTCGACATGGCCCATCCGTTCCAGATCTTGGACCATGGCACAGGGAGAAACTGGCCATTCTGTCCCTTTTTGCCATGACCAGCCGAGATCGATCATCTTCCTCCAATCTAGACTGCTACACTACACCGTTACTCGCCACACGTTTTTAGGCAAACCGTGTCAACCAGTAAGCCGTCCATAATCTTCACCCGTCTTTCGGGGGACATTCCCATCCTACCCAATACAGGGGAGGTATATGAAACACTACTAGAAGCACAATGCCGACGATACGTGAGCCTTGTGCGGGGTCTTTTGCCTGCATGGCCGCGGGTCTACGGCCGGCGGCAGGTAAAGGCAATGGATGGTGTCGTTGAACGCCGGAGCGCGAGGACAAGACAAATCAGAGAGAAAAGACACGCCGGGCTGGGCATGCAGCAGCTAGCGATGATTTTTATTATACACAGGCACGCGTGATTGCTTTGTCCAGAGACAAGCAAGCGCGTGATGATGGTGTCGCCGTACTTCGGCCTCCTCCTCTCCTCCCTTGGATTTGGATTGATCGATTCAAAACGGCCAGCGACGGGCCAAAGCCCAAAGCCAGCGCGCATCGCATCGGGCTTCGCCTACTTTGGAGATTCTATTACTGGAAGGGGCGCTTAATTTTTTCCGGGGATGATGCATTGGATGGGTTGGATATATATTGTATACTGTATACACGTATAATGTATTGGAGGAACAGCGGCTTCAGATAAGTCATTAGAGCGTACAGTTGATGCAACAGTTGCAAACTACGGGATACTGGCTGATTGTTTCTCTGTCAAAATACGCAAAAAAAAAAAAGTTTCTGTCATTCTCAATACGGCCGTATGTTTGTTTTATACGTAGATAGATTTTCCTGGCTGTTCAAACTGATCTGAGCATGGGGTGCACGCAGGACGATCATTGAACTGAAAAGTCCATTTGTTGGGCGCGCACACGCCATGTGCGGCTTGATTATCACGCCATACCGGGGGCAAAACGGAGCCACGGAAGATCCCTTCACATGGAGCCCATGCTCCATGCTATGTATATATGCGGCTACGGAAGCGTACTACAGACTACAGAGTATGAGAATTTTGTCACCTTTTGCAGCTCCATGCACGACGGCATCAACCCAGTGCATGATCTGAAGGCGGGAACACTTACGCTTGCAGTATATATATTTCCACGATCAACTAAGAAAGAAGCTGGCCAGTGTTCAGACTACAGAGTAGAGAACGGGCATAAATGCGCACAGTTATTTTTGTAATTACTATATGTCGAACTAGTTTATGCAGCCGTTCCCAGATCATGGTACGCCGGTGAACCCATGATTGCTGCAATATAAGAATATTTCCTCCATGGTGACTGACAAGAGGACAAATTGGAACCGTTAAATTAACAAAGAACCCATGACCATGGATATGAGAGATCTAGAGAGGGGGGGGGGGGGGGGGGGGGGGGGGTATGCATGTGTGTTTGGCTGCTAATTAATCTTCTGCAACAAAGCGCCGACTGGCCGGGTCAGATTACCCCCAGAGACGTTTGTTTTCCTAGTTGCACAGTTCTCCGCATGCCTCTGAAACTAATTAACCAACAGGATCAGCCAGTGGTCCATTCAAATCATTCAACCAGCGTGCCCTCAAACTCACATGCGCTGAGCAAAAACACACACAAGTTCTCAGCCAGAGCCAGTGCTCAAGCTTTGACCTACCCCCGACCCCACGAGGCATCAGGCCATCCATCATCGTCTCACTGCATGCACAGCACAAACATATGATGTTAGGTAAAGCGATGCACCAGAAGCACTCGCTAGCAACAACAGCTGCATGCCGCAGCCCTGCAGCATGCATGCAGCTGTTGGCACCACACCGCAAGAGAGAGACACACACCGGGCGTGTCTTTTAGGAACCCAGCGCTGAGCAAATTAAAAGCTTTAGAGGGTGCTTGGATCCAAGAGACTAAAACTAGTCTGATTAAAACTAGTCTCTTTAAGAGGCTAAAGTTTCAAGCACCCCTGACTAAAGAGAGGCTAAAACTAGTCTTGAGGCTAAAAAAAATTAGTCAGGGATACCCCTACTAAAATGTGCATTAGTCCTCTCTCTCCTCATTTAACTCCTCATGCAAGTTCTGGATTGAAGGGTTTGGAGGATAATAAATGCTCATTAACTTGATTTTAGTCTTTTTAGTACTTGGATCCAATCATGAATGAGGCTAGCAAGTTTTAATCTCATTACTTTTAGTCATGGGACTAAAACGTATCAAGCACCCTCTTAGCTATCTCTTTGGTTTGGATGAATGCGTGACGCGAAAGAAAGAAAGAAAGAAACAAAATTCAGGAGAATTGTCATGTACTCCGGGGGTACCTTTCTGTAATACCCAAAGGGGATCTCAAACAATGTGTGCGGGTGATGGTGGCGACGATGATGATGATGGCCGCCGCACGCGCTCCAGCTTTTGCTGCTTTCTTTCCCCCATTTCTTTAGTTTTTCCTTGTGCTTGCATGCATGAAGTGGGTGGACGCTTTCTTTTAGCCGGCCTTTCTCTCGTGCTGTCCGGCAGGTATGTGTACTGATCGAGTGTAGTCATGGAAGAGAAGGGGGAATATTTCGCTCCTTTCCTCGCATCGCGCCGTTCAGCAGTTCAATGCCTGCCTGCTGCAATCTCCTACTCGTAGATTCCAGTCCGGTTGAACGGTCATTTCAGACGGGCGACGCACTATAGTAAAGTCTCGCAGCATTCCAGGATCTTGATGATTACGATCATTTCTTGGCCTCTCGAACGGCCATGAGATATGAGTATCTCTCGTCGTCCAAACCTAGAAACCCCATAAGCCTTCAAACTCTTGTTTATAGACTTTAGGGCATGTATAGTCGGCGACTCAAACATTTTTTAAACGTTCGAACGGATGGTCCGATCGGTAACAAGTAAGAAAAGACCACTAACGTTTTAAATGGACCTTAACCGTGAGAGCTGACCGGTATTCCTCATATACAACCTTAATTTATGACGGATATTAGATGATACGGGCATGTCCGTCACGTCGGACTAGACAACTCGATCCCACCAAAAATCGCACCAAATTCATTGAACCTATCGTCCTCCCACCTGAGTTCACCAATTTTCATGTCTGAGCCCTTGCCATCGGCCACCCTTGCACCCCAATCCTCGCCGATGGCCTCGATTCAACACCCTAGAGGTCGTGAAGCCCATTCCCCACCGACACCGCTGCCATGGAGGTTGTGTGTGTCGGTCTCCCGTCCTTGGCTCCGTCGTACAAGCAGGAGAACGTCGCCCGTGACAGGGTCTACCCTAGCTCGTGCTACCTCTACCTCTCGCTCCCACATCACCTGTGGCTCGAACCAGCAAAAGGAAGGAGGAAGATGGTGGTAGACGCGATGGACACTAGGTTTTTCCCGGCACACGAACGCCGCCGCCGCACGAACGACTTCCTTTGTATCTCGAGCACGAACTCGATGCTAGTCTCACGCTGTTACAACGTCACAGTGCTGATTTATACCAGGGCCAGCGACCGGGCACGCACCCACGCTCCTGGTCCCTCGCGTCCACGATCCATCCGCCTCGCTCGCAGCAACGACACGCTCCAACGCGCAGCTCACGGCGGGCCTCCAATATATCGTGCACGAGCTCCCCGCACAGCTCGCCAACTAACGCAAGCAGCCCCGCACACACCCGTGCTGGCTCATGCACGCACGCACTAAGCGGCCACAGCCACATGACCCGGACATAAGTCGGACTAAGCCCATACACTAGTCAGACACTACCCATGCACTAGTCGGACATTGCCCAGACTATGGCCAGACAATGGCGACCACCGCGCGCACACACGCGGATGCCGCGTCCTGGGCTTGCCGTGGCTTATTTCCAACACACACACCCTAAGCCACGGCTCAGAGGAGTGCAGGACCGTCAAGGTCGTCACCGGCGTTTGCCAGCAGTGCTTGCTCCGCCGTCGCTGCCTCTTTCTTCGGCCGCTCGCAGTCGCGCTTGAAATGCCCCCTCTGTCCGCGGTTGTAGCAGCGACCTCGCCGTCCTCTCCCGCCGCCCGACGCCTCGCTCCTTTGGTCGTCGTCGTCGTCACGAGCACCGCCTCGCCGACGCTCCCGCGCACGGCACTGCTCCATGGTGAGCATCAGCTGCTCTCCGCCACGCTCGCCGTCGTCCTGTCCACGACGTTGGACTCGCTCCTCGAATGCATGCAGCCGCCCCGAGCGCCTCGTCGAACGCCATGGTCGCCGTGTCGCAGAACTGCTCGATGCCGGCGAAGACGGGGAACAGGCGATCCGGGACGGTGTCCAGAAGCTTCTTCACGAGCGCCTCGTCATCCAGTGTCTCCCCGAGGTTCGCCTACCGCGCTATCATCCCCGCCAGCCTCCCGGCGTACACATCTAGCGCCTCGCCGTCCGCCATCTTCACGCAATCAAACTCTCCGCGCAGCGTCGCCAGCCTCGCCGCGTGGACACGATCTGCGCCGACGAACCTCACCTTCAAGGAGTCCCATACCTCCTTGGTTGTGAGCTTCGTCGCAACCTGTAGCAGGACGTCCTCCGGCAACGCTTCGAGGAGCATCCCGCGCGCCGCCTTGTCCTTCCTCGCGTTCACCACCGCATCGCCTGGCGCCACCGCCTCCCATACGGTGTGGACGTCAGGATTGCCTGCGCCTTGATGGCCCATACCGTGTAGTTATCCGACGTGAGCATCGGCATCGGCAACAATAACGAACCGCTCACGGCTCCACCGTGTGGCACCATTGCCATCGCCACCGGCGAGCTCCCGAACCGAAGGCTCTGATGCCAATTGACAGGGTCTACCCTAGCTCGTGCTACCTCTACCTCTCGCTCCCACAGCACCCGTGGCTCGAACCAGCAGAAGGAAGGAGGAAGATGGTGGTAGACGCGATGGACACTAGGTTTTTTCCCGGCGCACGAACGCCGCCGCCGCACGAACGCCGCCGCTGCACGAACGCCGCCGCCGCACGAACGGCTTCCTTTGTATCTCGAGCACGAACTCGATGCTAGTCTCACGCTGTTACAACGTCACCGTGCTGATTTATACCAGGGCCAGCGACCGGGCACGCACCCACGCTCCTGCTCCCTCACGTCCACGATCCGTCCGCCTCGCTCGCAGCAACGACGCGCTCCAATGCGCAGCTCACGGCGGGCCTCCAACAGATCGTGCACGAGCTCCCCGCATAGCTCGCCAACGAACGCAAGCAGCCCCGCACACATCCGTGCTGGCTCATGCACGCACGCACTAAGCGGCCACAGCCACATGACCCAGACATAAGTCGGACTAAGCCCATACACTAGTCAGACACTTCCCATGCACTAGTCGGACATTGCCCAGACTATGGCCAGAATATGGCAACCACCGCGCGCACACACGCGCATGCCGCGTCCTGGGCTCGGCATGGCTTATTTCCAACAGCCCGGAGGGATAGGCGATGAAGACGCCGGGAAAAGGAAGATGCGTCACATAGAACGTCGTACAAGGGTCGTCGCCTCGGACCCTATTGGGATTGAGGAGACGGCCCGATGGGGCACATTCCGGAGAGCTTCCCGGCAACGCAAAGTGAGGCAGTGGACATGTGTGACTTGCTGTCGCCCGTTCGGTTACGGATAGGCCCCAACACTGGTGTTGCCCCGGCCGCCCACATCATGTTTGATGGAATGACGCAATAGGACTCGATACATTTATTTTGCTCCTCTTTCAATCAACTTTGCATATGTGATGATGTATGCTTTGCATAGACCTTTAGTTCATTTGAAATCATGAAAATCGTAGGAATTGGTCATGTCAGACATGATCAATAAATATCATGAACCGACCCAAAAGGACTATGAGTTGGGGAATCCAATTTTTCCTACATTTGAAGTTATCGGAACATCAAATGCCACCCCGAAGAAGAAAAAGAAGAGAAAGACGCCCAAGGCAACATGTCTGACATTCACAACCTTTGAGGATATTTTGTTTGTTAAATCTTGGTTGGGCACAACATTGGATGCCATATGTGGCACTAAGCAAAAGGGCAATAGGTATTGGGTGAATACACATAATGGAAGGACGTGAATGTCGCCTAGAGAGGGGCGGACGTGAATAAGCACTTTAAAATAATTACGATTTAGACTTGAACAAATGCGAAATAAAACTAGCGTTTAATTAGTCAAACAGAAAACCTAAAACAATTAGGCTCACCTATGTGCATCAACAACTTATGGTAAGCAAGGTAAACAACTAAGTGATAGCAAGATACATATCAAGGGACAATATGGCTATCACAAAGTAACGTGCATAAGTAAAGGGCTTGAGTAAGAGATAACTAAGGCACCTGGAGATGACAATGTATCCCGAAGTTCACACCCTTGCGGATGCTAATCTTCATTTGGAGCGGTGTGGAGGCACAATGCTCTCCAAGAAGCCACTAGGGCCACCATAATCTCCTCACGCCCCTTGCACAGTGCAAGATGTCGTGATTCTACTAAGGGACCCTTGAGGGCGGTCACCCAACCCATACGAATGGCAACCCTTGGGGGCGTTCATCGAACCCGTACACTTTGGCAACCCTTGGGACGGTCGCCGAAACCCGTACAAAATTCTCGAGGCGATCTCCACAACCTAATTGCAAACCCTGACGCTTGCTCGGAGCTTTACACCACAATGATTGATCTTCGAGGCACCACCAAGCTTCTAGGAGGCCAAAGCACCTAACATGAACTAGCTCTTGGGTACCGAGAACCCAAGGGTAATAAGCTTCTCAAACTTCACTTCCACGTATCACCATGGAGAACTCAAACCGATGCAACTAATGCAATGGCAAGAACACACGAAGTGGTCAAGTCCCTCACACTCAAATCCCTCCACAACAACAAAAGTTATGGCGGAATATGAGAGGACGAACAAGGATCTCACAAAGAACTCCAAGGTATAGATCCAAGGGGTTCCCCTCACATAGAGGAGAAAGTGATTGGTGGAAACATAGATCTAGATATTGTCTCTCTTTTCCCTCTAGAACTAGCAATAATCATTGGAGGGACCCAGAGTTACCAAGCTCGAAGAAGGTGAACAATGGGGGGCAAACACATGCTGAAAGGATAGGGTTCAATGGGGAATAAGAACCCCTTTTGTAGGAAGGTAAAAAATCCAACAGTTACCCCCTCAACCCGCACACAAGCGGTACTACTGCTCCAAAGAGCGGTAGCACCGCCCATAAGAGGTAGTACCGATGCTGGGATTTGTACTACCGCTGGGGCGGTGTGACATCCGTGAAGTATGCTGTAGTAATCATTGTAATTAAGCTACGGTGATGGCCACAATTAAGCTAATGCTTTTGCTAATCTATTATGATCATAGTTGGAATCAAACTCTGATTCAAAAATCTTTTTTGCGATTCAAATTCATTTCAAAAGTGGATTTAAAAGTTTTGCAATCTTTAAATTAAAAATCATGCTTGGGTGGCAAATAATTCCTAGGTATTTATAAAATTGGAACCAATATTTTCCCTAGCATTTTAGTGCCTTGAGATAATTAAAACTAGGGCCGAAACGATTGTTAAATGCCGTGTCGCATTTTACTATAATTAAATAAATTCTAAACCTTCCCAAAAATAACTGTGGCATGTTATAAAATTACCATAAAAATTGTGAGGCAAGTCCTATATTTTTATAAAAGTAATTTTATTACTAAGAATAAAATAGAATAAAAAGTAAAAAAACATAAAAAAATAAAAAAAAGTGAAAAAGGAAAAGCCCTCCCCCCACTAGACCGGCCCCAATCGACCCACCTAAAACCTGACCCACCTAGCCCATCTACCCTGGGGGGTATAAAAACACCCCAAAAACCCTAATCCCCCACCCCCACTCACTCCCACTTGCCCCAACCGAGCCCCTGGCGGCTCGTGCCTCCCCTCGCCTCCCTACTACCGACCTGTCCTTGCCGGCCCCTTCGACGCCGCCGACCGACGACTGCGCTCCCCACCGCCGCCTATCGCCTCCTCCGCACCGCCGGCCATCCCCGCCTCCTCCCCGATTGGCTTCCTCACGCCTCGCTGACCCCGATCCTTGGCAATGCCAGTGAGCCACCGGGCTCCGGCCACCCTCCTCTTCTCCTCATCCTTGCCCCGGTTGCGGCCCAAAGCCGTACTCCCGCGACACCTCCCCTTGCTCCGGCGGGCACCCACCCCGCAAGTAATCCCCCGTCGGCTCGGCCATGGCATGCCCCCCATGCTTTTAGATATTTGGGACTAATCCCCACCCCACCAAATGACAGGTGGGGCACACCCCCCATTAAACTTAGAATAATAATAATAAATATATATAATAAAAATAAAGATAACAATTAATTAATTAATTAAGTATTTAGTTAATTATTTTGATGAGGGTTTATTAGATTAATTACCCGCATGTTAATTTTTAGTGTATGACATGTGGGCCTAGCTTAATTAGGGCTAAATAAAACTGTTTAGATAATCTGTTAATTATTTTAACCTAATAGAGTTTGAAAGGTGCCCCCTAATTAAGCTGTTTAAATTAGAATAAAACTTAATTTAAGATGTGGCTATGACACGTGGGAGCCCCCCTAAATTAACCTCATCATTTGTTAGTTAAACTAAAATTAAAATATGAGTATAACGTATGGGACCCACTCATTTAAGTTAACAAGTCAACTGACTAGTGACTGCTGATGTCACAGTGACATCATGCTGGTGTTATAAATCTAATTAATGAATTTAAATAATCTGTTTTAAATTCTGAATATTAATAAAGCTTTAAAAATTAATATAAAATAAACCGTAAGTCATATGGAAATAATTTGTACATGAAAATTGATCAGAAAAACGAGACGGACCCGGATACGCTATCCGTTCGTGTGTCACGCGTCCCTAGCATAGAGAACATGGAACTTTTCCATGTGTTTAGTCTCTCCGGTAGTAGTCCGAGACCTCATGAATATCGTTAGATATTTTCCCGATCCGTGTATTACGGATGATATTGCGTTAGTGCATGCCTAGCCCTGCATTTTGCCATGCCATGCATCGTGTTGCATCTGTTGTTGTTATTTATTGTTTCTTCCGCCCTCTTCTTACCGGTAGATCCCGAGCCTGACGCTGCTGTCGGATACGACTACCCTCCTGTGGGCTAGCCCTTTGCCGCAGAGCAACAAGGCAAGCAAACCCCTTGATCATTTCTATATCGCCTATTTCTTCCTCCCTCATGCTTGCATTAGAATTTTGCTACTGTTGTAGTTAGCTCTTATATCTGATGCATAGTCTGTCTTTGATAAACTGCTACATTATTCTGCTGCACCTTAAAACTATTTAGTATAGGTGGAGCTGTCATCCCCTTTGCCCCCTTAGTCCAGTATCCCCGCTTTATCGTCAAGTCGCGATCAACTGATCTACGAGCCAAGAGCAAACACAGCAGTCAGACGCCCCTTAGTCGTACGACGCTGGACAACTACTATCGAGTACCGAGGGTGACACCTCGTTACGTACTCCGATGTTAGCGTTGTAGTGTAGTTCACCGGCGGTGGTTCTCGGAGGGTGATTCCTCCTTCACCGTCTCCGATAACGACTCTGTCGTACAATCCATCCAGCGTAGCCCATCGAGGGTGATTCTTCCCTGGCCATCTTAATGGTTACATCATTTGGAATCCATCGAGGGTGATGCCTCAGATCCCCCTGATGTTACAACCACACAGTTACTTGACCGTGTTGCTGGGAACATTGATGAATAAATGTTTGGAAGGTTGATTCCTATGTGGATGTGTCGATGAGTTAATTAAAATGCTAAGGATTTGGGTTTTTGAACTGGGTTGGTCGGAGACCTTTTCGCAGTAACCGGCTACGCGGGAAAAGTTATGGGTACCCGACGTCGTGGTATCAGTCGAAGCTCTTCACATGTCAGCAATGGAGCGGCGCGCGCCCGAGTGGTCTATATTATCATCGTTCTTGTATAAGAGGTGACACGACTGACATCGTCCGGCCTCGCAACATGCAGGAGCGCAATGGGCGATGGGCCCATGAACCCTGCGCGTTTAGGATTTAGACCGCGGGTTCGCCTCTCTGTTGAGTCTAGGTGGGGCTACGACGTGTTGATGTTCCGAGGCTGTGCATGACCCAGAAAAATGTGTCCGGCCAGAGTTTATCAAGCGTGACGGGAAACTTGGTGCACCCGTGTCGGGAATGAAAATTAATTATTCGAATAGCCGTGTCCACGGTTAAAGGATGATTTGGAGTTGTGCCCCAATCTTATACAACTACAACTGTCATTTAACTGGAATGTTTGCTCCGGGATTGCTTCCTTGCAGGGAGTCGAGGAAAAATCTCTGGGCGTGACCTTAATTAATATTACTGCAAGAATATGACTATTTATTTGTGCTGCTTGCTCTACTCTCGTCTTTTGCTGCAAGACCCCTGAAGATGCTAGTCTTTGATTGGACTAGGCCTTCTCTCTATATTCTCGCATTGCTGCAGTGAGTAAACATAACACCCCTTACTTTGATACTGATGCATAACTTAGCATAGTTCTGATGTCAGTCTTGTGAGTACTTTGGATGAGTACTCACCGTTGCTTTGCTCCCCGTTTTCCCTTAATCCGTTGGTGCGACCAGATGATGGAGCCTAGGAGATGGTGTATCCCGTCGACGACGACTGCTTCCCCGACGGTGCCTACTACTATGTGGAGACCGCTGACGACCAGAGTGGTTAGGAGGTTCCCAGAGAGGAGGCCCCGCCTCGCTCGATCGTTGTATCTTTTGTGCTAGAGGGCATTTGTTGGGGAACGTCGCAAGGGAAACAAAAATTTTCCTACGCGCACGAAGACCTATCATGGTGATGTCCATCTACGAGAGGGGATGAGTGATCTACGTACCCTTGTAGATCGTACAGCAGAAGCGATTAGAGATCGCGGTTGATGTAGTGGAACGTCCTCACGTCCCTCGATCCGCCCCGCGAACAATCCCGCGATCAGTCCCACGATCTAGTACCGAACGGACGGCACCTCCGCGTTCAGCACACGTACAGCTCGACGATGATCTCGGCCTTCTTGATCCAGCAAGAGAGACGGAGAGGTAGAAGAGTTCTCCGGCAGCGTGACGGCGCTCCGGAGGTTGGTGATGATCTTGTCTCAGCAGGGCTCCGCCCGAGCTCCGCAGAAACACGATCTAGAGGAAAAACTATGGAGGTATGTGGTCGGGCAGCCGTGAGAAAGTCGTCTCAAATCTGCCCTAAAAGCCCCATATATATAGGAGGAGGGAGGGAGACCTTGCCTTGGGGTCCAAGGGAACCCCAAGGGGTCGGCCGAGCCAGGGGGGAGGACTCTCCCCCCCCCAAACCGAGTCCTACTTGGTTTGGTGGGAGGGAGTCCTTCCCCCTTCCCACCTCTCCCTTTTTTTTTTCTTTCCTTTGATATTTTCTCTTCCTTGGCGCATAGGATTTGGTGGGCTGTACCACCAGTCCACTAAGGGCTGGTGTGACCCCCCCAAATACCTATGGGCTTCCCCGGAGTGGGTTGCCCCCCTCCGGTGAACCCCCGGAACCCATTCGTCATTCCCGGTACATTCCCGGTAACTCCGAAAACCTTCCGGTAATCAAATGAGGTCATCCTATATATCAATCTTCGTTTCCGGACCATTCCGGAAACCCTCGTGACGTCCGTGATCTCATCCGGGACTCCGAACAACATTCGGTAACCAACCATATAACTCAAATACGCATAAAACAACGTCGAACCTTAAGTGTGCAGACCCTGCGGGTTCGAGAACTAGGTAGACATGACCCGAGAGACTCCTAGGTCAATATCCAATAGCGGGACCTGGATGCCCATATTGGATCCTACATATTCTACGAAGATCTTATCGTTTGAACCTCAGTGCCAAGGATTCGTATAATCCCGTATGTGATTCCCTTTGTCCTTCGGCATGTTACATGCCCGAGATTCGATCGTCAGTATCCGCATACCTATTTCAACCTCGTTTACCGGCAAGTCTCTTTACTCGTTCCGTAATACAAGATCCCGCAACTTACACTAAGTTACATTGCTTGCAAGGCTTGTGTGTGATGTTGTATTACCGAGTGGGCCCCGAGATACCTCTCCGTCACACGGAGTGACAAATCCCAGTCTTGATCCATACTAACTCAACTAACACCTTCGGAGATACCTGTAGAGCATCTTTATAGTCACCTAGTTACGTTGCGACGTTTGATACACACAAAGCATTCCTCCGGTGTCAGTGAGTTATATGATCTCATGGTCATAGGAATAAATACTTGACACGCAGAAAACAGTAGCAACAAAATGACACGATCAACATGCTACGTCTATTAGTTTGGGTCTAGTCCATCACGTGATTCTCCCAATGACGTGATCCAGTTATCAAGCAACAACACCTTGTTCATAATCAGAAGACACTGACTATCATCGATCAACTGGCTAGCCAACTAGAGGCATGCTAGGGACGGTGTTTTGTCTATGTATCCACACATGTAAATGAGTCTTCATTCAATACAATTATAGCATGGATAATAAACTATTATCTTGATACAGGAATTATAATAATAACTATACATTTATTATTGCCTCTAGGGCATAATTCCAACAGTCTCCCACTTGCACTAGAGTCAATAAACTAGCCCTCACATCACCATGTGAATTACATTGTAATAAATCTAACACCCATACAGTTCTGGTGTCGATCATGTTTTGGCCGTGGAAGAGGTTTAGTCAGCGGGTCTGCTACATTCAGATCCGTGTGCACTTTGCATATATTTACGTCCTCCTCCTCGACGTAGTCGCGGATGAGGTTGAAGCGTCGTTTGATGTGTCTGGTCTTCTTGTGAAACCTTGGTTCCTTTGCTAAGGCAATGGCACCAGTGTTGTCACAGAACAAGGTTATTGGATCCAGTGCACTTGGCACCACTCCAAGATCCGTCATGAACTGCTTCATCCAGACACCCTCCTTAGCCGCCTCTGAGGCAGCCATGTACTCCGCTTCACATGTAGAATCTGCTACGACGCTTTGCTTGGAACTGCACCAGCTTACTGCACCCCCATTAAGAATAAATACGTATCCGGTTTGCGACTTAGAGTCGTCCGGATCTGTGTCAAAGCTTGCATCGACGTAACCTTTTACGGCGAGCTCTTCGTCACCTCCATACACGAGAAACATCTCCTTAGTCCTTTTCAGGTACTTCAGGATATTCTTGACCGCCGTCCAGTGATCCACTCCTGGATTACTCTGGAACCTACCTTCCATACTTATGGCCAGGCTAACATCCGGTCTAGTGCACAGCATTGCATACATGACAGAGCCTATGGCTGAAGCATAGGGGACGGAGCGCATATGCTCTCTATCTTCATCAGTTGCTGGGCACTGAGTCTTACTCAATCTCGTACCTTGTAACACTGGCAAGAACCCTTTCTTGGACTGTTCCATTTTGAACCTCTTCAAAACTTTATCAAGGTATGTGCTTTGTGAAAGTCCTATCAGGCGTTTTGATCTATCCCTATAGATCTTAATGCCTAGAATGTAAGCAGCTTCTCCTAGGTCCTTCATAGAGAAACTTTTATTCAAGTAACCTTTTGTGCTCTCCAAAAGCTCTACGTTGTTTCCAATCAGTAATATGTCATCCACATATAATATTAGAAACGCCACAGAGCTCCCACTCACTTTCTTGTAAATACAAGATTCTCCAACCACTTGTATAAACCCAAATGCTTTGATCACCTCATCAAAGCGTTTGTTCCAACTCCGAGATGCTTGCACCAGTCCATAAATGGATCGCTGGAGCTTGCACACTTTGTCAGCATTTTTAGGATCGACAAAACCTTCGGGTTGCATCATATACAACTCTTCTTTAAGGAAACCGTTAAGGAACGCCGTTTTGACATCCATCTGCCAAATTTCATAATCAAAAAATGCAGCTATTGCTAACATGATTCTGACGGACTTAAGCATCGCTACGGGAGAGAAAGTCTCATCGTAGTCAATTCCTGGAACTTGTGAAAAACCCTTTGCCACAAGTCGAGCTTTATAAACGGTCACATTACCGTCAGCGTCCGTCTTCTTCTTAAAGATCCATTTGTTCTGAATAGCCTTGCGGCCCTCAGGCAGTATCTCCAAAGTCCACACTTTGTTCTCATACATGGATCCTATCTCGGATTTCATGGCTTCCAGCCATTTGTTGGAATCTGGGCCCACCATTGCTTCTTCATAATTTGCAGGTTCATTGTTGTCTAACAATATGATTGATAAGACGGGATTACCGTACCACTCTGGAGCAGCGCGTGATCTCGTCGACCTGCGTGGTTCAACAGAAACTTGAACTGGAGTTTCATGATCATCATCATTAACTTCCTCCTCAACCGGCGTCGCAATGACAGAGGTTTCCTCTTGCCCTGCGCCACCATCCAGAGGGATAATAGGTTCGACAACCTCGTCAAGTTCTATCTTCCTCCCACTCAATTCTCTCGAGAGAAACTCCTTCTCGAGAAAAGTTCCGTTCTTAGCAACAAACACTTTGCCCTCGGATTTGAGATAGAAGGTGTACCCAACTGTCTCTTTTGGGTAACCTATGAAGACGCATTTTTCCGCTTTGGGTTCCAGCTTTTCAGGCTGAAGCCTTTTGACATAAGCATCACATCCCCAAACTTTAAGAAACGACAACTTTGGCCTTTTGCCACACCACAGTTCGTATGGTGTCGTCTCAACGGATTTCGATGGTGCCCTATTTAAAGTGAATGCAGCTGTTTCTAATGCATAACCCCAAAACGATAACGGCAAATCAGTAAGAGACATCATAGATCGCACCATTTCTAATAAAGTACGATTACGACGTTCGGACACACCATTACGCTGCGGTGTTCCAGGCGGTGTTAACTGCGAAACAATTCCACATTGTCTTAAGTGAGTACCAAACTCGACACTCACATACTCACCCCCACGATCAGACCGTAGGAACTTGATCTTCTTGTTACGATGATTTTCCACTTCACTCTGAAATTGCTTGAACTTTTCAAATGTTTCAGACTTGTGCTTCATCAAGTAGACATAACCATATCTACTTAGATCGTCAGTGAAGGTGAGAAAATAACGATATCCGCCGCGTGCCTCCACGCTCATTGGACCACACACATCGGTATGTATGATTTCCAACAAGTCACTTGCACGCTCCATTGTTCCGGAGAACGGAGTCTTAGTCATCTTGCCCATGAGGCATGGTTCGCACGTGTCAAGTGAATCAAAGTCAAGTGACTCCAAAAGTCCATCAGCATGGAGTTTCTTCATGCGCTTTACACCAATATGACCCAAGCGGCAGTGCCACAAAAATATGGTGCTATCATTGTTTACTCTAACTCTTTTGGTCTCAATGTTATGTATATGCGTATTTCTATCAAGATTCAATATGAACAATCCTCTCACATTCGGTGCATGACCATAAAAGATGTTACTCATAGAAATAGAACAACCATTATTCTCAGACTTAAAAGAGTAACCGTCTCGCAATAAACAAGATCCAGATATAATGTTCATGCTCAACGCAGGCACTAAATAACAATGATTTAAGTTCATCACTAATCCCGATGGTAGTTGAAGTGACACGGTGCCGACGGCGATTGCATCAACCTTGGAACCGTTTCCTACTTGCATCGTGACTTCGTCTTTCGCCAGCCTCCGTCTATTCCGCAGTTCCTGCTTCGAGTTGCAAATATGAGCAACAGAACCGGTATCGAATACCCAGGCACTACTACGAGAGCTGGTTAAGTACACATCAATAACATGTATATCAAATATACCTGATTTTTCTTTGCCCGCCTTCTTATCTGCCAGATACTTGGGGCAATTGCGCTTCCAGTGACCCATACCCTTGCAATAGAAGCACTCTGTTTCAGGCTTAGGTTCAGCCTTGGGTTTCTTCGGCGGATTGGCAACAGGCTTGCCGCTCTTCTTCGAATTGCCCTTCTTGCCTTTGCCGTTTCTCTTGAAACTAGTGGTCTTGCTCACCATCAACACTTGATGTTCTTTACGGAGTTCAGACTCTGCGACTTTCAGCATCGCAAACAACTCGCCGGGAGACTTGTTCATCCCTTGCATGTTGTAGTTCAACACAAAGCCTTTATAGCTTGGCGGCAGTGATTGGAGGATTCTGTCAGTGATAGCTTCTTGCGGGAGTTCAATCCCTAGTTCAGCTAGACGGTTTGAGTACCCAGACATCTTGAGTACATGTTCACTGACAGACGAGCTTTCCTCCATCTTGCAAGCATAGAATTTATCGGAGGTCTCATACCTCTCGATCCGGGCGTTCTTCTGAAAGATAAACTTCAACTCCTGGAACATCTCAAATGCTCCATGACGCTCAAAGCGACGTTGAAGTCCCGGCTCTAAGCCATACAAGACTGCACATTGAACTATCGAGTAGTCCTCCTTACGTGCTAGCCAAGCGTTCTTAACATCCTGATCAGCCGTAGCGGGTGGTTCATCTCCTAGCGCAGCATTTAAGGACATATTCCTTCTTTCCAGCTTGTAAGATTAGCTTAAGATTACGAGCCCAGTCTACAAAGTTGCTTCCATCATCTTTCAACTTAGCTTTCTCTAGGAACGTATTAAAATTGAGGATGACACTTGCGTGAGCCATGATCTACAACACAAATATATTCAAAGTGGACTTAGACTATGTTCAAGATAATTAGAGTTCAACTTAATCAAATTATATGCTAAACTCCCACTCAAAAAGTACATCTCTCTAGTCATTTGAGTGGTTCATGATCCACTTACACTATCCCAAGTCCGATCATCACGTGAGTCGAGAGTAGTTTCAGTGGTAAGCATCCCTATGCTAATCATATCAACTATATGATTCATGATCGACCTTTCGGTCTCATGTGTTCCGAGGCCATGTCTGCACATGCTAGGCTCGTCAAGCTTAACCCGAGTGTTCCGCGTGCGCAACTGTTTTGCACCCGTTGTATGTGAACGTTGAGTCTATCACACCCGATCATCACGTGGTGTCTCGAAACGACGAACTATAGCAACGGTGCACAGTCGGGGAGAACACAATTTCGTCTTGAAATTTTAGTGAGAGATCACCTCATAATGCTACCGTCGTTCTAAGCAAAATAAGGTGCATAAAAGGATTAACATCACATGCAATTCATAAGTGACATGATATGGCCATTATCACGTGCTTCTTGATCTCCATCACCAAAGCACCGGCACGATCTTCTTGTCACCGGCGCCACACCATGATCTCCATCATCATGATCTCCATCAACGTGTCGCCATCGGGGTTGTCGTGCTACTTATGCTATCACTACTAAAGCTACATCCTAGCAAAATAGTAAACGCATCTGCAAGCACATATGTTAGTATAAAGACAACCCTATGGCTCCTGCCGGTTGCCGTACCATCGACGTGCAAGTCGATATTTCTATTACAACATGATCATCTCATACATCCAATATATCACATCACATCATTGGCCATATCACATCACAATCATACCCTGCAAAAACAAGTTAGACGTCCTCTAATTTTGTTGTTGCATGTTTTACGTGGTGACCAAGGGTATCTAGTAGGATCGCATCTTACTTACGCAAACACCACAACGGAGATATATGAGTTGCTATTTAACCTCATCCAAGGACCTCCTCGGTCAAATTCGATTCAACTAAAGTTGGAGAAACCGTCACTTGCCAGTCATCTTTGAGCAAAAGGGGGTCACTCGTAACGATGAAACCAGTCTCTCGTAAGCGTACGAGTAATGTCGGTCCAAGCCGCTTCGATCCAACAATACCGCGGAATCAAGAAAAGACTAAGGAGGGCAGCAAAACGCACATCACCGCCCACAAAACCTTTTGTGTTCTACTCGAGAAGACATCTACGCATGAACCTAGCTCATGATGCCACTGTTGGGGAACGTCGCAAGGGAAACAAAAATTTTCCTACGCGCACGAAGACCTATCATGGTGATGTCCATCTACGAGAGGGGATGAGTGATCTACGTACCCTTGTAGATCGTATAGCAGAAGCGATTAGAGATCGCGGTTGATGTAGTGGAACGTCCTCACGTCCCTCGATCCGCCCCGCGAACAATCCCGCGATCAGTCCCACGATCTAGTACCGAACGGACGGCACCTCCGCGTTCAGCACACGTACAGCTCGACGATGATCTCGGCCTTCTTGATCCAGCAAGAGAGACGGAGAGGTAGAAGAGTTCTCCGGCAGCGTGACGGCGCTCCGGAGGTTGGTGATGATCTTGTCTCAGCAGGGCTCCGCCCGAGCTCCGCAGAAACACGATCTAGAGGAAAAACTATGGAGGTATGTGGTCGGGCAGCCGTGAGAAAGTCGTCTCAAATCTGCCCTAAAAGCCCCATATATATAGGAGGAGGGAGGGAGACCTTGCCTTGGGGTCCAAGGGAACTCCAAGGGGTCGGCCGAGCCAGGGGGGAGGACTCTCCCCCCCCAAACCGAGTCCTACTTGGTTTGGTGGGAGGGAGTCCTTCCCCCTTCCCACCTCTCCCTTTTTTTTTCTTTCCTTTGATATTTTCTCTTCCTTGGCGCATAGGATTTGGTGGGCTGTCCCACCAGCCCACTAAGGGCTGGTGTGACCCCCCCCAAATACCTATGGGCTTCCCCGGAGTGGGTTGCCCCCCTCCGGTGAACCCCCGGAACCCATTCGTCATTCCCGGTACATTCCCGGTAACTCCGAAAACCTTCCGGTAATCAAATGAGGTCATCCTATATATCAATCTTCGTTTCCGGACCATTACGGAAACCCTCGTGACGTCCGTGATCTCATCCGGGACTCCGAACAACATTCGGTAACCAACCATATAACTCAAATACGCATAAAACAATGTCGAACCTTAAGTGTGCAGACCCTGCGGGTTCGAGAACTATGTAGACATGACCCGAGAGACTCCTCGGTCAATATCCAATAGCGGGACCTGGATGCCCATATTGGATCCTACATATTCTACGAAGATCTTATCGTTTGAACCTCAGTGCCAAGGATTCGTATAATCCCGTATGTCATTCCCTTTGTCCTTCGGCATGTTACATGCCCGAGATTCGATCGTCAGTATCCGCATACCTATTTCAACCTCGTTTACCGGCAAGTCTCTTTACTCGTTCCGTAATACAAGATCCCGCAACTTACACTAAGTTACATTGCTTGCAAGGCTTGTGTGTGATGTTGTATTACCGAGTGGGCCCCGAGATACCTCTCCGTCACACGGAGTGACAAATCCCAGTCTTGATCCATACTAACTCAACTAACACCTTCGGAGATACCTGTAGAGCATCTTTATAGTCACCTAGTTACATTGCGACGTTTGATACACACAAAGCATTCCTCCGGTGTCAGTGAGTTATATGATCTCATGGTCATAGGAATAAATACTTGACACGCAGAAAACAGTAGCAACAAAATGACACGATCAACATGCTACGTCTATTAGTTTGGGTCTAGTCCATCACGTGATTCTCCCAATGACGTGATCCAGTTATCAAGCAACAACACCTTGTTCATAATCAGAAGACACTGACTATCATCGATCAACTGGCTAGCCAACTAGAGGCATGCTAGGGACGGTGTTTTGTCTATGTATCCACACATGTAAATGAGTCTTCATTCAATACAATTATAGCATGGATAATAAACTATTATCTTGATACAGGAATTATAATAATAACTATACATTTATTATTGCCTCTAGGGCATAATTCCAACAGCATTATCATGTTTCATGTATGTACTGAGATATTTGTTGCTTCCGCTGACTCGTGTGTTTATCGAGCTTCTGTACTCTAGCCCTCAAGGCCCCTGGCTTGGAATATGAAGCTTGTATGTTTTTATTTGTGTCTAGAATTGTGTTGTGATATCTTCCCGTCAGTCTTTGAGCTTGATCGTACGCATTTGCGTGTACGATTAGCATCAATCGAATCGAGGGTGTCAAAAGTTGGTATCTGAGCCGATTGCCTATAGGTAGCCCCTTTCCAACTCCTTGGCCGAAGTTGCGTCTAGTACTTTAAAAACTTACTAACTTTGATGCTCTGTCTTACGGGCCCACATCTCAATCGGGTGGTATTAGTATCTTTTACTCCTTTTCTATACTCTGGGTTCTACTCTCTCTTCTCTTTCAGGTTAAAGAATTTGCTAACGCTAACATTAGGTTCTCGTAATCACATCGACCTAGAGAGCTGGATTATCTATTGTTGTTCTTCTAGTAATATGTTACACACACTGTCATTTGACATCCTTGAATCTTCCTTTTCAGATGGTCGTACGCCTGACTATGCCTCTCGATGCGACTCGGTTCCCGGCCATTCTGGTCGACCTCTTGACCAGGCTGGGATATCACTCGTACCCCGAGTACACGGTGTACGAGGACTTCCACGAGTTCAACCAGTACAAGAACCAAGCGGAGGTCCGCATCTTCGAACAGACGAACACCTCCACCAACGAGGTCCACACCTTCTGTGGTTTTGGGTTGTCAATCGATATGGTCGTCCATTATGCGGCCTATATCGCTATCACCCGCCTTCGTGGAGCTTACCCTTTCTTCGAGGAGACTGCTTTTAGATACATCCCGTATATTCCAGCTGGGGATGAGACTGGATGTGATCTCATTGCCTATAGTGCTCGCGTTCGGGAGCGCAACGACCGATCCTATCTCGTTGTCTGTACCCCCTACATGAGGTGCCGCTCTGACTCACAGGTTTTGGTGGAGTACGCTGAGGCGTGCTACTTCTTGAGCTTGCATTGGTTTTTCCCTTGAAGAGGAAAGGGTGATGCAGCAAAATAGAGATAAGTATTTCCCTCAGTTTGAGAACCAAGGTATCAATCCAGTAGGAGTATCAAGATGAGGCACCAAGGCACCTGCGCAAAGACAAACAAACTTGCACCCAACGCGATAAAGGGGTTGTCAATCCCTTTACGATTACTTGCAAGGTGAGATCTGATAGTGATAATAGGTAAATATAAATAAATAAAGAAAAGTGCAGCAAGGTATTTTTGGTATTTTTGTATGTAGATCTGAATATATAATGTGTAAAATAGACCTCGGGGCCATAGTGTTCACTAGAGGCTTGTCTCATGATAGCAAGTATTACGGTGGTGAACGAATTCCTGTCGAGCAATTGATAGAATCACGCAAAGTCATGACGATATCTAAGGCAATGATCATACATATAGGCATCACGTTCGAGACAAGTAGACCGATACTTTCTGTATCTACTACTATTACTCCACACATCGACCGCTATCCAGCATGCATCTAATGTATTAAGTTCATAACAAACAGAGTAACGCCTTAAGCAAGATGACATGATGTAGAGGGATAAATTCATGCAATATGATATAAACCCCATATTTTTACCCTTGATGGAAACAACACGATGCGTGCCTCACTACCCTTTCTGTCACTAGTGAGGACACCGCACAGTATGAATCCAAAACCAAGCACTTCTACCATTGCAAGAATTACAGATCAAGTTGGCCAAACGAAACCCATAACTCGAAGAGAATTACAAGGATACAAAATCACGCACATAAGAAATTAGAGGAAACTCAAATAATATTCATAGATAATCTGATCATAAATCCACAATTCATCGGATCTCGACAAACACACCGCAAAAGAAAGTTACATCGGATAGATCTCCATGAAGATCATGGAGAACTTTGTATTGAAGATCCAAGAGAGAGAAGAAGCCATCTAGCTACTAGTTATGGACCCGAAGGTCTGTGGTGAACTACTCACGCATCATCGGAGAGACAATGGTGTTGATGAAGAAGCCCTCCGTGTTCGAATCCCCCTCCGGCAGGGCACCAGAACGGTCCCCATATGGGATCTCGCAGAAACAGAAGCTTGCGGCGGCGGAAAAGTATTTTCGTGGGTCTCTCTATTGGTTTGGGGATTTTAGGGAATTTATAGACGAAAGAGGTAGGGCAAAGGAGGCATGGGGGCCCACGAGCCTGCTAGGCGCGCCCCCTAGGGCGCGTCTAGGGGGCTTGTGGCCTCCTCCGTGGCCCTCTGCCTTGGTTCTCAAGTCTTCTGGATCCCTTCTGTTATGGAAAAAAATCATCCCGAAGGTTTTATTCCGTTTGGACTCCGTTTAATATTCTTATCTGAAAAAGGTCAAAAACACGGAAAAAACAGAAACTGGCACTGAGCACTGAGTTAATAGGTTAGTCCCAAAAATGATATAAAATAGCATATAAATGCATATAAAACATCCCAAGTTGATAATATAATAGCATGGAACAATCAAAAATTATAGATACGTTGGATACGTATCAAGCATCCCCAAGCTTAACTCCTGCTCGTCCTCGAGTACGGAAGTGATAAAGACCGAATTTTTGATGTGAAATGCTACCTAACATATTTGTTCTTTGTAACTTCTTTATTGTGGCATGAATGTTCAGATCCATAAGATTCAAAACAATAGTTTAATATTGACATGAAAACAATAATACTTCAAGAATACTAGCAAAGTAATGATGGACTTTTGAAATAACAAGGCCAAATAAAGTTATCCCTACAAAATCATATAGTCTGGCTATGCTCCATCATCCCCACACAACGAATTTAAATCATGCACAACCCCGGTATTGGCCAAGTAATTGTTTTCGCACTCTTACTTTCTCAAACCTTTTTCAACTCTCATGCAATACATGAGCGTGAGGCATGGATATAGCAATATAGGTGGAATAGAGTGTGGTGGAGGTTGTGAGGCCAAAAGGAGGAGATGGTCACATCGACTCGGCGTATCAACGGGCTATGGAGATGCCAATCAATAGATATCAATGGAAATGAGTAGGGATTGCCATGCAATGGATGCACTAGATCTATAAGTGTATGAACGCTCAAAAATAAAAACTAGTGGGTGTGCACCCAACATGCTTGCTCACGAAGACCTAGGGCAATTTTGAGGAAGCCCATCATTCGAATATACAAGCCAAGTTATATAATGAAAATTCCCACTAGTATATGAAAGTGAAAAAACAAGAGACTCTCTATCATGAAGAACATGGTGCTATTTTGAAGCACAAGTGTGGAAAAAGATAGTAGCATTGTCCCTTCTCTCTTTTTCTCTCATTTTTTTGTTTGGGCTCTTTGGCCTCTTTTTTTCATTTCTTTTTTTTGGTGGGCATCTTTGGCCTCTTTTTTTATTTCCTCACATGGTACAGTGCTCTAATAATGATGATCATCACACTTTTATTTACTTACAACTCGATACTTAGAACAATAATGACTCTATATGAAATGCCTCCGGCAGTGTACCGGGATGTGCAACGATCTAGCTTAGCGTATGACGTTGAAACATCTCGCTAGCTATCTTACGATCAGGCAATGGCAATATGAAAGTGATGGCACATGTCGTGAGATGGAACGGTGGAAGTGGCATGGCAATATATCTCGTAATGGCTATGAAAATGCCATAATAGGTAGGTATGGTGGCTGTTTTGAGGAAGGTATATGGTGGTTTGGTGCACCGGCGAAAGTTGCGCGGCACTAGAGAGGCTAGCAATGGTGGAAGGGTGAGAGTGCGTGTATACCATGGACTCACATTAGTCATGAAGGACTCATATACTTATTGCAAAAGTTTTATTAGTAATCGAAACAAAGTGCTAAACGCTTACTCCTAGGGGAAGGGTTTGTAGGAGTTAACTATCGTGTGATCCCGACCGCACACAAAGGATGACAATCAATAAATCAGTTATTCTCCGACTTCATAACATAGCGGTTTACCATACGTTCATGCTACGGGAATCACTAACCTCAACACAAGTATTTCTAGATTCACAACACCCTACTATCATAACTCTAATATTACCATATCCATATCTCAAAACTAATTGTGAGGGATCAAAATTCTCTTACTAATCAATGCACTTGAATATGAAAGTTTTTATTATATCCTCTTTGGATGCCTATCATATTTAGGACTAATTTCATAACACACACCAATTACCAAGTTACTTAGAGAGAGCACTCTCAAAATGATATAACTGAAGATCAAGAGTTTTTATTTCTACAAAATATGACACCGCCGTGCTCTACAAAGATTTAAGTGAAGCACAAGAGAAAAATTATCTAGCTCAAAAGATATAAGTGAAGCTCATGGGAGCAAAATTATCTATCTCAAAAGATATAAGTGAAGCACATGCGAGCTAAATTGCCTAACTCAAAAGATATAAGTGAAGCTCATTGAGTATTCTAACAAATTCACGATGAGTGCATGTCCCTCTCAAAAGGTGTGCAGCAAGGATGATTGTGATAAAACAAAAATCAAAGACTCCTATAATACACGACGCTCCAAGCAAAACACATATCATGTGGTAAATAAAAATATAGCTCCAAGTAACGTTACCGATGGATTGAAGACGAAAGAGGTGATGCCTTCCCGGGGCATCCCCAAGCTTCAAATTTTTGGTGTCCTTGAATTTGGCTTGGGATGAATTGGGCATCCCCAAGCTTAGGCTCTTTGCACTTTTTTTCCGTTGTCCATAAGAACATCACCCAAAACTTGAAAACTTCACAACATAAAACCTAAACAGAAACTCGTGATATCATTAGCATAAGAAAACAAACCACCAACTTTTTAGGTACTGTAGTAAACTTAATTTCCATTTAGATTGATGTTATATTACTGTATTCTCACTTCTCCATGGCTCGTACCCCCGTTACTAACCATAGTTTCATCAAAATAAGCAATCAACACAACAAAAACAGAATCTTTCAAAAACAGAACAGCGTGTAGCAATCTGTATATTTCCTATACCTCTCATATTCCAAAAATTCTGAAACAATTATGAAAATTAGGTAAATTTGCATATAAATCATCCGCAAAAAGAATCAACTCAAAATCTCTTTCTGGATAGGAATTAAAAATAATTTCGTGAGCACAAAGTTTCTGTCTTTTTCAGCATGATTAAACAACTATCACGAAAACTAATCATAAAGGTTCTACATGGCACAAACACTAATTAAAACATAAAAAACACAATCATAACAGAATCATGATGGTGTTGACTCCACAAAACATAAAGTAAAAGCAAAATAAAATTTATTCATTGGGTTGCCTCCCAACAAGCGCTATTGTTTAACGCCCTTAGCTAGGCGTAAGGCAATAGATTCAAGTGTTGTCATCTTTAGTGCTCAAACCATAAGTAGCTTTCATAATGGATTCATAAGGCAATTTTATTTTCTTTCTAGGAAAGTGTTCCATGCCCTTCTTTAATGGAAATTGAAATTTAATATTCCCTTCCTTCATATCAATAACATCACCAATAGTACTAAGGAAAGGTCTACCAAGAATAATGGGACATGTCGGATTGCAATCAATATCAAGCACAATGAAATCTATGGACACATAGTTCCTATTTGCAATAATAAGAACATCACTGATCCTTCCCATAGATTTCTTAATAGTAGAATCCGCAAGATGCAAATTAAGAGAGCACTCATCAATCTCATTGAAACCTAGAATATCACATAAAGATTTTGGAATTGTGGAAACACTGGCACCCAAATCACACAAAGCATGGCATTCATAATTTTTAATCTTACTTTTTATAGTAGGTTCCCACTCATCATGAAGTTTTCTAGGAATATATATTTCCAACTCAAGTTTCTCTTCAAGAGATTTCATCATAGCATCAACGATATGTTTGGTAAAAATCTTATTTTGGCTATAAGCATGTGGAGAGTTTAGAATGGATTGCATCAAGGAAATACATTCAATCAAAGAGCAACCATCATAATTATATTCCTTGAAATCCAAAGTAGTAATTTTATCACTATTCAAAGTTTTGATATACTCTACTCTACTTTTAGTATTTTTAGCATCAAGATAAATAGACTCCGAATCATTGGGGCTTTCTCAACCAAAGTGGATTCACATCGAGCGCCATCATCATTAATATTGACATTAGAAAACAAGGATTCAATAGGAGTCACACCAAGCACTTTAATATCTTCGTGATTCTCATCACGAGAACACGCCTTTTTAAGCCATTCATGTCTAGCACGAATTTGGGAGGTTCTTTCTTTACTCTCATTCATGGAAACATGCATAGCTTCCAAAGTTAAATCCATATTAATCTTGGGAGGAACACATCTCAATTTCAAAGCATCAATATCAAGAGACATTCTATCAATAGTCCTAGCCAAGTCATCAATTTTAAGCAGTTTTTCTTCTATGGAAGCATTGAAAATATTTTGCGAATTAATAAACTCTTTAATATTACTCTCTAGATCAGAGGGTATTTTATTATAATTTTCAGAGCATTGTTGTAGGAATTGCCAAAATTATTAAAGGGATTACTAGGAAAAGGCCTAGGATTAAAGTTACCTCTATAAGCATTGTTGGTACCAAAATTATTCCTACCAACAAAATTAACATCCAAATTTTGAGTGCTATTCTCAATCAAGGAAGATAAAGGCATATCATTTGGATCTATAGGAGCACTTTTACTAGCAAATAACTTCATTAACTCATCCATCTTAGCACTCAAAGAGTTAATTTCTTCTATATCATGCACTTTTTTACTAGTAGGTGACCTTTCAGTGTGCCATTGTGAATAATTTGTCATGATATTATCTAGGACTTTTGTAGCTTCTCCTAGTGTGATTTCCATAAAAGTTCCACCAGAGGCAGAATCTAAGATATTTCTAGAAGCAAAATTCAAACCAGCATAGAAAATTTGTATAATCATCCAAAGACTTAGGCCATGAGCGGGACAATTTCTAATCATCAATTTCATTCTCTCCCAAGATTGTGCAACATGTTCATGATCTAGTTGCTTAAAATTCATGATATCATTACGGCGAGAGATAATCTTAGCAGGCGGGAAATACTTGGAAATAAAGGCATCTTTACACTTGTTCCATGAATCAATACTATTTTTGGGTAAAGATGAAAACCAAGTTTTTGCTCGATCTCGTAATGAGAACGAAAATAGCTTCAATTCAGTCATATCATTATCCACATCTTTCTTCTTTTGCATATCGCATAACTCAATAAAGGTATTAAGATGGGATGCGGCATCTTCACTAGGAAGGCCTGAAAATTGCTCTTTCATAACAAGATTCAACAAGGCAGCATTAATTTCATATGAATCCGCACTAGTGGCGGGAGCAATTGGAGTACTAATAAATCATTGTTATTAGTATTAGAGAAGTCACATAATTTAGTGTTTTCAGACATGGTGACTTAGCAAGCACACAAGCACACAAGCAAAAAGAAAGCAAGCAAAAGAAAGGGCGAACGAAAAAGGCAAATAAAGAAAGGCAAATATTTTTGTAAATTTTGTTTTACAAGTGGGGGAGAGGAAAACGAGAGGCAAATGGCAAATAATGTAAATGCAAGAGATGAGTTTGCGATAGGTACTTGGTAGATATGCTTCACTTGAATACTCCCCGGCAACGGCGCCAGAAATTCTTCGTGCTACTTCTTGAGCTTGCGTTGGTTTTTCCCTTGAAGAGGAAAGGGTGATGCACTAAAGTAGAGATTCTATTTCCCTCAGTTTGAGAACCAAGGTATCAATCCAGTAGGAGTATCAAGATGAGGCACCAAGGCACCTACACAAAGACAAGCAAACTTGCACCCAACGCGATAAAGGGGTTGTCAATCCCTTTACGATTACTTGCAAGGTGAGATCTGATAGTGATAATAGGTAAATATAAATAAATAAATAAAAGTGAAGCAAGGTATTTTTGGTATTTTTGTATGTAGATATCAATATATAATGTGTAAAATAGACCCCGGGGCCATAGTGTTCATTAGAGGCTTCTCTCATGATAGCAAGTATTACGGTGGGTGAACGAATTACTGTCGAGCAATTGATAGAATCGCGCAAAGTCATGGCGATATCTAAGGCAATGATCATACATATAGGCATCACGTCCGAGACAAGTAGACCGATACTTCCCGCATCTACTACTATTACTCCACACATCGACCGCTATCCAGCATGCATCTAGTGTATTAAGTTCATAACAAATAGAGGAACGCCTTAAGCAAGATGACATGATGTAGAGGGATAAATTCATGCAATATGATATAAACCTCATCTTTTTACCCTTGATGGAAACAACACGATGCATGCGTTGCTACCCCTTGTGTCACTAGGTGAGGTCACCACACGGTATGAACCCAAAACCAAGCACTTCTCCCATTGCAAGAATTACAGATCAAGTTGCCAAACGAAACCCATAACTCGAAGAGAATTACAAGGATATGAAATCATGCATATAAGAAATCAGAGAAGACTCAAATAATCCACAATTCATCAGATCTCGACAAACACACTGCAAAATAAAGTTACATCGGATAGATCTCCATGAAGATCATGGAGAAGTTTGTATTGAAGATCCAAGAGAGAGAAGAAGCCATCTAGCTACTAGATATGGACCCGAAGGTCTGTGGTGAACTACTCACGCATCATCGGAGAGGCAATGGTGTTGATGAAGAAGCCCTCCGTGTCCGAATCCCCCTCCGGCAGGGCACCAGAACGGTCCCTAGATGGGATCTCGCAGAAACAGAAGCTTGCGGCGGCGAAAAAGTATTTTCGTGGTTCTCTCTGTTGGTTTGGGTATTTTAGGGAATTTATAGGCGAAACAGTTAGGGCAAAGGGCACGGGGGGCCCACGAGCCTGCTAGGCGCGCCCCCTGGGCGAGCCTAGGGGTTTCGTGGCCTCCACCGTGACCGTGTGCCTTGGTTCTCAAGTCTTCTAGATCCCTTCTGTTATGGAAAAAAATCACCCCGAAGGTTTTATTACGTTTGGACTCCGTTTAATATTCTTATCTGAAAAAGGTCAAAAACACGGAAAAACAGAAACTGGCACTGGGCACTGAGTTAATAGGTTAGTCCCCAAAATGATATAAAATAGCATATAAATGCATATAAAACATCCCAAGTTGATAATATAATAGCATGGAACAATCAAAAATTATAGATACGTTGGAGACGTATCAAGGCGCTGGATCGTGCCTTCCGTGCTCAGACTGTGGAGCTGTACGCCACCCATATCCATCTTTACGACGCGTTGACACAACTGCAGCCAGCAGTCAAGGAGAGGATCCATCGTGCGTTCATCCTCGAGCCATGCAGGACAAAGCTGCCACCAGGTTTTGTGTGGCCTACTGTTGGAGGTCGTACCCCTGCATTTGGACCTGTGCTCCCCGATTCGAATGAGTCATCACACGATGTAGAATCCTGCGCCTAGGTTCTCCTATCAGTGTCACCGTGAGCTACCTGGATTTATCCGTTTTCTCCGACATTGATGTAGCATTATCGCTATGTCTCGTTGTTGTATCCCTCCACCGCATGCGTGCGTGCCGCCTAGTGAGTCCATGTTATCGTCTAATGCGTCCAGGTTATCGCCAAATTTTGAATCTGTAATCGATGGACTGTAATCGAACTAATGTATGGGTCTGTATGTCGAACTTATCTACTATGGATTATCTATCGCATTTGCCTTTCGTCATGCTTGATTACTTCATGGATGACTACAATGCCTTTATAATTACCTTATGCTAAACTACCCATGTTAAACATTTAGCAGGATGGTTAGACCAGCTGGCCGCCCGCGTGGCCCCGCCAACGATGCACCACCCCCGCCTCGTGAATATATGGCGGGGATGATCCAACAATTTGAACTGAACCACCAGTTTATGCAAGGGCTCATGGACCAGTTCCAAAGGCCGAACATGAATCAGCAACAAGGCGTGACACTACAAGACTTGTGTCGCCTCAACCTTGCGATCTACCGTAGCTCAACTCAGCCTCTTGATGCTGATGACTAGCTCCGTGACATTGCTTATGAGCTGGAGTCTGCCAATGTGCCCGCGGCGAGCTATGTCAACTTTGCAGCCTACATTCTGAAGGGTCCCACTACTCAATGGTGGGACAGACACAGGCGCTCTCAGCCCACTGGAACTGTCATCACCTGGACGGAGTTCAAGGCTGCCTTCCATGCTCGCTACATTCCTTAGTGAATCATGGACCAGAAGAAGCATGAGTTCCGCAACCTTGTCCAGGGCAACAAAATTGTGGATGCTTATGAGCGAGAGTTTCTAGACTTGTAGCGCTATGCTGAAGAACACATTGTAACTGATGCACATAGACAGGAGAAATTCCGTGAGGGCCTCCACCCTGACATCAAGCTGGCGGTCGTTGTTTAGGACTTTGATGATTTTGCCACCCTCATGAACAAGGCCATTCAGGTTGAGTCTAGTCTGTAGGAATACAAGGATAGCAGCAAGCGCAACCGTGACACGGGTTCATTTTCGGGCCCATCTGCAGAGAAGCGGAAGATCTGGATTCCCCACAAGATGCACCATGTACCTACTCCTTCTCCTAGGCCGTCCTATGCTGCACCTCGTCTGCCTCCTCCACCACCTAGGCACCCGAGGCTTTCAGCTCCACCGCCTCGAGTTTATCCTTCCCGTCCTGAGGATGGGCTGTGCTTAAAGTGTGGCCGTCCAGGTCATCGTGCTAGAGACTGCAGGCAGAATCTGAATTAGTTGGCACTTCCCTCAACTGACAGTGGCAACAACGAGAACCGCAACAACAATACGAAGCCTACTTATGTTCGTGGTCAGGCCAACAACATTGATATGGGTCAAGCTCAAGACCAGCCTGCTACCGTGATGGGTACACTTCTCGTTAACTTAGTGCCTGCTTCTGTATTGTTTGATACAGGAGCATCGCATTCCTTCATGTCGGAAAATTTGGCATTCATGCATGACATTAAGTACGAAGAGATGGACATCCCGATGGTGGTAAACACCCCCGCGGGGCGAATGTCGACCCTCCATGGTCTGCCCCAATGTCCTCATTGAAATTGAAGGATTGGAATTCCTTATCGCTCCCATGTTATTGAGTTCTTCCAACATTGACCTCATACTGGGAACGAACTGGTTGAAAGCTCATACGGCTTCAATCGTTTGTTCCACCAAAACCGTCCACCTCCTACAACCTTCAAATGAATTAGTAAGCTATCATGCTCATCTCGTATGAGATGCTGAGGCACGTCTATATGACTTGAATGCATTAAATGCGTCGCCTCTTGAAGAGATCAAAAACATTCCAGTTGTCCGGTAATTCTAAGATGTCTTTCCACAAGAACTTCAGGCGATTCCCCATGCTCGATCTGCCGAGTTTGTCATCAACTTGGTACCCGGTACCACTCCTATCGCCAAGCGTCCTTATAAAAAGCCACCACATGAACTCCTTGAACTTGAGCAAGAAATTGACAATTCGCTTCGTCTGAGTTTGGGGAGCACCTTCTCTCTTTGTTAATAAGAAGGATGGGAAAAATCGTTTGGTTCAGGACTACCATCCTATTAATCAGGCCACTATTCAAAACAAATATCTTCTTCCTCGAATAAATGATCTGTATTATCAACTTGCTGGTTCCTTAGTCTTCTCTAAACTAAACATGAGGTTGGGATACCACCATATTTGTGTTCGCAAGAAGGATATCCCAAAGACCGCCTTTGCTACTCGCTATGGATCATATGAGTACAGCGTCATGTCCTTGGGCTTAACCAATGCACCGACAACCTTCTCTTGAATGATGATTTATATATTCATGGACTACCTCGACAAATTCATCATGGTATATCTGGATGATATTCTGGTATATTTGAAGAATAAAGAAGAACATGCCGAACATCTCTTGTACTCGATAAGCTCTCGGAGCATAAACTTTACGCGAAGTATTCCAAACGTGAGTTTTGGCTGGACGAAGTGACGTACCTTGGTCATGTGATCTCCAGTGATGGTATTGTCGTCAACCCTGAATGATTTCAAGCTAGTCTTGACTGGACTCGCCCGAAGAATGTTAAGCAAGTCAGAAGTTTTCTCGAACTTGCCAACTATTACCATCGATTCATTGAGAACTTTTTCAAAATTGCAAATCCCTTAACCAATCTACTTCACAAAGGTGTTAAGTTTCAGTGGACTAATAAATGCTAGGAAAGTTTCTAGGCACTCAAGGACAAACTGACATCCGCTCCCGTACTTGCTCCTCCGGATACAGAAAGGTATTTCATCATATATTGTGATCCTTCTCATCAAGGAATAGGTTGTATCCTGATGCAAGATCGCAAGGTGATTGCTTATGCCTCACATCAGCTACGTGCTCATGAGGAGATCTATCCAGTTCATGATCTCAAACTTGTTGCATTTGTACATTCACTGAAAGAGTGGCGACAATACCTTCTCGGTAATCGCTGTGAGATCATCAAAGTCTGAAGTATCTGTTCACTCAGCTGGATCTGAATCTACGTCATCAAAGATGGATGGAGCGTATAGCAGATTTTGACTGTGGCATATAGTATACCCCTGCCAAGGGTAACATAATGGATGATGCCTTGAGTCGCAAGTCATACTGCAACCACCTCCAGGTTCGCAAGGTTCATGACTGTCTTGAAGAGGAGTTCCGTAAGCTGGAACTCCATATTGTTTCTCACGGTTATCTTGTTCCCCCTCCTGAAGAGTTTTGCAAGATGAACCTCCGTGTTGATAATCAGGGTTCCCTCAGTAACCTGGTTGCTAAACCAGATATTGTGGGCACCATCAAGACTATGCAAGGTTATGACGATGATGTCGAAAGAATTAAACGCTACCTTATAGAAGGTAAACCCTCTTTTTTCACTGTTGCTGAAGATGGCTCCTTGTACTTTGAAGGTCGCCTATTCATCCCAAGTAAAAAGGAAAACCTCAGAATGACTGGACGGGTGATGAAAGAAGCTCATGACCCCGTTGTCTATACATCCGGGTAGTACCAAGATGTACCAAGACATCCGTCAAAGATTCTGGTGGCAAAATATGAAACAAGACATTGCACGGTACGTTGCAGAGTGTGATATTTGCATACGAATCAAAGCAGAACATCAAAAGCCTACTGGAACTCTGCAACCTATCTCTATTCCTGAATGGAAATGGGACCATGTTGAAATGGACTTTGTCACTCGTTTTCCAAGATCTTAGAAAGGTAATGATGCTATTCTCGTCGTCATTGACCAACTGCCCAAAGTTGCAAATGTTTTGGCCGTCAAAGAAACAATTAATGCTAGCCAACTGGCAGATCTTTATATGTCCAGGATTGTTTCACTTCACGGTATTCCTTTGGTAATCAACTCGGACCATGGCAGCTTATTCACTTCAAAATTCTGGGAAATTGTTTCAGAAGGCTATGGGGACTCATATGTCCTTCAACACCTCATTTCACACTCAATCCCATGGACAAGTTGAACGAGCCAACAAAATTCTCGAGGACATGATTCAAGCTTGTGTCATTTTTTTCGGTAAGAAATGGGAGGAATATCTCCCGTATGCGGAGTTCTCCTACAACAATAGCTATCAAGCTAGTCTGAAGAGGGGCCCTTTCGAAGTATCGTATGGACGAAGGTGTCAAACTCCATTTAATTGGTCAGAAGCTGGGGAATGATCACTCTTCGGTCCAGATATTATCCAACAGGAAAAAGATCAAGTCCACAGTATTCATGAGAATCTGAAGGCTGCTCAGTCTCGTCAGAAAAGTCAGTATGACTGTCATCATCAAGATATGGTGTATCAACCTAGCGAAAAGCCTTATCTTCGTGTCACACCAATGAGAGGTTCACATCATTTTGGGATCAAGGGCAAGTTAGCTCGTCGCTATATTGGTCCATTCACTATTCTCGAAAGGCGTGGAAAAGTAGCTTATCAATTGGAACTGCCGGCCAACCATTCTCAGGTTCACGATGTCTTCCATGTGTCTCAGCTCCGTCGCTGCTTCAAAGATCCTATTCGAGCAGTGGATCATGATATGTTTGAGATGCAACAATACCTCTCTTATAAAGAGCATCCGGTCCGCATTCTCGATCAGGCTGAACGCCAGACTCGTCGCAAGGTCACCAAGTTCCTTAAAGTGCATTGGTCAAATCATTCTCAAGATGAGGCCACTTGGGAACGTGAGGATCATCTTCATGATGAATACCCCGAGCTCTTTCCTTGTACCTCTTAATTCTCGGGATGGGAATTCTTGTTAGTAGGGGAGAGTCGTGACATCCCCGGAGTATGCTATAGTAATCATTGTAATTAAGCTACAGTGATGGCCAAGATTAAGCTAATGCTTTAGCTAATCTATTATGATCATAGTTGGAATCAAACTCTGATTCAAAAATCTTTTCCGTGATGCAAATTCATTTCAAAAGTGGATTTAAAAGTTTTGCAATCTTTAAATTTAAAATCATGCTTGGGTGGCAAATAATTCCTAGGTATTTATAAAATCGAAACCAATATTTTCCCAAGCATTTTAGTGCCTCAAGATAATTAAAACTCGGGCCGAAACGATTGTTAAATTCCTTGTCGCATTTTACTAAAATTAAATAAATTCTAAACCTCCCCAAAAACAATTGTTGCATGTTATAAAACTACCATAAAAATTGTGAGGCAAGTCCTCTATTTTGCTACAAGTAATTTTAGGTACTAAAAATTAAAAAGAATAAAAAGTGAAAGTAAAATATAAAATTAAAAAAAAGAGAAAAAGGAAAATCCCTCGCACCCCACTAGGTCGGCCCCAACCGTCCCACATAGAACCTGACCGACCAAGCCCATCTACCGTGGGGGTAGAAAAACACCCCCAAAACCCTAATCCCCACCAACCAGCCCACTCACTCCCACTCACCCCAACCGAGCCCCTCGTGGCTCGTGCCTCCCCTCGCCTCCCCACGACTGGCTCGTCCGTGCCGGCCCTTTGACGCCACTGGCCAACGCCGGCGCCCCCCCGCCGCCGCCTATCGCCTCCTCCGTACCGCCGGCCATCCTCGCCTCCTCCACGACCGGTTTCCTCACACCTTGCCGCTCCCGATCCCTCGCAATGCCGGTGAGCCATGTGGGCCTAGCTTAATTAGGGCTAAAAAACTGTTTAGATAATCTGTTAATTATTTTAACCTAATCGAGTTTGAAAGGTGCCCCCTAATTAAGCCATTTAAATTAGAATAAAACTTAATTAAAAATGTGGCTATGACACGTGGGTCCGCCCTAAATTAACCTGATTATTTGTTAGTTAAACTAAATTTAAAATGTGAGTATGACGTATGGGACTCACTGATCAGAGTTGACCAGTCAACTGACTGCTAACTGCTGATGTCACAGTGACATCATGCTGATGTCATAATTCTAATTAATGAATTTAAATAATTTGTTTTATATTCTGAATATTAATAAAACTTTAAAAATTAATATAAAATAAACCGTAAGTGAGATGAAAATAATTTGTACATGAAAGTTGATCAGAAAAACGAGACGAACCAAGATACGGTATCCGTTCGTGTGTCACACGTCCCTAGCATAGCGAACATGGAAATTTCCATCTGTTTCGTCTGTCCGGTAGTATCGAGAGACCCGGGGAATATAGTTAGATATTTTACCGATCCGTCTATGACGGATGATACTGCGTTAGTGCATGTCTGGCCCTGCATTTTGCCATGCCATGCATCGTGTTGCACCTGTTGATGTTAATTATTGTTTCTTCCCCCATCTTCTTACCGGTAGACCTCGAGACTGACGCTGCTATCGGGTACGACTACCCTCCTGACGACCAGCCCTTTGCCATAGAGCAACAAGGCAAGCAAACCCCTAGATCATTCCTATATCACCTATTTCTTCCTCCCTCATGCTTGCATTTGAATTCTGCTACTATTGTAGTTAGCTCCTATATCTGATGCATAGCCTGTTTTTTGATAAATTGCTCTGTTATTCTGCCGCACCTTAAAATTGTTTAGTATAGGTGGAGAAGTCATCCCCTTAGTCCAGTTGCCCCACTTTATCATCAAGTCTCGATCAACTTATCGACAAGCCAAGACCCGACACATCACTCACCCCCCTTAGTTGTACGATGCTGCACAGCTACTATCGAGTACCGAGGGTGACACCTCGTTACGTACTCCGATGTTAGCGTTGTAGTGTAGTTGACCGGGGGTGGTTCTCGGAGGGTGATTCCTCCTTCGCCACCTCCGACAACGACTCCGTCGTACTACCCATCAAGCGTGGCCCATCGAGGGTGATTCCTCCCTGGCCACCTTGACGGTTACATCGTTCGGAATCCATCGAGAGTGATACCTCAGATCCCCGTGATGTTACAACCGCACATTTACTTGACCGTGTTACTGGGAACATTGATGAATAAATGTTTGGCGGGTGGAATCCCACGTCGATGTGTTGTTGAGTTAATTAAAATGCTAAGGATTTGGGTATTTGATCTGGGTTGGTTGGAGACCTTTTCACACTAACTGGCTACACGGGAGAAGTTATGGGTATTCGACATCGTGGTATCAGCCGACGCTCTTCAGACGTCAGCAATGGAGCGGCGCGTGCCCGAGCGGTCTGGATTATCACCGTTCTTGTATAAGAGGTGCCAGGACTAAGATTGGCCGCCCTCGTAACACATAGGAGCGCAATGGGTGATGGGCCCATGAACCCTGCACGTTTAGGATTTAGACCGGCGGGTTGGCCTCTCTTTTGAGTCTAGGTGGGGCTGCGACGTGTTGATGTTCTGAGGCAGGGCATGACCTAGGAAAGTGTGTCCGGTCATAGTTTATAAAGCGTGACGGGAAACTTGGTGCACCCCTGCAGGGATAAAAATTAACTATTCTAATAATCATGTCCACAGTTAAAGGACGATTTGGAGTTGTGCCCCGATCTTATACAATTACAACCGTTACTTAACCAGAATGTTTGCTCCAGGATTGCTTCCTCGCAGGGAGTCGAGCAAGAATCTTTGGGCGTGACCTTAATTAATATTTCTGCAACAATATGACTATTTATTTGTGCTACTTGCTCTACACTCGTCTTTTGCTGCAAGACCCGTGAAGATACTAGTCTTGGATAGGACTAGGCCTTCTCTCTCTATTCTCGCATTGCTGCACTCAGCCCACATAACACTGATGACCCAAAAGTATAGGGGATCAACCATAGTCCTTTCGATAAGTAAGAGTGTCGAACCCAACGAGGAGCAGAAGGCTCTGATAAACGGTTTTCAGCAAGGTAATAACTGCAAGCACTGAAAGTAGCGGTAACAAGTGAAGGTGTAGTGAGGTGAAACGTAGCAGGTGAAAAGTAACAAGTAACAAGTAGTAGCAACGGTGCAGCAAAGTGGACCAATCCCTTTTGTAGCAAGGGACAAGCCTGAACAAAGTCTTATAGGAGGAAAAACGTTCCCGAGGACACACGGGAATTTCTGTCATGCTAGTTTCATCATGTTCATATGATTCGCGTTCGTTACTTTGATAGTTTGATATGTGGGTGGACCGGCGCTTGGGTACTACCCTTACTTGGACAAGCATCCCACTTATGATTAACCCCTCTCGCAAGCATCCGCAACTACGAAAGAAGAATTAAGACAACGTCTAACCATAGCATTAAACTAGTGGATCCAAATCAGCCCCTTACGAAGCAACGCACAGACTGGGGGTCTAAGCTTCTGTCACTCTAGCAACCCATCATCTACTTACTACTCCCCAATGCCTTCCTCTAGGCCCAAATATGGTGAAGTGTTATGTAGTCGACGTTCACATAACACTACTAGAGAAAACGACAACATACAACATATCAAAATACCGAACGAATACCAAATTCACATGACTATTATTAGCAAGACTTATCCCATGTCCTCAGGAACAAAACTAACTACTCACAAAGCATAATCATAGTCATGATCAGAGGTGTAATGAGTAGCATCAAGGATCTGAACATAAACTCTTCCACCAAGTAATCCAACAAGCATCAACTACAAAGAGTAATCAACACTACTAGCAACCTTACAAGTACCAATCGGAGTTGCGAGACGGAGATTGGTTACAAGAGATGAACTAGGGTTTGGAGATGAGATGGTGTTGATGAAGATGTTGATGGTGACGAGTCCCCTCCGATGAGAGGAGTGTTGGTGATGACGATGGCGACGATTTCCCCCTCCGGGAGGGAAGTTTCCCCAGCAGGATCGTCCTGCCGGAGCTCTAGATTGGTTCTGCTCATGTTCCGCCTCATGGCGGCGGAGAATCCACGAAAAAGCTCTGCCCTGATTTTTTCCGGACGAAACCCTTCATATAGCATAAGAGGGGGGCCAGTGGGCCACCAGGGTGCCCACAAGCCCTATAGCCGCGGCTACCAGGCTTGTGGGCCCCTGGCATCTCCCCTCTGGCACTTCTTTCGCCAAGTATTTTTTATATATTCCCAAAAAATTCCACGTTGATTTTTAGGGCATTTGGAGATGCGCAGAATAGAGGACTCAGACTTGCTCCTTTTGCAGTCCAGAATTCCAGCTGCCGGTATTCTCCCTCTTCAAATAAACCTTGCAAAATAAGAGAGAAAAGGCATAAGTATGGTACTACAAAGTAATATGACAGTCCAAAAAGCGATAAATATCAACATGAAAGCATGATGCAAAATGGACGTATCAACTCCCCCAAGCTTAGACCTCGCTTGTCCTCAAGCGAAAACCAAGATCCATAAACATGTCCACATGTTTAGGGATGAAGGTGTCGATAAAACAAAATACGGACATGAGGGCATCATGATCACACATAGAAAATATTCTTATGGGAGAGTAACAATTCCTTCACAAAGCAAAGTATGAAACAAAAACCTTACCGAGAAGTAGCCACAATAGTCCATAGTCAATGAAGCAATTGCAATTTATCATAACATCAGAAAGAGTCAAATAAGAGCTTGTAAAGCAAACCCACATACTCAATAATCTCTTTTATTTTCCACAATTGTTACAACTCACGTGGTACTCATGGTATCAAAGTTTCAGCTGGACAGAGAGAAAGATAGGAGCTTATAGTTTTGCCTCCCAACCATTTACCTCAAGGGTAAAGTCAACAATAATAAAGCATAAGTACTCATCTCCAAGTTGATATATGAATATAGATCTTTCCCTAGCATGTGACGGTAGCCAAGACGAAGGCAAAATAAGTAATTGGTGAAGATCACCATGACTCTTTCAAGGGCAAAAAGTAAAGGTACAAGATAGGCCCTTCACAGAGGGAAGCAGAGGTTGTCATGCGCTTTTGAGGTTTGGATGCGTGTCCTATTAGTGTGGAGGAACGTCACTTTATATTGCCTCCTGTGATAAAGAACTTTATTATGCAGCCTGTCGCTTTTATGTCTTCCTCATCACAGGTTCGTACAAAGCTTATTTTCCACACACTAATAGATCATACATATTAGAGAGCAATTTTTATTGCTTGCACCGATGACAACTTACTTGAGGGATCTTATTCAATCCATAGGTAGGTATGGTGGACTCTCATGGCAAAACTGGGTTGAAGGTTTATGGATGCACAAGTAGTATTTCTACTCAGTACGGAGGTTTTGGCTAATATGAGGTGGAAGCAATCGTCACATGCTAAGAGATCTCTAGGCATATAACATTGTTTGGAACCAAGCAAACACAATTCATTATGTTGTCTTCCTTGTCCAACATCTACTTCTAAGCATGTAATTGTTTGGTGACTGCTCACAATTATAGAAAGTGTCCAAGATGATATATTTATATGTGGACCTCTCTTTCCTTATTACTTCTTAGTAATTGCAACAATGACTGGGGCCTATGTTGGTCTATTCTCAACAAGTTTCAATCACCATACGTGTTATATGTGAAGCTATCACTTTCCATAAGATCATCTCATGATCTTTCATCCTATCGTTCTTTTAATACTTTTGATCACGGCACAAACACAAAGCCCTTGACTAAGATACTCTTTATTATATATCTCGCAAGCTCGAATAGATCGGGGGAGACACAAGGCAAAAGAGTCAAACTAAACACTAAAGACTTATTCCACTAAGAGAAGAAATAAAGACTGAAAAGGAAAGAACTAAAACAAAGGTAAAGCAAAAGATATAAAGGTGATACGATACCAGGGCAACTCCCCCAAGCTTGGCACAAGCCAAGGGAGTTGGCCATACCAATGCTTAGTTTTCCTCCTTTGGTGTTGATGGTGGTGGAGTCTTTGCCTTTGATTCCAAGAGAGCTATCAATCTTTGATTTATACCTTGGAGATCTGCGACATGATTCTCCAGCAAAACAACTTCACGAGAAAGGGAAATATTGCGAGCACGAGTTGTTTCACAAAACCTCAAGAGCTCAATCAGGGATGGAGACAACACGTGGAGGAAGGGTTGGAGAAAGTCCACTCCTTCAACGTCTTCAATGTTGAACATAGGTTGAACTTCCTCCCTAGCTTGGGTTTTCTCCTTAGCTTTGTCCCTGGCTTCCGTGACTTCTACTCTTTTCAGATCAGCATCTACTTCTTCATGAACTTGAGGGAGATTATTCTCCCCAACAGTTTCCTGAGACATCTTTGCTCTAAATCTGCGGCAGACAACAGGCTCGAAACGAAAACACAGGAAAACTACACGAAACGGAGATCAAAACCCTTGGGCGTATATATAATGATTTTTTCTGGACCACAAGGAGTGCTCCGCAAGAAAACGGAGTCCGGGAGGCACACGAGGTGCCCACAAGCCCTGTAGCCGTGGCCAGGGGGGCAGGCGGCGGCTACCAGGCTTGTGGCCGCCTCGTGCGCTCTACTGACTCCTTTTTATTTTTCTATTTTTCCATAAATTCCAAAACAGAGAAAATTTCCTAATGGAAAAGTTTTGGAGTCCAATTACTTACCAAAACACATACCTCTTCGTTTTGAGAGTCTGAAACAGGCTGATAAACATCCCTTATGTACTCCTCTGGAGTTATGATATTGATGATATTGGTCTCAACATTTATGGGAGTACTAAAGATATAATGTTTGATTCTTTTCCCATTTACCACTCTAGGAAAATTACCTTCCGTGTTATTGATTTTGATGGCACCGGAACGATATACTTCCTCGACAACGTAGGGACCTTCCCATCTAGAGAGAAGCTTTCATGCGAAGAATCTTAAGCACGAATTGTATAGCAGGACATAATCACCTACATTGAACTCACGTTTTTGTATTCTTTTATCGTGCCATCTCTTAACCTTTTCCTTGAACAACTTGGAATTCTCATATGCCTGGGCCCTCCATTCATCTAATGAGCTGATATCAAACAACCTCTTCTCACCGGCAAGTTTGAAATCGAAGTTGAGCTCTTTGATTGCCCAATAAGCTTTGTGTTCTAGCTCAAGAGGTAAATGACATGCCTTACCATAAACCATTTTATACGGTGACATGCCCATGGGATTCTTATAAGCAGTCCTATAAGCCCATAGTGCATCGTCAAGTTTGCTAGAACAATTCTTTTGAGATCTATTGACAGTCTTTTGTAAGATCAATTTGATCTCCCTATTACTCAACTCCACTTGACCACTAGACTGAGGATGATAAGGAGATGAAACTCTATGGTTGACATCATACTGAGCGAGCATCTTGCGGAAAACACCATGAATGAAGTGTGAACTGCCATCGGTCATCAAATATCTAGGGACTCCAAATCTTGGGAAAATGACTTCTTTAAGCATCTTAATAGAGGTGTGATGATCAGCATTTCTAGTGGGGATAGCTTCTACCAACTTAGTGACATAATCAACAGCGACTAAGATGTGAGTATACCCATTGGAACTCGGGAAGGGTCCCATATAATCAAAGCCCCAGACATGAAACGGTTCAATGACAAGTGAATAGTTCATAGGAATTTCCTGACATTTACTGATGTTCCCTATTCTTTGGCATTCGTCACAAGACAAGACAAACTTACAGGCATCCTTCAAGAGAGTGGGCCAATAGAAACCCAATTGCAATATCTTATGAGCAGTTCTATCTCCAGCATGGTGTCCTCCGTAGGCTTCAGAATGATAATTCTGCAGGATCTGTCCCTGTTCATGTTCATGCACACAACGTCTAATAACACCATCTACTCCTTCCTTATAAAGGTGAGGATCATCCCAAAAGTAGTGTCTCAAATCAATTAAGAATTTCTTCTTTTGCTGGTAGGTGAAACTGGGTGGTATGTATTTGGCTACAATATAGTTTGCGTAATCAGCATACCACGGTGCACTATGTGAAATGCGGATGACATTCAATTGCTCATCGGGAAAGCTGTGATCAATAGGTCGTGGCTCATCAAGGACATTCTCTACATCCTTCTACAAGAGGTTGGTAAGAGGCCTAGAAATCTTAGAGAAGTCTTTAATGAACCTTCGATAGAAACCAGCATGGCCTAGGAAACTTCGTATTCCTCTGATATCTGTAGGGCAAGGCATTTTCTCAATTGCATCAACCTTAGCCTTATCAACTTCAATGCCTTTCTCAGAGATTTTCTGTCCTAAGACGATGCCTTCATTAACCATGAAGTGGCACTTCTCCCAGTTCAAGACGAGGTTGGTATCTTTGCGTCTCCGTAAGACTCGATCAAGGTTGCTGAGGCAATCGTCAAAGAAAGAACCGTAAACGGAGAAATCATCCATGAAAACCTCAACAATATTTTCACAAAAGTCAGGGAATATAGCCATCATACATCTTTGAAAGGTGGCAGGTGCATTGCATAAGCCAAAAGGCATACGTCTATAAGCAAAGGTACCGAAGGGGCAGGTGAAAGTGGTTTTCTCGTGATCAGATTGTGCAACAGGTATTTGCGAGAAACCTGAATAACCGTCTATAAAGCAGAAGTGTGTGTGTGTTTAGATAGCCTTTCTAGCATTTGGTCGATAAACGGCAAAGGATAATGGTCTTTCCTGGTTGACTTGTTCAGTTTCCGGAAGTCTATCACCATCCTATAGCCATTAATAATCCTCTGTGGGATTAGTTCATTCTTATCATTAGGAACGACGGTGATACCTCCCTTCTTAGGTACACAATGTACTGGACTTACCCAATCACTATGAGCAACAGGATAAATGATTCGTGCTTCCAGAAGCTTTAATATTTCTTTTCTCACGACCTCTTTCATCCTAGGATTTAATCTCCTTTGATGATCAACTACTGGTTTAGAATCAGGATCGGTTTTAATCTTGTGCTGACATAGAGTGGGACTAATACCCTTAAGATCATCAAGAGTATATCCAATAGCCGCACGGTGCTTCCTCAAAGTTTTTAATATCTTCTTATCTTCGTGATTCGAGAGGTGAGCACTAATAATAACGGGATATATCTCCTTCTCATCAAGATACGCATAATTAACTGTATCTGGTAACTGTTTTAGCTCGAACACAGGATCACCCTTTGGCGGGGGAGGATCCCCAAGCAGTTCAACATGCAGATTATTCTTAAGGATAGGATATTGTTATAAAACAATTTTATCTATATCATCTCTTTCATCCATAAGCATATCATTTTCATGCTCAAGGAGATATTACTCTAAAGGATCCATAGAACAATTCTTTTGAGATCTATTGACAGTCTTTTGTAAGATCGATTTGATTTCCCTATTACTCAACTCCACTTGACCACTAGACTGAGGATGATAAGGAGATGAAACTCTATGGTTGACATCATACTTAGCGAGCATCTTGCGGAAAACACCATGAATGAAGTGTGAACTGCCAGCTGTCATCAAATATCTAGGGACTCCAAATCTTGGGAAAATGACTTCTTTAAGCATCTTAATAGAGGTGTGATGATCAGCATTTCTAGTGGGGATAGCTTGTACCCACTTAGTGACATAATCAACAGCGACCATGATGTGAGTATACCCATTGGAACTCGGGAAGGGTCCCATATAATCAAAGCCCCAGACATCAAACGGTTCAATGGCAAGTGAATAGTTCATAGGAATTTCCTGACATTTACTGATGTTCCCTATTCTTTGGCATTCGTCACAAGACAAGACAAACTTACAGGCATCCTTCAAGAGAGTGGGCCAATAGAAACCTGATTGCAATATCTTATGAGCAGTTCTATCTCCAGCATGGTGTCCTCCGTAGGCTTCAGAATGATAATTCTGCAGGATCTGTCCCTGTTCATGTTCATGCACACAATGTCTAATAACACCATCTACTCCTTCCTTATAAAGGTGAGGATCATCCCAAAAGTAGTGTCTCAAATCAAATAAGAATTTCTTCTTTTGCTGGTAGGTGAAACTGGGTGGTATGTATTTGGCTACAATATAGTTTGAGTAATCAGCATACCACGGTGCACTATGTGAAGTGCGGATGACATTCAATTGCTCATCGGGAAAGCTGTCATCAATAGGCCGTGGCTCATCAAGGACATTCTCTAGGTTGGACAAGTTATCTGCTACATGGTTATCAGCACCCTTTCGGTCAACAACGTGCAAATCAAATTCCTGTAGCAGGAGAACCCATCTGATTAGCCTAGGCTTAGCGTCCTTCTTCTCCATAAGGTACTTAATAGCAACATGATCAGAATGAATAATGACTTTGGAGTCAACTACATAAGATCTGAACTTTTCACATGCAAACACGACTCCTAAAAATTCCTTCTCCGTAGTGGCATAGTTTCTTTGGGCACTGTCTAGAGTTTTACTAGCGTAGTGAATAACATTCAACTTCTTGTCAACTCTTTGTCCTAGAACAGCACCAACAGCATAATCACTAGCATCACACGTGATTTCAATGGGCAAGTTCCAATCAGGTGGCTGAACAATAGGTGCGGTTATCAAGGCCTTCTTAAGTATTTCGAAAGCTTCCTCACAATCCTCATCAAAAACAAAAGGAACATCCTTCTGCAAGAGGTTGGTAAGAGGCCTAGAAATCTTAGAGAAGTCTTTAATGAACCTTCGATAGAAACCAGCATGGCCTAGGAAACTTCGTATTCCTCTGATATCTGTAGGGCAAGGCATTTTCTCAATTGCATCAACCTTAGCCTTATCAACTTCAATGCCTTTCTCAGAGATTTTGTGTCCTAAGACGATGCCTTCATTAACCATGAAGTGGCACTTCTCCCAGTTCAAGACGAGGTTGGTATCTTTGCGTCTCCGTAAGACTCGATCAAGGTTGCTGAGGCAATCGTCAAAGGAAGAACCGTAAACGGAGAAATCATCCATGAAAACCTCAACAATCTTTTCACAAAAGTCAAGGAATATAGCCATCATACATCTTTGAAAGGTGGCAGGTGCATTGCATAAGCCAAAAGGCATACGTCTATAAGCAAAGGTACCGAAGGGGCAGGTGAAAGTGGTTTTCTCGTGATCAGATTGTGCAACAGGTAATTGCGAGAAACCTGAATAACCGTCTAGAAAGCAGAAGTGTGTGTGTTTAGATAGCCTTTCTAGCATTTGGTCGATAAACGGCAAAGGATAATGGTCTTTCCTGGTTGCCTTGTGCAGTTTCCGGAAGTCTATCACCATCCTATAGCCATTAATAATCCTCTGTGGGATTAGTTCATTCTTATCATTAGGAACGACGGTGATACCTCCCTTCTTAGGTACACAATGTACTGGACTTACCCAATCACTATGAGCAACAGGATAAATGATTCGTGCTTCCAGAAGCTTTAATATTTCTTTTCTCACGACCTCTTTCATCCTAGGATTTAATCTCCTTTGATGATCAACTACTGGTTTAGAATCAGGATCGGTTTTAATCTTGTGCTGACATAGAGTGGGACTAATACCCTTAAGATCATCAAGAGTATATACAATAGCCGCACGGTGCTTCCTCAAAGTTTTTAATAACTTCTTCTCTTCGTGATTCGAGAGGTGAGCACTAATAATAACGGGATATATCTCCTTCTCATCAAGATACGCATAATTAAGTGTATCTGGTAACTGTTTTAGCTCGAACACAGGATCACCCTTTGGCGGGGGAGGATCCCCAAGCAGTTCAACAGGCAGATTATTCTTAAGGATAGGATATTGTTCTAAAACAATTTTATCTATATCATCTCTTTCATCCATAAGCATATCACTTTCATGCTCAAGGAGATATTACTCTAAAGGATCCATAGGAGGTACGGCAGTAGAGGCAAGAGCAATGATTTCATCCCTACCAGACAACTCTTTTTCATGGGGTTGTCTTCGAAACTTGGAGAAGTTAAATTCATGAGACACACCCTCGAAACTAACAGTGACAGTCTGTTTAACGCAATCAATATGAGCATTGACAGTGTTGAGAAAGGGTCTACCAAATATGTTGGGACAAAAGCTATCTTGTGCAGTAGCAAGGATGAGAAAATCAGCAGGGTACTTCGTCTTACCATACAAGACTTCTATATCTCGCACAATTCCCATAGGGAAGATAGTGTCTCTATTAGCTAGCGTAATAGTGACATCAATGGGTTCTAACTCAGCAGGTGCAATCTCATCTTTGATTTCATCGTATAGGGACCGGGGTATTGCATTAACACTAGCACCCATATCACATAAACCATGATAACAGTGATCTCCTATCTTGACAGAAACAACGGGCAGGCCAACTAAAGGTCCGTATTTGTCTTTCGCGTGAGGTTTAGCAATTCTAGCGGAGTCCTCACGGAATTTGATAACATGCACGTATATGTCTTTGGTTAAGAGATCTTTGATAATAGCAAGACTAGGTTCAACTCTAATTTCCTCAGGGGGTGCAAGTGGTCTAATGTAACCTCTATGTATCACAGTTGGAGCTTTAGAATAATCCTTTTTTCCTAGCAAGGTAAGGTGGTTTCTCAGTGTAGGCACAAGGAACAATATGATCATTATAGGCAATGAATTTCTCTTCAACTAGATTGGGTTTAACTATGTTGAATTCTACAGGAGGATGATACTTAAACCACTTCTCTTTGGGAAGATCAATATGAGCAGCAAAAGATTCTCCTAGACAAGCTACTATCTCAGAGTCAAGTCCATACTTAGCGCTAAAATCTCTAGAAGTGTTTGTTTCAACAAAAGATTTAACGCAATCAAACTGGAAATTCGTACCTGACTCCTTACCTTCTTCAAGCTCCCAATCTTCAGAGTTAGTTTGATTCTTTCCAATAAATTCCACTTGTGGTCAATATCACTCTTCATAAAAGAACCGGTACAAGAAGTGTTAAGCATGGTACGATCTTCATGAGAAAGCCGAGCATAAAAGTTTTGAGTGATAATTTCTCTCGAGAGCTCATGATTGGGGCATGAATATAGCATTGATTTAAGCCTCCCCCAAGCTTGAGCTATGCTTTCCCTGTCACGAGGACAAAAGTTATAAATATAATTCCAATCACGATGTACTAAATGCATAGGATAAAACTTTTGATGAAATTCTAATTTCAACCGATTGTAGTCCCATGATCCAGTATCATCACATAGCCTATACCATGTCAACGCCTTATCCTTCAAAGATAAAGGAAAGACTTTCTTATTTACCTCATCCTCGGGCAAACCTGCAAGCTTAAATAAACCACTAACTTCATCTACATAGATTAGATGCAAGTCTGGATGTGAAGATCCATCTCCTGTAAAAGGATTAGCCAATAGTTTCTCAAGCATACCAGAAGGAATTTCATAAAAGATATTTTCAGTAGGTACCTTAGGTTGAGGAACAACTCCTCGTGCTTCCGTTCGTGGTGAAGATACCCCGAACAAATTCCTCAAAGGAACAATTTCCATAGTGACAAGTGACAATAAATTTCAGCACAGTATATAAATGTTTCCTTACCAAATTCCACTTACCAAAGGCGCTTCACTCCCCGGCAATGGCGCCAGAAAAGAGTCTTGATGACCCACAATTATAGGGGGTCAATTGTAGTCCTTTCGATAAGTAAGAGTGTCAAACCCAACGAGGACCAGAAGGCTCTGATAAATGGTTTTCAGCAAGGTAATAACTGCAAGCACTGAAAGTAGCGGTAACAAGTGAAGGTGTAGTGAGGTGAAACGTAGCAGGTGAAAAGTAACAAGTAACAAGTAGTAGCAACGGTGCAGAAAAGTGGCCCAATCCCTTTTGTAGCAAGGGACAAGCCAGAACAAAGTCTTATAGGAGGAAAAACGCTCCCGAGGACACACGGGAATTTCTATCATGCTAGTTTCATCATGTTCATATGATTCGCGTTCGTTACTTTGATAGTTTGATATGTGGGTGGACCGGCGCTTGGGTACTGACCTTAATTGGAAAAGCATCCCACTTATTATTAACCCCTCTCGGAAGCATCCGCAACTATGAAACAAGAGTTAAGACAACGTCTAACCATAGCATTAAACTAGTGGATCCAAATCAGCCCCTTACGAAGCAACGCATAGACTGGGGTTTAAGCTTCTGTCACTCTAGCAACCCATCATCTACTTACTACTCCCCAATGCCTTCCTCTAGGCCCAAATATGGTGAAGCGTTATGTAGTCGACGTTCACATAACACCACTAGAGGAAATGACAACATACAACATATCAAAATACCGAACGAATACCAAATTTACATGACTATTATTAGCAAGACTTATCCCATGTCCTCAAGAACAAAAGTAACTACTCCGAAAGCATAATCATAGTCATGATCAGAGGTGTAATGAGTAGCATCAAGGATCTGAACATAAACTCTTCCACCAAGTAATCCAACTAGCATCAACTACAAAGAGTAATCAACACTACTAGCAACCTTACAAGTACCAATCGGAGTCGCGAGACGGAGATTGGTTACAAGAGATGAACTAGGGTTTGGAGATGAGATGGTACTGATGAAGATGTTGATGGTGACTGGTCCCCTCCGATTAGAGGAGTGTTGGTGATGACGATGGCGACGATTTCCCCCTCCGGGAGGGAAGTTTCCCCGGCAGGATCGTCGTGTCGGAGCTCTAGATTGGTTCTGCTAAAGTTCCGCCTCGTGGCGGCGGAGAATCCACGAAAAAGCTTCGCCCTGATTTTTTTCCGGACGAAACCCTTCATATAGCAGATGAGGGGGCCAGTGGGCCACCAGGATGCCTACAAGCCTTGTAGCCGCGGCCAGGGGGCAGGCGGCAGCTACCAGGCTGGTGGGCCCCTCGTAGCTCCCCTCTCGCACTTCTTTCGCCCAGTATTTTTTATATATTCCCCAAAAATTCCACATTGATTTTCAGGGCATTTGGAGTTGCGCAGAATAGAGGACTCAGACTTGCTCCTTTTCTAGTCCAGAATTCTAGCTGGCGGTATTCTCCCTCTTCAAATAAACCTTGCAAAGTAAGAGAGAAAAGGCATTAGTATGGTACCACAAAGTAATATAACAGTCCAAAATGCGATAAATATCAACATGAAAGCATGATGCAAAATGGACGTATCAAACACCCCTTCCTTTGATACTGATGCATAACTTAGCATAGTTCTGATGTCTGTCTTGCGAGTACTTTGGATGAGTACACACCGTTGCTTTGCTCCCCCTTTTCCCCTCGATCCATTGCTGCGACCACATGATGCAGCACAGGAGATGGCGTATCCCACCGACAACGACTACTATCCTGATGGTGCCTACTACTACGTGGAGGCCGCTGACGACCAGGAGTACTTAGGAGGTTCCTAGGCAGGAGGCCTCGCCTCGTTCGATCGTTGTATTTTTTGTGCTAGCCTTCTCTAAGGCATTATAATGTTTCATGTGTGTACTCAGATATTTGTTGCTTCCGCTGACTCCTCTGTTTATCGAGCTTCTGTATTCTAGCCCTCGAGGCCCCTGGGTTGTAATATGAAGCTTGTATGTTTTTATTTGTGTCTAGAGTTGTGTTGTGCTATCCTCCCGTGACTCCTTGAGCTTGGTCGTACGCATTTGCGTGCATGATTAGCGTACGATCAAATCGAGGGCGTTAGAGGTGGCAGAGCCACATAACACAGGGTAGTTTCGTTGGAGATGTACACCCGCTGCATGGTGTGTTACTAGCGCAGGTAAGAGGTAGTACCACCTCCTACTATCGATTGACATCCGCGAAGGATTCTTCCCGAGAAAACATGGGCGTAAGTGGCGCGGTAGTAACAAGCGGTACTACCGTCGACAAGCACTACTACCGCTTGGAACTACCGGCCAGAAACAGCCCAGTCCGACACAAAAACTGGCGAGACCCTAGGGCAGCGACACAATGAGTGGCACTTGCGAGGGGCACCGCGTGAAAATGGTACTACCGCTGACCAGGGTAGTAGTACCGCCGATATAAGGTAGTACCGCTGCAGGGAGTGGTACCACCGCTAGGATGTTTTCGAACCAAAACAAAGTCAATAGATGAATGCACGAACACCAGAATTGCCATAACTTCTGCAAATGAGCTTTGAATTGAGCAAACTCAAGCTTGTTGGATTTAGGGCGACAAGAGCTATCCAACAATAAACAACTCGACAAGTAATGGTATAAAAATGTCAATAATATAGAGATGTGAAACCTCTATAAATGAAGGACCGACAAAAACTCCAAGTTTAAAAACATCATAGAACATGCATATGGACTCCATTTTCGATGAACTCGAGCTTGTCATGAAGATGACCATAAGCTCAAGAAACCATATAGAGAAAAACCAACCAAGAGCCAAGAAAGATTGTGATGCCAAGAATGAAATGGTTTGAGATTTTAATGAACGATACGATCAAGCTACTCACTTGAGGGCCCCCCTTGATAGTATTACAATCGATCCTGTAACCCGATCTCCCAACTAACACACTGATATTGGTAAAATAGAAAACATGTAAAGCACAAACCTCTACCTTACACATAGTTCACTTGAGCTAGATGATGACGATCTTGACTTCCCCAAGATGGACCACATTTCTTGATTGCGTTGGCTCAATGAAGACTAGTTGATTACTCCCCCGTACCCACTATGGGTGAGTTACTCTTAGACAAATCTTCACAAGTCCATTGTCACCAGAATGGATGGCAAGGTTCAATCATGATCTCTTCGTGATGCTCCACTTGAACTTGCGCACCGCAATGACGATCACCACATGATGTCATCCTTCATGGGTTGTATGAGATCTTTATCTTGACGCAAGCCCATGGAAACATACCTAACCCCACATAGAACTCTCACGTACACCATGGGTTAGTACACATAGCATAATGGACAATGCTTACCATACCATGGGTTCCTTTATCCCTGTCGGTACATATTATACGCTTTGTGTGTTGATCAACTTGATTCAATCTTTGACATCGTCTTGATCAACCTTGAATCTTATCTTCTATCTTCATAAAGATGATGTCTTGAAGGTAAACATGAAAGCTCACACAATCTTCTCCTTGAAGACATGCTTGCAATAAGCTAAACTCTCACATGACCAATCCTTGGGTAAAACCTTGAATACAACCTTGGTCACCATATAAACTCCTTGAAACCAACAGATGGACTTCAAGAAGTGCTTATGGAGAAATCCTTGAAAATATAACTTAAGGCAACCATTAGTCCATAGGGATTGCCATCAATTACCAAAACCACACATGAATAAATATTCTCTAACACATAAGCATTATCATGAACAAAAACACTATGTGGAGCCGCATCCTATTGCAAGAAATAACATCTCTCCAACAACGACGGGAAATCATTCAAGGGGAAGTGAACAAATATGTAGGCTACTATGCACGAGTGCTTGGTCGTCCTCAAAGTGCGATGGGAGTGTCCACTCACGTAGGCAAAATCACTTCAATTTCTCAACAATTGAATTGTTTTTTGTTGTTGAATTCTCATTGTTATACAAACAATGTTTCCTAGACCGTGGTGGACGCCACTATGTATCAAAAAATAGAGAAAAAGTGATATGAAAATTTTGCATCATGAATTCTTATTGATATTTACGTTATGCTTGTCCATTATTACTCATTATTATATAATTCTTGTGCATTTTATCTCTGAATATGCAAGGTACATCACAAGGAGGAAAATAACTGGACACTAGAATTCTGGACATGAAAACCAAGAAAAATGGTGAAAAGTCACTGTACTCCAAATAACCTGAAACTTCACAGAGAATTTTTATGGAATATATAAGAATTATTGGTCCAAAAATATACCATTTGTGGACCACCTTCTGTACACAAGCCAACAGGGCGCGCCCACCCCCCAAGGTGCGCCATGTTGCCTTGCGGGGTGATACGTCTCCAACATATCTATAATTTTTGATTGTTCCATGATGTTATATTATCATCCTAGGATACTTTTTGGGGGTTATAATTCACCAATTTATATTATTTTTGAGCACTAACTTATTAACCCAATGCACAATGTCAGTTATTTTTTAGAGTTTTTTGTTTTTTAGGTTTCAGTTCCAAATGAAGTCCAATTGCCACTAAACTTTTTTATGATTTTTTCTGGACCAAACGAAGACCCCGAAGCTTCAGGAGGAAACCTGAAGCCACACGCGGGCCCCCAAGGCAATAGGGTGTGGCCACGAGGGCTGGCCACGCCCTGATGCCTTGGCACGCCCCTATGGCCCCATTTGCTATCTTTTGTGGCCTATAAATTGACAAATAATCCAAAAACCATGAAATATCATACACAAACACTTTTTACACCATTGCAAGTCTCTATTCCACGGTAACCCCATTTAGAGCTCCGTTCTGGCACCATGCCCGAGGGGGAGTGATCATGGAGGGCCTCTTCATCAACCTTGGTGCCCTTGTGATGATGTGTGAGTAGTTCACCAAGGACCTACGAGTTCGTAGGTAGTATCTAGATGTCTATCTCTCTCTTGATCTTCAATACAACAATCATCACATCTTTGCTTTGATCTATCCGATGTAATTATTTTGTATGGTGCGTTTGTTGGGATCTGATGAATTGTGGGTTTATGTTCTGATTTTTCATGAATAATATTTTAGTCTTCTTTGAGTTTTATGATTATTATTTGCACGATCATCATAGCTTCGTAATTCTTTCCGATCTATTGAATTGCTTTGGCCAAGTAGTTTGGTATTTCTTTAGTGAGAGGGGTGCATTGTAGTGGGTTCAACCTGGCGAGTTTCTATATCCTAGTGAGAGAAGGGCACAAGTTGCGTCTTTGTGTTGCTTCCACTAAGGATAAAACAATGGGGTTTATTCATATTGGTTAAGTTCACTTTGTCTACATCATGCCATTATTCTTCAAGCATTACTCTGTTTTAGTTATACTCTAGATGCGTGCTGGATAGCGGTCGATGGGTAGAGTTATAATAGTAGGTGTAGGAAGCAGTCGGCCTATTTACTTATGGACGTGATGCCTATATATACATGATCATTGCCGTGAAAATTACATAATTATCCGTTGTTCTATCATTTGCGCAACAATAATTTGTTTACTCACCATATGTTGCTTTCATGAGACATGCCACTAGAGAACACTATGGCCCTCGTGTCTATTCACTTATGTATTCAGGAAACTTATAATTTCTTCGCTGTTATTATTTTTATTTTCTTTTATTTTCCGAGTCACAACTATCCACTAGTGGAGAAATGGCTAGCCGCAACTTAAGTTGGTGCCGTGCAGTTTCTCACGAACGCCAACAATAATATTTCCAAATAGTGTTGTCGTGGGCTAAATTTGTACTCCATAGCTATTTTCTTAATGCTCGCGTGGAAAATTAGGCCCAATATTGCACACTATTACAACTAGGCCCATACCAATACTAGTAGGTTTTAACAGCTCCCGACGGTAAAAAATGTTGTTCTTTCGTCCTCCTCTCGTTCCCAACTCCACCTGGTCCTCCTTTCCATCCCCACTGCCATGCCGCCCGACTTCGCCGCCGCCCCGCCATATGTCGCTGCCTCCCTACCCAACAGCAATGCCACCTCCATCCAATAACACCGCCCGACGCCGCCCGCCGTCTCCACCGGATGTCGCCCGCACACCTCTCCTTGCCCCCGAGCACCTCCATTGTAAGTCTGGCGCCCCCTCCCATTGTAAACTGATATGCATTGCAACTTTTCTACCTTGGTTTGATACATGCATTTAAATTAAGTTTGTTTCATATTGATGTTTCAATAATTTCTTATCTTTGGGTGGATCCCTTCGTATGATCATAAACACATGGCGAATGATCGTAGAGGGTGCCAGGGTGGAGCTGGTCATGAAGACATAACTAAAATCATGAAGTTTTCTATGGGATTAAATTTATCTGTGAACCCTATAAACAAAAATGTTTATGTTCCTCATCCATTTACATTTGCCTACAACCATGGATCGAGTTGCCCTATCCTCATGAATAGAAACATTACCAAGACCATAATTTGGCTAATATGTAAATGTTTTAGACCCCTTGAAATTAAGATTTTCTCATAGAGAGGCACCAAGAATTTCATCTCCTCGGGGTTGGATCCCTTGGTATGATCGTAGATACTAGGTGAATGATCATAGAGGGGGAGCAATGTGGAGCTGGTCATGGGGACATAACTAAATCCATGAAATGTTTTTAGTGGATTAAGTTTGTCATCCCCTAAAAAATGAACATGTGTATGTTCTTATCCCTTTTTGAGATGTCATAGTTGCCTACAATTAACCATAATGTTGCCTAAAATCATGTATAGTTTCCCATAATCAACCGTACAGTTGTCTAATACCAAGTATGAGTTGCCCACAATCAACCCTATAGTTGCGTAAAACCATGTGTCCAGCTGCCCAATCTGGGGAACAGAAACATTACCAAGACATAATTTGGCTAATATGTATATAGCATTGCAACTTTGCCGAGGTTACCAACAATCCATTTGGTTCCCACTTTTTCTCTGTTGCCAAAATCATGCTTGTTGTTGGATGTTTTAATTTTGAATATGTGTTTGGTAGCACATTCATAATTAGTTTTTCATATGTGTTTGGTAGAATATTTATTTGGTAGCACACTCGTAATTCGTTTTTATTTAATTTGTTTCATGTTTATTCCTGTTATGTTTAGAAGATACTTCTTCTTTTCATGCATATTAATTAAACACCCCCGTGTGGCCTTTTTTGTAACAACATGGAGGACTCTAGTTTGTGGATAGGCTTCTCTGACCATTGGTCATGGTATGCCGAAGATAGAGGCGACGTGAGCACCAACCAGGTAATTACGGTTACAAAAACATGCATTAGCATTGCAAACATCCATGTATCTAACAATGCATCACTTGAAACCCTTGCCACGCATACATACCAGCTGGTCCGCCTTTTCCAGCACCCGTTGTGCAGGAGACATGTGACATGGAAGTGCTCAATCACGAGCTGATTGTGTCAGATGAGAGTACCATTAGGGCCCTAGAGGAGTTTAATGCTTCCGTGGAGAAGGAAAGGGACAACATCATGAATAACAATGCTATTGTCATTCACAAGATTTTCAGTCTCGAGCATGAGGTCGAGTTTCTAAGGACAGACATAAGTCATTACAAGAAGGAGATAGAAGTCCATAAGTTCAAAAACATTCAATTGAAGATGGAGAAATCCAATTACATGATGGAGGGGGACATGAATTGGTATAAGCTTCGTGAGCTTAAGTCGGCCCTTACAAAAAACTAGGTAGTGTCGAGAGAGGAAAAAATCGATACATTGTAGAGTGAGAAGTTCGTTACTTTTATTTTGTGAATTTCGTGAAACATTTAGTTTGTGGAACTAGTAGCATCTTTTGTGAATAGATTAAAAGTTTAGCATATTTTGTGAATTGCTGAAAAGTTTAGTTTGTGAAGCTACTAGTATTTTTTTAATAGCTAAACAGGACAGTGCGGTGTGCAACTTTGCCTAATGTCATAGGTATTCAAAATAGTGCTGGCGTAGTCTCCGACACTACCACTATATTCTAAAAGTGGCACCATATTGGTGGCGTCGGGTGTCCACGCCAACAGGTCCATTTTTTCCACGCCATAGCTAGGCTTTTCCGCACTAGTGATCTACAATTATCTACACGCCTAATTCGCTTGCAAATAACAAGATCAAGGGTATTGACAGCCCTCTTGCCCGTGTTGGGTGCAAGTTGTTCTTTCTTTTGTGTGCAACCGCTGAAGACGGTTGAGGATTGATATTCATATTGGTTCGATAAACCTTGTTTTCTTAATCGAGGGAAATACTTACCCGCATTGTGCTGCGATAACCCGTTCCTTTTCATGGAAAACCCAACGCGGATCACAAGTATCATGGGGCCCCAATAGGTCTCTCGACGCCCTCTTCTTCTATATGGTGTGTTTTACCTTAGAAAGAAAATTGTAAGGCTACTTTTAGGATGAAGCACCACCATCTCAAGGTGGAAACCTGGGTAGAAGCCCTTGGTCTGTCCAACAGAAAGATTTTGCCGGGAAACTTCCCTTCAGGAGGGCTAATATTCATCAACGCTTCCTCCTTCGTGGGAGGACTAATGTTCATCAACATCTTCACCAACACCATCTCATCTCAAACCCTAGTTCATATCTTGTATTCAATCATTGTATCAGCACCTCAGATTGGTACGTGCGGGATACTAGTACTGTTGATTACATCTTGTAGTTGATCCTAGTTGGTTTACTTGGTGAAAGATATTATGTTCATATCCTTGATTACCATTATCATACCTATGATATGGAACATGTTGATGAGGTGTGAGTTGTTACTATTGTTCCCGAGGACATGTGATAAGTCTTGTTATAAGTAATCATGTGAAGTTGGTATTTCTTTGATATTTTGATGATGTGTTTGTTGTTGCTTCTCTTAGTGGTGTCATGTGAATGTCGACTACACAAGACTTCACCATTTGTGGTCCTAAGGTAAGGCATTTTGGAGTAATAAGTAGATGACGGGTTGCGAGAGTGATAGAAGCTTAAACCCAATTTATGTGTTACTTCATGAGGGGTTGATTTGGATCCACACATTTCATGCTATGGTTAGATTTATCTTAATTCTTCTTTCGTGGGTGCGGATGCTTGCAAGAGGGCTAATCAAGTAATAACATCACCTTAGCACCGGTCTACCCACATATCAAATTATCATAGTAACGAACGTGAATCAACTCAACATGATGACCATGAGTAGATAGAAATTCCCATGTGTCCTCGGGATCGCTTGCCTCATATAAGTGTACTTTAAGGCTTATCCTTTGCTGTAAAAAGGATTGAAATATCTTGATGCACACATTCTACTATTTTTACTTGTCACTTGTTATGAGTTAGCTTTCTACAAAACTACTTATCACTATTACTCATAGCACTTGAAGAGAATACCTTGGTGAAACCTCTTAGCATTTCCTTCTGATCCTCGCCGGGTTCGACACTCGTACTTATAAAAAGGATTTCGATTGATCCCCTATACATGTGATTAATCAAGACTCTTTTCTGGCGCCTTTGCCGGGGTTTGAAGCACCTTTGCTAAGTGGAAATTAGTAAGTAAACATTTTCGGTATGTGCTGAAATTTAATGTTGCTTATTAATCTGGACGGTCACCCTTTGAGTGGCCTCTTTGGGGCATCTCCACCTCGAAAGGAAGTGGAAAAGGTTGTATCTCAACCTACCGAACCTACTGAAAACATTTATTATGGGATTCTTTCGGGCATGTTAGAGAAAGTGCTAACTAATCACTATGATGGTAAAACTCATCCTGATTACCACTTGATATATGTCGATGAGATTTGTGGATTGTTTAAGCTTGGAGGTTAATCTAAAGACAAAGTTAAGACGCAAGTTTTACATTTGTCTTTGGAGGGAAAAGCATTAATATTGTACATGCTATTGGATGATATTGGATCATGGGACTGGAATCGTTTCAAGCTGGAATTTCATCAGAAGTTTTATCGTATGCATCTAGTCATCATGATCGGAACTTTATATATAATTTCTGGACTTATGAAGGAGAAAGCATCGCTCAAGCTTGGGGAGGCTTAAATCTATGACTCAAACTTGTCCCAACCATGAGCTCTCAAGATAAATGATTATACAAAAAATTTATGCTCGGCTCTCTCATAATGATCAATCACAACTTGATTCCTCTTCTACTAGATCCTTCATGAAGAGGACTATTGAAATCAAATGGGATCTTCTGGAAAGAATTAAACATAACTATGAAGATTGGGCATTCTCCAAAGGTAAAGAGTTAGGTATAAAGCTTAAGTTTGATTGGGTTAAACCTTTTATGGAAACCGATACTTTTCATAAGTTTAGCAATAAATATGGTCATGACTCTAAGATAGTAGCTTCTTTTTGTGAATCATTTGCTATGTTGATATCCCTAAGGAGAAGTTGTTTAAATATCATCTACCTATTGAAAATCCATCAGAGGAACTTTTTAAAGCTAGGAAGAAATAAATAATTGCTAACCATGTTGATCTAGTTGTTCCTACATCTTACATTGATAAACCACCTTTTGCTGTTAGATTTAAGGAACATGCTATGGATACAACCATGGTTAATAAAAGTTACGTTAGAACACCTAAACCTGTTGTACAAATAAAAGTCGAGCCTAATGTTGCTATGGTTACAGATCTCCTAGTCAATAATATTGATGGTCAGGTTATTTACTTTTGCTTTGAAGCTACTAGAATTGCCAAACCTTTTAGAAACAAGGGTTTTAGTTAGCCAAAAATAAATTAATTACCGGAATGCCCGTTGTTTCCATTAAAATTGGCGATAATTGTTATCCTGGCTTTTGTGACATTGGTGCTAGTGTTAGTGTTATACCTATCACCTTATACCAAGAAATTATGCATGATATAGCACCCTCTAAGATTGAAAATATAGATGTCACCATTTAAACTTCCAAACAGAGACACTATTTCACTACTTGGGGTTGTTAGAGATGTTGATGTCTTTTGTGGAAAGGTTAAATACCGTACTTATTTCTGAGTACTTGGTTTAGAACAAGATGACTTCTGTCCCATTATATTTGGAAAGCATTTCTTGAATATTGTTAATGCTGAAACTAATTGTGTTACTAAAAAGGTCAAAGTAATCTTAGGCGACGTGTCTCATGAATATAATTTCTCCAAGTTTGGTAGACAACCACATGAGAAAGAATTACTCTGTAAGGTTGAATTATTCGTCTTGCTTCTATTTCCATGCTTCCTACTGATCCGTTAGAACAATACTTACTAGACCACAAAAATGTTATGCATATGAATGAAAGAAACGAGATAGATGGTATATTTCTTAGACAAACACCTATTCTTGAACACAAACTACCAATTGATATCTTAGGGGATCCTCCTCCACCCAAGGGAGATCTCGTGTTTGATCTAAAGAAATGACATGGTACTTTGAAATATGCTTATCTTGATGAAAATAAGATATATGCTTTTATTATTAGTGCGAACCTTTCACATCATGAAGAAAAGAGATTACTTCAAAATTTAAGGAAGCATAGGGATGCTATTGGATACACTCTTGATGATCTTAAGGGCATAAGCCCCACTCTATGTCAGAGAAACATTAATATGGAACCAGATGCTAAACCTGTCGTGGATCATCAACGCCGCTTAAATCCTAAGATGAAGTAAGTGGTAAGAATTGAAATATTAAAGCTTCTCGATGCAGGTATAATTTATCTTATCGGTGATAGTATAAGGGTAAGTCATGTCCATTGTGTTCCTAAGAAAGGAGGTATAACTTTTTGTCCTAATGATAAAAATGAACTTATTCTACAAAGAATAGTAATTGGTTATAGGATGGTAATTGATTTCAAGAAATTAAACAAAGCTACTAGACAAGATCACTACCCCTTGTATTTTATTGATTAAATGTTAAAAAGATTATCTAAGAATACACACTTTTTTTTCTCGATGGATATTCTGGTTTCTCTAAAATACCTGTCTAAAAGGAGGATCAAGAGAAAAGTACGTTCACATGCCGCTTTGGAACTTATGCGTGTAGACGTATGTGTAACAACCCGGAACCGAAGCTCTAGAAGATTGCCCATTTATTCCATTCTCGTCGTGTGGATCCTTCTGTTGTCACATTTATCATCGCATCATGTGCATCATCCACATTGCATCGGCACTCCATTGCAGTATTTTTTCAAAACTTGATCCATTATTAGTTGTCGGTTCTCTCCGTTTTTGTCGTTGACCGTTTCGAGACCAACCACACACGCATGAGCCCGCAACATCATTAAAAAATATTGTTTTTAAAACTGTGTATAAAGATTTCTCGGATTGGGTTGAAAGTTGGCGTGTGGTGTTTTTATCGGGTAGGTAAACCGCGTGCCAAATTTTGTCGCAATCGGAGGTCGTTTGATTCATGAACCGTTGAAGGTATAGCGACACTATAGCCGGTTTAATTATCGGGCGTTTTGGTTTTGAAAACTTGCGTCATGGGCCGCATTCTTCCCCTCTCATCACAACCAAGCACCTCTACACAGTCCAACATACCACCCTAACATAGTCTCGCGACCGGGACCGTCCGATCTCGTCGCACTGTCGAAATCGGGGAATAAAACCCCTAAACCTAGCCCGCTTCCCTATATAAGAGCCTCCCCCTCCTATTTGGGCAACCCTAGATCCAGCCTCAAAAATCGTGCCACCTAGTCCCCTCAGCCGCCATCAGCCACCTCCAGCAAGGCGGGCCCGCTCGCGCCCATCTGCGGCACGCCCCAGGCCTAAACCGAGCCACTGTCGCCACACCTCCCGCAGGCCGCGCCCTCTGCCTCCCGCGCATGGACCAACCGCTCGCGACCCCGTCTCATCATTGGACAATACAACTCCTCTAGTCCCGAGCGCCCCGCTGCCATCGTCGGGCCCCATTGCTCCGTCCCATCTCCCGGCAAGCTCCTGCCGCCTCGAGCTGCCGCCATGCTGCCGTCTCCACGTAGCCGCACCCATCCTGCCCCGCCGCCGTTTGCGTGCCGCTGCTCGTCCCCTTCGTCCGTTGGATCCGTCCAAATCCGGGCGAGGGGTTGCCGTTCCCTCGTCAGCGGTGCTCCCTTGGCAACAATCGGCACCGCTACCGTCTGTCTCCAGCTCGGGATCGAGCACGGGACGGGCCTCCCGATCCATGAGTTGTCTCCCACGTCGCACGAGTGGCCCACATCAGCTGGCAGGCCCTGGTGGTCCGCATCCATCGCCCCGGCCAAGGCTCCACACAGCGGCCCCGACGAGCCTTGGGCCCAACCTCCTCCCGCGAGGCCTGACAGCGCCCAAGCCGAGCCGTGTTCAAGGCCGAGCCACGCCAAGTCTCCCAGCCCATCAGATCTGAGGCCTCTCACCCGATGTGAGCAAGCCACACCCTACGTGCTAGGTGATGCCCCGTGCATTGTTTTATTATCTTGCTCCCCAACTTTTGGCCCGCGTGTGGTTTTTTTTCGCGTTTGCGATTTTGCTAATGAACCGATGAATTTCAGTTTTGCAGAAAAACCCCTTGTTTTAAATTGCTAATAACTCTTTAACCGTGCATGGGATTAAAATGAATTAGAAACATGACATGTCCAGAATTCCATGTAGATTAATAATACCATCCTTTCATGCATGTATAAAAGTGTTTAATATGTTTTTTGCATTGTTTTGTGTGATGCCATATTAAAATGATATAATTCATAGCAAATTAACCGTGCATCAGATTTTAAAACTTTATACGTGAAAAATGCTTAGAACTTTGTGTAGTTTCACATTATCCAACTTTCAACCATGTTTAAAATAAGTAACTTGTTGTTTTCATTTAATTTGCATTATGCCATGCTAAAATGGTTTCTTCATAACTAAATAAACGTAGGTCCGATAAAAATATTTCATATGTGTAACTTCGCTAGAAAAATGTGTAGATTAACATGGCAACATTTATTTTGCTGTTAAACAACTCTAAAATTGTGCATAAGCAGAACAATACCGAAATGTTAATTTGCATATGAGGACTTTTTGGAATTGTTATTCGTGGTTCCGGCCGCATTAAACTTGTCTACAATTTCATATAGGTCATAATACCTTGTTGCATCCATGATTAACATGTTGTAGCTATCATTTGCCTGCATTTTGCATTCGTGGAATATCATCTCGTGTTGCTCATATCTTTTATACCGTAGCTCCGTTTTAGATGACCTATATATGTAAATTGACTAGAATGACATGTAAATTCACATGGTCCACTTTATTTTTCTGTTTAATAAACATAAGCATGCTTAGTTCAGATCTGGACCAATTTTGAAATTAACATATGGTGTCATTTCGGAAATGCTATATGTAGTTCCCGACCTCATTTAAAATGCATAGCTAGTGTAGATTGTTTATGCTTCACCTCTTGCCATGTTTAACAACATTTAATGTTGTCGTGTACCTAAACGGGAGTGAACTAAATAATTCAATATGGAGTTTCATCAATATGCAATGAGTTGCATATTGAGCTTCATTTAATGTGTAGGAGTTGATTGTTCTGCTTTGCCATACCATGCATAATTATTTGAACATGCATCATATCTGGTTGTGCATCATTTAATGCATATGTTGTGGTGTTTATCATGTTTTGATTGTTATTTCCGAATTGTTTATTCTCGCTAGAGTTCCGAACCGCTTCAGAGTGTATGGATTCATTCTTCGACGTTGGTTCATCTGCTTCACGGATTCATTCTTCTTCTAGGAAAAACATGGGTTATAACATTGCTAGTTACACAACCCATCAAACCCTTCTTTGGCTATGTTACCACTCTCTCAGCCTTCTTATGGCGCTGCTAGTTACAAGTGCAGTTGCTTCCATGTGAAAACATGGGTTCCTTGTTATATCACCATATTATTGCTATTTAATTTAATGCACCTATATACCCGGTAACAGGCGGAAGGCTTGGCCATTTTGGTTGGGTGTTTTGTTCCTCTCTTGCCACCTTAGTTTCGGCTACCAGTGTTAAGTTCCATATTGAGCACTTCTAACATGCTTGGGTTGTTATGGGGACTCCCTCGACTTTCGTTTTGGGATAAAACTCTTCTAGCAAGGCCGACCATTGGTACTAAATTTTCCTAATAACTAATAAAATGCATAGGGACCCACCAGCAGCCGTGGATAATTAATCAACCCCCCGGGCCCCACTGCTCCCCATGAGTATTGGTCCAACTCAGGGCAGTGTGCGGTCCAACCCTGGGCAACTTGCGTGATTTCTATCACACCACCGTACACTAGCTTATCCGGTCGTCTCGTGAGAACAAGATACGCGACTCCTATTGGGATCATCGACACATCGGTCGGCCTTGCTGGATTTGTTTTACCTCTCTTGATAATTTTCTGCGAGGGATTTCGAGGAAACTTTGGGCTATTTCGAGGTTGAGGTTTTCCACCAGGAATCTGAGGAGATCACGGGTTTTCTGCGGTCGAGGTTTCCGACACAACGTGTGGTAGTTTGTGATGGACTAGTTGGAGAACCCCTACATGGTTAAATCTTTTGAAGAGTCATGCCCGCGGTTATGTGGAAACTTGGAAACTTTGTTTAATATCCGGTTCTAGATAACTTGAAGTAAACTTAATTAAAATATGCCAATAGTGTGTGTAACCGTGACTGTCTTTTCTCGCGAGTTCCGCATCCAGAAGAGGACAGGGTGGGGTTATGTCCGACGTAAGTATGTGTTCAGGATCATTCATTTGATCGTTGTTAGTTCCCATCCGTTATGCGTAGATCACCCCCTTTTGTTCTTGTACTTGTAAGTTATGCAGTCAAATAAATGCTTAGTTGCTTGCTACAACCTCACCACTTAACCATACCTCACCATTAAGCTTTGCTAGTCATGATACCTTTGGAAATGAGATTGTTGAATCCCCATGGCTCACAGATTATTACAACAACAGTTGCAGGTACACGTAAAGTGATACTTTGACGTGAGCACGATGATTGTTCTATATGGAGTTTCTTCTTCTTCTTCTTCTTCTTCTTCTTCTTCTTCTTCTTCGATCATAGGATGGGTTCCAGGCCGGCCGCCTAGGATAGTAAGGATGTACATCATTCTTTTATCGTTTGATTTCCTCCGTAGTCGGACCCTGCTCTTCTACATGGTGATTGAGTATATTGTTGTATTGTGTGGTTTATGTTGTAGCTTGTGGCGAGTGTAAGCCAATTCCATATACCCATCTTTTCTGTAGATGTACTTGTAATGATATCCATTCTTGCGAAACAACACGATGCGCTTTTATCCCTGTCGAGCCCCTTATGCAAAAATAAGGATAGGATCACATCTTGGGTGTTGCAGTATGCCTTTTATTTTATGTAATACACCTGCTACCTTTCAAAGATGTATGACTGCTATATTCTCTAACTTTTGTGAAAAGAATGTTGAGGTTTTCATGGATGAGTTTTTTATGATACTTCTTTTGATGATTGCTTGAGAAACCATGATCGATTTTGGTAGAGATACGAGGAAACTAACCTTGTCTTGAATTGGGAGAAGTGTCACTTTATGGTGAATGAAGATATTGTACTTGGGAACAAAATCTCTGAGCGAGGCATTGAGGTATACAAAGCTAAAGTTGATGTAATAGAGAAAATTCCATGTCCTAAACATATCAAAGTTATATGAAGTTTTCTGGGTCATGCTGGTTTTATAGGTGCTTCATTAAAGATTTCTCAAAGATTTCTTGGCCACTAACTAATATTCTTCAAATATATATATATATTTTGTTTTTGATGATGATTGTGTAGAAGCCTTTGAAATACTTAATAAAACCTTGATTTCTACCCTATTGTACAACCACCTGATTGGAATTTACCATTTGAAATTAGGTGTGATGATAGTGATTATGCTGTTGGTGCTGTTCTAGGGAAAAGGGTAGACAAGAAATGGAATGTCATTAATTATGCTAGTAAAACCATAGGCAATGCTCGAAGAAATTATGCTAGTACTGAGAAGGAAATTTTAGGAGCTGTGTTTGCATGTGATAAGTTTAGACCTTACATTGTTGATTCCAAAGTTAGTATTCACACTAATCATGTTGCTATTAAATACCTTATGAAAAAGAAGGATACTAAGCCTAGACTTATTAGGTGGGTGCTTTTAGTTCAAGAATTTGACTTGCATATCATAGATATGAAGTTAGTTGAAAACCCTGTAGAAGATAACATGTCTAGGATGGTAACTGTTCTTTACGGCTCACTCACTATTGATGATAATTTTCCTGATGAGCAACTAGATGCTATAAATTCTTCACATAGTACTCCTTGGTATGTATACTATGCTAAATATATACCACCTAGTTTCACATACGAACAAAAGAAAAAGGTTTTCTATGATTTAAGCCATTACTTCTGGGATGAACCATATCTTTATAAAGAATGAGTGTATGGTGTTATTAGGCGTTGTGTACCCAAGCATGAATAGGGATAGATCCTACGGAAGTGCCACTCCCAGGCAAACGAAGGACATCATGCTGGTGACATAACTGCACACAAGGTACTACAATCTGATTTTTATTGGCCTACTCTTTTCAAAGATGCTCGTAAGTATTTCCTCTCTTGTGATTAATGCCAAAGAATTGGTAACATTGGTAGAGGCCAGGAAATGCCTATGAACTATTCACTAGCTATTGAACCATTTGATGTTTGGGTTTTGATTATACGAGACCTTTTGCTTCCTCTAATGGGTATACTCATATTCTAGTTGATGCTGATTACGTTACTAAGTTGGTAGAAACTATTCCAAGTAGTAGTGCTGATCATAACACTTTTATTAAAATGCGTAAAGAGATTATTTTCTTGAGGTTTGGAGTCCCTAGATATTTAATAAATGATGGTGGTTCACATTTTATTCATGGTGCGTTCCATAAGCTACTAGCTAAATATGATGTTAACCATAGTATTGCATTGCCTTATCACCGTCAGTCCTGTGGTTAAGTTGAGTTGAGAAATCGAGAAATGAAATTAATTTTGCAAAATATTTCTAATAGGTCTAAAAATAATTGGTTTAAGAAACATGATAATGCTTTATGTGCTTATAGAACTGCTTATAAAAATCCCATGTGAATGTCCCCTTATAAAATGGTTTGTAGAAAAAAATGTCATTTACCTCTTGAGTTAGAACACAGAGGTTATTGGGTAACTAATGAACTTAATTATGAATTGAAACTTCCCCATGAAAAGAGGTTATTTGATATTAGTTCATCAGACGAATGGAGGGCATAAGCTTATGAAAATGCTAAGTTGTTTAAAAGATGCCATGACAAAATAATCCAAAAACGAGAATTCTGTCGGGATCCCGATCCTAAGTCAAAGGAATCCAGCCTGTAACACATCGCATCTCTTTGCGGTCTCACGCACGGTTATCCCCACGGCTGCAGCCTTACCTTAGCCGGGAGCTAGCAATCCAATCACAAAGAACCCGAATCGACATGTCTAGTCATAATGCAAAGTGGCAGTTCCGCACACGGACATGCATACATGACCCAGCAAAGTAGGTGTCGGTCACCAGCGAATGTAGACGAGTCGTAGCAAGCTACAAGGACTCTATTAAATCGCGTGACATTTCCCCAACGGGGACACACACAACAGCTAAGAAGGACACATGCCGGTGAACCAATGTGTGCGGAGCGGTAGCGATCTACCATGGCTCATTGGATCACAAAGGGGCATTCCCCTGTAAGGAATGCTACTAAAGCCTATGACTAGGTAATCGAACCCCATACATATGAGTACGCCACACGTACGCATGGCATACCGATATGTATAGATACATCGATGGCATCACAACATAACCATAAACATACAAGCTTTATTTAAAAGGCTCGGAAGAGCCACACACATAATATTACACAGTAGGGGTCTCACGACCCATCATAGAAGTCATTCACGTTACAAGCCAGCGGAAGTAATTAAACTGTTTGAGTATAGACAGATGAAACTAGAAGGCACATGGCCTGACTATACTACACACCCACCCTAGGGCCAGATCGTAGCTGGGATACCAACTACTCGTCGTCGTTGATGTCTAGGAAGAACCCACCATTAGGGTCATTAACCACCTCTACAACAAATTATTAAGCAAACATGAGTACGGAGGTACTCAGCAAGACTTTAGGATAACTATCTACTTATGCAATGTATCAATAAGGAATTGTGGGGTTTCATGCGAAAAGCCAGCTTCTGACTCGTGGCTAGACAACTTGCATTTTTAAATAATTTTGACAACTTGATTTCCCGCACACGAGTCCACTAACACCACAACAATACTCCATCGTTGAATCATTCCGACTCCATACGGAAATGCCGTCCACGACACTCACGCTTATCTTGACAATTTTATGAGTAGCCATTAAAGTTATCTATGAACAACATATGTCTCCAAGTAGTCCATATCCGCGGACGCGGCTATTCGAATAGATCATAACCCTGTAGGTATGTAATTCTTCACACACGCTCTCGCCACTTATCGCCATTTGCACGTCATGCACCTCGGCAACCTTCAAGCGGAAGCCCAACGAGGGAGTCGGCCACGACCGTTAACCACACTAATAATTAGTCCAGGTCTATCGCCTATCTGAGGGTAACCCGCACGAAAGTCCGGCCGAGGTTTCCGCCATGGCCCCAAACAATGTGCGCAGGGTTCCCAAGCCCACCATCCGGGTGCCACTTGGTACACCGTGCCACTGCCTACCGCATCACAACCCACCTCTCAGGTCAACGCTATGCACGCCCCCCAGCATGACTATAAACACCAGAAACTACTTGCAACTCCTGGACCGAGTACTAAGCGATTAATAAGTCGAGAGGGTCAATTAAGTATCCCAACGTGTGGTAGTATCTAGTCTTGGATTACATACATGGAACTCAGTTCCTAAGGGCGGTTCCAATGAAACAACCCGCCATGTACTCCTACATAGCCTTTCACCGGTACCTTTACCAAATCAGGTTCAACACACAACCTTTACTTACTGAACACATTCTCACAATTCTGTTCATCTCCCAGATGACAGACCATACACAACTCTAAGCATAGAATGCATAGCAGGATAAGGCACATCATGGCTCAAGCATCTACTAGGTATGCTAGGTTGCAAGGTTCAGCTATTTACTGTGACAAAGACATGTCATGCAAAGGAAGTGGGTTCAACTAACGTGGAAAAAGCATTTGAAGCATTTGATCCTAATGAAAAAAGTAAGTGCAGGAGCGAGAACATGGGATTTATAGGGATGATCAAAATTGTTGCTTGCCTTGTTGCTCAGAGGAGGGACAATATCCGTCAGTCGGATATTCGGTGGAATCCGGAGGAGCGGAGCCTATCGATAGAAATGACATCAATCAATAACAATCATATGCAACAAAATGATGCATGAGCATGGCATGAGGATGCATGGTGGTATGCTAAGGTAGCTATCACTTATTATGTTTGAGGTTGATTTGAATCAGTTTCAATTATCACTTCAAACGAGGTATTCTCGAATATCGTTTCAATTGATTCGACCTGATGCTCAGATCAACATGTTTTTAACATGTATGGAATGATATGTTAAGTTGCTGGTTGTGATTGGACAATGTTTGATCATAGCATTTGAAGTGGCATCCAAATGATTTTCAAATTCCAACCCCAAAGCATTTATTAAATTTAACCTATTCATTATTCTACATGTTTGGTCCAGTAATATTCTCAAACATGTTTTAAAATGACATATTCAGATTCCTTGGATTTTTCTGATACTTTTTCATATATAAATTATTTTCATTGGAGTTACAGATTAATTTCTATGATATTTAGAAGTTTTGGGCATTTTCTGGAATTCTTTTAAAACAGAAAAGCTACTTATTGCGTGAGCATAGCATCAACAGGTCCAACTGGCCGTTGAATGTCAGTGACTCTGGTTAGTTTTAGATTAGTATTAAACTTAATTAGCTAATTAACAGCACTGGACCCACATGTCAGTGACTTATTAGATTAATTGATTTTATTTTTGTTACCAATAATCATTCAGAGGCTGGCACCACACATCAGTGGCTCAGGCCAGGTGAGATCCACCGGCGGCGAGGTCGTCCTCGCCAGCAGTGAGCCTCCGGCGACACCAGAGACGGCGGAGGGCATCGGAAACTTGTCTCCGACAACCAAACGCACGGCGGAGGCCACAAGGAGAATGACCACTCGACGGCGCGCACGATGGAGCAAACCCCAGGGGCTGGGGTGGCCGGAATCGACGCCGGCGACGATCTCGGCGGCGACCGAAGCTCGGCCATCATCGATGTCATCGAAAACAAGGTCAAATCGCGCGGGGCTGGGCTCCTAAAGCATCTACGTGACGAGCTGAAGCTGGTGCTGGCCTCAGATGGACCAGCCGGTCACCGTAGGGTCACCGACGACGAGCTACTAGGCCTAGAGCTCGGAAAAAAAGACGGGAAAATGGGGGGAATCACTCCAGGGCTCACTGCGCTGACGAGGGGATGCTCAGGCTGCTCGGGGAGGCGCTGGATCCGGCGAATCGACGGTGGCTTGCCGGTGGCCGAAGCTTGAAGACGACGGTGCCGTGGGCGTTGCAGGGCTCGGGGGGTCTTCTTCTTCTGCAGGGATGACCAGCTCGTTGAGGCGGAGCGAATGGGGCACTCGGGGGAAGATCCTGTGGCTAGAGGCATGGGTAGCTCGAGCTCGAGCTCCTGTCAATGGCGGCAGGAGGAGAGGAAGGAACCGAGAGGAAAGGGGAAGAATGGGTCACGGGGATGGATAGGGCAGTGCTCGGGGAGGTTATCCCCGCTGTCGTGCTGTCCCGGGGAGCACCGGAGCGTGCCACGGCGAAGCAGGAGGTGCAGGAGCCGCCATGGGCGTTCACTCCTCTGCCAGAAGGGAGGAGGAAGAAGACGCCCATGCCCCTGGTGGGTTGGGCCTCCTTAGGGCGACAGGTAAGCTTCTTTCCATTTTTTTGTTTTGTTTTTCTGATTTGCTAACTATTTTGATTTGCTATTTATTTCAGCTCCAAAATAGTTTATAAAATTATTTTGAACACACCAGGATATTAGTTGGAATATATCCAACCACTCCCGAGGTTCTCAACATTTTTGAAAACTTAAAGTTTTTGAATTCAAATTTAAACTTGAATCGAGTGGCTTTTTGCATTTAAATAAAATGCCAATTGTGTTATGAAAATAGTTTTCTTCACTGCTTATTTGCTTCCATGAATTATTAGAAAAGTTGAACTTTTCTTGAGGCCATTTTGGGTTCATTGATTTGAACAAGTTTGGAATTTCCTTAAAATTGAGAAGTGGCTAGGGTTTTTGAGTTTTGCTTCACCACTTGCTTTGATCTTGTTGCAATTTTCTTGGATGCAATGCAAAGAAGATATGAGCACAATGCTATACTTTGGTTAGGGTTCCAGGGATGTGACAAATTCAATGTAGGATACCTAGTTATTTTGTGCAATTCTCCTCTCATATTTTTTTTGCAAGAAAGCTCCTCTCCAAATCGGAAGGCCCTTATGTCATCAAGGAGGTCTATCGCTCCTCTGCTATGAAGATTAGCAACTTCGAAGGCAGATATCCGATAGTGGTAAATGGGCAAAGATTTAAACACTATATCTCAGGTAGACCATCAATGTTGAAACTAATATTATTCAAGTTATGACTGTGGACCAACACATAAAAGAAACTTTCTGTAACACTCTAGAAAGCTGAAAAGGATTATGTATGTGATATAGTAAGTAAATCGACTCCAAAAATTCCAAAAAAATATTTTCTTTTGGTTTTGGTATTTTAGATGAATTTCGAAAATCAAAAGGAGTTAGGGGGACCCACGAGGGAGGCACAAGCCAACATGGCGTGCCCACTCCCGTGGCTCGCCCTCATAGCTTGTGGGGTCCCTCATGTTCCTCTATTATGTCTACTATATAACTTTATTCTTGTAGACGTTGCTGGGATCCCAAGTATAGAATTTTGTTGGATAGCAGAAAATTTCCCTCAAGTGGATAACCTAAGGTTTATCTATGTGTGGGAGGTGTAGGATGAAAATGGTCTCTCTCAAACAAGCCAACAATCAAATACAAGAAATCTCTTGTGTACCCAACACAACCAATATAATTGCAAATTGTATAGGTGCATTAGTTCAACGAATATATGGTGATACAAGTGTAGTATGTATACTATTTATAGGTTTTTGTAATCTGAAAATATAAAAACAGCAAGGTAGCAAAAGTAAAACAGCAAGCAACACATTGTATAATGCTCGGTAATAAGGCCTACGGTTCATACTTTCACTAGTGTAGTCTCTCAACAATGCTGACATATTAGAATCATATGATCATCCCTCAACGTGTAACAAAGAATCACTCCAAAGTTCATAAGTAGCGGATAACATAAGCAGAAATTGGTGTATGTATTAGAACCACTTCAAAGTCATTCTTTCTGATCAATCTTTTGAGCTATTCCTATAAGTGTCATAAACAACCCTAGGGTTCATACTAGAATAACACCCATGATACATATCAATCAACCCTAATGTCACCTAGATACTCCAATGTCACCTCAAGTATCCACGGTTTAAGTATACAACATGCATCAAACAATCTCAGATTCATCCTTTTCAATCCAACACAAAGAACTTGAAAGAGCACCCCAAGATTTTTATCGGAGAATGCAGTATGAGAACTTGCAATCAGCCCCTATGCATAGGTCCCCAAGTTCACCGGAATTTGCAAGTTGATGGCATAACATATATCAAGTGAATCAATAGAATACTCCATTGTCACCACGAGTATCCACATGCAAGACATACATCAAGTGTTCTCAAATCCACTATTCAATCCAACATAACAGGGTGAGTGGGCCCGCCCTGTTGGCTTGTGTTCCATGGGTGTCTCCCGTGTGGTGGTTCTTTGCTCATTTCTCATATGTTCTAGAAAGAATCATCAATTATTTTAGGGTGATTCCGATAACTTTCATTTTTTGCACACAAAAAAACACCATGACAATTCTGCTCAAAGCAGTGTCATACCGGGTTAGTTCTAGATAAATCATAAAAAGTGCATCAAAGCCATATAAAATACTTTAAACATAGGTGAATATGGCATGAATACTTCATAAATTATCGATACTGTGGAGATGTATCCGCATCCCCAAGCTTAATTCCTACTCGTTCTCGAGTAGGTAAATGATACAATAAATAATTTATGAAGTCTGAATGCTAGCATAGTATATAAGTTTGATCAATGATAATTCCAATCATTTATTTCTAGCAACATAATCAACAACTTTTTTTAAGAATCACTATGGTTGAGTAGCAATCAATTCACATGTCATGGTTCAAACAATGCATTCTCTTGAAACTTAACAACCCATGTTCTTAGTTACGAAACAACTTCAATCCATCATCAAGTCTAAGTAAGAGTTCCACATACTCAATTATCATATAGTCTTGTATGATTTCTCATACTCAAGGAATATGTTTAGAACAAAGAAAGATAGGGGCTTAAAGTTTTGCCTCCCAACATACTAATCATAAAGATAATTTTCAACAATAATGAATCATGATCAAATATATTTGACTAGATATATATGTTTAGGTCTTTCTCCACCACATGGTGCTTGCAAATAATAGATTGAGGTTGGAATAAGAAGTTGACTCAACATGCAAAGTAAGTAACATGAAAGTAAATAAATTGTCCCTTCGCAGAGGGAAGCATGGATTTGCAGAGGTGCCAAAGCTCATTGTTTGAAAACATAGATGAATATGTAATTTTGGGTGGTGTGACTTTGATGCCAATGTCACATCAAAGTTTTCAATATATTCCATGCAAATGACATTATTAGCGGTTCCAAAATAGAATTGAAGTCCCCCCTCCACCATTCAAACACATTCATTGGCTAGCCGTATCCACGGGTACCATCCAAACAATTAACTTTCTAGGGGGAGTTCTTGTTTATTTTATTTTTATTATGAAGGACTGGGCATCCTTTTTACAAGCCTCTCTTATGCAATGACAAGTTAATAAACACTCATCTTGAGAATAATCCTCTTATCATGGAAGATAATGACTGCTCCATTGCTCCATGTGCGATACGAGCACACAAAACGGGTGTTTATTTGAAGGTTTTACTTGGAATGGCAGTGAAATACCATAGATAGGTAGGTATGGTGGACTCTCATGGAAGAAACTTGGCTCAAGGATTTGGATGCACAAGTAGTATTTCTACTTAGTATGAAGTTTTGGCTAGCAAAAGGTTCTAAATAAGCACCACATGTTGGAGGATCCATGACAATATAACTTCTATGCAAATATACCCAAACATAACCACTACGTTGTCTTCCTTGTCCAACTTTGTAACATCCCAAAATTATAAATTTTGGAATGTTAATATAATTATTATTAGATTGTTTCTTTGTTTGCTTGAGTGATTGAAACTTGTGTGAAATTTGAAACTTTTCAAAAACTTTTGAGTGAGAGGGAATAAAATGAGTTTCCCCATCTCCGATGAATTCAAATTCAATTTTTTAAAAGAAAAGAGAGAAGATGACATGACTTCTTCAACTATAAAGAATTTGAACGGAGATATTTGCATTTAATTCTTTTGCATTTCCATTCGTTTTCTTCGTGCAAGAAATGCCGGGAAATACATTCTGTCAAACAGAAAAGAGAGGAGGAACATGACCCTCAAATACCCGGGCATTTTGAAAGTTATTTGCACCCTAAAACTTAGAGGGTCAATTGAAAATTATTTGGAAAAGAAAATAAACGTTTTAGGCAATTTTGTGAAAATAATTTTTTCTGAAGTTTTTATTTTTGCCGTGGAAAAATGCCCATCATCTATATTTTATTTTTCTGATAATTTTAGTATATAGAAACTCTTTATTCCGAATTGATTTGATTTCCTTTTTATCGTTTTAGTTTCCTAGTTTTAGAAATAGGAAAGGAATCCCTTTTTATTTGGAAAGACCTGCTGGCACATGAAGAGCTTTCCTTTTTCTCTGGCCCAGGAAGATCTTCTTCCTCCGCTGTTTGCTCTCACATTACATGAAGCTTTCCTTCCATGGAGAGGGAGATCTTCACCTCCGGGATTCGCGAAGCTCTTTCCCTCCCAGCGCCTCCCGTCGCCTCTATAAAAACCGCCATGAACTCCTCGTTCCATTCCCGTTGAAACCACCCCCCTCCTCGCCTCTAGCTCGCGCGCCACCCTCGCCGGAGTCGGTCACCAGTGACCTCACCGGAGCTTCTCCCATCGCCCCTGCACCTCCCCACCCCTCCCTGCCGAGTCCTCCACCACCCCACCTCGCTGCACCCTTCGCCACCTCCCTGCACCTCCTCCACCACCCTCCTGCCGGCCCCTCCCCATCCCCACGAAGCTCCTGCCTGGAGCCCATATCGCCAGGAGCTCCTCCACCTCGCCCTCCGTGTAGCCCCCCCTCCACCTCGCCTCCCTCCCCTCCCTGGAGCCCCACCGCCGCCCCCCTCCACCACTCCTCCCGCCGGCCCCTCCCCCACCCCACCGGAGCTCCAGCACAACCCAGCCCCATCGGCCACCAGCAAGGGAGCAACTCCAGCCACGGTAAGGCTCCATCCCCCTCCTGTTACTTTTTTGTTTTTATGTAGTTTCATCCCTTAGATCAGGATCTACGGTGTAGATTACATAGTTACTTACCCCTTCGGTTTTCTAAAGAGAATCGAAGGTTTTTTTATTTAATTAGTTAGCCAAAAAGTTTTCTTCTAATGTGCGGACGTTTGTTAGTTTAGCACCGCAGCGCACAGGTCTAACCAACCAGAGATCGCCACGTGGCCGTTCATTAGTTAGCTTTTTTTCTGTTTAATTCCAAAAACAGAAAAGTTCCAATCTTGTTTAGCACATAACTTGTGATCCCGAAGTCCAATGATGTTGATTATTTTTCCAGTAGCTCACAAATTTCCTGTACTTTGTAAAAACATATAATTTGTCTATGTTTGAAATTTTAAAATTGGAGTTAGATCAGATTTAGTTTAAACCTTGTTTTGCTTATTCCAAGAGTTTAAATATAGCTTTTAATTTGATTCTTTTTGCTACTGATCACTAGTGATCTTATTTATAAGTGGTAAGAATTTCAGAATTGTTTGAGTATTTTAGCTCACTGTTTCTTGTGAAACAATTTCTGTTTCACCTCTTTTAGGATTTCGGCTAATTCCTTTTCTAGAATTGTTTTTAAAATATTTTATTTATTATTTCAGAAGGATTATTGTTTTGTTTATGTTAGTTAACAGTAGTTTTTCAACAAGTGTTGATTTTATTTTTATTTGTTTTCATGAAATCAATTCTAGTTCCTTAGTAACTTGCAATTGGTTTCTCCACTGTTTCAAATCCCGTTTGGGAATACTTTCAAAAAGTTTTGTGAAAAATACTTTATTTTATCTTAGTTAGATTTATATCTTAGTTCCTTGTTATTATTTTCTGTTGGACAAAAATCATTTAGTGTTTGATGTAGTAGAGGACTCTCTAGTCTTATTTGAAGTTTCTTTCGGATTTCCTATTCGCTCTCCCTTTTGTTTTGATTGCTAGAATGATTGCTAGTATGAGTGCTTAGGTGAATGATATGTTTGTTATATAGATTTCATCGGAGAGTGACGAGTAGTCTATCAAGTTATTTTCTCGAGAAATTCTTCTTCGTCAACATCACCAGGCAATTCACTTTGATCATAGTATCACCTATGTTTTATGCATCGTAGTTCTACCATCCTATGCCCAATTGCATGCTGCTTAGGTACTTGGAAATTTTAGTATAGATTTGTAGTATCATGTGGTAGGCACCCAACAACCCCGTTACTTGGCCCGGGACGACAAATTTCAAATTGCTATGCTTGAGTAGACGAGATTTCGGTTGAGTGCATAACACGAGTGATACGAGGTTGATTAAAAATCAAGACCGGTTAAGACAAGACTTTTCAAGACCTTGGACGCAATGCAACTCTGGGTGAAGGACGGTTGATCGGCTCCCTGGAGAACCCAGTGGATGACCCGGGATGCTGGAGAGGCCAAGACATCGTGCGGAAAGCTTCACCCAGTCTCAAAGAGACGGACGGATATTTTCAAGACCCAAGGCTTACCTGCACAGCCACAAGTCATTTTGGGCTCTGGCCTGGTTGGACAACGTGGCGACTCTCGACAGGCGGTGCTAGCAGATGTAGAAGAACGGTAGGAATGGATGGGCACCGACAGGGATTCAGAGGGACCCGTTGAAAGACCATGTTTTGATCATCCGGTCTTCAAACGCCCTGAAGTGCGAGGACATACACGGAGGCGATCAAATCTTGTGGGGAACGTGTGCAAAACTCTGCGAAGTACTCAAACCTAATCGATTAGCCGTGTCCACGGTCATGGACAACTTGAGCCAAAGGAACTGAAGTTATCTGGATTTCTCAACACCATTAAATATATTTGATGAGGGTAATTATTGACAACTCGGGTACGAGAACTGGTTGGCGGAACCATCTCGTTAACAACCAACAATGTAGTAACATTTTGCTTTTAGCCCTCTCTTGTTGTAGGAGAAAATTTGCTTTACGCTAAAACTTACAACACCACCTGCCATATATGCATATAGTATAGATGATATTTTACCCCCTCTCATATGTGACTTGCCGGCATATTCAATATGCTGACCTACACGGCTGCAACGTCTTATGTTGCAGATATTTTTCTTCGACGAGTAAGAGTACGATTCAGGGTTACGGTCTACACTCAACTTCCCGTTGGTGTTTATTGGGAACCCACTCCCTTGACTGCTTCCGCTGAAATATTTAAGGTATATATCAGTTTTACGCTATTTACATGTGATTGCACTTTGATATATACATTGATGTACTGTGTGTGCAAGCATACTGATCCAGGGATGGCACATAAACACAGAGGCTCGACTCGTCTTGAGTCAGGTCGCTACAGAAATGGTATCAGAGCACATGTTGACTGTAGGACGTGACCCTAGAAACTGGAAATTTCTTAGGAAAGGATCTCTCAAAATTTTTATTTTCAACAACACCTTTTACTTCTCATCTCTTCTGATTTCATCAAATATTCTCTCTCACCTCCACTAGTTATACAATCCCCTTACCCCTTTGACCTCATGAAGAATCAACGGAGCTCTACTTCAAAGTAAAGAGGATTTCAACATGCATTTGAAGAATTGAAGGTGCACCAATTGAAGACTCTCAAGACCCGAAGAACTCGAAGACCCCGAAGCGTTCGAATATTTATATGACCATTAGAAGTCCAAACCCCTGTTATATACCCACGTTAGATACGATGATTTGTGAGCCGTCATTGGTGTGTGTTTTCCGACGGCCACAAATAAAACCTATTCTCAAAAATATTGTTTGTATTGTGTGTATCTCCCTCTCTCTTACCCGTCTCATCCCCAAAACCTCAACCCTACCAGATGGAGTATGAAGCTCGACTTGTAGTCTCTGGACCAATGACCCAGCTGGAGGATGATATATGGATTCAAAACATGAAGAACCACTTCGGGAGCAACTTGATCTCATGGAAATATAAAGTGGAACACGCTCTTCAGTACTTTACACAAGGTGCTGCAATCTGGTGGAAAATGCATCATGCCATACAAGGATTTAGTGGAGCAGAAACTTGGGACGAATTCAAGAACACTCTGTTAAGATCCCGTCTCATTCGGAAGTGCTATGATAATCCGAAGGGGAAGACTTGTGCATGCAAGATCTCTGGAGAAATAGGACACACCCAGGAAGAACACAAGGATGGATGCACTCATTGTGAAGAAAATCATCCAGCTGAGGAGTGCCCAAGTAGTCAGGTGACTTGTTTCCTTTGTGAGGGAACCACCCACTACCCAACTCAGTGTCACATTTACCCCAAGGTGCAAGAGGTTGTCAAGCAGCAGAAAGATGCAATGAAGGAAACCCTCAAGAAGAAGATTCTAGAAGAACCTGTGATGAACGAATATATTGAAGACCCTGATGGAGAAGGTCTGACCAGATTTTTCTCCAATGCATGCTACTCATGTGGAGAAGAAGGACATTATTCATAGGATTGCACGAAGAGAAGCCAAGAGTATCTCGGAAATTTCCCGACGAAAAAAGTGGAGTTTGATCCACTTGAAATAGAAGAACTGGCCAAAATAAAGGAGTCCGTAAAGAAGAAAAAGTACCCTCGGAAGAGCCAAATCTCTGCAGACAAAGACCCGAGTCATGTCAGATGTTACAAGTGTATGAAATTTGGCCACCACAAATACATGTGCTCAGGAAGGAAGCCGGGAATCCAAGGAGCAAAAGCAGAAGCTAAGAAGCCTCGAGACTTGTCAGAAATCATTTGCTTTTGTTGCAAGGAAGCAGGACATTTTGCCAGCGATTGTCCACAAAGGAAGAAAGCTAGAATGGAGTAGTTAAGTTTTGACCATGGCAATAAGTGTAATTCGAAGCACTCTTGTTTTTCATATGATCATGGAGTGAAATTTTTCGTAACAGAAGTCCCTGAGATTGTAATAACATCATGAATAAATGGAATTTATTGTCTCATGATTGTCTATGTTGAAACTTTATGCGTTGTTTCTCTTCGAACAAAGATCTCTGAACAATTATGAGGATATGAAAAAATATGGTCTATGCACGCATGAGTATAATTCATTTAAGTGTGGTAGTAATCGGTAAACCCACAGGATCCATTGAGTAGGAGTGTACCATGATTACCGAGGAGACACATACATTCCTCTGAGTACCTATTTACTGACACCTGCAGATGGCAACTCTCTACGAGTCATTCCTCAAGGGCCCAGAAACGATCATGACCCTGACCAGTGATCATTATTACCCAAAATCCTGAAGGACATGATGAAGCACATTCATCTTGAAGGAGATGCAGTCTACAAAGGCTACCCATTCATGGAAAGTGGAGTAGAACTTTGGTATGTGGAAGTACACCTCCACCATGTGAAAGGAGTTTGTCCAAAGACTATGGGGTGATACTTTTTCATTTCACGTGTACCACGAGAAACCTTCTTTGATGCTGTTCGTGAAGCTGCCATGGAAGCCATACGTCAGATTGGAGAAATACTTGAAGCAAGACTCCGTCATACCCAAGAATACCTGAGTGAAGTACGTGCGGAAATGATGGAGATGAAGCTCATGACCACCATGATGAAGCAAAATATGGATGATTTCAAGGAGCACCTCGGAAAGTTCGAGTGGAACTAAAGTACCTCCAAGAGAGACGAATGAATAAGTTGGCAGAAATGCTCGACCATACCGAACAATGTGGATGGTAGCATTTGTAATAAAGTACTTTTGAATTGGAGTTTTTGAGGATAAATTAAGGATGTAATAAAGGATTGATTATGAAATGAATACGATTTATGAAAGAAGCTATGATGGATCAGCAAACGTTTTCTTAGGAGCATACGAAAACCTAAGAGTTGTGAAGATACGATAGATGTTTGTTCAGCTTGCAGAATCATTGGATTATCCGAACTTCGTTCGTGGACAAGAGATATTTTGCAATGCTTGTGAGGATGCCCAAGTGTTATAATACGAGATTCACTAAACCTTATACAAGGTAATGATTTCAGTGCGACATGGCTTGGCCACCATGACGACTTACTATTATCATTCTCTTGCTATTCGGAATGGTAAATCTGAGAGACTTACCCATAGTGAGAGATGACGTTCTTTGAAGCTTTTGTTTAAGCCTTAGAATGGTATAAGAAAAGCCCACGTACATGGCATTTGCTGTCACACGTAGGAAATTTTACGGTGAGAAAATCCAAGACCCCTCTCTCTGCAGGATGACCACAAATGGTAGACCACCATGAGAATCATCGATAGGTTATTTAGAATTAATCATGAGTCTGTCAGTTAAGAAGACCCAGTAACGGAAGAAGCTTGTATCAACAGAAGAACCCTCGATTTTTATGAGAACATTATAAGTATAATGGAAGAGCATCACCAGAGGAGTTAGTATGAAGACTGTGCGATGTCAGTTGCCAAAACCCAGAGGATCGTTAAAGCATTTTGAGGGACCAGTATCTCTCATTTTAAGTGTGGTAGCATTCCACCTTGCCGGAGATTGGAATTGTTAGAAGACCCCCAAACCCTAACCTTTCTTTCTAGCCTCTTCGAATCTCGAGGAAGAGATTCATTTTAAGTGTGGTAGTTTGTAAAATCCCAAAATTATAAATTTTGGAATGTTAATATAATTATTATTAGATTGTTTGTTTATTTGCTTGAGTGATTGAAACTTGTGTGAAACTTGAAACTTTTCAAAAACTTTTGAATGAGAGGGAATAAAATGACTTTCCCCATCTCCGATGAATTCAAATTCAATCTTTTAAAAGCAAAGAGAGAAGATGACATGACTTCTTCAACTATAAAGAATTTGAACGGAGATATTTGCATTTAATTCTTTTGCATTTCCATTCGTTTTCTTCGTGCAAGAAATGCCGGGAAATACATTCTGTCAAATAGAAAAGTGAGGAGGAACATGACCCTCAAATACCCGGGCATTTTGAAAGTTATTTGCACCCTAAAACTTAGACGGTCAATTGAAAATTATTTGCAAAAGAAAATAAACCTTTTAGGCAATTTTGTGAAAATAATTTTTTCTGAAGTTTTTATTTTTGCCGTGGAAAAATGCCCATCATATATATTTTATTTTTCTGATAATTTTAGTATATAGAAACTCTTTATTCTGAATTGATTTGATTTCCTTTTTATCGTTTTAGTTTCCTAGTTTTAGAAATAGGAAAGGAATCCCTTTTTATTTGGAAAGACCTGCTGGCCTATTAAGAGCTTTCCTTTTTCTCTGGCCCAGGAAGATCTTCTTCCTCCTCTGTTTCCTCTCACATTACAGGAAGCTTTCCTTCCATGGAGAGGGAGATCTTCACCTCCGGGATTCGCGAAGCTCTTTCCCTCCCAGCGCCTCCCGTCGCCTCTATAAGAACCCCCATGAACTCCTCGTTTCATTCCCGTTGAAACCACCCCCCTCCTCGCCTCTAGCTCGCGCGCCACCCTCTCCGGAGTCGGTCACCAGTGAGCTCACCGGAGATTCTCCCATCGCCCCTGCACCTCCCCACCCCTCCCTACCGAGTCCTCCACCACCCCACCTCCCTGCACCCTTCGCCACCTCCCTGCACCTCCTCCACCACCCTCCCGCCGGCCCCTCCCCATCCCCACGAAGCTCCTGCCAGGAGCCCATATCACCAGGAGCTCCTCCACCTCGCCCTCCCTGCAGCCCCCCCTCCACCTTGCCTCCCTCCCCTCCCTGGAGCCCCACCGCCGCCCACCCTACACCACTCCTCCCGCCGGCCCCTCCCCCACCCCACCGGAGCTCCACCACGACCCAGCCCCATCGGCCACCAGCACGGGAGCAACTCCAGCCACGGTAAGGCTCCATCCCCCTCCTGTTTCTTTTTTGTTTTTATATAGTTTCATCCCTTAGATCAGGATCTACGGTGTAGATTACATAGTTACTTACCCCTTCGGTTTTCTAAAGAGAACCGGCGGTTGTTTTATTTAATTAGTTAGCCAAACAGTTTTCTTCTAATGTGCGGACGTTTGTTAGTTTAGCACCACAGCGCACAGGTCTAACCAACCAGAGATCGCCACGTGGCCGTTCATTAGTTAGCTTTTTTTCTGTTTAATTCCAAAAACAGCAAAGTTCCAATCTTGTTTAGCCCATAACTTGTGATCCCGAAGTCCAATGATGTTGATTCTTTTCCCAGTAGCTCACAAATTTCGTGCAGTTTTTAAAAACATATAATTGGTCTATGTTTGAAATTTTAAAATTGGAGTTAGATCAGATTTAGTTCAAACCTTGTGTTGCTTATTCCAGGAGTTTAAAAACAGCTTTTAATTTGATTCTTTTTGCTACTGATCACTAGTGATCTTATTTATAAGTGGTAAAAATTTCAAAATTGTTTGAGTCTTTTAGCTCACTGTTTCTTGTGAAACAATTTCTGTTTCACCTCTTTTAGGATTTCGGCTAATTCCTTTTCTAGAATTGTTTTTAAAATATTTTCTTTATTATTGCAGAAGGATTATTGTTTTGTTTATGTTAGTTAACAGTAGTTTTTCAACAAGTGTTGATTTTATTTTTATTTGTTTTCATGAAATCAATTCTAGTTCCTTAGTAACTTGCAATTGGTTTCTCCACTGTTTCAAATCCCGTTTGGGAATACTTTCAAAAAGTTTTGTGAAAAATACTTTATTTTATCTTAGTTAGATTTATATCTTAGTTCCTTGTTATTATTTTCTGTTGGACAAAAATCATTTAGTGTTTGATGTAGTAGAGGACTCTCTAGTCTTATTTGAACTTTCTTTCGGATTTCCTATTCGCTCTCCCTTTTGTTTTGATTGCTAGAATGATTGCTAGTATGAGTGCTTACGTGAATGATATGTTTGTTATATAGATTTCATCGGAGAGTGACGAGTAGTCTATCAAGTTATTTTCTCGAGAAATTCTTCTTCGTCAACATCACGAGGCAAGTCACTTTGATCATACTATCACCTATGTTTTATGCATCGTAGTTCTACCATCCTATGCCCAATTGCATGCTGCTTAGGTACTTCAAAATTTTAGTATAGATTTGTAGTATCATGTGGTAGGCACCCAACAACCCTGTTACTTGGCCCGGGACGACAAATTTCATATTGCTATGCTTGAGTAGACTGGATTTCGGTTGAGTGCATAACACGAGTGATGCGAGGTTGATTAAATAATCAAGACTGGTTAAGACAAGACTTTTCAAGACCTTGGACGCAATGCAACTCTGGGTGAAGGACGGTTGATCGGCTCCCTGGAGAACCCAGTGGATGACCCGGGATGCTAGAGAGGCCATGACATCCCGCGGAAAGCTTCACCCAGTCTCAAAGAGACGGACGGATATTTTCAAGACCCAAGGCTTACCTGCACAGCCACAAGTCATTATCGGCTCTGGCTTGGTTGGACAACGCGGCGACTCTGGACAGGCGGTGCTAACAGATGTAGAAGAACGGTAGGAATGGATGGGCACCGACAGGGATTCAGAGGGACCCATTGAAAGACCATGTTTTGATCATCCAGTCTTCAAACACCCTGAAGTGCGAGGACATACACGGAGGCGATCAAATCTTGTGGGGAACGTGTGCAAAACTCTGCAGAGTACTCAAACCTAATCGATTAGCCGTGTCCACGGTCATGGACAACTTGACCCAAAGGAACTGAAGTTATCTGGATTTCTCAAGACCATTAAATATATTTGATGAGGGTAATTATTGACAACTCGGGTACGAGAACTGGTTGGCGGAACCATCTCGTTAACAACCAACAATGTAGTAACATTTTGCTTTTAGCCCTCTCTTGTTGTAGGAGAAAATTCGCTTTACGCTAAAACTTACAACACCACCTGCCATATATGCATATAGTATAGATGATATTTTACCCCCTCTCATATGTGACTTGCCGGCATATTCAATATGCTGACCTACACGGCTGCAACGTCTTATGTTGCAGATATTTTTCTTCGACGAGTAAGAGTACGATTCAGGGTTACGGTCTACACTCAACTTCCCGTTGGTGTTTATTGGGAACCCACTCCCTTGACTGCTTCCGCTGAAATATTTAAGGTATATATCAGTTTTACGCTATTTACATGTGATTGCACTTTGATATATACATTGATGTACTGTGTGTGCAAGCATACTGATCCAGGGATGGCACATAAACACAGAGGCTCGACTCGTCTTGAGTCAGGTCGCTACAAACTTTAGCAATTTGATCAAGATTGAAAATAATTAATGGATATTCACAATCATATAATATGTCCAAGATAATATATTTATATGTGAAAGTTCTCTTTCTTATACTAGTCATTCATGAATTACTTGTATGACCAATACTATGATTGTCAAACTTTAATAATTTTACTTTCTATAATAAATGTGAAACTACTACTAAGAATATATCACATCGATATTTTCGTATTTTTTATATTTCCATCATTGTCAATTAACTCTTAGGGTATAAGTGAAGCACAATAGTAAATATCAAACTACTCTCAAAAGATATAAGTGAAGATCAATGAGTTGTCAAATAATTAGGTAGCTATGTGAGGAATCTCTCTCAAAACAGATTTCGAGATCTTATATTTTATTTCAAATAGAAAAGGAAAACAAAATTCACTCCAAGAATAGCACATATCATGTGGATAAATAAACACTTAGGATCAACATTGGCAAACCGTTATTTGTAGATGAAGAGAGGTTGCATGCTGATACGTCCCAAACGTATCTATAATTTCTGCTTGTTCCATGATCTTTTGGGTGACATTGTTATATGTTTTTCTACACTTTTATATCATTTTACACATATTTTGACTAACCTACTAATTCAGTGCACCCAGTGCCAGTTTCTGTGTGCTGATGTCTTTTTTTGCAGGGGCTTTTACACAATTTTCTAAAGCCCCAAAAATCCTTAGAAAAATATATAAAAATCAGCGTACCGAAAGCTTCCAGATCACTGAAGATGGGCTAGAGGGGAGCCAGGGGTCGTCCAGCGCGACCTCCTGGCATGGACTACCCGTGGCCGCGCGAGCAGGCCGCCTGGGCGGGCCCCACCTTCTTTGGTGCCCTACTTCGGCTCCTATTTTTACCCCCTCGGAGGAAACGCTGATTCCCGAACCCTTTTCTCCAGAAGCAATTCCGATCTTCGCCACCATCTCCAACAAGTTTGGGGGGACCAGAATTCTTGTGCCGGCACCATGCCGGGATAGGGAAGTGCCCCCGGATTTATCTCCATCGACGTTGCTTACTCCTTCCATGAAGCGGGAGTAGTTTCTCCTCGGGGCTGAGGTCTTCTACAATAGCTGTGTGGTTAATTCTCTCTCTCATGATGTGATCTTGATTGTGATCATGGGCTATGTTAATCTAGGATGATCCCATGATGTTTCCTCTTCTTCTATGTATTGGATTGATGTAATCACTTGATCTCATCTAGTATAATCTCCAAGACCATGGTGACAGCGGTCTATTGGACATGGATTAGGAGAATATTTTCATGAGTGAATTCCTCTTTTGTGAATTGATTGAAGATTGAGAGTCTCTTGGTGCTTGTCGTTGACTATCCTTGAGATACGTTGTGGTGATTGTGGTACTCTCTTTGGATGGCCGCGGTGACATTGGGAAATCCATAGAGAGAACTACAAACTCTGAGGTGTGCTTTTGTAGCCCTACATAATTCTCATCCTTTCTTGATCACAAAGGAATGACCTCCGAGTACATCACCATTGCATGTTTTAGTGGAAATATCATGTGATTAGACTATGTAAATGTTGTTGGGAGTTTCCACTAGTGAAAGTATGAAGCCTCGGTCTTGTTTCTCACCATTGTTACGCCGTTTATGCTCACTTTTGTCACTAGCTACCTTGGTGCCATTTTTATTTTAGATTTATATTACCTTGCTTTGCCACACCTATCACCCATATTTTACCATCTCTTCGCTGCACTAGTGCACCTATACAACTGACAATTGTATTAGGTATGTTGGGGACACAAGAGACTTCTTGTATCTTAATTGCAGGGTTGCTTGAGAAAGACGATCTTCAACCTCTACTTCCCTCAGTTCGATAAACCTTAGGTCATCCACTTGAGAGAAATTGCTGCTGTCCTACAAACCTCTGCACTTGGAGGCCCAACATAGTCTACAAGAATAGAAGCGTATGTAGACATAAAGCTATTTCTGGCGCCATTTCCGAGGAGGTGAGTGCTTGAAGGTATATCTTTAGATAATGCATTTAAATCTTTTTGTTTCTTGTTTTCACTAGTTAGGCCTATGGAAAACTGTACTCTTAGTTCCCTTTTTCGGGAAGGCCGCTTTACCACACCCGTGGTAGAGAAGTCTCCTCCACTTACTGAATGTATCCCATTCAAAATACCACTTGGGATAATTGAAATAATTAGGAAGGATTGTTATGATGGAACAGTCCATCCTAGTGATGATTTGTTGAAACTTACAGAATTTCGTGAGTTGTTTAAGATTTCAGGTTTGACAAGAGATGGAGTCATGAGGAAATTATTTGCCTTGTCACTAAAAGAAAACACATTGAAATGGTATAGGGTACTAGATGATTCTCACCTACGGGATTGGGAACAGATCCAGTCTCTCTTTTACTCCAAGTTTTATCCTCTTCATGAAGTCCATGAGAATAGGAATTATGTTTACAATTTCTATCCTTATGACAGAGAGAGCATAGCTCAAGCTTGGGGGAGACTGAAAACTTCAATGCTAAAATGTCCTAACCATGGGATCCCTAAAGATATGATTATTACTAATTTCTATGCTAGTCTCTCTCGACATGATAAAGACTTTATCGATGCTTCCTCTATGTATTCTTTCACAAACAAAGGACTATTGCTAAATGGGAAGTCCTCGAAAGAATTCAACACAATACTGAATATTGGGAGATCGACAAAGGTAAAGACTCAGGTATAAATTATGAGTATGATTGCATTAAGACCTTTGTTGAAACTGCAAGTTTTAATAAGTTTAGTGCTAAGTTTGGGCTTGATTCTCAACTCCTTGTTGATTTCCTCAAATATTTTGCTTCACATCTTAATATGCCTAAAGAGAATTGGATCAAGCATCATGAATCTTTTAAAGAGATTTGCAAAGAAGATTAAATTGTTAATGATGATTGCAACATGCATGATCCAATTCCTGAAAATGAAGTTTTATATAAGCATGTTAATTTTTTGTGGAGTGGATAGACCTTGTGATAGGCCTATGATTGAAGAAGAGAAGTATTGTAAGCAACATAAGCATGAAAGAACAATCACTTGGGTTAGAGATTTAAATGAAATTGCTAGAGAATTGTGTGACATTTATCCTTTTACTTGTGAACTTTGTGGTATAGAGGGTCACTTTAATTTTCAATGCATGAACTTTCAAAACATAACTGTTAACCAGTTGTGTTATAACATGATCACTTCTGATCTTTATGATGAACTTATGTTATTTTTGATGTGAATACTTATCAAAAAAAACTTCTTGGCTAGATGATAATGCCTTAGGAATAAACAACACTTTGCAAAAAATGCCATCTCTATTGTGTTGTTAATTGCGATGAAAATGATTACATAAGTAAGAATATAAAGGAGGGAACTTTACCAAGGCATAAAAATGTCTCTTATGTTTCCACTGATAAAAAGGAGAGTTTCTCCCAAGTTTCCCCTATTGTTTCTAACGATAAACAAGAATATTTTGAGAAGCTTCCTCTCCAACCACTCCCTCCTAAGGTGAAAAAAAAGAAGAGGAGTAAGAGGAACAAGAAGTAAGAAGAATGGGTATCAACCTGGCCTGAGCATATTCCTCGCATCAACTTTTATCATAGCCGACATAAATTTATGGAGGATGGTGAGCTTGATTGTTATTATCTTGTTGATAAGTCCATAGGTACTATTGAAGATGATTTTGATTATGGTATACATGTTACTTATTGTGATTGGGAAGATGATGATAATGCTACTTATGATCTTGAATTTTTTTTTGGTACCAACTTTGAAAATGATGATATGGAAAGCTCTAAGCTTAGGGATGATAGGATTTCAAGTCCTTTACCCATTAGTGATTTGATAATTGATAATTCTTTTGCTAGTAAAAATAAAGACAACATGTTTAGAAATATAGTTGCTAGCAACAATAATGCTCTTCTCTACCATGATGATGTTATAACTCCTATCTATAGTGATTGTAAAGATACCTATGACATAAGGAGAAATTATCCATATGAAACTTGTCATAATCATGGAGGGAATTACTCCCTTGTTTAACACCATCTTCCCAATACACAATTAATCTATAGTGTTCAGGTTGTTTATGATAGTCCTACTCCCACTATTACCAATGAGAGAGATTAGGCTTATGTGGAGAGTAAGATTACCTTTTTGCCTGTGGATCATGGTAACAATGCTTTATGTGATACTTATATTGTTGAGTTTATTCATGATCGCCCTGAAAATTATTATGAGAAGGGAACATATGCTTATAGATATTTCAATAATAGCAAGTTCCCTCTCTTTATATTGAAGGTTTTGAAGCTGCACTTGTTTTGCCTTCCTATGCTTATTGCTTTGTGCTTCAATAAATTATTATATTGCAATATTCCTATTCATAGGAAGTATGTTTGACTTCAATGTGTTTGGTATTTTCTTCTTGATGCTCTCTTTTGTTCTACAACTCTTATTCCAGCGAGAGCATCATTAAAATAATAAGCCTGTCTTTATGGCTATAAAGAAAGAGCTCTAGGGAGGCAACCCAATTTTTTTTACTTTCAGTTTTAGTGGTCTTGATGTTTTTTACTACTGTAACAACATCATTGTATCATTATTTTCAAGCTTTGTGCCAAGTTTTAGCCTCTGATTGCAAGAAAGTTCAAAAGTTGTGACATGTTGTCCAGACATAGATTGTGTCTGCTTGAAGGAAAAATTCGCCAAAAATCACCAGATAATATTTTTGAGCTGAATTGTTTTGATAGTATGATCTATATAATTGTCCTTCTGGCATATGTTCTGAGTTTTTTGATTTGATCTGCATAAGTGGCCCGAAAAAATTATTTACTACGTGTCATTATGTTTTTCACAGATTCTGCCATGTTTTGTGTTTCCATTGTTTTGCAAATCCTAAGCTTGCTTTTTATTTGCAAAAATCTTTTGACAATCATGAGAAGCAGTATCTTTTAATTAAAATATTTATTTCCAGCAGGCAATGAATTATTTTATTAAGGGTACTAACCACTCTAATCAGCTTATGATGAGTTTCGTATGAAGGGAGTTTTCAAGTATGGGATGGGAGAGATGATGAAAGAGGATACAGGAGTGTCAAGCGCTCAAGCTTGGGGATGCCCCCGTGCATCCCCTTCTCTATCAACAATCATCAGTTCGTCCATCTCCATGCTATATTTTTATCACTTCATATGATATGTACTATGCTTGGAGCGTCTCGCTCTTTACTTTTTAGTTCGTTTTAGTTTTTCTTGATGTTAATAACAAGTCGGAGCCTAGCCTACCTTGTTTGGGATAGAGACATGCTCCATTCCACTCTAGAACACAACATAGGTTTTCATGCTTTTCTTTTTGTGTGTTCTTCATATTTTCGTAGCTACTGTCATGTTTAGCTTTTAGTTTTCATGCTTATCTTTTTAAGAGTGATTATTTAGGTTGCTTCTGAAACTCTCTTGAGTTATCATGCTTATCTTGTTTAGAGAGTTGTCTCGTTGCACTAAGTTGTGTGTCTTGCATGAGTAGGTAATTGAGATTGCTATTTAAGTATAGTAGTAATCTCCAATAGTTTTGAGGTATTGATTTGAGGAATGTTTGGACTATTGCTGCCAAGATCTTGAGCCTATTAATAATAGGTGTCGTAGGCAAATCCGCGTGTTTTTTAAAAACTAAAAATTAATTGAGAACTCTAGCTAGTAAATTTATCTCTAACCTCTGGAGGGGTTGGAATATATAGAGTACCCTCACGTTACCATGAGTCGAGGATGCGCAAGGATAACCAAACCCCCAAACACTCCTGCTCGGAGTACTTGTCTCTTTGTGAATTTCCTAACTAGATAAATATTTACCCATAATAAGTGTATGCGTTCTTTGCACTAATGTGAGTATTGAATCATTGGCAGTTCCACCATCCATATTTTGCTAGCCTCTTCGGTACCGTGCATTGCCCTTTCTCACATTGAGAGTTGGTGCAAACTCCGCCGGTGCATCCAAACCCATGACATGATACGCTTTGTCATACATAAGCCTCATTATATCTTTCCTCAAAACAGCCACCACACCTACCTATTAAGGCATTTCCGTAGCCTTTCCGAGATACATTGCCATGTAACATCCACCATCTCATGACTCGATCTTCATGTCATACATGCTTTTGCTTGATCATAGAGCCGCATGATAGTTGGGCCTTGCCCTTATTACTGCTACATGACGCGCTAGTATCATTGTATATCTTGCTACACTGATAGAAGCATACATTTGCATACATCATGATAGTTTTTATTTGTCTTTATGTTGAGTACTTCTTATAAAGTGTGATGATTTTTATTTTTATTCATGTAAAACATAGAGTGTTGCCCTTAAGAGAGGAAAAGATCCCAAAGAGGACAAACAAAAGATCCCAAAGAGGACAAATGAGAGATAAAAAGAAAGAGCCAAAGAGGCCACAAAAAAGAGAAAAATAAAAATAAAAAGAAATTAAAAGAGAGAAGGGGGCAACACTACTATTCCTTTTCAAAGATCCACACTCGTACTCCATTGCTATTGGTACTACATAGAGATTTTCATTCATACATAACTATGTGGGGACCCTTACACAATAGAACTTGGTTTGCATATTCCAATGACGAGCCTCCTCCAATGATCTCTAGGTCTTCATGAGCAAACAAGTTTGATGCACCCCCACAAGGTCCATTGGAGAGCTTACCTTAGCTCATATGTGCATCCGTTACATGGCAATCCCTACTCCTCACATCACATCTATCATTTGGCTTTCTCTCGCCTATGGTTGTCCTCATTGATGTGATCCTTTCACACATTTTTTTATTCCTTCCCCATCATTATTATATTTGCCATCCTAAGTGCCAACATATCTTGCTTACGCTTATCCATTGCATGAGCGCTCAAAGTCAAAAGGGAGAGGATCATTTTGATTTGTGCCTAACTTGTGGTCTGGGGATGAGTAAAAATAAGCTTCCGAAGGAGACTAAGTGTGAGTTTTAGTAGATTTAGTTCTCAATTAAAAAATATTTAATGATCTCAACCCATCTCCCACTTCTTGCATGCAAACACCATTTGGAGACATTCGAGTCACCGACAGCGAGAGCTCTTGCACCTTTATGTTCTTACTTGTTATTGTCTTGACTTGAATTTCATATCTCTCTTGCTTTACTTTGAAGTTCTTATATGTGTGTTAGCATCTCACCACATAAATTATTGTGTTATCATTTACCTACTCGAGGACGAGCAGGAATTAAGCTTGGGGATGTTGATATGTTCCAAACGTATCTATAATTTATGCTTGTTCCATGATCTTTTGGGTGACATTGTTATATGTTTCGCTACACTTTTATATAATTTTACAAATATTTGGACTAAGCTACTAACTGAGTGCACCCAGTGCCAGCTTCTGTGTGCTGATGTATTTTTTTGCAGGGGCTTTTACCCAATTTTCTGAAGCCCCAAAATTCTCGAGAAAAATATATAAAAAACAGCGTACCGGAAGCTTACTGTCACATACCCAGCTTCATTTTGATGATTAGCAAGATTGTGCTCATGTTTTATTCTTGCATTCAAAAGTGAAAATAGGAATCAAAGAAAAACCCTAGCACTTCTATATTCAACTAATTTCGAGTGAAGCTAAAGTTTAATGAACCCAAAATGGCCTTCATAAAAGCCCACCCTTTTCAATAAATATTGGAAATAATGTTTCAGGGGTGAATCTCTTTTAAAAAATACATTTGGCATTTTATTTAAATCAGAAAAGCCACAGAAATCACCCAAATATGTAATTTTAAATATTCCAGAATGTCATAAAATGTTGAAATATTTATGTGGGCTAGGAAATAATTCAAATACCACCCACAACTATTTTCACTATTTGTGGGAATAGTTTGGAGACAAAATAAAATAAAACAAATGTCAGAAATAATTTAACATAAATCACAACTGGAAAAAAATGGAAAAACTCCCACCTGTCGCTCACCTTGGCCCAGCCCAGCTCCTCTCTGTCGTCATCCCTCGCGAGTCGGCAGCAGGAGGTGGCCGTCGCTTCGTCTCGCGAGGCCACACACCTGGTTGCCTGCCTGGCCCCCCGCCGCACTGGCCGCGAGGAGATAACCCTCCTGAGCTCGTTTCAATCCTCTCCCTCTTCCCATTCGCTCTCCTGCTCCCCCTTCTCTCGGCCGCCATTAGTGCCGAGCTTGAGCTCGAGCTCGCCGTCGTCTCCGGCCACGACAAGCCTCCCCAAGCACGCCATCGTCTCCGCCTCGTCGATCTTGTCATCTACGCCAAAGGAAAGGAGCCCCCGAGCCGTGCATCACCCTCAACGCCGTCGTCTTCCACCTTCGACCGCCCGCAAGTCGTCGTCGACTCATCGGATTCAGCGCCTCCCCGAGCAGCCTGAGCCTCTCATCGTCATCACCTTGAGCTCCGGAGTGTTTCCCACCATTTGCCCTTCTCTGTCCTGCACTCTAGCCCCATGGCCGTCGAACTCGATCTCCGGCCGCCACGCTGGCTCGTCGCCGGTGCTCTCCGGCCACCACTAGCTCCTCTCACTGCCCCTGTTAGATGAGGCCGAGCCTGGGCTTCATCCTAGTGCTCTCGGCACTCAAATCCGAGCCCCGTAGCAAGTTTAAGAGCAACTCCGGCGAGGCTCCGCCGCGGGTTTGGTCGCCGCCGGCGAAGCTCCGGTGGGGGCTGACATGGAAAACTCATTAGAGCCTAATCCACCCTCTAGAGCCACTGATAGTGGCCCCCAGAGTGGGTCAAACCCCACCTAATCCCTGGTCAGCGCAGGATTAGCCCCTGAGCCACTGACCAGTGGGCCCTACTGCTCAGTTTGACCAGCCCAATCCCTATTGACCCTGATGACGTCAGCCCGGCGCATTTAATCCAATTCTGTTATTCAAATATTTCCAGAAAATGCTGAAACATTGGAAATTCATAGGAAATTAAATATAACTCCAAATCTGACAAATAACATATGTAAAATGATCAGAAAAATTCAATGAACACAATTGTGCTTTTCTCATGCATGACAAACAAAGTTATGAAACAGCATCAGGTCAAATCAATTAAATGAATTTAATAAATATATTATTTCAAATGATATTTGAATTTTGATTTCAAATCAGATTCATACTAGGGTTTTGTTAGTCACCTCAAACCATGCTACATTTCATTTCATGCTATGATCATGCATCATATTGTTGCACATGAACGATATTGATTGTCGTTATTATTTCGGTAGGCTCTGCCCTTCCAGATAATCCTTCTGCTGAGCAACAAGGCAAGCAACCTTTTGATCATCCCGATATAATCCCATGTTCCTGCTCCTGCTCCCACTTATTGCATTAGTACAAAATATTTCAAATGCTTTACTTTGATAGATGAACCTATTCCTTTGCATGACCTGTCATTGTCACAGTAAATAGCCAAACCTTGCAACCTAGCATACCTGGTAGTTGCTTGAGCCATGATATGTCTTATCGTTCTATGCTTGCTATGCCTAGAGTTGTGTCAGGTATGTTTCATCTGGTTGATGAACAGGAATGGATGAATGTGTTCTAGTGACAAAGAATAAGTGTGGAACCTGATTTGGTAAAGGTACCGATGAAAGGCTATGTAGGAGTACATGGCGGGTTGTTTCATTGGAGTCGTCCTTAGGAACTGAGTTCCGTGTATGTAATCCAAGACTAGTTACTACCACATGCTGGGACCTGAAATATGATCCCGCTCGACTTATTAATCGCCTAGTACTCGGTGCAGGAGTTGCAAGTTGTTTCTGGTGTTTGTTGTCATGCTGGAGGCCATGCATAGTGCTGACCTTAGAGGTGGGCTATGATGCGGTAGGAAGTGGCACGGTGTACCAAGTGGCACCCGGATGGTGGGCCTGGGAACCCTACGCACATCATTTGGGGACGTAGCGGAAACCTCGGCCGAACTTCCGTGCAGGTTCACTCTCAAATAGGCGATAAACCTGGACAAGGTATTAGCGTGGTTAACGGTCGTGGCCGACTCCCTTGCTGGGCTTCCGCTTGAAGGTTGCCGAGGTGCATGACGTGCACATGGCGATAAGTGGCGAGAGCATGTGTGAAGAAGTACACCCCTGCAGGGTTATGATCTATTCGAATAGTTGTGTCTGCGAATATGGACTACTTAGAGACATATGTTGTTCATAGATAATTTTAATGGCTACTCATAAAAGTATCAAGATAAGTGTGAGTATCATGTATGGCATTTCCGTAGGGAGACGGAAAGGAATCCATGATAGTGTATTGTTGTGGTGGTAGTGGACTCGTGTACGACTTATCAAAGTTGTTTAAAACTATATAAAATTGTAGTATAGTCTAGCCAAGAGTCAAAGATGGCTTGCTGCATGAAACCCCACGATCCCCCTTTATTGATACATGTGCGTGAGTAGATATATCTGTTCTAAAGTCTTGCTGAGTACCTTTGTACTCATGTTTGTTTAATAAATGTTGTAGAAGATACCCACAAGCCAGCAGGTGGGTTCTACCTCAACCTCGATGATGACGAGTAGCTGGTGTCCCAGCTACGACCTGACCCCTTTCAGAAGGGATCTATAGATAGTCAGGCTTTATGCCTTTTCCTTTCAACTGTCTGTACTCAGACAGCTTTAATGCGTCCGCTTGTTTTGTATGAATCTCCTTGTATGACTTGAGTGTCGGGTCATGTGACCCCTACCTGTATGAACTTATTATGCAAGACTCTTCCGAGTCTTCTAAATAAATGTTGTGATGTTGTATGGTTATGTTGTGATGCCATTGTTGTATCTATGCATATCGAGTATGTCATGCGTACGTGTGATGTACTCTGATATGTATGGGATTCGACAACTAGTCGTATGCTCCTAATAGCTCTCTATACAGAGAAATGCCCCTTTGTGTTTCCACCGAGCCTTGGTAGTTCGCTACTGCTCCGGACATATTGGTTGACTGACATGTATCCTTCTTAGTTGTTGTGTATGTCCCTACGGGGAAATATCACGCGATGTAATGGAGTCCTTGTAGCTTGCTATGACTCGTCTACACTCGCTAATGACTGACACCTGCTTTGCTGGGTTATGTATGCCTGTCTCTGTACTGTTGAGCCACTTGAGTTTATGACTAGTTATGTCAACCCGGGTTCTTTGACATTGGAATGCCAGCGACACAATTGCATATGTGAGTCAAAAGGCGCAAACGGTCCCGACTAAGGTAAGGTGGCAGCCGTGGGGTTAACCTGCGTGAGAGCGCAAAGAGATGCGATGTGTTACACGCTGGATTCCTATGTCTTAGGATCGGGGTCCTGACAGCGTTGGTATCAGAGCCTAACTGACTGTAGGATTATCAAGCCAAACTGGTCGAAGTCGAGTCTAGAAATGATTTGGTTATATGTAAGAGAATTGTTTGTCGAAGGGAACGTAAGGCTCTTGCTTCTCTTCTCAAGTTATTCTAATCTGGTTATCCTCATCTTTTCTACGGGGATTAAGAAATAGGTTTGTTATCTATCTCTTAGGATCGCGTGTTACTAATCGGTAGATTGTAGGAAAGCGGTTCAAGAGTTAATCCGAGTTTTCTTTTGTCCAAAGGAAAAGAAAATAAGTATTTGATTACCATGCAATTGAACTTGATAGTTGAGTGGTTATGCTATCCTCTCTTTTGTGGGTTGTCTGAAAATTGTTTTTGAGCATTTACAGCCGTTATGCTGCCCAATTTCATTTCCAGAGCTCTAATGCCTTTGCATTATCCTCTATTTTAGATGCCTGCCGTTCTTTTCATCAGGTGGTCCGTCTGACTAGGTGCATTGATGTGCCGGGTCACACGGCCATGCTGGTCAGGATGATGTCAGTAGCCGGTTACCGCTGGTAGCCAGAGTATACAGTGGAGGAGCAGTACCGGGATTTCAACCAGAGTCAGTACCTGTGCACTGTTAGGGTATTCCCAGATTACCCTGGAGCCGAGGAGCCGATCCATTGGTCTTATGGATTGGGGGGTTATCGTTGACATGGTGGTACAAGATGCCGCCTATTCAATGTTGACCATTATGAGAGCCAGACATGCTGTCGTGGGTATAAGCCTGACAGTAGATGTGTAGGGTACGAAAAGGATGGGCAGAGCCTTAGCTACGGCGAGGTTGTATGAGTTCAGGCCCCTCTGCGGTGGAGGTAATAGCCCTACGTCTCAGTGCTCTGGGAGCTTGTTGTCGAGTGGAATATGGAATACAAATGAGTTGCCAACCCCTTCACCAGCGGGGGAGGGTGGCTTATATAAAGTGCGCTGCCCTCCACAACGGTTCTGGTACAGGGGTGGAGTAGTGGTGATTGAATGCATACGTTATAGGTAACGTACGTCCTAAATGCTAATAAATGCACCGGGAAACGTACGACCGTTTCCCTCCAGGGGGGTTAAGATGTTCCGAGCGGCATCCAGTCGGTTAGTTGGATGTTCTCCGAATGCTAGTCTCCGACTGGATGGTCGAGGACCTGTTACCGACTTGATGATGGGGACTCCTTAATTCAGTCGAAACTGAGTAAAGGCCTCGTCTCTTATGAGGGGTAGTCCTTGGGTAGGACTTACAGGGCAGGCCTATGACCCTACCCGAGGACTATAACCCTGTCATTAGTCCCCGAATGGATTGGGGTTTGAACGACGAAGCGATGCTTGAAGTTTAGATCCGACTGGAACGGATGTGACTTTGGCGTTGCTTTCCTCGATCCATTTTATCTTCTCTGACCAACGATCCGAGTGAAATCTTTGTGGAACAAACTGTCGGAAACCGAGGGCTTCCAGGGTATGTCTTGACGTGACCAGTCAACTGACAGCGGCGGATTTTCCGGGATCCTCAAATTTTGGTTTCCGTGCGCTCAGCGGGGATGACGCCAGCGCGCTTGAGTAGCGCCTGACGCCTCGATTCTCGCACCTTCCACTTCTCCACTGATATCGCCGCGGTCGGTAGGGGGATAAGGTTTCGGGGCCACCTGCCAGCGACCCAGTCGGAACCTTACTTAAATCCCAGCGGCAAGGGTTTTTTGTCACGCCCACCGGATCTTTTGCCTTTGCTTCGTCCTCCTCGCCGTCTCCAGCGCACCTAATCTTGCCTTTGCTTCGTCCTCCTCGCCGCCTCCAGCGCCCCTAACTTCTCCACTCCTCCTTCCCCTCCGCGGATTCGCAACTTCCGCCATGACCAAGGGTCAGACCAGCAAGATGGAGGCGAGGAAGAAGAAGGGGAAGGCGGCGGGTCCTACTCAGCGACGGCAGCAGCCGTTGCCGGCGGGGTGGATCCAAGGCGACTTCCTCCCCTCCACGGTGACGGAGGGGGATCTACTGCAGCTGGTGGAGGACGGGATGGTCGTGCACAAGTCTTGGAGGGTGCCGGCGGAGAATGAGGTCGAGCCGGCACCCCGGGAGGGGGAGCGCGTCCTGCTGCTCAGCCATGTCTATCGAGGTTTCTCTCTGCCCCCGCATCCTTTCTTCAAGGGCATTATGAACCACTTCGGGGCACAACTTCATCACTTTCCCCCGAATGCTATTGCCCATCTCTCTGCTTTCATAGTTATGTGCGAGTGCTTCATCGGCTGCCCTCCCCATTGGGGGTTGTTCAAACACATATTCTGTGCTAGATCTCAAACTATCAAACGGCTCAGCCAGTTGGATGATAAAACGCATCTTCTCCAACTCTGCGGAGGCTTTGGTTTCCAGAAAAAGAGTCGGAGTAGTTAACCTGCTCTTCAGCTGAGTAAGTCCGTTAGGAACTGGCGGTCGACGTGGTTCTACTGCCAAGACGTTGCCTGCCCGAATGCCTCGACAGGGTTGCCTCCTTTTAGCTTAGGTCGTCCCACTCCACCTAAGCAGCTCGCGCTCACAAAGGCGGAGAAGATCGACATCCAGCCCCTGGTCTACGCACTCGTAGACGTCGTCAGAAGGGGGGTCACCGGCATGGATTTGCTGGAGACTTTCCTTGGTCGGCGCATACAACCACTGCAGGCTCGCGACCACGCCATGTGGCACTACGCGGGGCCCGAAGACTCCACTCGGACCAACGTCTTGAGCGTGACCGAGGAGAAGGTGGCATCATGGGTGCTCCAGATCACAGGCGCCTGCGAGAACCCCAGAGGGTCTCAGCGAGTGAGGGCTTTCAGTGCAGACAATCCTCCTCCGAACCAGGTGAATACCATTTGTCGAGTGCACGTATCTGTTTTCGTTTTATCGCTTTCTTGAATCTCTGTCGGTCGTGAATCTCAAACGGGAACCCGGATGAGGAGGAGGAAGAAGGAAGCTAGGAGGGCAGTGTGGAGAGCGGCGAGTAGGTCTCCGACAGCGGGGAGACGGAGGAGGAGTCTGGTGAAGAAGAGGAGGATGACGAAGAGCAGGACTCGCCGCCTCCGCTGCCAGAGCACGGGACCAAGCGCCGACATGAACCTGCGGTTCCTTCGGCCCCTCCGGCATCCTCGAGTGCTCCGCCTGCTGTTCCTGTGATTCCGAGTGCTCGGAGCACCAAGAGGGCCAGGGACGTTGCTGTCGAGCCCATGGGTCAGCCTTCCAAGGCGGCCAAACCGAGTGGGTCTAAACCTCGGAAGGCTTTTCCGCGGATAAGGGTCGTCGTTCCTATCACCTCGACGTAAGTGCTCTGTTCCTCCAACTTCTTATGATATTCGGTTGAACTCCTGTTTGAAGGTCGAATGAATTTCACTCGACAGGGTTGCCACCTCTGCCACCTCTCCGGCGCGCCAGGAGGATGATCCCATGGACGCGGACAACGTCGTCTCGTCCCAGCCAGGTGCGTTGTAGTGACTCCGAGAGTGTTATACTATCGCGACGCGAATTCTATCTTAAGTCTTGCCTCTTTCTTTTTCTGAGATCTCGTGCCCTTCGGTCTATCAGGGGCGATTTGCGTGGACGAGGGCGACCAGGGGAGACCTGAGCAAGCCGCGTAGCCTGTTCTTGAGGCTGCCCCTACAGTCACTGCTCTCGCCGCAGACGTGCTGCCGACCGACGCGATGCCGCCGACTGAAACGGCACTGGTGCCTGATGAACCTACTGGAGCAGGTCTTGGGATGCCCCAGGAACTTCCAACGATGCCAGGCTCGTCGAATGTCGAGTTCAACATCCAGCGTCTCCCGGAGGAGCAAGTGGGAGCGGCCAAGGGGGCCATGGTGCAGGCGGAGCTGATGGCGGGAGAAGCCAAGAGGACATACGACTCCATCGCATCCCTGTACCAGCGGAGTTTGGAGCTGCGGGAAGATATCCGAGTAAGTGGGCTAGTAAGTATTTACTTTTCTCTTGTAACCCACTGGGTATTCTCGGATATCGGATGATGTTTGCAATGGGTTCACTCTGAGTGAACCCAGTGGGTGTAGTCCCCAAGACTTCTGTCGAGTGCTTGCACCGGCAGTTGTCTTTATACATATTGTTTTTGCCTTGGTCAGATCTTGAAATAGTATGGTCGACTGCAAACAGTTGTGGCAGTCGGGGTGCACTTACTGTAAGAGTCCCCGAGAGTAATTTTACTCAGGTCGGGTAGTATTAGCCTCGTAGGCGTGGGTGGTAACATTTATCTCAATAGGGCGGGCCTGCTTGAGTTGCATGCCAGTGGGGTCACTCTCAGTGAACCCACTGGGTGTAGTCCCGAGACCACTATCGACTGCTTGCGTCGGCAGGGGTCTGAAGAATTTAGACTTTGATTGTTGAATTATCTGATTGTCTCTTGGTGCTGGCTGGCAGAAAACTTGTGAAATGGGGACAACATATGAGACTCTGAGGACGAAGAAGATTCAGTTTGCTGGTGAGCGAGATGCGGCACTGCTTGCAATGGATGGTATGAAGATGGTTCTGGCGGAGCGAGAGAAGTCGTTGGAGCAGGCTCGTGAAGCAAACAAAGTGCTGATTGAGGAAGCTGAGAAGATGGGGAAACAAAGGACTGCTCTGATGGGACAAATGGACGTGTTGAACAAACGATGCAGAGGGCAGGAGAAATACGTCAGTGACTGGGCTCGGCAGATGATGACGCGTCTGGCTGGTAAGTCCTGCTTTTTCCGAGTGCTTGTGGTATGTGCGTCACACTCGGCGCTTATTGTTTGCTTGTCCTGTTGTCGCAGATTTTTGCATTGATGCCGAAGCTGAAGCAGCTGATGTGGAGCGGTCGATTCGCGAGAATGTTCCACTCGGCGAGGACGCCAATCGAGATATTCTCCGAGCGCACATCCGCGTGGGCAAAGTTGGCCCTTTCATCGGTCGACTGAGAGAAGTCGTCGGCCGGATCGACAACGAGCTTTGGCCCGAGGATGAGTCACGGCAGGAGATGGAAAACTTGCTGAGTCAACTGGAGGAGGTCCCCGACCGAGTAAAGTCATGGAAGAAATCTGCGGCTCGTTGTGGTGCAGATGTTGCTCTATCCTTGGTCTGAGTTCATTGCAAGGAGGTGCGCGAGGAGAAGCTGAAAACGTTGAAGGTCGCCAACACAAAGAAACTTCCATTCGAAGACTTCATGGAAACCTTCCTTGAAAGTGCCACTCGCATCGCCGACGGAATCGACCTTGACACCTTCGTGGAGCCGTCCAGTCCTGGCGCCGATCCACACGACGCGTAAGAAAACTTATCCTTGGTATGCCGAGTGTTGCTTTGTAAGAAACTTTGGCCACTGCTGTTGGCCATCACATTCTTGGTTCGGTGTGGGTAAGCTTGATCCACACCGAGCCAGTATCTTTGTTTGAATTTTAAATCGAATCCTTTGCTCTTCTGTTGCAATTTTGACTCGAGTTTTGTTTGGCGTTTCTTGGTGAAGCCAAAGGCAAACACTCGGAACATGTCAGTTGTGTTGGCATATGCATGGGTCTCATTGAGGGTCCATGGAATTTCCGATTGGATCCGTATTATCACCGAGTGGATCGGTAGGACGTACTCGGAGGTCAAAGAGTACTTGGGCGATGCGGGATTGCAGCTAGGTTGTCGAGTGCGACTATCAGGACGCACTCAGGGCGAGTTGGTACTGATGTAGTTGTCAGTTGTTTTGACATCCGCATGAGCCTCAATGAGGGTCTGCAACTCATGTAGTTGTCAGTTGTTTTGACATCCGCATGAGCCTCAATGAGGGTCTGCAACTCATGTAGTTGTCAGTTGTTTTGACATCCGCATGAGCCTCAATGAGGGTCTGCAACTCATGTAGTTGTCAGTTGTTTTGACATCCACATGAGCCTCAATGAGGGTCTGCAACTCATGTAGTTGTCAGATGTTTTGACATCCACATGAGCCTCAATGAGGGTCCGCAACTCATGTAGTTGTCATTTGTTTTGATATCCACATGAGCCTCAATGGGGGTCTGCAACTCATGTAGTTGTCAGTTGTTTTGACATCCACATGAGACTAAATGAGGGTCTGTTGAGTTCCCGAGTGTACCTGTAGGATACAATCGAAGGGTGGTTTAGGCGATTCTGGATCTCAGCTAAGTCCCCGAGTGTGGCGTTAAGTGCACACTCGAAGAAAGTTAAAACTTAGGCGATTCTGGATCGCAGCTAAGTCCCCGAGTGTGACGTTAAGTGCACCCTCGGAGAGAGCTAATACTTAGGCGATTCTGGATCGCAACTAAGTCCCCGAGTGTGACGTTAAGTGCACACTCGGAGAAAGTTAATACTTGGACGACTCTGGATCGCAACTAAGTCCCCGAGTGTGACGTTAAGTGCCCACTCGGAGAAAGTTACTACTTAGACGATTCTGGATCGCAGCTATGTCTCCGAGTGTGACATTAAGTGCACACTCGGAGAAAGTTAATACTTAGGTGAATCTTGATCGCAGTTAAGTCCCCGAGTGTGACGTTAAGTGCACACTCAGAGAAGGTTAATACTTAGGCGATTCTGGATCGCAGCTAAGTCCCCGAGTGTGACGTTAAGTGCGCACTCGGAGAAAGTTAATACTTAGGCGATTCTGGATCGCAGCTAAGTCTCCAAGTGTGACGTTAAGTGCACACTCGGAGAAAGTTAATACTTAGGTGATTTTGGATCGCAGCTAAGTCCCCGAGTGTGACGTTAAGTGCACACTCGGAGAAAGTTAATACTTAGGCGATTCTGGATCGCAGCTAATTTTTTTTTTGAGACCGGAGTTTGTGACCGCGGAAGAACTTTGAACGTGCAAAAAACTCAATCTGCTTTATATTATTTCACCAATACTTGTTCTTTACATTGCTTCAGTCGACGGTCACGTGTAGAAACGCTTCAGGAGATCTCCTTTCCATGCTCGTGGTCGTCTATCTCCCTGTCGATGTTGTAGAGTCTGTATGCTCCGTTGTTCAGCACCTTTGAGATGATGAAGGGTCCTCCCCAGGCAGCAACCAACTTGTGAGGTCTTTGCTGATCTACTCGGAGCACCAGGTCGCCTGCTTGGAACGTACGACTCCTGACGTGTCGCGCGTGAAAACACCGCAGATCTTGTTGATAAATGGTTGAACGAGTCAGTGCCATCTCGCGCTCCTCCTCTAGAAGGTCCACTCCGTCCTGCCTTGCTTGTTCTGCTTCAGCTTCGGAGAAGAGTTCGACTCGTGGAGCGTTGTGAAGCAAGTCACTCGGAAGGACTACTTCTGCTCCATAAATGAGGAAGAACGGTGATCGTCCTGTAGATCTGTTCGGGGTTGTGCGGATACCCCAAATCACTGAAGGTAACTCGGTGACCCATGCGCCAGCGGCATGCCCCACCTCTCGCAGGAGTCGGGGCTTCAAACCTTGCAGAATAAGTCCATTCGCCCGCTCTGCTTGTCCATTGGATTGAGGATGTGCTACGGAAGCAAAATCTACTCGGATACCTTGGCTTGCGCAGAAACCTTTGAATCTGTCCGAGTCGAAGTTTGTTCCGTTGTCCGTGATTATGCTGTGAGGCACACCGAATCTGGAGATGATGTCCCTGACAAACTTGATGGCTTTTAGGGCGTCGAGCTTCTTGATGGGCTTGGCTTCAATCCATTTTGTGAACTTGTCGACTGCCACCAACAGATGTGTGTATCCACCTTGGCCTGTCCTGAATGGACCGACCGTATCTAATCCCCATACTGCAAACGACCACACAAGAGGGATTATCTTCAACGCAGATGTCGGCTTGTGGGACTTGTTGGAGTAGAACTGGCAGCCTTCACATCGGTCAACCATATCTTTAGCCATCTCGTTAGCGTGCAGCCAGAAGAAACCAGCCCTGAATGCCTTGGCGACGATTTCTCTCGAAGAGGCATGATGACCGCAAGTCCCCGAGTGAATATCCTCCAGGATGAGCTGCCCCTCCTCTGGGAGATGCATGGTTGAAGAACGCCTGAAACGCTTTCCTTGTACAATTGGCCATCAATGACAGTGAATGACTTCGACCTGCGGACTATCTACCTGGCCTGGACTTCGTCTTCTGGTAGTTCCTGCCTCAGGATATATGCCATGATCGGCATAGTCCAATCGGGGATGACAGCAAGAATCTCCATGACCATATAAACCACAGCAGGTACATCGACTTCAGTCGGATCTGTTGAACTCTTTGGTTGTGCTGTTTCCTCTGTAAAAGGATCTTCTTTGACTGAGGGAAGGTGGAGGTGCTCGAGGCAGACGTCACTCAGGACTGGTCTTCGAGTGGATCCGAGTTTTGCCAACTCATCAGCTGCTTGGTTCTTCAGTGTCGGAACATGGTGAAGTTCTAGACCTTCAAACTTCTTCTCAAGCTTCCTCACTGCATTGCAGTATGTGGTTTTGGTGGGGTTCCTGACGTCCCACTCTTTCATCACTTGATTGACCACCAAATCCGAATCACCGTAGACCATCAGGCGACGGACGCCGAGTGAGATGGCCATACGCAACCCGTAGAGGAGAGCTTCATACTCTGCCTCGTTGTTGGAGGAATCGAAGTGTATCTGTAGCACGCACTTGAGTTTGTCGCCCTTTAGCGATATGATCACAACGCCAGCTTCGGAGCCATTCAACATCTTGGACACATCGAAGAACATTGTCCAATGGGCCGAGTAGATGTGGGTCGGCTGCTGTTGTTCTACCCATTCTGCTATGAAGTCAGCCAGAGCTTGAGACTTAATAGCTTTCTTGGCCTTGAACTTGATATCGCAGTACAGCATCTCCATTGCCCACTTTGCCACTCGGCCTGACGCGTCTCGATTGTGGAGAATTTCCGACAGCGGAGCATCAGAAACGACAAACACCGAGTGGTCTTGGAAATAATGGACCACCTTCTTCGCAGTCATGTAGATCCCGTAGATAAGTTTTTGATAGTGGGGATACCTCTGCTTGGAAGGAGTCAGGACTTCAGAGACGTAGTACATTGGCCGCTGAACTTTGTATGCCTTGCCTTCTTCTTCTCGTTAGACTGTAAGAACAGTACTGACGACTTGATTTGTAGCCGCGATATAGAGAAGAAGGGGCTCTTTACTGAGCGGAGCAATAAGAACCGGCTGGGTGGAAAGTAGGACTTTGAGGTTGTGGAATGCGACTTGGGCTTCGTCTGTCCACTCGAAAGAATCTGATTTCTTCATGAGTCGGTACAGAGGAAGTGCTTTCTCGCCGAGTCGACTGATGAACCTGCTCAATGCCGCTAGGAAACCTCCATTCGACCCAGTCCCGATCTTTTCGGGGTTTACATCGATCCCTCGTTCGGAAACGAAGAAACCGAGTAACTTTCCGTTGGGAACACCGAATGAACATTTGGCGGGGTTGAGCTTGATATCGTACCTACGAAGGTTGGCGAATGTTTCTGCCAAGTCAGTCAGCAGGTCGAAACCTTTGCATGACTTGACTATGATATCATCCATATACGCCTCCACATTCCGACCGATCTAGTCGAGGAGACATTTTTGGATCATGCGCATAAAGGTAGCTCTTGCATTCTTCAAACCGAATGGCATCGTGATGTAGCAAAAGCACCCGAATGGGGTGATGAAGGCTGTTTTTAACTCATCGGGACAATATAGACGGATCTGATGATAGCCCGAATAGGCATCAAGAAATGACAAACGCTCGCAACCCGCAGTCGAATCGACAATTTGATCTATGCGGGGGAGCGGAAAATGGTCTTTCGGGCAGACCTTATTGAGATGCTTGAAGTCGATGCACATTCAGAGCGACTTATCCTTCTTGGGCACCATTACAACATTGGCGAGCCACTCGGAGTGGTGAACCTCGCGAATGAAGCTGGCTACTAGTAACTTGGCCACCTCTTCCCCGATTGCCTTCCTCTTGTGCGCGGCGGACCGGCGCAGGTGCTCTCAGACGGGCCGAGCGGCGGGATCGACATGCAATCGGTGCTCAGCCAACTCCCTGGGTACACCTGGCATGTCAGAGGGTTTCCATGCGAAGATGTCCCAGTTCTCACGGAGGAATTGGGTGAGCTCGGCTTCCTATTTAGGATCGAGGGTGGTGGAGATGTTCGTCGGGGCAGCAGTGTCATCCGTCGGGTGGATGCTGACCTTCTTCGTCTCTCCTGTCGACTAGAATGCAGACTCTGAAGCTGGTTTCTTCAAGCGCATCAGGTCGGCGGGGTCGACTGTTTTCTTGTACTCGTCGAGCTCGAGGATGGCCATCTGCTGGTCGGCGATTCTTGATCCCTGCTGCACACACTCTTCGGCTCGCTGACGATTGCCCGTGATGGTGATCACGCCTTTCGGGCCTGGCATCTTCAGCTTCAAGTATACGTAACACGACCGGGCCATGAAACACGCATACGCTGGGCGGCCCAAAATTGCATGGTAAGCGCTCTGGAAGTCCACCACTTCGAACGTCAGCTTCTCCTTGCGGAAGTTCTTGTCGGAGCCAAAAACGACGTCCAACGCGATCTGGCCGAGTGACTTGGCCTTCCGTCCAGGGACGACTCCATGGAACTACATGCTGCTCTCGCTGAGTTTGGACATCGGAATGCCCATCCCCTTGAGTGTGTCGGCGTACATGATGTTCATGCCGCTGCCGCCGTCCATGAGGACTTTGCGCAGTCGGACTCCTTCCACCACCGGGTCGATGACCAGAGCCTGTCTCCCCAGGGTGGGTACGTGTGCTGGATGATCCGACTGGTCAAAGGTGATCGCAGTCTGAGACCATTTGAGGAACTTGGGGTTGGTGGGGTTGGCCATGTTCACCTCCCTGTTCACCAACTTCAGTCGACTCTTGCTCTCGACGTCAGCAAAAATCATGAGAGTTGCATGGACTTGGGGGAACGGATCCTCCTTATCCTCCTCATCCTGTTCGTTGTCCTTTTCACTCGGTTGTCGTTCGCCGAACCCATGGATCAGGAGGCAACACTGTCGAGTGGTATGCTTTGGATATATGGGGTTGCCTTCTTCGTCCATCTTCGTATGAACTGGACAAGGCTGGTCCAGGATGGGATTATTGAACTGCTTCTTCTTGGGGGTAAACTGCGCCTTCCCTTTGCCCTTGAACTTGGCATTGGTCACGACTGCAGCTTCTGCCTGCGGGGTGGACGGAGCTTTCTGCTTCTGCTTTCGAGTGTTATTCCCGTCTCCATCACCGACTGTCTTGTGCTTGCCGCTTAGGATGCGGTCCTCTTCTTCGCCATTTGCATAGCAAGCTGCTATCTCCATCATCTTGCTCATGGAGATGTCACCTGTTCAGCCGAACTTTAGGTACAGATCTCTGTACCGCACGCCTGCCTTGAAGGCGCAGACTGCTTGATGCTCGGTGACGATCTCCACCGTGTGGTAGAGGGTTGTCCAACGCTGAATGAAGTCACGCAGGGGCTCATTCTGCTTCTGGACGCAATGCTGGAGCTCCACGAGGCCTGCAGGGCGCTTGCACGTCCCTTCGAAGGTCTTGATGAACACTCGGGCCAGATCTGCCCAACTGTAGATGCTGGAGGGGGCCAACTGGTTCAGCCACGCTTGCGTCGAGCCGTCGAGCATCAGAGGGAGGTGTTTCATGGCGACATGGTCGTCCCCTACTCCGATCTGGACTGCCACTCGGTAGTTGTCCAGCCACGTTTCTGGCTTGGACTCTCCTGTAAACTTGTTGATTCCCGTCGCCAATCTGAAGTTTGGCGGGATGTCAGCCGAACGGATGGCTCGACTGAAACACTCGGGACCAGACACGATGGTCCTGCTTCCACTCGGACGGTCCATATCATAACCATCGCGGTGGGCTCGGCCCCTGTCGACCCTTCGCTGAGCGATACGCCCTCTTGCGTCAGGCCTTGGGTCATAAGCGTCACCGACTGAACGCCGATCATCATGATGTCGGGGCCCGTAGGGCCCACCTCGCGGAGGGGTGCATGAATGGCGGCGATCTTCGTGATTTATGGAACGGCTGCCTCCTTTGTGCCGTTGATGGGAACCAGGGCTGTGAACCGACCGATGCGTATTCGCATGAACGGAACTATTATGGATCCTGTTATGCGACTGGGAGACTGCCGAATTCTGCTGCTGCGCCGTGTGCAACAGGGCTCGGATCTGCTCGATTCCCCAACCAGCCTCTGAATCAGTCGGCTGGAGGGAATCGGCTATCTTGGCAGCTGCAGCCAAGTTGAGGAGGGGTGTGCGGAACAACTCCACGTTGCTCCGCCGAGTGTGTCGACTGGCAGAACGGCGAGGCGGACGACGCGCGCCGGACGTTTCGCCGATCTCGTGCTTGTTCCGGCCAGCTTGACGGGGATCTTCATGGGAGTTGGCCATGTGTACTTCTACTGCAGGCCCGCAACCCGCGTACTCGGAAGGAAACTCAGTCGGAACCGAGCCCGAGTGCTGGGACAGCGGGGCAACCACAACAGACTCTAGAACCGCCACTTGTGAAGACGCGTTCTGGCGCGCCTGGGCGTGTTGCACCCAACTTTGAAGTCGTGGACGGCGGGACCGCTTGCTGCGTCACGTGACGGCGGTGTAGGTCGACACCGGAGCCGACTGCTGGAGAAGAAGAATGCCGCGGGCACCGGCACGGAAGTGCGTAGCCCCACAACGGGGAAGCTCCTCGATGTCGAGAGGTGCATCCCGAAGGCACGCCGAATCGTCGACGATGAAGGAGAGAGCGCCGAAGAAGATCTGGTGACCCATGCTCGAATCTCCACCGGACGACATGACGAAAGGAAGTAGTCGCAAACTCGCGGGAAGTCGCTTAGACGCCTGCCCCATGGTGGGCGCCAACTGTCGTGGGTATAAGCCTGACAGTAGATGTGTAGGGTACGAAAAGGATGGGCAGAGCCTTAGCTACGGCGAGGTTGTATGAGTTCAGGCCCCTCTGCGGTGGAGGTAATAGCCCTACGTCTCAGTGCTCTGGGAGCTTGTTGTCGAGTGGAATATGGAATACAAATGAGTTGCCAACCCCTTCACCAGCGGGGGAGGGTGGCTTATATAGAGTGCGCTACCCTCCACAATGGTTCTGGTACAGGGGTGGAGTAGTGGCGATTGAATGCATACATTACAGGTAACGTACGTCCTAAATGCTAATAAATGCACCGGGAAACGTATGACCGTTTCCCTCCAGGGGGGTTACGATGTTCCGAGCGGCATCCAGTCGGTTAGTTGGATGTTCTCCGAATGCTAGTCTCCGACTGGATGGTCGAGGACCTGTTACCGACTGGATGATGGGGACTCCTTAATTCAGTCGGAACTGACTAAGGGCCTCGTCTCTTATGAGGGGTAGTCCTTGGGTAGGACTTACACGGCAGGCCTATGACCCTACCCTAGGACTATAACCCCGTCACATGCATTGCTGCAGAATTCAGAGTTCTGTTATGTTCCAGCTTCTCAGCCAGGAGAAGAAGGATATCTCAGTGGAGTCTAGTTTGATTCTTCTTTGGAGGATCCGCTGCTGCAGATTACCACTCAGATGTTAGAGAATAGAGACCAAGATTCTCGTGCCCTTCGTATGGAGCTTTATGCTACTCGTGCCCGTTTGTGAACAACTTTCACACAGCTGACACCTGTAGTTCAGACAGGCTATGGATTTATGGATATGTTGAACCCAGTTAGGACTCATCTTCCTGCTCATGTTGACTGGCCTGCTATCGAAGGTGTTACCCCTCTTCGGGGACCTCTATTGCCATCAGTCAGGGTACCAAGGGCACACCAGTGTCCTTACGGTTCCTAGGAGTCTCAGGCTAGAGTATTCCCTGATCCGCAGGTCCAGCTCCCAGGTCTTGGAGGCAATTTGTATGAGATGTTTTATGCGGATGCGTGAGCCCGTGAGTGGAATGATAGTATTGTAGTAGTTATATTTCCACAGTCCTGTGTGTCTTGTGGAATATCACTATGTTGTGAGATGAGTTCCGGAGGCATAGATAAATAATGTATAGGAAGCTTGGAAAGCCTCTGATGAGTAGTATCCTCTTTTTAGTAGTTTGCTATTCAATTTGAGGTTGTACTGAACTATGTTATGTTGTGTATGAACCACGGTGTACATATACCAGTTTGCTTGTTACCATGTTGTTTAGTGCATTCTTAATCCATAGTTAGTATTGATGTTTATCTAGTCTAAGTTGTGAGTTTGTTTGCGAGGATGGTGTTTACCAGGCACAACCGTGCCCCTAGCCATGAGCAGGGAGAAGGTAGTCAGGCAGCATAGGAAGATCTGCCTGACCCGCCTTCTCTGGCGGTGGTAATGCTGGAGGCAGAAAGAAACAAGATAGAGACAAACCGTCTGCTCGAACATATTGAGCAAAATACGGCTCGTCAGCCACAAAATGACGCAGTGTCCCTCAATGACTTTGTGAAGCTAAATCCCCCGAAGTTCCATCACTCCATTGATCCTCTGGACGCTGATGACTGGTTGTGCAGTATATCGCGCAAGATACGCTCTGCCAATGTTTCTGAGGATGACAAGGTGACCTTCGCTGCGTATTTTCTGGAAGGCCCCGCCAATATGTGGTGGGAGAATTTTGAAGCTATGCGTCCTGCTGGACCAGCAGCCACTTGGGCTGATTTCAGTGCAGCCTTCCGTTTGCACCACATTCCAGAGGGTCTGATGGACCGTAAGAGAGAGGAATTTTGTTCCTTCACTCAGGGAAAGTTGACCGTGGATGCTTATAGCCGTGAGTTTGGAAACCTCGCTCGCTACGCAACTGAAGAGGTGTCAACTGACGCCAAGAAGCAAGCAAGATTCCGCAAGGGTCTGAGCCCCGAACTTCGTGATGACCTGCGCCTTCATGAATGTACAAGTTTCCAAGCTCTTGTTAACAAGGCGATCAGTGCCACGACTGGTCATACCGACTATGAAGACACGAACAAGCACTCTCGCGATTCTAGCTCCTCATCCGGTTCAGCGTTTCCGAAGCACCGGGTGTGGGTCCCGAATAGTTCTCTACCGCCAAGATATACCCCGAGGCCATCATATGTGGCGCCTCAGGCAAACCAGACCAACCCCCCAGCCAAGAGCTATGTTGGTCCAGCTTCCAACGCTGCACCATGTGCCAATCAGGTGATCTGTTACAAGTGCGAAGAACCAGGGCACTATTCACGTGAGTGTCCTCAGAATATCGTTGCCAAGCAACCTGAGAAGTCTGTTGGGCAAGGCAAGTCGGGCAAAGCATATTATGTGAAGCCAACTCATGCGCATGGCCGCGTGAATTATGTTTCAGTAGAAGAAGTTGTAGACGATTCCGACGTCATTTTGGGTACGCTCCTTGTCAATCTTCACCCAGTGTCTGTTCTTATTGACACTGGGTCATCTCATTCCTTCATTTCCGAAAGTTATGCGCAGTTGCATAACATGTCCTTTTGTGATATGCCAATCCCATTAGTTGTCCAAACTCCTCATAGTAAATGGCAGACTTCTAGGATAAGTTACGAAAATGAAATTCTAGTGGACAGGCTAGTTCTTCTAGCATCATTGATAGCTCTTAAATCCTTAGATATCAACATCATCTTGGATATGGACTGGATGTCAGCTCATTACGCCAAGATTGATACCCATTCTAGAAATGTTCCGCTTATCCATCCCACGGGTGAGATAGTTAATGTCTCCACTCGAGTTGCCAAATGCAAACTCTATTCCCTCAATTCTAGTCCTCTTTCAGAACTTGAAGACATTCTGGTAGTCCGTGACTTTCTGGATGTTTTTCCAGAATAACTGCGAGGAATTCCACCTGACAGGGATGTAGAATTTGTGATAGATCTTGTTCCAGGAACTGTCCCAATAGCCAGAAGGCCCTATAAGATGGCACCCTTAGAGCTAGCTGAACCTAAGAAACAACTAGCTGAGGCCTTGAATAAAGGTTTCATTCGTCCTAGCTCTTCTCCTTGGGCTTGTCCCGTCCTCTTCGTCAAGAAGAAGGATGGAACGGATCGGATGGTTGTAGATTATCGACGAGTTAATCTGGTCACCATAAAGAACAAGTATCTGCTCCCCAGGATCAATGATCTGTATGATCAGCTCGCTGGATCCTCAATCTTCTCCAAAATGGATTTGAGGTTGGATTACCATCAAATCAAGATCAAGAATGGGGGCATTCCAAAAATGGCGTTTTTTCACTCGTTATGGCCAATACGAGTACACCGTCATGTCCTTCGGTTTAACCAATGCCCCAACCACCTTCTCTCGCTTGACGAATTCAATATTCATGGAGTATTTGGTTAAATTCATCGTGGTATACCTCGATGATATTCTCATCTACTCGAAGAACGAACAAGAACATGCCGAGCATCTAAGGCTGGTATTGATGAAACTTCGAGAGCATCGCCTTTATGCCAAGTTTTTAAAATGTGAATTTTGGTTACCAGAAGTGACCTATCTAGGCCACGTAATCTCTCGTAAGGGTATTGCTGTCAATCCCAAGAGAGTTCAAGCTGTCCTTGATTGGACTCTACCTGAATCGGTTAAGCAAGTTAGAAGTTTTCTTGGTCTACCGAGCTATTTTCGCCGCTTTGTCGAGAACTTCTCCAAGGTTGCAAAGCCTCTAACTGAACTCCTCAAGAAAGATAAAAAGTTAGAGTGGACACCACAGTGCGAGCATAGTTTTCAGGAACTGAAAAGACGTCTGACTTCCGCACCTGTGTTGCTACCACCAGGTTTTTCTAAGGACTTTGTTATCTATTATGACGCCTCGCGACAAGGATTAGGTTGCATTATCATGCAGGATCGTCATGTGATTGCATACGCATTTCGACAGTTGCATCCATATGAGTATAATTATCCCACACATGATCTTGAGCTTGCAGTTGTAGTCCATGCACTAAAATGCTAGCGACATTACCTTCTTGGTAATCGTTGAGAAATATTCACTAATCACCAAAGTCTAAAATATATCTTCACCCAGCCAGACTTGAAACTCAGGTAAAGACGGTGGGTCGAGTTGATCACAGATTACGACTTAGGGATAACTTACATCTCAGGGAAGGCCAATGCCATGGCTGATGCACTAAGTTGTAAGTCTTATTGTAACAATCTGATGTTACAACGAGGTCAACCACGTCTCTATGAGGAATTTTGGAAGTTAAACCTCCACATTGTTCCTGAAAGATTCCTTTCTACCCTGGTGGCGAAACCTACACTTAGGGATCAAATCATAGCTGGCCAAAAGCGTGATAAGGGTATATCACGGATCAAGGAGAATATTACTAGCGGAAATGCTAATGAATTCTCTTTGAATGAACAAGATGTTGTGTTCTTCTTGAACCGTCTAGTGGTTCCTAAGAATCCACATCTGAGGCAGTTCATCCTTAAGGAGGCTCATGATTCTCCTCTCACGATTCATGCTCGTAGTACTAAGATGTATCAGGACCTACGCCAGAGGTTCTGGTGGACTAGGATGAAGAGAGAAATTGCTGAGTTCGGTGCTAACTGCGAAGTTTGTCGTCGAGTTAAAGCAGAACATCAAAGGCCTGCTGGCACCCTTCAACCTTTAGCTATTCCTGAATGGAAATGGGATAAAGTTAGTACGGATTTCATCACTGGATTTCCCAGGGCCGAGAAAGGGAATAATGCTATCTGTGTGGTCATTGATTGTCTTTCCAAACTAGCTCATTTTCTTCCAGTTCATGAGAGTATAACAGCTAGCCAGCTAGCGGAGTTATATATCTCTCGAATAGTGTATCTTCATGTTGTTCCAATGGATATTAATTCAGATCGTGGAAGTATTTTTACTTCTCGTTTTTGGGAAAGATTTCAGAATGCCATGGGGACTCACCTATCTTTTAGCACTGCTTTCTATCCTCAATCAAGTGGTCAAGTAGAAAGAGTAAATCAAATTCTAGAGGATATGCTTCGATCTTGTGTTATATCATTCGGTATGAATCACTACTGAAATTCAGAAATTTGCCGTCTGCCAAGGCGGACGGCAAAGGGTGCAACCACGGACGGCAAAGGCTTTGCCGTCGGTCAGCTGACGTTAAAGTAGACGGCAAAAAAAAATCCGGTGAAGAGGTTCTTTGTCGTTTGCTTTCTCAAAGCGGACGGCAAAGAATCTTTGCCATGAGGGGGCAGACGGCAAAAGAAATGGGACGACACATATTGCAACGTCCCCGTTAAGTGTTAACAGCAGGCCTCCTCTCTTTGCCGTCTGCCTCCCCCCCTTTGCCATGTGGGGGCAGACGGCAAAGAGGGGGAGAGAGAGGGGCCTGATTCACCCCTTTGCCGTCTGCCCACCCCCCTTTGCCATGTGGGGGCAGACGGCAAAGAGGGGAGAGAGAGGGGGCAGATTCCCCCCTTTGCTGTCTGCCTTCCCCCCTTTGCCATGTGGGGGCAGACGCTAAAGAGGGGAACCAACCCCTTATTTATTTATTTTTTGTTATATCCAGCATTTTTAACAATAATCAGGATATATATATATATATATTTGACATAAATAAATTTCTTTCCGTACTCATAACCATATTAAAATAACCTCTTATATCCAGCTTTCAAGTTGCATCCGTACCAAACCAGATATTACACCAGTTTCATCCACGTGCATCCAAAGTTTCATATATTCATATACTACAATAGTTTCAATACAACCCATGGTACAAGAAATCATCTTCAAGCATTCCATCAATATTTTCCAAGCTTCCCGTGAAGTGAAGGTAATCTGCAAAATGACAAATAAGAAAGTTAGAAGAATAATACTAGATGAAGTAGTGTATATATAGGTTATTTCAGAGAGAATTTAGCTAAGTATAGACCATTTAGGAGCTAACTGAGCTAATTATGTCATTTAGGTGGAACCCTAGCTAACTATAGGTCGTTTCGGAGCTAACTTCGGTAAAATAGGTCATTCCGGAGCGAACTATGCTTATTAAGCCATTTTTGATCTAGCTAGGCTAATTATAGGCCATTTAATACCTAACTTAGGGGGAATAGGTCATGTTGCAGCTACGTAAGCCTTATTATGTCATTTAGGAGAGAACTTAGCTAACTATAGGTCATGTTTTATTAAATAGACCATTTAGGAGCTAACTAAGCTAATTATGTCATTTCGTAGGATAATTAGCCAATTTAGCCTTTCTTGGATGAGTCTAAGCTATGTAGAAGAAGAGAAAGAGAAGAAGAAGTAAAAGAAGGAGGATGAGGAGGAGGAGGAGAAGGAGAAGGAAGAGGATTAGAAGAAGAAAAGAAGAAGGAGAAGGAGAAGGAGGAAGAAGGAGGAAGAAGAAGGAGAAGGAGAAGGAGGAACAAGGAGGAAGAAGAAGGAGAAGGAGGAGCTCCTTCTCCTTCTTCTCCTCCTTCTTCTCCTTCTTCTTATCCTCCTCCATCTCCTTCTTCTTGTTCTGCTCTTCTTTTTCTTCCTTCCTTTCATTTTTCCTCTTTCTTCTCCTCTTGTCCCCTTCTCCGGGCTAAATTGTTTAAGAATGCCTTTTTGGAGCTAATTATGTCATTTCGAAGATAATTAGCTAAGTATAGGTCATGTTTTATTAAATAGACCATTTAGGAGCTAACTAAGCTAATTATGTCATTTAGATGGATAATTAGCCAATTCAGCCTTTCTTGGATGACTCTAAGCTACGTAGAAGAAGAGAAAGAGAAGAAGAAGTAAAAGAAGGAGGAGGAGGAGGAGACGGAGAAGGAGAAGGAAGAGGAGAAGAAGAAGAAAAGTAGAAGGAGAAGGAGAAGGAAGAAGAAGGAGGAAGAAGAAGGAGAAGGAGGAGCTCCTTCTCCTTCTTCTCCTCTTTCTTCTCCTTCTTCTTATCCTCCTCCCTCTCCTTCTTCTTCTCCTCTTCTTCTTCTTCCTTCCTTTCATTTTTCCTCTTTCTTCTCGTCTTGTCCCCTTCTTCGGGCTAAATTGGCTAAGAATGCCTTTTTGGAGCTAATTATGTCATTTCGAGGATAATTAGCTAAGTAGTGGTCATTTTTTATTAAATAGGTCATTTTGGAGCTAACTAAGCTAATTATGTCATTTAGATGGATAATTAGCCAATTTAGCCTTTCTTGGATGAGTCTAAGCTACGTAGAAGAAGAGAAAGAGAAGAAGAAGTAAAAGAAGGAGGAGGAGGAGGAGGAGGAGTAGGAGAAGGAAGAGGAGAAGAAGAAGAAAAGAAGAAGGAGAAGGAGAAGGAGGAAGAAGAAGGAGAAGGAGCTCCTTCTCCTTCTTCTCCTCCTTCTGATGCTCCTCCCTCTCCTTCTTCTTCTTCTCCTCTTCTTCTTCTCCTCTTCTTCTTCTCTCTTCCTTTCATTTTTCCTCTTTCTTCTCCTCTTGTCCCCATCTTCGGGATAAATTGGCTAAGAATGCCTTTTTGGAGCTAATTATGTCATTTCGAGGATAATTAGCTAAGTATAGGTCATTTTTTATTAAATAGGTCATTTTGGAGCTAACTAAGCTAATTATGTCATTTAGATGGATAATTAGCCAATTTAGCCTTTCTTGGTTGAGTCTAAGCTACGTAGAAGAAGAGAAAGAGAAGAAGAAGTAAAAGAAGGAGGAGGAGGAGGAGGAGGAGAAGGATAAGGAGAGGAGAAGAAGAAGAAAAGAAGAAGGAGAAGGAGAAGGAGGAAGAAGAAGGAGAAGGAGGAGCTCCTTCTCCTTCTTCTCCTCCTTCTCCTTCTTCTTATCCTCCTCCCTCTCCTTCTTCTTCTTCTCCTCTTCTTCTTCTTCCTTCCTTTCATTTTTCGTCTTTCTTCTCCTCTTGTCCTCTTCTTCGGGCTAAATTGGCTAAGAATGCCTTTTTGGAGCTAATTATGTCATTTCGAGGATAATTAGCTAAGTATAGGTCATTTTTTATTAAATAGGTCATTTTGGAGCTAACTAAGCTAATTATGTCATTTAGATGGATAATTAGCCAATTTAGCCTTTCTTGGATGAGTCTAAGCTACGTAGAAGAAGAGAAAGAGAAGAAGAAGTAAAAGAAGGAGGAGGAGGAGGAGGAGAAGGAGAAGGAGAGGAGAAGAAGAAGAAAAGAAGAAGGAGAAGGAGAATGAGGAAGAAGGAGGAAGAAGAAGGAGAAGGAGGAGCTCCTTCTCCTCCTTCTCCTCCTTCTCCTCCTTCTCCTTCTTCTTATCCTCCTCCCTCTCCTTCTTCTTCTTCTCCTCTTCTTCTTCTTCCTTCCTTTCATTTTTCCTCTTTCTTCTCCTCTTGTCCCCTTCTTCGGGCTAAATTGGCTAAGAATGCCTTTTTGGAGCTAATTATGTCATTTCGAGGATAATTAGCTAAGTATAGGTCATTTTTTATTAAATAGGTCATTTTGGAGCTAACTAAGCTAATTATGTCATTTAGATGGATAATTAGCCAATTTAGCCTTTCTTGGATGAGTCTAAGCTATGTAGAAGAAGAGAAAGAGAAGAAGAAGTAAAAGAAGGAGGAGGAGGAGGAGGAGGAGAAGGAGAAGGAGAGGAGAAGAAGAAGAAAAGAAGAAGGAGGAGTAGAATGAGGTAGAAGGAGGAAGAAAAAGGAGAAGGAGGAGCTCCTTCTCCTCCTTCTCCTTCTTCTTATCCTCCTCCCTCTCCTTCTTCTTCTTCTCCTCTTCTTCTTCTTCCTTCCTTTCATTTTTCCTCTTTCTTCTCCTCTTGTCCCCTTCTTCGGGCTAAATTGGCTAAGAATGCCTTTTTGGAGCTAATTATGTCATTTCGAGGATAATTAGCTAAGTACAGGTCATTTTTTATTAAATAGGTCATTTTGGAGCTAACTAAGCTAATTCTGTCATTTAGATGGATAATTAGCCAATTTAGCCTTTCTTGGATGACTCTAAGCTACATAGAAGAAGAGAAACAGAAGAAGAAATAAAACAAGGAGGAGGAGGAGGAGGACGAGGAGAAGGAGAAGGAAGAGGAGAAGAAGAATAAAAGAAGAAGGAGAAGGAGAAGGAGGAAGAAGGAGGAAGAAGAAGGAGAAGGAGGAGCTCATTCTCCTTCTTCTCCTCCTTCTTCTCCTTCTTCTTATCCTCCTCTCTCTCCTTCTTCTTCTTCTCCTCTTCTTCTTCTTCTTCCTTCCCTTCTTCCGGCTAAATTGGCTAAGCTAATTATGTCATTTAGATGGAAGTCTAGCTATCTTTTATTAAAACACTAGAAATAACATACCTAAGTTAGGGTGAAGCACGGTGGCTCTAGCTTGTTTCACCTGGAGAAGGCTGCCCTGAAGAAGGCTCGACTCTAGAAGGGTCGTGCGATGTGTTTCGGGAATATTCTGCACCAAACATCGTTTGCAATGTGTAGTTAGCATGAGGACACTCTTAAGATCACTGCACTGAAATGAAACTCACCGTCCCCGCCATGTTAATGACTGGCATTGGCGGAGGGACTTGGCTGCTCTTCTCGCACATAGACTGTACATTTGGTTTCGACAAGTCAAACTTTTTATTTATTAATGAAACAGACATTCAAATGCAAGGTTTGAAATAACATGAAGAAGAAACTTACCACGAAGAGCTCGTATATGGCCCTGGTAGACGCATCATTCCGTGCCCTCTCCGCCTCCATCAATGCAGTCTCCTCTCCACCAGCTCCCTAATTTCCTTATCCTTCTCCGCTATAGCCGCCTGCATTGCCTCTCTCTCTTTCTGAATAGCAGCCTGCAACACAACTCATTGTTAGCAATGTAATCATATTGGTTCCAACACACAACATAAAGCGGAAAGATAGTTGAGTCCATTAAACTAACCTCGATGGAGAGCTCGACTGGCCGTGGACGACGTGTTATCTCCGGACAAGAGCTCGTTTGGCGTGCCTTTATCTGCCGGAGAGTGCTAGGACAACGTACAAGGCCGTCTCCAATGGCGATCGAGCCATGGGGCCTCCCGTTGCGAGCTATCATCACCAGCTCTGGATCAATAGGCCCCTCGCTCGGGTTAAAGTCCTCCCCTTTCCTCGCCTTCCCGTGATCTCTGTACTTCACGAGCTTGTCGTGGGAGGAGATGTTGGTGAAGTTTTCTGGATGCTCGAGGTCAGACTCAGAGAATGCCTTGACCTTCTTGTACGAGGCAGTATGGGCCATCGCATACAGGTCGTACATCTGTGGCGCCTCCGTCTTATTGTGACGCGCCTAAAAGAGAGAGAGGAAAATTGTATTGGTAAAGGGATCAAGATAGCATTAAGAATAAATTGCATGTGGCATGAAGCAAACCACATACCCAGTTCTCGCCAAATTGGATTAAGTTGACGCTCCCTTGATGGTGTGGCACGACAACCATTTTTCCACGCCTCTCCTTGGCGTTGTTGTGGCTGGCCTCCCACGTTTCGGAGCACCACTGATCCACCAAGGCCTCCCAACAATCCATCTTATCCACACACCATCTCGGGGGCACCTAAGTTAATAAAGAGAAATTTGAGTGCGTAAGAACCAAATCAAGGAAACTAACTACAAAGCCTTAATAATATGTAATTACCTTCATGTAATGCTCCTTCGCCATCTTAGCATCACGACACTTCGCCTTGTCAATCCTAATACGCTGCGTGGCATAGTAGTCTCGAACAGCCTGCACCCGAGCCTCGTGCCGAAAGTTTTGAAGTAGGCGGCGACATTCGGTTTCGATAACCTTTGTCGCGTCCTCCTCGTATCCCTCCTCACACCTGTAGAAGGTCTGCAAACGAGACAACACTGATTAGTACAATACATAGCTATGGTTGATTTATCATTGCGTGAAAGAGAAATTACCGAGAACTTTCGGATCACCATGTCCGCCCTCGTGTCACACAAAACACCGTCGATCTCCACCTCTGGCGGGGCCGGGGCACCCAAGTAGTGCTCCTAGGTCATTCCTACCTCTTGCTCCCGACCGGGCAACGTAACAAACCCTGGGAAGTTTTGACAACAAAGAACACCAAGGACGTTGTTGGGCTTGCGGACACCCTTGGCAACAATCCAACCCCTACAGTATGACAAATTCAAGCCAAAACATTAGATATTTGAGAAAACGCGAAGGCAAAAGGTTAAATAAGAGTAAATTAACTTACTTGTCCCCATTTGGCCTAATCGACCACCTCTGCTCGGGGGTCGCTGGCACGAGCGGGAGCCCCGAACTACCACGCTGGTAGACGGTAGACCCCTCACCCAGCTCCTCGTCGCTACCAACATGGCCACTTGGCTCAGGCTAGGTATCCCACTGGGTCTCTTGGGACGTACCCTCATCCCTGCTTTGTTCCGGAGTCGCCTGGAAGGAAGCCTCTAGGACACGTGTCTCATGGGTCGAAGGCTCGTCGACCCGAGGCTCGTGAACCGGAGACCGTGTAGCCTCCACCTCAGACGAATCCACCCAAGAAGTCCTGTGCTCAAGTTAATCAGCTTGGGGTGGTGGCGGAGACCGTGTAGCCCTACCTCTCCCGCGGCCACGTGTACCTTTAGTACAACATAAATACCAACATGAGTAATAAAATGTATATAAATACCAATATGCATACAACATGAGTACAACATAAATACCAACATGAATACAACGTGTACCTTTAGTGCCTCTCGGCTTCGCTGGGGGTCGACCTCCTCTCACGGGGGGCGCTCCTTGCATAGTAGAGAGCAACACTCTCCGAAGAGGCGAGGCAGGAATGGAAGTACCCATCCCATCACCCGCCGACGAAGAAGCAGGCGTGGAGTGCTTTCGACCCTTTCCCACCATCTTTCAACACCTGTCATGACAAAGAGCAAATGAAATTAGTACAACATAAATACCAACAGGAGTAATAAAATGTATATAATTTAAGTGTATAATCGTCATAAATACCAACATGACTAATAAAAATTGAATACCTAACATGAACTCAAAATTTATATATAGTATAATAATTGAATACCTGACATTTCTTGGACATACGTGTTTCTTGGAAGAATTCTCCGTCATATGTGTCTGGGTTAATGTGAGGTTCGTAATCCTCTTCATTGAGGGTAGGTGGTATAAAATGTGGTGGCACTTCATAAACGACATCCCAACCTTTGAGATTTGGATCAGTTTGGCAGGCCCACGGTAGTTAGAAAACTTGTGTCGCCTGTTGAGCCATAATATAGACATCGGGAACATCTAAGTGGGTGTTTTGGTTGATTTCGACTAGTCCTTTATGTTCATGAGTCCTTCTAGTCTCCCTCGGCTCAAACCAATAACATTTGAAGACTACGACGGTCGGTGGGTTTTCACCATAGAATAGAAGTTCATAAATTGCTTCAACTCTTCCATAATACTCAGTGTCTCCTTCGCCGATAGTAGAGACAGAACAATTTGTAGTCTTTAGGTCGGGCATAGATAGCTCTTTGCCAAAGGTACGAAAGTGATACCCGTTGATGTTGTATTTGTCAAATGAACGGACCTTATAGTCAAAACCATTAGCGACTTGTCTCAACTCGGTGTCCATAGACTCTGCATCAGCCTACAAGTTTAATACGAAAGAATCGATGCATTAGCCGCAAATTAGACAAATAAATCAAATGGGCCCTTAATGGTAATTAATACCCTTTGTTTGAACCAAGAGATGAAACCGGGATAGTCGGCTCCATGCTTTGCGAGAAGCTCATACTCTTCGACGGAATCCTTTTCGATAACCGCTCCATCCGAGAATTCGGTGACGTATCGACTATATCAAGTATCCGGGAATAAGAGTAGTTCAAAGCAATTAGAAGTTGCGGAACAAAAAATTACCGAGAACTTACTCGATGTACGGCCGCACTTCTGTTAGGTTGGTGAAGATATACAATGAAATGGTCCGCCATTCTTCGACATCCAACGATTTCCCTTTCAAAGCACCGGATGGTGCGAGCTTACCTTTGAATAGGCTGAGGTTGGATCGAACTTTTTCTCGATCGCCATCATTGTACCGAGGCTTTGGGTTATGCAAATGATGATTTTTGGCTTCGTAGTGTGCTGTCACGAAGTTGGCCGCCTCCTCTGTAATGAATGCCTCGGCCATCGATGCTTCAATTCTACATTTATTTTTACACTTAGCTCGAAGCGTCTTCTGCATCCTCTCAGTTGAGTAGCACCATCGATTTTGAACGGGCCCCCCCATTCTTGCCTCGGTCGGGAGATGCAAAATCAAATGTTGCATTGGATTAAAGAAGCCCGGTGGAAAGATCTTTTCTAATTTGCAGATCAACTCCGGATCCAACTCTTCCATTTCAACTAGCACGTCATGCGATAGTTCTTTTGCACAAAGAGAACGGAAGAAATAGCTCATCTCTGCCAGTACTAGTCATTCATCCTCATGGATAAAGCCACGCAACATCACCGGCATTACCCGCTCAATCCATATGTGCCAATCATGACTCTTGAGCCCAAATATTTTCAATTTCTCAAGATTCGCTCCCCTCTTTAGATTCGCAGCATACCCATCGGGGAACATCAACCGCATTTTCACCCACAATAGCATTTCCCTTATAGCTGGCCTTTCAAGATTGAATCATGCCTTTAGCTTCGCTATGATTTTCTTTCCTTTCCATTGTCGCAAGTTTTGCAACGGTCTATCACATAGAGCCTCCAGGTCGATTCTAGCCTTATGATTATCTTTTGACTTCCCCTCTATGCCGAACAATGTACCAAAAATGGCCTCCGCAATATTCTTTTCAGTATGCATCACGTCATGAGCCCCAATCTAGCGAACAAAGCACATGGGATAAAGAGGACCTTTTGATCTTAATGCTATGGTTGGGTATTTTTATCTTAATGTATGTTCTAGTGTTTACGGATGTTTGCTAGAGTTCCAATCATAAGTACTTGCAATCATTGGATAGTGAGAGCTTGTTAGCTTTGCCTCTCCCACATAAAAGAGGAATATCAACCTTGTATTTGACTATTTGATCATGGGCAATTCCACCACAATTACCACCACTTTTCCGCACTCGTGGTACTGTTAGTTTATGGTTACTTAGTATATTTTATCACTGCAACACTAATATTTACTTTCTTGTATTTATTATCTTGCAAAGCTTTCTCTCATACTCGTATTATCACTCTAGTTTTATCTCCTAGATATTGCAAAACGTTTAGTGTGCATAGAGTTGTGTCTATGGTTGATAGAACTTGAAAGAATATTTATCCCACCTTTAGCTCCTTATTGGGTTCGACACTCTTAGTTATCGAAAAGGCTACACACGATCCCCTATACTTGTGGGATATCAGAGGCCAAGGCCTATCACGCTCCGTGTGAGGTGGTGCTGGAGGAAGCCGAATCTGCTCGAGCCACGCGTGAGGAGGCCATGAAGGAAGCCGCAACAGCTGCCACACGTTGCGAGGAGGCGGAGGCTCGCCTGAAGGCCTTCCTAGAGAAACATGCCACGCTTCGCATGCGGGAGGAAGAGCTCGAGGCCTGCTAGATTAAGCTCGCCGCCCGGGAAGAAGATTTGTCCCAGGAGGAGCCTGGCCACGAAGGAGGCGCGCCTGGATGAATTGGAGAAGGAGATCGCCTCTAAGAAGACCCTTCTCGATACCAAGGAGGAAGCTCTCGCCGTGGCCGAGAAGAAGAAGGCCGTGGAGCTAGTCGGCTTGCCTGACTTTGAGCTCAGGCTTCGCACGACGCTCAGCACCCTCTCTTGGGGAGGGTTCGACGAGCCTCTGGCCACACCGGAGGATGGCTTCATCGGGCTCGCGGCGGAGCTCGCCGTGGCGTTGGAGGATGCCCTCATCCAGGTGGACGTGGTCTTGGACAGTGAGTGCCGCGACCTCTTTTCTCAGGCCGCGACACGCGTCTTCAGTCACCTTCATCTCCGTGAGCCGGGGTTCGACTTCGGCTCCGTGATCCCGCGAGTCCTTGTTGAGGCCTATGATAGTGCTGCATAGGCAGTGAAGGGCCCCGTGGAGGCATTGGTGAAGAGGTTCGCCTGCGTCGCAGTTCCCCCTCTCAGGATGCCGCTGAACCAGACGACGGGGAAGACAACACCACCGGCACCGACGACAATCCCCCTGAAGCTGGTGTGACTGGTGGCGGAGGTTCCTCCCGATTTCCTCCCATGTTGTTTCCCTGCAATGCACGTCGTGCCTCATGGAGGCGTCAAACTCATTTGCATTTTCAAGAACTTGTTAAAGCTTGTAATAACTGGTTGACTTCTGGAATGTTTTCTTCGCCTCGTTTCTTTCATGTTTTCTGTGATACTCTGCGTTGGCAGGGCCCGCCACGCGTGTACCATTGCAGCGAGTGAACCAACCGGAAACCAGGATAGCCCAAAGGGGGTAGGGGCTACAAGCACAGTTAGGCCCCTCAGTTGTGATGCTTAGGGTTCCCCCTTGACGTGCGAGCAACCCTCATGAGGGGAATGCAGTGAGGATTTTGAAACTTCAGAACATCTTCAGCGCTGTATGTCGACACGGCCCTCCCCACGCGTACCTCCGCCATGATTGGGCCAACCGGAAACCAGGACGGCCCAAAGGGGGGAGTGGCTACAAGCACAGTTAGGCCCCTGAGTCGCGCTGCTCAAGGGCCCCCTTGACATGCGAGAGACTCCGATGTCCCTCCTAAGAAGCACTCTGCGTCGGCAGGGCCCGCCCTGCGCGTACGTGCATCGCCGTTGCACTGCCTGGGCGGCCCAAGAGGGAAGGGGCTATGGGCGTAGTTCAGGCTCCTGATTCACAATGTTCAAGAGTCCCGCTTGACGTACGAGTGACTCCAGCGTTCTCCTTGAGATATTTTAGGTGGTTTGTTGAGCGCACTAGGATTTTCGCCGGCAGGGCCCGCCCCATGCGTACCTCCACCGGCGTTGAACCGATCGGACACCAGGACGACCCAAGAGGGAAGGGGCTACGGGCACAGTTAGTACCCTCAGTCGCGATGCTCAGGGGTCTCCCTGGACGTACGAGCGGCTCCGTACCTCCAGTTATCTGTTCCCCGCAATGGGTGCATGCGTGGTCGCGGGTGGATTGGGTTGTCTTCCTGGCCAGCGTTGGGCATAGTCATTGGTGGGCATAGTCATTGGCGGACTGAGTTGATTTCCTTGCCAGTTGCGGGCATAGTTATTGGCGAACCGAGTTGATTTCCTTGCCAGTTGCGGGCATAGTCATTGGCGGACTGAGTTGATTTCCTTGCGAGCTGCGGGAATTGTCATTGGCAGAATAAGTTGATTGCCTCCGTCTTCTCCCCAGCGCGGAGCATAGGGCTGCCACTAGGCGTGGGATGGACCCCTCCACGTCCTCGGGGGTCCCTGGGCTTATACAACCTCGGCTTGTTGTTACGTGAGAGTGTCACAGTGGGGGTGTATCGCGAGGACACTTTGGCCTCGCGAGTGTCCCTACCCCCGAGGCATTAGGCGCCCGACTCCTTTTTGGTCTTCACCCAACATGGAGCATAGGTCATACACTGGGCGTGGGAGGGACCCCTCCGCGTCCTCGGGGGGGGGGGGGGGGGGCTGGGCGTATACAACCTCGACTCGTTATTACGTGAGAGTGTCACGGTGGGGGTGTATCTGGGAGGTCACGAGTACGCTTTGGCCTCACGAGTGTCCCTACCGCCAAGGCATTAGGCGCCTAGTTCCTTTTGGGTCATTGGTAAACCCTGCTGACTTCTTCTTCTTGGGGAGTGAGGCTGAGTGTGTGCTGCCTCAGGAGGCCTGCAAGGGTATGCTTTGGCCGGAGCCCCCAAGCGGGGGTCGACCGCCCAAAGATGCAACCAAGGTAGAACGTTAGGGTTTGAAGTGGGTGCGACGGAAACAACTGAAGGATACGTAAATGAAAGTGACGGCCGGGGAGTGCCCTGAGCTGCTGGAGGCCTCATGGCCCTGTGGGCGCCCTCGGACAAAGTGAGCCAAAAAGTTACCTGGCAGCAGCGAACAAAAAGTCACCTGGCGGCCATGCCGCTAAAGTGCCGACGGCGCCATCATTGCCTGATCTCCTGCTTCCACGATCGCGACCCTCACGGGTCTGTCGTCTCCCGATGCTCGGGACCTTCGCTTGGCCCGAGCATCGCCTCCTCTTCCTCACCAAGCCCCAGCAGGCAAGGCATGAGCATGGCCTATTGGAGCCGCCGATAGGTAGCAGCCATGTTCCCTAGCCCGAAGGGCATGAGGGTGCCGCCGCCTGGGCACACCCACCCATGGTCAGCTCGCGCGGGTTAGAAGGGGCCTTGAGCAACGGCTCTGTCGATTACGAGCGCGTTGATGCAGATGTGGGGCCTATCGACCGTGCCGATGATTGCGACTGTGATTGGTGATGCAGGGCAGTCCCCACCTCGCACGGCCTGGGACTCTTGAAGTTCTTGAATTGCTCTGATGACGGATTCATGCGCGCCGGAGTGCGCCCTTGGGTTGTGCTCGAGCGCCACCCTTGCCTCACTGGTCAGGCCGGGAACCTTCTCGGAGGGATCCCCCAGTCCTGACCCAAGGGGGGCGCCGGGCGTGCCTTCCTATGCAATGGGAGGCAAGACAGCATCCCCGGGCGCGAATCCCGAAGCCCCATGGTGCTCCGTGTGGAGGAGTTGCTTCTTTTTCTTGCGTGGGTCCTCGGGAGGTAGCTCGTTTTCTTCGTCGATCGAGCGTTCCACCGCCGCGGAGCGATAGGCGCGCTCGAGTGTACAAACGGCATCCTTCTCGTCGCACGCGATGGTGATGACGACGCCGCTCCCTAGCATCTTGAGGATGTTGTAGCCATGGTGGGTCACGGCCATGAACTTGGTAAGAGCCGGGTACCCAAGGATCGCGTTGTACAACAGGTGGATGTGCGCGATATCAAAGACGATGATCTCAGTGTGGTAGTTCTTGCGCTCGCCGAAGGTGATTGGCAGACGCACCTGCTCGATGGGCACGGTGGACCCTTCCGTGGTTCCTGAGAAGGATTGGTCGACATGAGTTGTTCGTTCCGTAATTGTAGTGTTTCGAAGGTCTGGACCGAGAGGACGTTGAGCCCCGCCCCACTGTTAATAAGGGTCTTGGTGACGAGGACGTTGCTGATGGTCGGGGTGCACATCATGGGGAGCTTGCCGGCCATGAACGAGCACCTGAGCTAATCATTTGCGTCGAAGGTGATGGTGGTCTGGGACCAGTTGAGGGGGCGCATCGGTTCAGGCTTCGGGAGAGCGACATTCACCTCCCGAGCGAACTGCTTGAAGGCACGGTTGGAGACCGGGGTCTGGGCGCTGCCCAGGATGGAGACCACCGCCCTGACCTCTTGGAAGCCCCCAGCCCCATCATCTTGCCTGTCTTCAGGGTGGCGGAGGCAGCGAGGGCAGTACAGAATCACGAGGGAGAACCTCACGAGGCCGACCGCATCGTTGCCCCTCCTGAGGGTCGTCACGCCAGCGGTCCTCCTAAGGCTGACCGAGCCAACGGTCATCATGAGGCTGTTCACGCCACCCCTGACGCGGCTCTCGGTCATCCCAGCGACCTCCACTGCGACAACCGCCACGCATGGGGCCTCTGTCTCCCCGTCCGGGGCGCGTGGTGAAGTGCTCGTCTCGGACCAGTCGGAGCTCATGGCATTTGGAGGTATCATGGCCGCTAGTGCCGTGGAAGACGCACGTTAGCACCCCTGCCAACGAACGCTCTCCCCCTCGGACGTATTTCGCCCCGGGCTTGGCCGTGAGCACCACCGGAGCCTTGCACTTTGCCTCCTTGGCCTTGGTCTTCTTCTCTTCTGGTTCCGCTGCCTGAGGCCCGAGGAGCGATAGGCGACCATCTTCAGCCCTGGCGCACTTGTTTGCCAGGTTGAACATTTGCAGTGCCGTGCTCATTTCATCACTCATGGTGAGCTCCTCCTTCATCTTGAGGTTGGTGACTCCGTCGGAGAAGGCCAAGATGACGGCCTCGTCTGACGCCTTGGGGATCTTGAGGCGCATGTCCATGAAGTGTTGTATGAACTTGTGTAGGGTCTCCCCCTCCTGCTCCTTGATCCTCCACAGGTCGTTCACGGTGGGAGCGCGGTCGCGGGTGCCCTGGAAGTTGGCAATGAAGCGTTTGCGGAGACCATCCCAGGAGGTGATGGACACCCTTGGGTGGTTGAGGAGCCAAGAGAGCACGCATGTCGGTGTTCCGGGAATGGGGGTACCCAGACCTACGTGCCTATGGCCGAGGGCTGGCCCACTTCATTGACCAAAAACCGACTAGGCACGACACCACTCAGGGAAAGGCCCTCGCGAGGTCCCGAGCCTCGCTAGGAGGAGCATCATCAAGACCGCAGGGGGCCTCATCAGGCCCCCTCCAGAGTGGCGGAGATACCGAGGCAAGACTCGGCCTAAGGAGTCAAGCATGACGTGTAGGAAGGAGAGGTGAGCACCAGGAAGATGTAGGAGCAGTTTCCCCTTTAGTGCAAAGGGGACAAGGACGTACCGGGGTTCCCAAGGCTTCTTCCAAAGGTTTCTCTTCTGGTGTAACAAACCGTCACCGCCCACCAGCAGGACGGGTGTCATCCCTGGATCCGACCCTGCTGTGCTGAGAGTCACTTTGCAGGCGAAGACCACCTTTGGGCAGGGGGAGCATGCTCCTGTGTTCCCCTTCAAAATTGGCCATTTGGGATCCCTTCCCGCCAAAATGATAAGGGAAGAGGACCCGGGCTGCCTCTATATATAGAGGATAGGATACTTCGTAGAGAAGGACCCGATTCATTGATTTGCCCACCGACACCACACATAGGCCACCTAGCCTCCGGAGGCCCTCGAACACTGTACTAGTTCATCCACCAACCTCCGCGAGAGGCAATCCACCAAAGCAGGAGTAGGGTATTATGATTCCTAGAGTCATGAACCTGGGTAAATTGCCGTGTTCTGTGTCTTCCTCAGCATCGAGTGAGTTCTTTGCCATCCCTGACGAGTAGCGAGTTAGGTGTGGCGAGCCTACGAGAGATATTCGTACACACCCCTGAGTTCGAATCTTAAGGGTTTATGAGAGCCCAAAATCCGACATTTGGCGCACCATGTAGGGGGCGTGTCAAGGTTTCCTCCAAGCTCCGCTTTCGGCAAGCTTCGCTGCTCCGAGGGCTGACGCTCGCCGGGCTCGCACCGAGCACCACGCCACCCGCGTTGTTCAGACGGCGCGCACCGATCACCATGGCCGGTGGTGAACGCAGCCACGGGCTCCAACGACCAGGAACAGCGAGGATCCTCCCAGTCGGCTATCGAGCAGGCCGACGGCCGCACCGCCACTCCGTCGCTCGTCCGGGCTTCCAGGTCGGCCTCACGTGCCCGGCAGAGATGTCGCACGGTAGGTGCGCGCTGGCCATGACCATCGAGCTGCACCGTTACCGGCCCGCCCCTGACCGCCACAACGACTGGCTCTAGTGCAACGCGGAGCTCATCGCCGCTGTTGGAAACTCTGCTGCGTTCTCCTGATCGCTCCGACCACAACCGTCCCTCGCAAAAGACGAGGAGCAAGGCGCGCCACCCCCAACTCCGTAGTGTGGTGCGAACCCCGAGCCCAGGCACAAAGTGCGTCCCCGTGATCGGTCTCGCAAACCCAGGGCAAGGCCAGGAGATGAAGCAAGATGTCAGGTGGTTCCTCGGTCGCGCGTCGGCGCGCGCACACTCTTGATGCTACAAGTCCCGCGCCGCGAGCGTGAGCCGCTCGAAGCAGACCCAGTGGAACAACAGGACCAGGAAGCTCCCGTGCCCGTTGCGCCTGTTGGGACGGTGGGGTGCCTCGCCATCGCCCCTAAGCTCTACCCAACTGCGTGGCCCTGCAAGTTCAAGCCTGACCTGCCCCCGCGCTACGACGGCACGCTGGACCAGGCCGAGTTCCTGCAACTCTACACGATGAGCATCAGGGAGGCCGGAGGAGGCGACAAGGTCATGGCGTGCTTGTTCCACATGGCGGTCAAGGGAGGTGCGCTCTCTTGGATCCTGAACCTCCCAAAGGCGCCCATCACCTCCTGGGATGGTTTGCACGAACGCTTCATCGCCAACTTCCAAGGCAGCCACGACCACGCTCCCACTGTGCACGACCTGCGGCGCATCAAGCAGCAAGAGGGGGAGACCCTGCACAAGTTCATACAACGCTTCACGGTCATGCGCCTAAAGATCCCTAAGGCGTCGGACGAGGCCGTCATCTCGGCCTTCTCCAACGGAGTCACCGACCTCAGGATGAAGGAGGAGCTCGCCATGAGTGATGAAATGAGCACTACACCGGCGATGTTCATCCCGGCAAACAAGTGCACAAGTCCTAAAGAAGGTCGCCTGTCTCTCCTTGGGCCTCACGCGACAGAACCACAAGAGAAGAAGGCCAAGGCCAAGTAGGCAAAGCGCAAGGCTCATGTGGTGCTCGCAGCCGAGCCTGAGACGAAGTACGACCGAGGAGGAGAGCATCCGTCAGGAGGGGCTAATGTGCATCTTCCAAGGCACCAGTGGCCATGATACCTCCGAGTGCCAAGAGCTCCGACTGGCCCGTGTCGAGCACTTCAGAAGGGGTGCAGGATAGCGAGATAGAGGCCCCGCACGGGGCGGTGGTTGCAGTGGGGGTCGTTGGGACGACTAGGAGTTGCGTCAGGGGTGGCGTTAGAAGCCTCATGAAGACCGTTGGCGTGGCCAGCTTCTGGAGGACCGCTGGCATGGTCAGGCTCAAGAGGATCGCTGGCGCGATGATCCTTAGGAGGGGCAGCGACGCGGTAAGCCTCGGGAGGTTCGCCCTCGTGAGGCTGGGCTGCCTCCGCCACCCAGAATGAGGGATGAAGACATGCAGGACGATGGGGCTAGGGGCTTCCAGGAGGTCAGGGCGGTGACCACCATCCTGGGCGGCACGCAGAAGCCGGCGTCCAACCGCGCCTTCGAGAAGTTCGCACGAGAGGTGAACGCCACTCTCCCGAATCCTGAAGCGATGCGCCCCCTCAACTAGTCCCAGACCACCATCACCTTCGGCCCAAGTGATCAGCTCATGTGCTCGTTCATGGCCGGCAAGTTCCCCATGATGTGCACCCCGACCATAAGCAACGTCCTCGTCACCAAGACCCTTATAGACTGTAGAGCGGGGCTCAACGTCCTCTCGGTCGAGACCTTCGAGAAACTCCAGCTGCCGTATGAACAACTCATGCCGACCAAGCCCTTCTCAGGAGTTACGGAGGGGTCCACCGTTCCCATTGGGCCGGTGCATCTGGCAGTCAACTTCGATGAGCGCAAGAACTACCACACTGAGATCATCGTCTTCGACGTTGCGCACATCCACCTACCGTATAACGCGATCCTTGGGTACCCGGCTCTCGCCAAGTTCATGGCAGTGAGCCACCATGGCTACAACATCCTCAAGATGCAATGGAGCGGCGGTGTCCTCACCATCGCCTACGATGAGAAGGATGTCATCTGTACTCTCGAGCGCGCCTACCGCGCAGCGGCGACGGAAAACTCAGACGACCAGCTACCTCGCGAGGACCCACGCAAGAAGAAGAAGCAGATCCTCGCCACAGAGCGCCCCAGGGATTCGAGCTCCGTGCCTAGGGACGGGGTCGTGCCTCCCATCGCATAGGAAGGCGAGCTCGGTGCCCCCTTGGGTCAGGGCTGGGGGCTCCCGCCAGGGATGTCCCCATCCTAACCGGTGAGGCAAGGGTGGTGCTCAAGCACAACTCGAGGGCGCACACCGACGCGCGTGAGTCCATCAACAGAGCAATCCAATAACTTTGAGAGGCCCAGGTTGTGCAAGGCGGGGACTGCCCTGCATCACCAATCGCATTCATTGTCGTCGGGACGGTCGATCGGCCCCGCATCTGCATCAACGCTCTCGCAATCGACAGATCCGTGGCACAAGGCCCCTTTGGCCCGCGCGTGATGACCATCGGTGGGTATGCACAAGTGCATGCACCCCCATGCCCTTCGGGCTGGGGAACGCTGCTGCTACCTACTGGAGGCTCCACCGGGTCATGCTCATGCCTTGCCTGCTGGGGCGTGGTGAGGAAGAGGAGGAGATGCTCGAGCCAAGCGAAGGTCCCGAGCCTCGGGAGACGGCAGACCCGTTAGGGTCGCGATCGTGGAAGCAGGAGATCGGGCGAAGGCGGTGCCCTCGGCACTTTAGCGGGATTGCCGCCAGGTGATTTTTGGTTGGCTGCTGCCAGTTAACCATTTGGCTCACTCAGTCCGAGGACGCCCACATGGCCGCATGGCCTCCAGGAGTTCAGGGCATTCCCCACCAGCCACTTCGGTTGTGCTCGAGCGCCACCCTTGCCTCACTGGTCAGGCCGGGAACCTCCTCGGAGGGATCCCCCAGTCCTGACCCGAGGGGGGCGCCGGGCGTGCCTTCCTATGCAATGGGAGGCAAGAAACCATCCCCCGGCGCGAATCCCGAAGCCCCATGGCGCTCCGTGTGGAGGAGTTGCTTCTTTTTCTTGCGTGGGTCCTCGCGAGGTAGCTCGTTTTCTTCGTCGTTCGAGCGTTCCACCGCCGCGGAGCGGTAGGCGCGCTCGAGTGTACAAACGGCATCCTTCTCGTCGCACGCGATGGTGATGACGACGCCGCTCCCTAGCATCTTGAGGATGTTGTAGCCATGGTGGTTCACGGCCATGAACTTGGTAAGAGCCGGGTACCCAAGGATCGCGTTGTACAGTTGGTGGATGTGCGCGATATCAAAGACGATGATCTCAGTGTGGTAGTTCTTGGGCTCGCCGAAGGTGATTGGCAGACGCACCTGCTCGATGGGCACGGTGGACCCTTCCGTGGTTCCTGAGAAGGATTGGTCGACATGAGTTGTTCGTTCCGTAATTGTAGTGTTTCGAAGGTCCAGACCGAGAGGACGTTGAGCCCCGCCCCACTGTTAATAAGGGTCTTGGTGACGAGGACGTTGCTGATGGTCGGGGTGCACACCATGGGGAGCTTGCCGGCCATGAACGAGCACCTGAGCTAATCATTTGCGTCGAAGGTGATGGTGGTCTGGGACCAGTTGAGGGGGCGCATCGGTTCAGGCTTCGGGAGAGCGACATTCACTTCCCGAGCGTACTGCTTGAAGGCACGGTTAGAGACCGGGGTCTGGGCGCCGCCCAGGATGGAGACCACCGCCCTGACCTCTTGGAAGCCCCCAGCCCCATCATCTTGCCTGTCTTCAGGGTGGCGGAGGCAGCGGGGGCAGTCCAGAATGACGAGGGAGAACCTCACGAGGCCGACCGCATCGTTGCCCCTCCTGAGGGTCGTCACGCCAGCGGTCCTCCTAAGGCTGACCGAGCCAACGGTCGTCATGAGGCTGTTCACGCCACCCCTGACGCGGCTCTCGGTCATCCCAGCGGCCTCCACTGCGACAACCGCCGTGCATGGGGCCTCTGTCTCCCCGTCCGGGGTGCGTGGTGAAGTGCTCGTCTCGGACCAGTCGGAGCTCATGGCATTTGGAGGTATCATGGCCGCTAGGGCCGTGGAAGACGCACGTTAGCACCCCTACCAACGAACGCTCTCCCCCTCGGCCGTATTTCGCCCCGGGCTTGGCCGCGAGCACCACCGGAGCCTTGCACTTTGCCTCCTTGGCCTTGGTCTTCTTCCCTTCTGGTTCCGCTGCCTGAGGCCCGAGGAGCGATAGGTGACCATCTTCGGCCCTGGCGCACTTGTTTGCCAGGTTGAACATTTGCAGTGCCGTGCTCATTTCATCACTCATGGTGAGCTCCTCCTTCATCTTGAGGTTGGTGACTCCGTCGGAGAAGGCCGAGATGACGGCCTCGTCTGACGCCTTGGGGATCTTGAGGCGCATGTCCATGAAGTGTTGTATGAACTTGTGTAGGGTCTCCCCCTCCTGCTCCTTGATCCTCCACAGGTCGTTCACGGTGGGAGCGCGGTCGCGGGTGCCCTGGAAGTTGGCAATGAAGCGTTTACAGAGACCATCCCAGGACGTGATGGACACCCTTGGGAGGTTGAGGAGCCAAGAGAGCACGCATGTCGGTGTTCCGGGAAAGGGGGTACCCAGACCTACGTGCCTATGGCCGAGGGCTGGCCCACTTCATTGACCAAAAACCGACTACGCACGACACCACTCAGGGAAAAGCCCTCGCGAGGGCCCGAGCCTCGCTAGGAGGAGCATCATCAAGACCCGCAGGGGGCCTCATCAGGCCCCCTCCAGAGTGGCGGAGATACCGAGGCAAGACTCGGCCTAAGGACTCAAGGATGACGTGTAGGAAGGAGAGGTGAGCACCAAGAAGATGTAGGAGCAGTTTCCCCTTTAGTGCAAAGGGGACAAGGACGTACCGGGGTTCCCAAGGCTTCTTCCAAACGTTTCTCTTCTGGTGTAACAAACCGTCACCGCCCACCAGCAGGACGGGTGTCATCCCTGGATCCGACCCTGCTGTGCTGAGAGTCACTTTGCAGGCGAAGACCACCTTTGGGCAGGGGGAGCATGCTCCTGTGTTCCCCTTCAAAATTGGCCATTTGGGATCCCTTCCGGCCAAAATGATAAGGGAAGAGGACCCGGGCTGCCTCTATATATAGAGGATAGGATACTTCGTAGAGAAGGACCCGATTCATTCATTTGCCCACCGACACCACACATAGGCCACCTAGCCTCAGGAGGCCCTCGAACACTGTACTAGTTCATCCACCAACCTCCGCGAGAGGCAATCCACCAAAGCAGGAGTAGGGTATTATGATTCCCAGTGTCATGAACCTGGGTAAATTGCCGTGTTCTGTGTCTTCCTCAGCATCGAGTGAGTTCTTTGCCATCCCTGACGAGTAGCGAGTTAGGTGTGGCGAGCCTACGAGAGATATTCGTACACACCCCTGAGTTCGAATCTTAAGGGTTTATGAGAGCCCAAAATCCGACATTTGGCGCACCATGTAGGGGGCGTGTCAAGGTTTCCTCCAAGCTCCGCTTTCGGCAAGCTTCGCTGCTCCGAGGGCTGACGCTCGCCGGGCTCGCACCGAGCACCACACCACCCGCGTTGTTCAGACGGTGCGAACCAATCACCATCACCGGTGGTGAACGCAGCCACGGGCCCCAACGACCAGGAACAGCGAGGATCCTCCCAGTCGGCTACCGAGCAGGCCGACGGTCGCACCGCCACTCCGTCGCTCGTCCGGGCTTCCAGGTCGGCCTCTCGTGCCCGGCCGGAGATGTCGCACGGCCAGTGCGCTCTTGCCATGACCATCGAGCTGCCCCGTTACCGGCCCGCCCCTGACCGCCACAACGACTGGCTCTAGTGCAACGCGGAGCTCATCTCTTCTGTCGAAAACTCTGCTGCGTACTCCTGATCGCTCCGACCACAACTGTCCCTCGCAAAAGACGAGGAGCAAGACGCGCCACCCCCAACTCCGTAGTGTGGTGCGAACCCCGAGCCCAGGCTTGAAGTGCGTCCCCGTGATCGGCCTCGCAAACCCAGGGCAAGGCCAGGAGATGAAGCAAGCTGTCAGGTGGTTCCTCGGCCGCGCGTCGGCGCGCGCACACTCTTGATGCTACAAGTCCCGCGCCGCGAGCGTGAGCCGCTCGAAGCAGACCTAGTGGAACAACAGGACCAGGTCGCTCCCGTGCCCGTTGCGCCTGTCGGGACGGTGGGGTGCCTCGCCATCGCCCCTAAGCTCTACCCAACTGTGTGGCCCTGCAAGTTCAAGCCTGACCTGCCCCCGCGCTACGACGGCACGCTGGACCAGGCCGAGTTCCTGCAACTCTACACAATGAGCATCAGGGAGGCCGGAGGAGGCGACAAGGTCATGGCGTGCTTGTTCCACATGGCGGTCAAGGGAGGTGCGCTCTCTTGGCTCCTGAACCTCCCAAAGGCGCCCATCACCTCCTGGGATGGTTTGCGCGAACGCTTCATCGCCAACTTCCAAGGCAGCCACGGCCACGCTCCCACTGTGCACGACCTGCGGCGCATCAAGCAGCAAGAGGGGGAGACCCTGCACAAGTTCATACAACGCTTCACGGTCATGCGCCTAAAGATCCCCAAGGCGTCGGACGAGGCCGTCATCTCGGCCTTCTCCAACGGAGTCACCGACCTCAGGATGAAGGAGGAGCTCGCCATGAGTGATGAAATGAGCACTACACTAGCGATGTTCATCCTGCCAAACAAGTGCACAAGTGCTAAAGAAGGTCGCCTGTCTCTCCTTGGGCCTCACACGACAGAACCACAAGAGAAGAAGGCCAAGGCCAAGTAGGCAAAGCGCAAGGCTCCTGTGGTGCTCGCAGCCGAGCCTGAGACGAAGTACGACCGAGGAGGAGAGCGTCCGTCAGGAGGGTCTAATGTGCATCTTCCAAGGCACCAGTGGCCATGATACCTCCGAGTGCCAAGAGCTCCGACTTGCCCGTGTCGAGCACTTCAGAAGGGGTGCTGGACAGCGAGACAGAGGCCCCGCGCGGGGCGGTGGTTGCAGTGGGGGTCGTTGGGACGACTAGGAGTTGCGTCAGGGGTGGCGTCAAAAGCCTCATGAAGACCGTTGGCGTGGCCAGCTTCTGGAGGACTGCTGGCATGGTCAGGCTCAAGAGGATCGCTAGGGCGATGATCCTTAGGAGGGGCAGCGACGCGGTCAGCCTCGGGAGGTTCGCCCTCGTGAGGCTGGGCTGCCTCCGCCACCCAGAATGAGGGATGAAGACATGCAGGACGATGGGGCTAGGGGCTTCCAGGAGGTCAGGGCGGTGACCACCATCCTGGGCGGCACGCAGAAGCCGGCGTCCAACCGCGCCTTCGAGAAGTTCGCACGAGAGGTGAACGCCACTCTCCCGAATCCTGAAGCGATGCGCCCCCTCAACTAGTCCCAGACCACCATCACCTTCGGCCCAAGTGATCAGCTCATGTGCTCGTTCATGGCCGGCAAGTTCCCCATGATGTGCACCCCGACCATAAGCAACGTCCTCGTCACCAAGACCCTTATAGACTGTAGAGCGGGGCTCAACGTCCTCTCGGTCGAGACCTTCGAGAAACTCCAGCTCCCGTATGAACAACTCATGCCGACCAAGCCCTTCTCAGGAGTTACGGAGGGGTCCACCGTGCCCATTGGGCAGGTGCATCTGGCAGTCAACTTCGATGAGCGCAAGAACTACCACACTGAGATCATCGGCTTCGACGTTGCGCACATCCACCTACCGTAAACGCGATCCTTGGGTACCCGGCTCTCGCCAAGTTCATGGCAGTGAGCCACCATGGCTACAACATCCTCAAGATGCAAGGGAGCAGCGGCGTCCTCACCATCGTCTATGATGAGAAGGATGTCGTCCGTACTCTCGAGCGCGCCTAGCGCGCAGCGGCGACGGAAAACTCAGACGACCAGCTACCTCGCGAGGACCCACGCAAGAAGAAGAAGCAGATCCTCGCCACAGAGCGCCCCGGGGCTTCGAGCTCCGTGCCTAGGGACGGGGTCGTGCCTCCCATCGCATAGGAAGGCGAGCTCGGTGCCCCCTTGGGTCAGGGCTGGGGGCTCCCACCAGGGATGTCCCCATCCTAACCGGTGAGGCAAGGGTGGCGGTCAAGCACAACTCGAGGGCGCACACCGACGCGCGTGAGTCCATCAACAGAGCAATCCAATAACTTTGAGAGGCCCAGGTTGTGCAAGGCGGGGACTGCCCTGCATCACCAATCGCATTCGTTGTCGTCGGGACGGTCGATTGGCCCCGCATCTGCATCAACGCTCTCGCAATCGACAGATCCGTGGCACAAGGCTCCTTTGGCCCACGCGTGATGACCATCAGTGGGTATGCCCAAGTGCACGCACCCCCATGCCCTTCGGGCTGGGGAACGCTGCTGGTACCTACTGGAGGCTCCACCGGGTCATGCTCATGCCTTGCCTGCTGGGCCGTGGTGAGGAAGAGGAGGAGATGCTCGAGCCAAGCAAAGGTCCCGAGCCTCGAGAGACGGCAGACCCGTTCGGGTCGCCATCGTGGAAGCAGGAGATCGGGCGAAGGCGGTGCCCTCGGCACTTTAGCGGGATTGCCGCCAGGTGATTTTTGGTTGGCTGCTGCCAGGTAACCATTTGGCTCACTCCGTCCGAGGACGCCCACATGGCCGCATGGCCTCCAGGAGTTCAGGGCATTCGCCACCCGCCACTTTCATTTATATTGTTTCTGTCACACCCAGTTCAAACCCTAACATTCTACCTTGCTTGCGTCCTTGGGAGGTTGACCCCCGCATGGGGGCTCCGATCGAAGCTTATCCTTGCAGGCCTCCTGAGGCAGTAGACACCCTATCTCACTCCCGAAGACGAAGAAGTCAACAGGGTTTACCAATGACCCAGAGAAGCTCAGGCCCCAATGCCTTGGGGGTAGGGACACTCGCGAGGCCAAAGCTTTCTCGCGACCTCCCAGATACACCCCCACTGTGACACTCTCACGTAATAACGTGCCGAGGCTGTATACGCCCAAGGCCCCCCGAGGATGCGGAGATGTCCATCCCATGCCTAGTGGAAGCTCTATGCTCCGCGCTAGGGAGAAGCTCAGGCCCCAATGCCTCGGGGGTAGGGATACTCGCGAGGCCAAAGCGTCATCGTAACCCCCCAGATACACCCCCACCGTGACACTCACATAATAACGAGCCGAGACTGTATACGCCCACGGCCCCCCCGAGGACGCGGAGGGGTCCATCCCACGCCTAGTGGAAGCCCTATGGTCTGCGCTGGGGAGAAGCTCAGGCCCCAATGCCTCGGGGGTAGGGACACTCGCGAGGCCAAAGCATCCTCGCGACCTCCCAGATACACCCACACCGTGACACTCTCACGTAATAATGAGTTGAGGTTGTATACGCCCAGCCCCCCCCCCCCCCGAGGACGCGGAGGGATCCATTCCATGCCTAGTGGCAGCCCTACGCTCCACCTTGGGGAGAAGACAGAGGCAATCAAATCAGTCCGCCAATGACTACGCCCGTAGCTCGCCATGCAATCAACATAGTCCGACAATGACTATGCCCATAGCTGGCAAGGAACTCTACACAGTGCACCAATGACTATGCCCACAGCTGGCCAGGAATCCTACCCAGTCCACCTGTGACTACGCCCACGCCAAGGGCGGGGGTCAGACAACTGGAGGTACGGAGCCGCTCTTACATCAACGGGGACCCCTGAGCATCGCGACTCAGGGGCCTAACTGCGCCTATAGCCCCTTACCTCTCGATCCATCCCGGTTTCCGGTCGGTTCAACGACGATGGAGGTACGCACGGGGCGGGCCGTGTCGACGAAGAGCCTAGTGCGCTGAACAAACCACTTAAAATCTCTCAGGGATAACGCTTGAGTCACTTGAACATCAAGGGGGACTCCTGAGTAGTGCGACACAGGAGCCTAAACTATGCTCGTAGCCCCTTCCCCCTTTGGGCCGTCCTGGTTTCCGGTCGGTTCAATCACAGCGGAGGTACGCACATGGCACGCTATGCCGACGCAGAGTGTTGAAGGAGTTCGGGAATCTCAAATTGTCATTTTCTTAGGAGGAACATTGGAGTCGCTCGTACGTCAAGGGGGACTCCTGAGCATCGTGACTCAGGAGCCTGAACTGCGCTCATAGCCCCTTCCCCCTTTGGGTCGTCCTGGTTTCCGGTCGGTCCAATAGTGGCGGAGGTACGCGTGGGGTGGGCCCTGTCGACACAGAGCATTGAAGGTTTTCTGAAGTTTCAAAATCCTCGCCGCGTTCCCCTCATGATGGCTGCTCGCATGTCAAGGGGGACCCGCGAGCCTCGCGACTGAGGGGCCTAACTGTGCTTGTAGCCCCTCCCCCCTCTGGGTCGTCTTGGTTTCCGGTTGGTTCACTAGCGGAGTAAGTACGTGCAGGGTGGGCCGTGCCGACGCAAAGTATCACAACAAACATGAAAGAAACGAGGCGAAGAGGCCATTCAAGCAGTCAACCAGTTATTACAAGCCTCAACAAGTTCTTGAAAACGCAAATAAGTTTGACGCTTCCATGAGGAATGATGTGCATTGCAGTGAAAAAACAGGGAGAAGAAATTGGGAGGAGCTGCCGCCGCCGGCCGCTCGATCTTCACGGGGCTTGTCGTCGGCGTCAGAACTGTCGTCTTCCCTGTCGTCGGCTTGAGCATCATCTGGATATGGAGGGGCTGCGATGCGGAAGAACCTCTTCACCAAGGCCTCCACGGGGCCCTTCACCGCCTCCGCGGTGCTGTGGCGGACCTCAACGGGGACTGGCAGGATCACGGAGCCGAAGTCAAACCCCGGGTCACGAAGATGGAGGTGACTGAAGACACGTGTCACATCCTCGAAGTAGAGGTCGCGACACTCGTTGTCCAAGATCTTGTCCACCTGGACGAGGTCATCCTCCAACGCAACGGCGAAGTCCGCCGTGTGCACGGCGAAGCCGCTCTCTAGGGTGGCCAGACGCTCGCCAAACCCGTCCCGGCAGAGGGTACGGAGCGCCGTGTGGATCCTGACCTCAACATCCGGGAAGCCAACCAGCTCTGTGGCCTTCTTCTTCTTGGCCGCGGCAGAATGGTCTTCCTCGAGGCGATCTCCTTCTCCTGCTCGTCCAAACGCGCCCGCTTCACGGCTATGCGATTTTCCTCCTGGGACAGCTGCTCTTCCCGGGCGGTGAGCTTGGCCTCGCGGGCCGCGAGTCCCCCCTCTTGCAAGGAAAACTGTTCAGTTAGTTTGGCTTGTTCTGCTTGGAAGGCCTTCAGGCAAGCCTCCGCCCCTTCGCAGCGTTTGGTAGCTGTCGCGGCTTCCTCCAGCGCCACCCAACATGCAGCGCAAGCATCAGGAGCAGACTTTACCTCCTCCTCTCCCTTCGACATCACGACCGCGACCTTGCTCAGGGCGGTGAAGGCGTTGTTCAAGATGGCCTAGGTGAATATCGCAGTCTTCAGAATCTCCTCCTGAGGAGCCCCTAGTGTTGCCGTTAGGAAGGCATCGTCATGAAGGACAGGGGGCTCTAGAGTCTGCTCGGAGATCGCGAGCATTGGTGCGTCGGTAGATGGAGGGGCATCAAGAGTCTGCCCCTCAAGCAACGGCGCTGCCGCAACTGCCTTAGGACGCTTCAGGTGCTCGGCGACCAAGGCCAGAGAGGTCGCCCCGCGAGCCGCCCTTCATCGGCGGGCTGCGACGCGTTGGGCAGAACCAGCAGTGCGTGAGGAGTCGCCTTCGGCTTGATGCCCGCCTTCTTCTTCTTTGCCCCCGGTGAAACACCGACCTTGGACATCAGGCGAAAAGAGGATCAGCCATGCACGGACGACGAGCGTGCGGAGCATGCCAAGATGAGTCACTAACTCTCCGACATCGCGCCATCTCTTCCTCCTCTCTGCCCCGACGACGGTAGGGGCGACAGGGTCCCCCAAGGAGGGGGCGAGCCCGGTGCCTCAGATCCCCCGTCGGCAGAGGCGGGACGCGCCAAGGACGGCTCAGCACCGTGCCTCTGGAGGGCGAGCACTATTAGCAGATCCCTCGCAATAGCTAGAAAAATGTTGTTCTCGATTTCTCAACAATTAGAAATTGTCTTGCAATAGCCCACCAACGCGTGGGATCGAGGCAGTTTTCGAGGGTAGAGTATTCAACCCAAATTTGTTGGTTTGCACGACGGGAAGTGAAAGTATATTCTCAAGTATTAGCAGCTAAATGTGTGAGATTTAACCACACGTGGAAGATTAGTATCTGCAAGCAAAGTATCAGCAACAAAGTAGTATGATAACAACGATCTCAGAAACGATCTGTTAACGGCAAACTATTCCTAACTGTCGTATCAATGGCGCCAGACAAGTATTGTAGCAGGTAGCAGCAGTGTAACAAGTAACAGCAGTGGCAAGGAACAGCAGTAGTGACAGCAGCAAGTAGCAAGTAACAGTAGTAGCAAGTAACAGTATCAGAGCAAGGCAAGTAACGGTAGTAGCAACAGTAGTAACAGCAGTAGAGCAAAACAAGTAACGGTAGCAATGGGACAAACTCATAGGCAATGGGTCGGTGATTTGTTTGGATGACATTCATCATGCAACAGTTATAACACGGAGAAATATGTGGCTATCTCCCTTTCGTCAATGTGATGTAGGCATGCATTCCGTGTGTCGTCATACGTGCTTAGGGAAAAGAACTTGCATGACATCTATTGTCCATCCCTCCCGTGGCAGCAGGGTCCGTAAGGAAACTACGGGATATTAAGGTTCTCCTTTTAATAAAGAACCGTGCCAATGCATTAGCACTTGGTGAACACATGAACTCCTCAAACTATGGTCATCACCGGGAGTGGTTCCGGTTATTGTCACTCCGGGGTTGCCGGGTCATAACACATAGTAGGTAACTACAACTTGCAAGATCGGATCTAAAACACACATATATTGGTGACAACATAATAATTTCAGATCTGAAATCATGGCACTCGGGCCCTAGTGACAAGCATTAACCATGGCAAAGTAGTAGCAACATCAATCTCAGAACATAGTGGATACTAGGGATCAATCCCCGTCAAAACTAACTCGATTACATGATAGATCTCATCCTACTCATCACCGCCCAGCGAGCCTACGAATAGATTACTCACGAATGATGAAGAGCTTCATGGAATTGGAAAGGGAAGAAGGTTGATGATGACGATGGCGATGATTTCCCCTCTCCGTAGCCCAAAATGGACTCCAGATCTGCCCTCCAGATGAAGAACTGGATGTGGCGGCGCCTCCGTATCGCAAACACGACGAAATCTTCTCTCTTGATTTTTTCTGTGACGAAAGTGAATTTATAGAGCTGAGTTTGGGGGCGGCAGAGCCACGTGGGACCCACAAGCTTGGTAGCCGCCACCAGGGGGGCGGTGGCTACATGGCTTGTGGCCCACTGGCCCATCCCCTCCGGTGGATCTTTGCGCAGGTATTTTTCATATTTTCCAGAAATATTCTCCGTAAATTTTCAGGATGTTCCGAGAACTTTCATTTCTGCACAAAAACAACACCATGGCAATTCTGCTGAAAACAGCGTCAGTCCAGGTTAGTTCCATTCAAATCATGCAAATTAGAGTCCAAAACAAGGGCAAAAGAGTTTGGAAAAGTAGATACTATGGAGAGGTATCAAGCACACACATAAACCGCGTGGTGCACGGGTCCGACGCAGGGCCCGTGGAGGTCCTGGTCGGGCACGAGGATATCACCACGGAGACCTCGTCGGTGATATCATCATCTTCAAGCTCACGCAGCAGGATGGCTTGCGACGGGGTAGGCGCGTTCGCAGGGCAGTCTTCGACAGTCTTCTCCGAGCCCTCCCCGCCGGAGGGGTCAGCCGACAATACTTCCACCGGACCAGAGCCCTCGGCCGGGAAGAGCCCCCGCTCATCAAAGTGAGGCAGCACGGCGATCAGATCGGCCCTGTCGTCGCGACGGTACAGCGGACATAGAGCCTCGGGCAGGTCTCCTAGGTCACCGCGCAGCAAGATCGCCACGACCCTGTTCAGCTCCTCGATGGGAAGGTCCTGGGACCAGAGCCTGACCTCGTCGTCACCGGCCCGGTTGTCCAGCACGGGCCTGGAGTGGCCCTGAAGGGGCGCCAGGTGCTGCGCCAAGAATTCCTTCAGTATCATTCCTCCAATCAGCTTCTTGGCGCTGATGTCGCGAGAAAAGCGCTCCAGGATGGGCACGGCCCGAGGGTCGGAGAGATTCACCGAGATCCATGCAGAAGTCTTCTCCGGCAGCCCCTTCGGCTCCTCTGGCCGAGGGTTGGCGTCCCTGAGACTCATGAGAACCCAGCGGTTCCTGAAGTTTTCCACCTTCTTCTCGGCCTTCAGGAGCAAATTGCCGCTCTAGGCCGCTACGAATGAAACGCATGACGACAAATAGGTGCCATCGTGCAGGCGCAGGCTGAAGAAATAACGGTAGAGGGCTATTGAAGGCCGCACGGCAACGAAGGCCCCGTAGTGGAAAGGAAAGACGTACAGAAGCAAGATGGAGTTGGGCTGGAGATGAAGGTCCTGGATCATGTAGTGATTCAGAATGGCGGTGAAGAATGAGGATAAAGGCGGCACCAGCCCGGCAAAGACACTATGGAGGAAGAAGGGGTATACCACCTTCGATGCGGGTTACTTCTCCATGGCGCCAGGCCAGATCAGGGACCGCCCGTGCTCATTGGACTCGGTCGTGGTCCATGGAAGCACAGGGGCGAGATCCACATCCTTGGAGAGGGCGCACTCTAGGAGTGGAGGAGCCGGGGCAGGACCTTGGGCCTCTGGCTTCTGCTTTCTGGCGGGTGCCATCGCTGAACTGGCAAGGGAGCGGTGCGGCCCTGGATTTAGGAGACACCGGTTGGAGTTGGAGACCAAGGAAGAAGAGCAAGTGCGAGACAAGGGAAAGCAATAATGGACCAACACAGTGAGTCACGTCCCTAATAACTCGAGTGATGACATAAGGCAAGGGGAACCCGACATCAGTCGCGTGGCACGCGCCAGACCTATCCCACATGCGTTAAGGGCCCGCGGCACTTTAGGCTGCCATCAAGGCTTCGCCGGGAAGCTAGCCCACGGGCTACTGTCGGCGTTCTAGGAATGGGGGTACCTAGACCTGCCTGCCTATGGCCCAGGTCTGGCCCACTACATCGATCCAAAAACCGACCAGGCATGACACCACTCAGGGCAAGGCCCTCGCGAGGGCCCGAGCCTCGCGAGGAGGAGCAGCATCAAGACCTACATGGGGCCTCATCAGGGGCCCTCCGGAGGGGAGGAGATACCGAGGCAAGACCCGGCCTCAGGAGTCATGAATGACGTGTAGGAAGGACAGGCGAGCAGCATTCAACATGGAGGAGCAGTTTCCCCTTTAGTGCAAAGGGGGCAAGGACGTATCGGGGTTCCCAAGGCATCTTCCAAAGGTTTCCCTTCTGGTTAACAAAGCCGTCGCCGCCCGCCAGCACGACGTGCGTCATCCTTGGACCCGACCTTGCTGCGTTGACATCCACTTTGCAGGCGAAGGCCACCTTTGGGCACGGGGAGCATGTTCCCCTGTTCCCCTTCGAAATTGGCCATTGTGGGATCCCTTCCCGCCGGAATGATAAGGGAAGAGGATCCGGGCCACCACTATATATAGAGGATAGGATACTTTGTAGAGAAGGACCCGATTCATTCATTTGCCCACCGGCACCACACATAGGCCACCAAGCCTCTGGAGGTCCTCGAACACTGTACTAGTTCAACCACCAACCTCGGCGAGAGGAAATCAACCAAAGCAGGAGTAGGGTATTACGCTTCCCAGCGGCCTGAACCTGGGTAAACTGTCATGTTCTATGTATTCCTCATCATCGAGTGAGTTCTTTGCCATTCCCGACGAGTAGCAAGTAAGGTGGGGTGAGCCTACGAGAGATCTTCGTACACACCCATGAGTTCGAATCTTAAGGGTTTAGTGGAGCCCAAAATCCGAGAGCGCCGCCTTTGAGCGCCATGGGGAACCAACATGCCATAACCTTGTCGACCCCTCCTGCCGCCCTGATACACAGCCTGTAGAGTTGCAGGAACTCAGCAAGGTCCAGGGTGCCGTCGTAGTGTGGGGCTAGGTCGGGCTTGAACTTGCAGGGTCACGTAGTTGGGTAGAGCTCACAGGCGATGGCGAGGAACACCACCGGTCCAACGGGTGGAGCGGGCGCGGACGCGACCTGGTCCTGTTGCTCCACTGGGTCTACTTCGGGTGGGGCATGCTTGCGCGCCTCGGCAAGTGGCCGAGGAACCACCTGACAAATTGCTTCATCTCCTGGCCCCACCCTTGGCCTGCGAGGTCAGTGGCGGGGACGCGCTTCCTGCTTAGGCTTGGGGTGTGCGCCACGCCGTGGAGGAGGGGGTGGCGCGTCTTGCTCCTCGTCGTTCCCCACGGGATGGTTGGGTCTGAAACGAGTAGGAGAACGCTGCAAGGTCACCGGCAGCGGCGACGAGCTCCTTGATGCGCTGGAGCCGGTCATTGTGGCGGTCAGGGGCACACTACTAGGGAAAACCCTAGTAGTAGCGCTGAAATATGCATAGCAGTAGCGCTGGGCCAAGCGCTACTGCTATCGCGCTACAGCTAAACACTTGTAGTAGCGCTGTATGGGCTGTGCTACTGGTAAGTAGTGTTAGCAGTAGCGTTTCCCTATCCAGCGCTACTGCTAACTTTAGTAGTAGCGCTTGCTCATAGAAAGCGCTGCTGCTAAGCCGTGCTACTGGTAAGTATTTACCAGCGCTACTGCTAACTTTTACTGCTTTCACACATTTGCACCCTCTACGTATATGTGATGTATTTATACAGATTCTATACAATAGTTCATCACATCATATTAAACATACACCATTCTCACATATCATAGACATACAATAGTCTCGTCATACCATCATCATCGTCATCATTCAACACAAAATATCATCACATAGTCTCGAAAATAGCGATACATAAGTGCGATCATGTCATGTCTCGAATAAGTACAACTCCACGGTCATGGAACACCCACAAGTTTCACCATCTCTATCTACAACATGATGTAGAAGAGAAGTGCGATCACCATGAGGAAGAGCGCGACTATGTAGTACCGGCAGTCCTGCCCCTGCTGATGTTGGAGTGTCCACCTCAAGTAACTACTTTCCGCTTCGGCTCTGGTGTCGAACCGTCTGTGGCTAGCATCGTAGACTCCTGGAACCCTCCCAACATACATGGCGTAGTAGTCCTTCGCCATCTCTGATCTAGGTACTTGCATCGTGTGTTGTTGATTTGAACGATAATATGCAACATAATGTACCTAAGAAAACAAAGAGGCACGATTAGCAAAATAAAAGCAACCAATAGTAAACATAAATGACGAAGTTCCTCATACCCAAACTAATTAGCTAGAGCGATCCACGCTAGTTGAGGACCACGATTTAGTTACATCACATAGTTTCACCATGCATAATTTCAAAGTTTTTCCATAGAAAGACAGTAGTGATAAGGCACACTAGTTCAGGACAATGGTTTAGTTATATCACATTGTCATTCACAATCAGTTGTCTAGGTCGGTCTTCCAATCTTCATACTCAGGGAGGATGCACCCGAGTTTCATAAAAGGCTTCAGGTCCAGACGCTGAGCGACTAGCAGTGCTCGGACATCAACCCGCGTGATTGGCCCATGTTAGAACTTCCCCGTTGGTTCGAGGACTTGCTTCATGATCACTTCGGCTAGTTCACACTGTACATGATAAAACTCAGCTTGGATTCGATGATCCGGTGTGTTTCCTATGCTTGTGGCTCAGCTGACAATCTCGGCGTCTTTGGTAGTAGCTGACATGCGAAGGCATTGATTATCCCTTGTGTACTCCATCACATGATGCATGAGGTAGAAACCATCAGCCGTACTATTGTGCGGTTGCTAGATGCAGCAGAAGTCGGTCTTATGGCCGAAAGTCGGTGCTTTATTCCTGTACTTTTTCACCTTGATATATCCACCAGTCAGGCTGAAGGTTAACAGGGCACAATCGAGAACACTCTTTACGTGTGTGTAATCATTTTTCTTGAGGTTCTTCAACGAGTCCAAGTACATAGCATGGGAGTAATCCGGGTACAAAATGATGAGGACGGCACCGCCCCCGCTAGGCAAATTAAGTACAACTCAAATTAGCCTCCATGCTTGCAAAGGAATGATTAACATGTACTAAAGGATATGCGCAGATGACTTACGAGGGATGATAAGGTAGGAGAATCACTTCCTTGTCCTTATTAGCGATCATGAATTCACCGAGGTACTTGCTCGCATAGTCACGGTGCACTTTGCAAACTGCCAAGAAGCTCTCGTGCATATTGTATGGGTCCGCGACGCAGATATATTTGATGCTCTCAATATTGATGAAGGAGTTGAGATATAGTGCATACATGTGGATGAACTGGAAATCTAGCTTGGTCCTGTGGAACATGTTGTAGATGTAGTCAAATCGTAGGACGAACTGATTTGCGGGCTAGGTATCGACGTACAACTTCCCACCCGACACCTAAGCCGCGTAAAGTGGGTATCCTGGATCTTTCGCGACCAGAAGGCTTTTCTCTCTGGCCAGCACATCTTCATGGAGTCTCTTTAGGTCATTGTTTAGTATGTGATCTAGCATTGTGGCAGATAGGATTGGCTCGTCGGCGACATGGAAACACGTCTTACCTTTGACAGGTATACTGTCTACCACCAGGGGTTTCAGAGGCGACTGTCTGCTTGAAGCACCTATGGCACCTTTAGGGCCTTTCTTGGCCGGTCTCTTCCTTTGCTTCTTGGCGGATGGCGGTAGTGAGCCCACCATACCTTCCCTAACCACCACCCCCAGTGTCCTCGGGCTAAACAGTGCACGGGCCTCGGGGGGTTGCTGGGTAGAGGAGGCATCTTGAGGCGTCCCCTGCGAGGATGGCTTGAAGAGAGACTTTTTGCATTCCGCCTTAGGACGTTCCGGCTCCGGCAAATCAGGCAACATAAATTCATCATCTCCACAGTCATAGCCTGAGTCTTCGACGTCCCGGGCCATCAATCCATCATAGGTGGTATTGAAATACTGGTTCGGGTCCTCATCATCATCCTCCATGTCATCATCAACATTTGCTTCTTCGACAGCGAGGGCGACATGATCTAGCACTAATGGAGGCTCTCCCTCGTGTCGTACGCTACGATCATCCGCCACGACAAGTGCATGTAATTTTGTAGGTGGGGTGGTGTTCATAGCTTCTTGATAAGTTGGCGTTGGCGTGATACTCGGCTCCTAGAGACGAAGAAGAAACTTCGGCCAAGTCAAGAACCAGTTCTTGCATGCGCCAATCGTCTTAGGGGTCTCGTCGTCATCGACTGGTATCAGAGGAGGCAAAAGCTCGAAGCCCGCTAAGATACTGGCCACGTTAACCTTGAAGACGTCATCGGGCATCTCTCAGTTGTGGAACATGCGGTCCTTCGGCTTCACGATGGTTGCCTTTCCCACATCCACATTCTAGCCCTTGATGTCGTAGAGTAGGGTGCACGGGGTGTCGTCGGCCTACGAAGGAGACATGTCTGCAACATTAAACATCTGAAAGGCAACTGAAACCAAAGACTATAGACATGCTGGTGAAAAGGGTATGACGCATAATTTTCGTGAGGGCGTCGAGCTCACCCAGCGACGAAGGCCCGCCGAGCATCCCAGAGACGGAGGTCGGGCTGCTTTGAACAGGAACGAGACCTTTTGGGGTTAGTTGGGCAGGTGTTAGTGCTATGGTGTTTGCCAAGTTGCTCCCCACAAAGATGGGAATTGGAAAGTACGTACAACTTCCCACCCGACACCTGAGCCGTGTAAAGTGGGTATCCTGGATCTTTCGCGACCAGAAGGCTTTTCTCTCTGGCCAGCACATCTTCATGGAGTCTCTTTAGGTCATTGTTTAGTATGTGATCTAGCATTGTGGCAGATAGGATTGGCTCGTCGGCGACATGGAAACACGTCTTACCTTTGACAGGTATACTGTCTACCACCAGGGGTTTCAGAGGCGACTGTCTGCTTGAAGCACCTATGGCACCTTTAGGGCCTTTCTTGGCCGGTCTCTTCCTTTGCTTCTTGGCGGATGGCGGTAGTGAGCCCACCATACCTTCCCTAACCACCACCCCTAGTGTCCTCGGGCTAAACAGTGCACGGGCCTCGGGGGGTTGCTGGGTAGAGGCGGCATCTTGAGGCGTCTCCTGCGAGGATGGCTTGAAGAGAGACTTTTTGCATTCCGCCTTAGGACGTTCCGGCTCCGGCAAATCAGGCAACATAAATTCATCATCTCCATAGTCATAACATGAGTCTTCGACATCCCGAGCCATCAATCCATCATAGGTGGTATGGAAATACTGGTTCGGGTCCTCCTCATCATCCTCCATGTCATCATCAACATTTTCTTCTTCGACAGCGAGGGCGACATGATCTAGCACTAATGGAGGCTCTCCCTTGCATCGTACGCTACCATCATCCGCCACGACAAGTGCAGGTAATTTGGTAGGTGGGGTGGTGTTCATAGCTTCTTGAGAAGTTGGCGTTGGCGTGATACTCGGCTCCTAGAGACGAAGAAGAAACTTCGGCCAAGTCAAGAACCAATTCTTGCAAGCGCCAATTGTCTTAGGGGTCTCGTCGTCACCGACTGGTATCAGAGGAGGAAAAAGCTCGAAGCCCGCTAAGACACTGGCCACGTTAACCTTGAAGACGTCATCGGGCATCTCTCGGTTGTGGAACATGCGGTCCTTCGGCTATACGATGGTTGCCTTTCCCACAGCCACCTTCTAGCCCTTGATGTCGTAGAGTAGGGTGCACGGGGTGTCGTCGGCCTACGAAGGAGACATGTCTGCAACATTAAACATCTGAAAGGCAACTGAAACCAAAGACTATGGACATGCTGGTGAAAAGGGTATGACGCATAATTTTCGTGAGGGCGTCGAGCTCACCCAGTGATGAAGGCCCGCCGAGCATCCCATAGACGGAGGTCGGGCTGCTATGAATAGGAACGAGACCTTTTGGGGTTAGTTGGGCAGGTGTTAGTGCTATGGTGTTTGCCAAGTTGCTCCCGACAAAGATGGGAATTGGAAAGTCCTCCGGACGTGCATTTGGATTGCTCTTTGACCAATTGAAAATTGCCGGAATCAAGCTGGCCACCACGTCAGTGACCAACCCACTTTCTACCCCGATCAACTCTTCTTTGGTCTTAGCTTTGGTCTTATTGACCGCAATCGCGACCTTCTCGTCAATGCTCTCCTGAGTGACGATCAACCGTCTCTTCCTTCTTTCCTGTGGCTCCTCGGGGTAGCACGTCTTCCATGAGGCGCCATCTCCGACGCCGTGCACACGTCCATAGGATGGCGGCTTGTCCACCGGGACCTTTTTCAGTATGCTCAAGGCCTGGTTGAATGGGGTGTCCCACTTGGGCCTCGCCGACGACTGTGATGACTCGTCTCTTTCGACTGCCTTTTGGTGCTGCTCTTTCTGGAAAAGGAACGTGGATGGTTTACTAATGTAACAAAACTTGCAGTCAAATTGATTGGAAGCTAATATGATAATGTGGTAATATAGCAATTACCAGAAGTCACATCAACTCCCTCGTGTTAGGGTCCGTGTAAAAGATATTTTTGCCTTTGTCCCACTTGTACCGGGCCCTGATCCAGTCGTGCTCCAGCGGGTCAGTGAACTCCGCCAAGGGGTCTGGGATCCTGAGACTTTCACGTTAGCGTCCTCCTTCGCCCATATGTGCCTCTTCCCCTCGTAACAAAGGCTTCCGAGGCGGTGCGGAGGCATGTTCCTGGCCTGGAGCGCCTTCATTTTCTTCAACTTTGCCTTGACTTCTTCTTTATCGCAATCCTCCAGGAATTTTGCAAAGTCCTCTGCCGTTATTGTCGGATTACCAGCATGAATCTTGGACCACGATTCATTCTTCACTATCGCTTTTTTCACCCGAACTTTCTAGGAGGACAAGTCATTGATGAATGTCACCATTGCCTTCTAGTCTATCTTTGTCATGGAGGGGTCGTCCCACCGCTCTTTATATTCCTTTTCATCCCGGCCCGGGAACATGAACCTATTGTGCAACTTCTTTAGGAGCATGTGCTTCATATGTGGTATCTGCTTCAACCTCTCGTCGTTGATGTTGGCGGTTTCCCTGAGGATGCATCCAAGTTGATTTCCCCAGCACTTGCGTGCTTCCTCTGGCGCCGTTGGCTCTAACTTCTTAGGGGTGAATCTCCGTGACTACAATTTGTCCGATGCCAAACTCGTTTGGTCTTTGTGTCCTCTTCTTCTTCGGTGTTTTACCGGCTATGACATCATTATAGCCGGTCTCAGGGGCGGTGTCGGTGCCGTTGCCAGTACTGGTGCCGGTGTCGGCGCCGGGGTCGGGGTTGGGACTACTTCCGCCACCATGCAGCCCCATCTGGTGTTCGTCCAGGTAATCAAAATAGTGATTTGCTGTCTCCATGGGGTCTGCGGGGCGAGCAGAACCACCGATGACTTCGGCGTCGGTAGACATGTTTCCTATGCAACAATTGTAAATAAAAGATATAATGAATAGAAAAAAGGGGCCTATATTTGGTCGGAATGTTGATTCATTCCCCTTCCGGCAAATCCCGGGTACTCCATATGTCCTAGTTTCTAGCACAAGTCATGCCGAAAATTTCGGCATGACCTTTGCTAAAAAGTGGATATATGGAGCGCGTGGAATTTGCGTGAACGGAATGAATCAACATTCCAGCAAAACATAGGCCACTCGGACATTCCGGCAAAATATCAATGACAAGAAGGGATACCATGAGGATAATAAATGGAATTCTCTTGACACCATCACAAGATTAATTATATAAATATAAACAGAAATTAATAAGTACTATGGACACCATGAGGATATAATAAATACTAGCAAAGGGATGCAATGACCTACGCCAAATGTGAGAAAGGCAAAAACTGTACGTAACAATACCACTATTGTAAACAGAGATCGCATGTCAAGCTCAAAGACAAAGCAAATTGTTTCACTGGGGAAAAATATTTTCTTGCCACATTTTTTGTTTTTGAGGACCATCCTTGATTTTGGCAAATCTTCTCATTGAACACTCTAAGTTATGGTGGAAGGAACAAATTGTTTCTTTGGCAACCTACCCAAAACATCTAACCATTTCATATTTGTATTTTCAAAGGAGCTCATAGGTGCATTAGGGTTTTGACCTCAAATAAATTACCCTAGCTAGTCCTTAGTACCTAGAACCTAGCTACCCAAAAACTTTCTACCCACTAGTTCAAATATTTCAATTTTTGTTTGAGTGGAGTTTGGATCAGATTTGATTTTTTTTATGGAACTAAAAAATTCCATCAAGCACTATCTAAGCTAGTTCAAAATTAGTGTTTGAAACGAAAAAAATTGTGCCCACTAGTTCAAAACATCAAACTTTCCGCCCACTAGTTCAAAATTTGTTTATCAAACTATGGTTTCCACCAATTGTAGTATAAATGGCATTAAGAAGTAGTAGTATTATTTGCACAATAGCTAACACACACTCCTCCCATGCTCATCTTGCCACATGCTGATTATGAATTCCATTTCTAAATCACAACCCCGATCTAATCCATGAACGAACCCTAGGCAAAGGACACTAGGAGGCGGACAAAGACTGGGGTATCATCGGAGGGGGAAACAAATTACACCTTGTGAAGGGCTGCGGCGGCGCCTGGAGGGGGGGAGGCGGTGCCTGGAGGAGGCTATGTGAGGTCGAGGGAGTGCCTGGAGGGGTGCGGAGGCGCCTGGAGGGGTTCGGCGGCGCCTGGAGGGGGGAGGCGGCGCCTAGAGGGGTGCAGCGGTGCCTGGAGGTCTCCGGCGGGCGGCGGCGACAAAACAGGAGCGTTGGAGAGGGGGGTCGAGGGGGAGTGGAGGGAGAGGGGGAGTTATGAAAAATTTGAGACGGGTTAACTAAACATAGTAGTAGCGCTGGATTAGTACCAATGCTACTAATAATTTAGCAGGAGCGTTGGTACTAAAAAAACGCCACTACAAACTGCTATAGTAGTAGCGCTGGTTTAGGACCAGCGCTACTGCTAAGTAGCAGTAGCGCTTGTACCAATCCAGCGCTACTGCTAACTTTCTTTATTTATTTTATTTATTAATTTATTTTTATTATTTTTCTTTATTATTTTATTTTTATTGATTTTATTTTCTTTTTATTAATTTTCTCCCCTTTTGTATTTACTTATCTTTTCTTCTTATTATTTGTTTGTCTCCCGACGACGACGACGTCTCCCTCTCCCCCAATGCGCGAATATCACCGGAACCATGCATGTGGTAACATATCAGTTGACTGATAACGGTTACTTAAGTGCGTTCACAAAATAGATACATATATATAAATGTAGGTTTCTGGTTAGCTGCGTCGACGATGTTTGACATTGAGCTTCTTCCCTTTCTTGTTTGATGTCGTGTAATTGAGCCCCTCCTTGTGACTTTTCCGGAGCCATGGAGTATGATCTTTCTTACGTAATGTAGTCTTGATTCCTCTTTTCACGTATGCTTCATCGTCATCGTCATCTTCCCTCATCGAGTTGCCGTATTGGTCGTAGTCTTCCTCGTTGGCGACTCCGTCCATTCCGACGATGCTCCTTTTGGATCTCCTCGCGACAACACGGCTGGGATTGGCCGGGTCAATTATGAAGAAGCATTGTGTCACGTGCTTAGCATGTACCCATATGACGTCCTTGGCCCATATGACACGGAACATCGTCGCATCGTGCATTCCAGCATAGTCAAGCTCCTAGTTCTCTTCGACCTTTCTCTAGAATCTTTCAGTTGTGCCGTTGGCGTCCGTCACGTATTGAATTGTCACCCCGGAGTTCTCGTAATCATTGTCCATGTCTTTGGCCTCCGTGTAGAACGTGTACCCTTTAATATCGTAGGACTGATGGGTCACAAGCTTGGGCGCAGGGCCATGTGCTAAGGCGTGTATGAGCAATCCGTCCGAACTGCCCTCTCCCGGGGGATTTTCAAGAACTTACTCTTTGAACCAACGCAAAAAAGTAGTGTTGTGCTCTACAGTAACTTCATCGTCCGTCTTGAGCATCCCCTTATCACGGTACTTCTTTGCGATGCTTTCATTATGTCGTGCCACATAATCATCTACCACATCTAGGTGTTGTAGCACTACTAAGTCAGCCCTGTCAAAGTCGTTCTGTCGATCCGAGTAGTCCACATGCAATTCCCTCCGGCCGTTGTTGTGACCATCTCCTTTGAGATTCCCATCGTGCTTCTTGACGGGCAAACTAACAACAGGGTCTCCGACGCTTATATAAATCTCGCAAAAGGAGATGCACTCATGCGTCAGATACCCCTAGACGATGCTCCCTTCGGGTCAGGACTTGTTACGAATGATCCTTTGATGACCCCATTAATCCTCTCGAACGGCATCATGCTGTGAAGGAATGTCGTCCCGAGGTCGATGATGTCGTCCATGATGTGGACACATAGATGCACCATGACGTCAAAGAACGCGGGCTGGAAGTACATCTCAAGTTCACATAGTATGACAACGATCTCTTCATGTAGCCTTCGGAGCTGCTACACACTTATGCACTTTCGAGAGATAACGTCGAAGAAGTTGCAGAGACAAATAAGCGTGTCATGGACGTGCTTGTCCAATATCCCTCTAATGGAAACCGGGAGTATCTGTGTCACCATCATGTGACAGTCACGAGACTTCATCCCGCTGAACCTTTTCTTCTTGGGGTCTAGAAATCTGCTTATCTTCCCACAGTAACCGGAACTGACTTTGATTCCCATAAGGCACTTGATGAATTGATCGATTTCCTTCAGACTTCAGGTGAAGCAAGGAGGGGGCAATAATTCTCCTCCTTCCTGTCGCCTTTTCTGCCCCATTCCGCCTGCTCTGTTTCGGTCTCCGTCTCCTCCATCAACTTTTTATGGTGGATGTCTTTCCTGATCTTCAAATCTTCCAAGTCTTTCCTTGCCTTCAGCCTATCCTTGGTCATCTCCGGCATGTTCATCAGTGTGCCAAGCAAGCTCTCGAGGACATTCATCGTGATATGCATTTGATCAAGGCAATGAGGCGTCTCGTGATTGGGCCAGTACTCCAAGTCCTAGCAAACAAACCTCGTTTTCCATACCTTCAACAGTGGCTCTGGCGCCTTTTTGATCTTTCCCGGCGCAGGGCCTTGTTCCCAGTTTCTCAACAGCTCGTCGATTTCGGCACCGCTCCTCTTACGTGGAGGTCCTCAAAGATCAGCCAACCCATTGAATATATCTCCACGCTTTCTCCACGGGTCATCCTTCTCGAGCCATCTATGATGCCCCATGTACACGATTTTCCCAGACCGGCTATCTTTCGTTGACGTAAGCTGCTGAGACATTGTATCATCCATGCACCTTGTGCATCCGCAGTATCCGTGGCACACCTGGCCTGAGGTGTACCTGTAACCGAGATAGTCGTGCACCGTCGTCATCAGTGCGGCTCTCATATGGAAATACTCTCCTTTGCTGGTGTCCCATGTCCATGTCGGTGATTTCCATAACGTGTCTAGCTCCTCTTGCAGAAGCCCCATATACATGTTAATACTATTTCCCGGTTGTTTTGGCCCTTGAATCAGCATGCTCATGTGTATGTACTTTGTCTTCATGCACTTCCATGGGGGGAGGTTGTACATCCATCCAACCATGGGACATGTGTTGTGGTTGGTGTTCTGGTTTCCAAACGGATTCATGCCATCGGTACTCGCACCAAACATGATGTTCCTTGGATCATCTTTAGCAAATCCATATACGGTGTTGAGTGCTCTCCACTGGCTACCATCTACGAGGTGTCTCAGCCTCGGATCATCTCCATCGTCGGGCTTCTTCCTCTCCGTGTGCCAGCGCATGAGCTTTGCTTCCTTAGGATCTATGAAATACCGCTGCAGACGGGGAGTGATCGGAAAGTACCATACAACTTTTTGAGGAGCTTTCTTTCCTGCCTTCTTGTATCGAGAAGCATTGCACACTAGACAGTTGGTTTTTTCTGCGTGCTCCCCCAGATAAATGATGCAATCGTTGATGCATGCATGGTACCTAATGTGCGGCAACTCAAAAGGGCAAACGATTTTCTTGGCCTCCTCGACACTACTAGGACACAGGTTCCCCGCGGGAAGAACTTTATTATGTAGATACTTCAAATGCTCATCGAGGCTTTTGTCTGTCCATTTGTTTTTGGCCTTCGTCTTTAGAAGTTCGAGCGTGAAACTCAAGCGGGTCACCTCAGGATCGCAAGAGTCATACAATTGAGTCCTCGAGTCCACTTCAAGTTGAGCCAGCTTGGCCTCCTCTCTAGAAGCAGCTCTCTTGCTAGTCGGACTCTTGCGAAGGAGGTCTTGAACATGAGGGTCATGCACGACTGCACTTAGTAGAGTCGAAGACTGCGGCGTGACCACCGCCTCTTCTCCGCCATGTCCGGACTCTTCTTCGCCGTGTACGGAATCTTCTCCGCCGCCGTCATTTCTAGACTGTTCCCCGCTGCCATGTCCAGCACCATCGTTTTCGTGTTGATCGTTCATCTCTTCGTCTAGCCCCATGTTGTTATTCCCTGCCATTTGGACGTCCTCATCATCATCATCTTCTTCACTTATCCACCGAGTATAGACATCCATGAAACCATTCATCAGCAGGTGCACATTTAAAGTTCCACGATCAAAAGGGTCCAAAAGGACTCCTTCCTTGCATCTTTCACACGGACATCTAATCCTAGTCCGATTATTTGCATGCATGTCCATAACCGCGGATTGCATGTACCGCTCCACCTTCCATCCTCTCACCTTCATGACCGACTGCACGGTATAACAAGCAAAAGGGTTATAAAATAAACAATGCAAGCATGCTTCAAAGTCATATAAAATTTTGGCATGACCTTGCCTAAAAATAGGACATACTGAGTTTGCTCGAAATTCACTGAAACGGAAATAAATCGACATTTCGACAAAACATAAGCTACTCGATCGGAGGGCATGTCACACTCGCACAAACCTCTCCATATATATATATATCCCAAACACACATATTCTCATTCACACACATATTCCCATTCTTTAAATGAACAACTTTTACTCAGCTATATATCTCCTGAGGAAGACCGATCGAGAGAGATGATGAGAGAGACCGATCGAAAGAGCACGCGTGGATGGCTAAATAGCTAGCTAGGTCTAGTTGTTGGGAAGGAGAGGTGAATCTATCTATATCACTAAAGGAGAGGGAGTTATGGTGTAGGTGGGGAATTAATATAATGGGGAGAGGGAGAGAGGTAGGACGAAGAGAGATGTGAGAGAGGCCATTTATGAAGGAGAGTTATGGTGGAGAGGGACATTAATGAGGAGAGAAGAGAGGTAGGAGGAAGATAGAAGAAGAGCAACATTGGTGTGGAGAGTGTGGAGAGAGGAAAGGAGGGGGAGAGAGGTCAAAGTGGGGGAGAGGAGGGGGAGGGGGGTAAAAAGGTGGCACCAGCCGCAACTAGCAGTAGCGCTGCATACCAGAGAGCACTACTGCTATGCTATTAGTAGTAGCGTTGCATACCAGCGAGTGCTACTACTAAGTGGGGCCAACTAGCAGTAGCGGTGCTCCAAAACAAAGCGTTACCGCTAAACATGTAGCAGTAGCGCTGGGTTTTGGGCAACGCTGCTACTATAGCTACCATCGGTGGCATCGTCTGGTCCCACATAGTAGTATCACGTTTTTAATAAGCAGCACTACTGCTAACATATTAGTAGTAGCGCTTAACTGGATGAGCGCTACTGCTAATTAGCAGCAGCGTTTTCTTTTTTCCAGCGCTACTACTGAGGTCCTACCTATAAGGTTTTTCCTAGTAGTGGCGGGCCGGTAGCGGAGCAGCTCAGTGGCCATGGCAAGCACGCGCTGGCCACGCGGCATCTTCCGCCGGGCGCGTGAGGCCGACCCAGAAGCCCGAACAAGCGACGGATTCGCGGCGCGGCCGTCGGGCTGCTCGGTAGCCGGCTGGGAGGATCCTTGTTGTTCCTGGACGTCAGGCCCCGTGGCGGCGTTCTCCATGGGCGTTGGTGACCGGAGCGCGCCGGCGGGGCCCACGGGCGCCGACTGAGCAACGCGGGTGGCGCGCCGCTCGACGCGAGCCAGGCGAGTGTCAGCCATCAGAGCGGTGAAGCTTGATGAAGGCAGAGCTTGGAGGAAACCTTGACATGCCCCCTACTTTGCGCGCCAAATGTCGGATTTCGGGCTCCACAAAACCCTTAAGATTCGAACTCAAGGGCGTGTACGAAGATTTCTCTCGAGCTCAGCTCACCTAACTTTCTACTCGCTGAGGATGGTAGAGAGCTCACTCGATGGTGAGGAAGATACAGAACACGGCTGTTTACCCAGGTTCGGGCCGCTCAGAAGCATAATACCCTACTCCTCCTTTTGTGGATTGCCTCTCGTGGAGGTTGGTGGTTGAACTAGTATAGTGTTCGAGGGCCTCCAGAGGCTGGGTGGCCTTTGCATGGTGTGGGTGTGCGAATGAATGAATCCCCTCCCCCTCTATGAGGTAACCTATCCACTATATATAGCGGCGGCCCGGGTCCTCTTCCCTTATCGCAAGGGTGGGAATGGATCCCACAATGGCCAATTTTGAAGGGGAACAGGGGAATATGCTCCCCCTGCCAAAAGGTGGTCTTCGCTTGCAAAAGTGGCTGTCAACATAGTAGGGACGGGTCCAGAGGTGACGTTTGTCCTTCTCACGGGTGGTGGTGGCCTTGTTGCACCAGAATGGAAACCTTTGGGAGATGCCTTGGGAACCTGCGTACCTCCTTCACTCCTTTGCACGAAAGGTGAAACTGCACCATCCTGCAATCCGCTGCTCGCCTGTCCTTTCTCCGTGTCATCCTTGACTCCTGAGGTCGGGCCTCGCCTCGGAATCTCCGCCGCTCCGGAGAGGTCCTGAGGAGGCCCACTGCGGGTTTTGGTGTCGCTCCTGCTCGTGAGGCTCGGGCCCTCGCGAGGGCCTTGCCCTGAGTGGTGTCGTCCCTGGTTGATTTTTTATCGATGAAGTGGGCCATCCCTGGGACGCAAGCAGGCAAGTCTGCGTACCCCCATTCTCAAAATGCCGACAGCGGCTCTGTCTCGTGAAATGCGATAATTCTTTCTTGAAAAATAGGATTTTGTAGCGTCGGAGATAGGTCAAGTGGGGCCACACGGTGGGGACCAGCCACCAGGGCGCTCTAGGAAGGGGTGGCGCCCAGGTGGGTGGTGCCTTCCCTTGTGGCCGCCTCCAGTGGTTCTTGGCTCTAGTATTTTCTTTTCTTCCAAAATAAATCTCCAAATTTTTTTGTTCCATTGCGAGAACTTCTATTTCTGCTCGAAAACAACACCATGGTAGTTCCGCTGAAAACAACACCTGTCCGGGTTAGTTTCATCCAAATCTTGCAAATTAGAGTCCAAAACAAGGGCAAAAGTGTTAGGAAAAGTAGATGCGTACGAGACGTATCAACGCCCCCAAGTTTAGACCTTTGCTTGTCCTCAAGCAATTCAGTTGATACACGTAAAGTGAGAAATAAAAACTTTGACGAACTCTTTTGCACTTGTTTACATAAATAAGCTTAGGTAGAACCCAGGTTTTCAGCAAATATTATGACTAACCATGTCAACAATAACTCTTAAAAACTATATTAACTCAAATCAATGAGACAAGAAACTAGCGAGCAATAATAAAATATCTCGAAGAACAATACTTAGTCTAAACGATCATGATATAATATGATAATATTGGTATCTTGCTAGCCCTTTATGACACCACAAAACATAAATGCGGAGCACCTCCAACGTTGAAGCGGCGACTAAACATTGTAATTCATGGTAGAAAAGATCCACTCATGATGCATTCAACATTAATTATACACAATGCATCACGATGACAATAATCCTCTCAGACCTGGTGCTTGTTTGAGAAGGTGATGTCACAACATAAAAGTAAATAGATAGTCCCTTCATAGAGGGAAGCAGTGATTTGAAGTGGTGCCAAAGCTCAATTTTTAAAACAGAGGTAAATGTAGTTTTTGATAAGTAGACCTTTCTTGATTACTTCGTGACTATGAGTTATCGATATCTTCCATGCGAAACACATTTGTAGCGGTTCCCAAGTGATAAAGTAAAGGTTTACTCACCTCCACCAACAATCACACTCCACGGCGAGCCGTATCCATGGGTATCGTCCATACCAACATCAATCCTCGGGGAGTTTGTTTAATTATTTGTAATTTTTTTTTCATTGCGGAACTGTGAATCCCTTTTTACCGTCCCTCTCATGCAAGGATGAGTGAATAAACACTCATCATGAGAATAACCCGCATAGCATGGAAGATATCAACTACCTCCTATCACTCTATAAACTATCCAGGCATACAAAAGCGGATATTTATTAGAAGTTTTTAGAGGTGGTACATGCAAATTTACTTCGAACGTCACGGTAATACCGGGTGGACTAATCTGGAAAAACATGGTTTTTAGGATTTTGATGCACAAGAAGTAAATCCGCTTAGTACTAGCGAAGGCTAGCAAATAGATTTGGAAGCGGCCACCTAGAGAGAGAAAACGGTCATGAACATGCGTTATGCAAAAGTAACATTGAATACTAACATGAGTAGGATATGATCACCATGAACATAAATATCATAGAGGCTATGTTGATTTTGATTCAACAACATGCATGAACATGCGCCAAGTCAAGCCACTCGAAACATTCGGAGGAGGATACCATATCATCACACTACATCACAACCATTTTAATACATGTTGATATCCAAGATAAATCATTATCCACTCCTAGCTACTTAAGCATGGATCTCTAAAGGTCATTGCAAACATGTTTAATCATAATCGGCTGAAACATGGATACTAGGCTAAACATATTTACAAAAACAAAACAAGTTGAGTTCATACCCGTTTCTGTGACACCCTGTTTTTGGCTTTCCTGACTAATTAACTTATTTCAAAAATCAGGACCAATTAATTTTTTTTGTGAATGCTTGTGATGCTTGGAGTGACTATTGTTTGCCTGTTTGCTTGAGTGCATGTGATTGCTCCCCATTAATTCTTGCCATCCTCCTAATCACCTCCTCATTCCATGATCTCCTGCCTAATGATCATGCCATGTGTTTAAGATAAATATCTATTTTCACCAAATATTATTTTCACCAAAAAGGATTTCTTTGAATTAAACTTTCAAACCCGTGAGATGAGGTTCGTACTACAAGTCCTCAAATTAGGGAATTTCTTGTGCACCAATTATTTTATTTAAAACATAGTATCAAAATATCTTCCAAAAACCACCATATTATTATTTTAAAAGTTATTTTATTATTTTATTTAAAAACATTTTTGTGAGGCCAGAAATGATCTCCTATGAAGGAAAGTTATTTTTATTGCTTTCAAAATATTTAAGAAAATTTAGGGAAACTCACTGGATATATTTATTCCATATTTATGAGTTTCAACAGATGGTCATGTTCAAAATATTGGGCAAACCCCTCCAAAACCATTCCAGCCTATTTCAAGCTTTTGAAATATTTATATAAGAAATATTCTCAATAAATTCCAGTAAAATTCTAGAATGTCATCTATGATATTATTGATGATCTTGCCAAGTTTCATCTCCATCCAAGTTGATTTGACACCCCTAACTATCCTAAAACCCTATCTATCCAGATTCAAATTTGAGCAACTCTACATGGCGAAGTGTCTCCAATTATGCTCAAATTTGGTGGACATGTTCTAATACTCCAATAAGGCATCCACACCAAGTGGTGCTTCAAGGAGAATATAAGAACTTGTCCTAAGACCCGCAAAACCCTCTCTGTTGATTTCTGACTTTGGTAAACTTTACATTATAAAGTTTCTCCAATTGACCTCCAACTTTTTGTGCATGCCTTAATGCTCAAATAATGCCCCTACACTAAATATTGGATTTGTGGGAATTTATTTGAATAGGGTTGTAAGCAGAAATTCATTTCTGCCCATTTCAAAGGTTTTCCATGTCTACATTGGAAAACTTCTCCAGCAAATCCCAAATTTGGTGTGCGAGCCTATTTTTATCTATTATTTGATCCTGTTAAGTTTCATAGCCATTGGAATCCATCTGGTAGCCTAACCACAGATCAAACACCTTGTGTGCACTCACTAAATTGGTTTCTTTGACCCCTTCCACTTTTACCCTTGAGCTGAACTTTCTACCACAGCCTCACGTATTTACATTGTACCTCCAGTAACTTTGCCACCCCCTCTGGTCAATTATTGGAGAAGGACCCTTTGTAACTATCTCTCACTTTACCCTTGAAAGCACTATTTTACCTCTCTTCTTAGACTTCTGCTTAACCCAAGGCCCCCAATTCTTTCCAGAGCCTCTCTAGTATGTCATAGCTTCATTTCAAACCAAGACATGGCATGCTCATGTGGAGAAAATGAGTAGCACGTCCTCAAATTGATTTCTCACTGAAATATGGCCTTGTACAGCAAGTACTAGCTACACGTGCTTTCTTGAGCTGAAACTTTACAGTCTTGTAGTCCTTCTATTCAAAACACTGCTAGACAAGGTTTAACCTCAATTAGCTCTCTGTGCAAACCAGGTTTGCTAGCCTTAGGTTTGCTGCTGCAAACTTAATCATAATCAACACCCATTCAAACCTAACCCACTTGGCTCCAAACTCCACCAGTGACCTCTGGCAAGCATGCCCTACTCGAGACACATCTTTGTCAGGTCAAACGGTCACCGTGGAAACGCGTAGCCATGGTGACCATGTTGGTTGCATGCACTAATGGTGCTATGCACCATGTCCTCGTCCCCTAGCTCGTGTCCCGTAGCTGCAGTATGCACCAGAGCGCCAGAGCATCCCCCGTTCCACCTTGACTCCCTCCACGACGCAAGCTAGCTTCCAATGCCCTCAGGGACGCGTGGCCGCCGTGCCCCGGGTGCACCAGTGAGCCCCGAGGTCCTTCTCGGCTCCTCCTCCCCCACATAGAGCCCCGCCGAGAACCAGATCCTCGGAACCACTCCCCTCTCTCACTAGGAACCCCCTGGACCAAGCCGTATGAGCTCCCGAGCTCCCCATTCCCCTAATGGCCGCAGCGGAGCCGCCTCAGCCTCCTCTCAGATTCGAGGCCCTCCGAGCTTCCCCTCTCCCCTGATCCCCTCTGGTGCCATAGCACCTCCATGTGGAACCCTCGGTCACCTTTATTCCCTCCCGGGGGCGCCAAGAGCTCGAGGTCGCGGTACCCGATGGCCACCTCTGTGGTCGCCCGAGGCGCCGCCACCTCAGCCCTTCCCAGCTCGCGCGCAGCATGGGAACGGGTGTGGCTTGCCTCCCTGAGCTCCCCGGTGGTTGAAGCGCTGGGAGCCGTGCCCTGTAGCTCCAGCAGCCGCCGCCGGCCTCCCCTGGTCTCTCCCGTGGCGGGAGGTTTTTGAAGGTCGCGGGCCCGCACGTCAGCCGGCTGGCAAGGCAGCTAGGTGGGGCCGCGCCACTTAAGTGGCCGCGCCTCAGTGGGATGTCGTCACCCCGCGCAGAAAGCGGATTTCGCGCAAGGCGTCTCCCGCGTGGCCTCTCGCTGGTGGCCCGAGCCACTCGGCCAGCCCAAAGGCTTATCTGGCGCCGGTGGCGCAAGATAACCCCCAGAGGCTGAGCTCTTCTTATTTTAATTTTTCCTTACCTTGTAAATGCCATCACAAATTCATACTAACTCCAAATCTGATGATTCAAATTTATACATGTTCCTAAATTCAAGCTCTATCCACATATGTGCCTTGCACATTTTTCCAAGACATGTTTCTGTGGTGTTTTTATTTAAATCCAATTCTGGTTAATTTGAACCCCACTTTGTGATAATCCTAGAGGTTTCATTTCAACTCCGAATGGAGTTATTCCAATTCCTAGGGACATCTGAAATCATTCCCTATTTTTAGAACCCTGGTCAACATTTTTGTGTGACTTATTTCTGTTCAATAAATAAATAGCTTCCTATTGCTATTTATTCCACATTAGAAAATTCCTAGTATATTCATTTCAACTCCAAATACGGTGAAACCACTTCCTAAATATTTCAAAAATCATTGTCTGTTAAATGGGTGCCTCCATTCATTTATAACAGAAAGATTTCTGTTGGCTTCTTCAATGGTCACCTATTCCTCCTTTCCTTCCATTTAGATACCCCTGATGACCAAAACCCCTTGGCAGAGATTCAGGTATTTTTCTTATGATCAGAGAGGTCCAAGAAAAATAAAACTTCTATTTATAGAACACTTTTATTTCTGTGGTTGTTTCCAACGATAGTGACGGGTAGACGGATGTTGGGGAACGTCGCATGGGAAACAAAAAATTTCCTACGCCCACGAAGACCTATCATGGTGATGTCCATCTACGAGAGGGGATGAGTGATCTACGTACCCTTGTAGACCGTACAGCAGAAGCGTTAGTGAACGCGGTTGATGTAGTGGAACGTCCTCACGTCCCTCGATCCGCCCCGCGAACAATCCCGCGATCAGTCCCACGATCTAGTACCGAACGGACGGCACCTCCGCGTTCAGCACACGTACAACTCGACGATGATCTCGGCCTTCTTGATCCAGCAAGAGAGACGGAGAGGTAGAAGAGTTCTTCGGCAGCATGACGGCGCTTCGGAGGTTGGTGATGATCTCATCTCAGCAGGGCTCCGCCCGAGCTCCGCAGAAACGCGATCTAGAGGAAAAACCGTGGAGGTATGTGGTCGGGCTGCCGTGGAAAAGTCATCTCAAATCAGCCCTAAAACCTCCGTATATATAGGTGGGAGAGGGGGGACCTTGCCTTGGGTCTCAAGGAGCCCCAAGGGGTTAGGCCGAGCCATGGGGGGAAGGTCTCCCCCCCCAAACCGAGTTGGACTTGGTTTGGTGGGTGGGAGTCCTTCCTTCCCTTCCCACCTCCTCCTTTTTTTTCTTTCTCTTTGATTTTTCTTCCAATGCGCATAGGGCCCTTTTGGGCTGTCCCACCAGCCCACTAAGGGCTTCCCCGGGATGGGTTGCCCCCCCGGTGAACTCCCGGAACCCATTCGTCATTCCCGGTACATTCCCGGTAACTCCGAAAACCTTCCGGTAATCAAATGAGGTCATCCTATATATCAAACTTCGTTTTCGGACCATTCCGGAAACCCTCGTGACGTCCGTGATCTCATCCGGGACTCCGAACAACATTTGGTAACCAACCATATAACTCAAATACGCATAAAACAACGTCGGACCTTAAGTGTGCAGACCCTGCGGGTTCGAGAACTATGTAGACATGACCCGAGAGACTCCTCGGTCAATATCCAATAGCGGGACCTGCATGCCCATATTGGATCCTGCATATTCTATGAAGATCTTATCATTTGAACCTCAGTGCCAAGGATTCATATAATCCCGTATGTCATTCCCTTTTTCTTTCGGTATGTTACTTGCCCGAGATTCGATCGTCAGTATCCGCATACCTATTTAAATCTCGTTTACCGACAAGTCTCTTTACTCGTTCCGTAATACAAGATCCCGCAACTTACACTAAGTTACATTGCTTGCAAGGCTTGTGTGTAATGTTGTATTTCCGAGTGGGCCCCGAGATACCTCTCCTTCACACGGAGTGACAAATCCCAGTCTTGATCCATACTAACTCAACGAACACCTTCGGAGATACCTGTAGAGCATCTTTATAGTCACCCAGTTACGTTGCGACGTTTGATACACACAAAGTATTCCTCCGGTGTTAGTGAGTTATATGATCTCATGGTCATGGGAACAAATACTTGACACACAGAAAACAGTAGCAACAAAATGACACGATCAACATGCTACGTCTATTAGTTTGTGTCTAGTCCATCACGTGATTCTCCTAATGACGTGATCCAGTTATCAAGCAACAACACCTTGTTCATAATCAGAAGACACTGACTATCTTTGATCAACTGGCTAGCCAACTAGAGGCTTGCTAGGGACAGTGTTTTGTCTATGTATCCACACATGTAAATGAGTCTTCATTCAATACAATTATAACATGGATAATAAACGATATCTTGATACAGGAATTATAATAATAACTATATTTATTATTGACTCTAGGGCATAATTCCAACAGTCTCCCACTTGCACTGGAGTCAATAATCTAGCCCTCACATCATCATCCGAATTACATTGTAATAAATCTAAAACCCATACAGTTCTGGTGTTGATCATGCTTTGGCCGTGGAAGAGGTTTAGTTAGCGGGTCTGCTACATTCAGATCCGTGTGCACTTTGCATATATTTACGTCCTCTCCTTTGACGTAGTCGTGGATGAGGTTGAAGCGTCGTTTGATGTGTCTGGACTTCTTGTGAAACCGTGGTTCCTTTGCTAAGGCAATGGCACCCGTGTTGTCACAGAACAAGGTTATTGGATTCAGTGCGCTTGGCACCACTCCAAGATCCGTCATGAACTGCTTCATCCAGACACCCTCCTTAGCCGCCTCCGAGGCAGCCATGTACTCCGCTTCACATGTAGAATCTGCTACGACGCTTTGCTTGGAACTGCACCAGCTTACCGCACCCCCATTAAGAATAAATACGTATCCGGTTTGCGACTTAGAGTCGGCCGGATCTGTGTCAAAGCTTGCATCGACGTAACCTTTTACGGCGAGCCCTTCGTCACCTCCATACACGAGAAACATCTCCTTAGTCCTTTTCAGGTACTTCAGGATATTCTTGACCGCTGTCCATTGATCCACTCTTGGATTACTCTGGAACCTACCTGCCATACTTATGGCCAGGCTAACGTCCGGTCTAGTGCACACCATTGCATACATGATAGAACCTATGGCTGAAGCATAGGGGACGGAGCGCATATGCTCTCTATCTTCATCGGTTGCTGGGCACTGAGTCTTACTCAAGCTCGTACCTTGTAAAACTAGCAAGAACCCCTTCTTGGACTGTTCCATTTTGAACCTCTTCAAAACTATATCAAGGTATGTGCTTTGTGAAAGTCCTATGAGGAGTTTTGATCTATCCCTATAGATCTTAATGCCTAGAATGTAAGCAGCTTCTCCTAGGTCCTTCATAGAGAAACTTTTATTCAAGTAATCCTTTATGCTTTCCAAAAACTCTACGTTGTTTCCAATCAGCAATATGTCATCCACATATAATATTAGAAACGCCACAGAGCTCCCACTCACTTTCTTGTAAATACAAGATTCTCCAACCACTTGTATAACCCAAATGCTTTGATCACCTCATCAAAACGTTTGTTCCAACTCCGAGATGCTTGCACTAGTCCATAAATGGATCGCTAGAGCTTGCACACCTTGTTAGCATTCTTAGGATCGACAAAACCTTCGGGTTGCATCATATACAATTCTTCCTTAAGGAAACCGTTAAGGAACGCCATTTTGACATCCATCTGCCAGATTTCATAATTGAAAAATGCAGCTATTGCTAACATGATTCTGACAGACTTAAGCATCGCTATGGGTGAGAATGTCTCATCGTAGTCAACTCCTTGAACTTGTGAAAAACCCTTTGCCACAAGTCGAGCTTTATAAATGGTCACATTGCCGTCAGCGTCCGTCTTCCTCTTAAAATCCATTTGTTCTGAATAGGCTTGGGGCCCTCAGCCAGTACCTCCAAATTCCACACTTTGTTCTCATGCATGGATCCTATCTCGGACTTCATGGCTTCTAGCCATTTGTTGGAATCTGGGCCCACCATTGCTTCTTCATAATTTGTAGGTTCATTGTTGTCCAACAACATGATTGACAAGACGGGATTACCGTACCACTCTGGAGCAGCACATGGTCTCGTCGACCTGCGTGGTTCGACAGAAACTTGAACCGGAGTTTCATGATCATCATCATTAACTTCCTCCTCTACCGGCGTCGCAACGACAGAGGTTTCCCCTTGCCCTGCGCCGCCATCCAGAGGGATGAGAGGTTCGACAACCTCGTCAAGTTCTATCTTCCTCCCACTCAATTCTCTCGAGAGAAACTCCTTCTCGAGAAAAGCTCCGTTTTTAGCAACAAACACTTTGCCCTCGGATTTGAGATAGAAGGTGTACCCAACTGTCTCTTTTGGGTAACCTATGAAGATGCAACTTTCCGCTTTGGGTTCCAGCTTTTTAGGCTGAAGCTTTTTGACATAAGGATCACATCCACAAACTTTAAGAAACGACAACTTTGGCCTTTTGCCATACCACAGTTCGTATGGTGTCGTCTCAACGGATTTTGATGGTGCCCTATTTAAAGTGAATGCAGCTGTTTCTAATGCATAACCCCAAAACGATAACGGCAAATCGGTAAGAGACATCATAGATCGCACCATCTCTAATAAAGTATGATTACGACGTTCGGACACACCATTACGCTGTGGTGTTCCAGGCGGTGTCAACTGTGAAACAATTCCACATTGTCTTAAGTGAGCACCAAACTCGAAACTCAGATATTCACCCCCACGATCAGACCGTAGGAACTTGATCTTCTTGTTACGATGATTTTCAACTTCACTCTGAAATTGCTTGAACTTTTCAAATGTTTCAAACTTGTGCTTCATCAAGTAGACATAACCATATCTACTCAAATCGTCAGTGAAGGTGAGAAAATAACGATATCCGCCGCGTGCCTCCACGCTCATCGGACCACACACATCGGTATGTATGATTTCCAACAAGTCACTTGCACGCTCCATTCTTTCGGAGAACGGAGTCTTAGTCATCTTGCCCATGAGGCATGGTTCGCACGTGTCAAGTGAATGAAAGTCAAGTGACTCCAAAAGTCCATCAGCATGGAGTTTCTTCATGCGCTTTACACCAATATGACCTAAGCGGCAGTGCCACAAAAATATGGCGCTATCATTGTTAACTCTAACTCTTTTGGTCTCAATGTTACGTATGTGTGTATCGCCATCAAGATTCAGTATGAACAATCCTCTCACATTGGGTGCATGACCATAAAAGATGTTACTCATAGAAATTGAACAACCATTATTCTCTGACTTAAAAGAGTAACCGTCTCGCAATAAACAAGATCCAAATATAATGTTCATGCTCAACGCAGGCACTAAATAACAATGATTTATGTTCATAACTAATCCTGATGGTAAGTGAAGTGAAACTGTGCCGACGGCGATTGCATCAACCTTGGAACCATTTCCTACGCGCATCGTCACTTCATCTTTCGCCAGCCTTCGTCTATTCCGCAGTTCCTGTTTCGAGTTGCAAATATGAGCAACAGAACCAGTATCGAATACCCAGGCACTACTACGAGAGCCGGTTAAGCACACATCAATAACTTGTATATCAAATATACCTGATTTTTCTTTGGCCGCCTTCTTATCTGCCAGATAATTGGGGCAATTGCGCTTCCAGTGACCCATACCCTTGCAATAGTAACAATCCGTTTCAGGCTTAGGTCCAGCTTTGGGTTTCTTCGTCGGATTGGCAACAGGCTTGCCGCTCTTCTTTGAATTACCCTACTTGCCTTTGCTGTTTCTCTTGAAACTAGTGGTCTTATTCACCATCAACACTTGATGCTCTTTACGGAGTTCAAACTCTGCGACTTTCAGCATCGCAAACAACTCGCCGGGAGACTTGTTCATCCCTTGCATGTTGTAGTTCAACACAAAGCCTTTATAGCTTGGCGGCACTGATTGAAGGATTCTGTCAGTGATAGCCTCTTGCGGGAGTTCAATCCCCAGCTCATCTAGACGGTTTGAGTACCTAGACATTTTGAGCACATGTTCACTGATAGACGAGTTCTCCTCCATCTTGCAAGCATAGAATTTATCGGAGGTCTCATACCTCTCGATCCGGGCGTTCTTCTGAAAGATAAACTTCAACTCCTGGAACATCTCAAATGCTCCATGACGCTCAAAGCGACGTTGAAGTCCCGGTTCTAAGCCATACAAGACTGCACATTGAACTGCTGAGTAGTCCTCCTTACGTGCTAACCAAGCGTTCTTAACATCCTGACCACCCGTAGCGGGTGGTTCATCTCCTAGCGCAGCATTAAGGACATAATCCTTCTTCCCAGCTTGTAAGATTAGCTTAAGATTACGAGCCCAGTCTACAAAGTGGCTTCGATCATCTTTCAACTTAGCTTTCTCTAGGAACGTATTAAAATTCAGGGTGACTGTCGTGTGAGCCATGATCTACAACACAAATATATTCAAAGTGGACTTCGACTATGTTCAAGATAATTAGAGTTTAACTTAATCAAATTATTCGCTAAACTCCCACTCAAAAAGTACATCTCTCTAGTCATTTGAGTGGTTCATGATCCACTTACACTAGCTCAAGTCCGATCATCACGTGAGTTGAGTATAGTTTCAGTGGTAAGCATCCCTATGCTAATCATATCATCTATATGATTCATGATCGACCTTTCGGTCTCATGTGTTCCGAGGCCATGTCTGCACATGCTAGGCTCGTCAAGCTTAACCCGAGTGTTCCGCGTGCGCAACTGTTTTGCACCCGTTGTATGTGAATGTTGAGTCTATCACACCCGATCATCACGTGGTGTCTCGAAACGACGAACTGTAGCAACGGTGCACAGTCGGGGAGAACACAATTTCGTCTTGAAATTTTAGTGAGAGATCACCTCATAATGCTACCGTCATTCTAAGCAAAATAAGGTGCATAAATGGATTAACATCACATGCAATTCATAAGTGACATGATATGGCCATCATCACGTGCTTCTTGATCTCCATCACCAAAGCACCGACACGATCTTCTTGTCACCGGCGCCACACCATGATCTCCATCAACGTGTCGCCATCGGGGTTGTCGTGCTACTCATGCTATTACTACTAAAGCTACATCCTAGCAAAATAGTAAACGCATCTGCAAGCACAAACATTAGTATAAAGACAACCCTATGGCTCCTGCCGGTTGCCGTACCATCGACGTGTGTCGTGGTTTTGTCACGGCAGATGTCCTCGTGAAAGGACTTAGTATGGGAACCATCGCACTTTGGTGGCGACTCAAAGGGGTTGAACGGGAGGAACGCGGCGGGTTACCCAGGTTCGGCCCCTCGCGTAGAGGTAATAGCCTACGTCCTGCTTGGCGTGTATTGATATGGATTCGATTACAAGAAAGGTGTAACTCGCCTTACCTAGCACTCGATGATTTCTAACCTACCTATCCCCCTTCAAACTCGCCTTTATATAGAGGTCGAGGCTTTAGGGTTTACAAGAGTCCCTTCCTCTTTACAAATCGTGACCACCGCGGCCTCTGAGTCGCCGTCTTGCAAAACCCAGAGACCTTCCACAAATCACAACCATCTTGCGGCCTTAAACCGCCCAGGCTGAGGCCCAAACGAGTCAAAGGATGAACCGCCTTACTAGTAACCCGGCCCATATTGGGCGGGTCACTTAATAAGCAATATCCCCAACATTAGGCCCCAAATTGACTTGAATCTTCATGCCAATGCTTCTGTTTTAGTTGAAGGCGATTCACTCCTTTGTGTTCCTCCATACGCCAGAAATTTTAACTCGCCAACTGGTACCGGAAAAAGTCTTTGAGCCGCCAATGCATTTCCCGTCAGCACTTTCCTTAGTCCTCGATTTTCGGGAAATTTAACACAATCCCAACGGATCTTTTAGTGCATCATTATCGCAAAATTTTCGGACGTCATTATGGCGAATCTTTTATTCCCAAGCGGTTCCCGCTCACGGCGCCTCGATTCCAGCGCCCGTCCTGATAAATAGGCGGAAGGGACAGGGCTGACACTGGCCACCTACCAGTCTCGTCAGTCCCCCCCATTATCGCAACAGAAAACTGCACCGCTTCCCGAGGGTTTCGCCGCCGGCCGCAAACTCCGCACCCGTCCGAAGAACTCCAGTGCTGTCCGCAAGCCGTCGTCGTTCGAGGAACTCCGGCGCCGCCCGCAAGCCGTCGCCGTTTGCCAGGCTCCGCCGCCGCCGAGGGTCCCTTCATTCTCCGGGACCCCTGCGCTTCTCCAACAGCCTCCATCACCGCCGATCTTCCTTGACCAAGATCTTCAGGTTAGGCCACTGTTTCCCCTTCTTTAAGGGTAGATTTATTTCTTGTTCATGCTTCCGCCATTGCCATGCTTCCGCCTTTGCCATAGTTCGGAAGCCCTCTGCTCGCAACCATCTATTACCCTTGAACTGATTAGTCCGAGCGCCATTAGGGCACCCGGTGCCTCGAATAGTCTTATCCATCTGTGCTCTTGCGAATTTTCTAAATACACTAGTTTCTTCAAACATGAGGCACCACCCTGATCACACATCGTTCATGTTTTAGCCATGTCCGCAAGTTTTTATATCTGTTCAACAGATCCATTCCTCATTCACTGTTTGTAAAAAGCTGTTTGGAAACTTCGTCCTTCCCTTAGTGTTTCGGAGAGAATAAATTTCACCGCCCACAGTAACATCGCTTCTGAGAATAGCCCTGCTCCGATAAGTCACCACATCAGCCCAACCCGGCCTCCCAGTCCGGCGGGTTAAGCAAGAGCTGATCCCGATTGACATAGTAAATGTTCGAGACATGTAATACCATATTCTTATCTATTTGTAGCATGGGTGCCGTTTTCAAGAGGGATTGGCTTCCTACCAAAGTCGATGATGTTGTTTTGGTAAATTACGTGAAAACGGGTTGCTTGGATCCTCAAGACGTCGTTGGATGGCGCACCGGGTTAGGAGAAGACCTCCCCAACCCCAAGGAAAGGGAGATAGTAGTTTTTGTGGAACACTTGGAACGGGGTTTTAAGCCGCCCGGATCTAAATTCCTTAGGGACGCTCTGACCTTCATGAATGTCCGACTCCAGGATTTGGGCCCCAATTCCATAAGCAACCTAAGTCAATTCCAAGTCCTTTGCGAAGCTTATCTGCGGATCGAGCCTTCCGTCCCTCTGTTTTGGTACTTTTTCCACTTGAATCGCCAGACGGAATTCCACAATGGCCCCAGTTTGGAACTTGGCGGGGTCAACGTCCAGCGTCGCAGGGACAGTCCGTTTCCTTCACTCACTATGCCTAGCCACCCCAAAGGCTGGGGTGAATCTTGGTTTTACTGCAAAGAAACATCCCCTGCCGGCGAGAACAAACTTCTGGGCTACAGGCCAACCCGCCTTCCAGTCAATTTTAAGCTCCCTGACAAGCTCACCGAGGAAGAAGAGTTGGACTTCATCCCAATTCTGTCCGAACTGAGATCCTTGACGAACAACGGTCTCTCCGGGGTTGACCTGATCCGCTGCTGGGTCGAATGGCGGATCCTTCCTCTGAGCCGCCGAGATGGTCTGATGTGCGAATTTGACGGCACTCTGGATCATCCCCAATGCTACTTCCACACAGCATTAACGGAAAAAGACATCGTCGCCATCATCAGGAAGCTGACCGGCGAACCTGCAGCAAAATGCGGCCAAATCGTCCTTAAGCCCTTCTGCAAGATTAACCTGGTACCCAAGGTAACCAAAGCTAACTCGCCCTCAACTTTTTATTCCATCTGTTTTACTGCCATCATGACTTCATGCCATATTCCCTTCCAGAAAGGTGACAAGTTCTGGTCTAGGAGACCTAAGAAACAAGCCATGAAGAGTGCTAAGCCGCCTTCCAAGAAAAACAAGGGCAAAGGTAAATCTACTTCGGCCGAGCCATCTGAAGTCGACGAATCTCAAGCTGGTGACGCACTCTCAGAGGTACCAATCCGTCCTCTTTTTCACTCGCCACCTATCACCTTTTAACTTTTATTTATATCTCTCACTCCTCTTGTAACAGAATGAAGATAACGGAAGCCAAGAGGACTCCGTCGAGGTAATTTCCGTCTCCTCCGATTCATCTCCTTCCTTGCCTAAGCCGGCCCGGCGAATATGTGGGAAAGTCCCCTTCTCACATCCGGATGCCCATTTGGACCCAAATTTCTTATTGAAGAGAACACAGCACGCCTTGAACCGGAAAACGTGAAGTCACTCCGGCGATCTAATACCTGGCTTGCCAACAAAGAACAAAAGAAAACCAAGCGAGGTACCTCCCTTTTTTTTATTTGAGCAACCATTGTTCATGCTGCTTTTGGGTCACAGTCATAACCCGCCTGTATTATCGATGTATAAATTCTACAGGATTCTCCCCCTACTTCTGGCGACTCAGTGATGTCCACCCTTCCACCAATGATCCGAGTCCCGGGGTAAGTTTCTCGCCCTGATCCTTGAGAATAGCACTCTTTTTAATTTTTTAACACACCTATCTCTTTCGTTAGGGCACAAGCCAAAAAGGGGAAGACCAGTGGATCAATCCCTGACGCCACTTCTGAGCTTTCAAGGAAAGCTACTCTGACTGAAGAAAATCCGAGTCAAGATGAGCCGATAATTCAAGCGGACCTTCCTGAGTCGCCCAAAGGATCAACGGACGTCCCTAGATCACCGATCGTAATGGCGACAGCTGATGACCCAGATGCTGTAGTCATTACTGGTTCTGGTTTCTCCAAGCCGGCAGCGATAATCCTCACCAAACATATAGCATCCCCTTCTCCATCAATTCCCGAGTCTGGGCCTTCCAAGGCGAAACTTTCTGACTATGCAGGTCTGGAGTTTAAAGAACTCTGTTTTGGCTTCGCAAGTCGCCTGGAAGCGAGTTATGAGATGGAAAAGAATCTGCTAAAGATGTAAAATAACAAGCATGAGGTAAAATTTTATACTCTATACTATCTCCATTAACCGCCAATGGGCCGGCTCATCAGTAAAAGGATGAGCCGGGTCTTGATTTCTGTATAATTTTTCTTGAGAATTATACATTAGCCCCCAAGTGTCAGGGGTATTGCCTTGCAATATTGATGAGACTTGTCTTTGTTTTAAATTTTGAACAGGAAAGCCTTGCCCAGACCGAACTGGCCCTGGGCGACTTAAAGAGAAACTTGTCTGATCAACAAGATGCCCGAACTCAGTCGGAAGACAAATATAAGTTGGCTCTGGTTGAACTGGAAAAGCTCAAAGCCGAGTTAGAAAGAACTCAGGCTGACCAAAACGCGGCTTTGAAGAGAGCAGAAAAAGCAGAAGCAAAGCTGGCGACTGTCCAACAGGAGCTATCCGGCTTAAAGCGCCATATCTCCAACATGACACAAGCCATCTTTGGTAAGCTTTACCTAACTCTCCAACCTTATCCTCTTCCTTGGGCAAATTCCTTAATGTTAACTTACCGGTTATCAAATCCCAGGCTCGAGAGTCGCCAATCTGCAAGACGACTGCGTGTTGATGCTGAAGGCGATCTATACACTGACGGAACAGCTATACACAGGCAGTGTGCTGACCGTTAAAGCCGTAATAGGTGCAAAAGATCCCATCACTTCCATCAAGAAGGTGCTTGGATATCTATTCACACTTCCTCCCCAGATCGGCGAGTTAACCCGGTCAGCCGCCCGGAAGGGTGTCCTGACGGCTCTGAGTTGCTGCTTGGCGTACGGTCCGGAAATTAATTTCGAAGAAGTAGCTGCCGGCTTCCCTCAGCTTAAAGATGACGGCTCGGAGTTCGTGGAAGAAGACTACCAGAAGGTTGTCAAAGATTCTCGGTTGGCCGCAAATCAACTCGCCGCCAGCCTTGACTTAACAAAATATCAAGCGGCTTACGATGGTAAGAATAAGAAAATCAGCCCGCCAACCTTCGTGGTGACCAACCTAATCCCTCGGCGACCCAAGAACCCCTTCGAATGGGAAGCAGACCTGGCATCCATCTTGACCGATGAAGATGATTTTGCTTCTTTGTCCAAGTGCAATTGGGTCTTGGGCGATTTACAAATCGAAGCCGGTCAAAGCTCGCGCCAGGATTTAGGGAAGTAGACCTTTCTCGAATTTGGTGCATGAACCATGTAATAGTTAATACTATCTTTTGATGACCCCTTCTGCCAAAATAGACAACCTCATACCGCTTTTGACGCGGTTTGAAACATTTGATCCGCCTTTATAAAAATCTTCTGCAATGCTTAATCCGCCAAGGACAGACCTCTAAACATATCATTCGGGAACATAAAAGACACTGCAAGTAGTTTCAAAAAACATGCAGAGGATAGAAAAAACCTCCAAGTTCAAACCTTAACACCAGTAATGCAGGTTTCGTCGGCTCATACGGTCGCGACAGGGGGAGGCGAGTCAGAAAGCTCGTGCAACCACCCCTAATGCAAGTTTCGTCGGCTCATACGGTCGCGACAGGGGGAGGCGAGTCAGAAAGCTCGTGCACCCACCCTTAATGCAGGTTTCGTCGGCTCATACGGTCGCGACAGGGGGAGGTGAGTCAGAAAGCTCGTGCACCCACCCTTAATGCAGGTTTCGTCGGCTCATACGGTCGCGACAAGGGGAGGCGAGTCAGAAAGCTCGTGCACCCACCCTTAATGCAGGTTTCGTCGGCTCATACGGTCGCGACAGGGGGAGGCGAGTCAGAAAGCTCGTGCACCCACCCTTAATGCAGGTTTCGTCGGCTCATACGGTCGCGATAGGGGGAGGCGAGTCAGAAAGCTCGTGCACCCACCCTTAATGCACGTTTCGTCGGCTCATACGGTCGCGACAGGGGGAGGCGAGTCAGAAAGCTCGTGCACCCACCCTTAATGCAGGTTTCGTCGGCTCATACGGTCGCGACAGGGGGAGGCGAGTTAGAAAGCTCGTGCACCCACCCTTAATGCACGTTTCGTCGGCTCATACGGTCGCGACAGGGGGAGGCGAGTCAGAAAGCTCGTGCACCCACCCTTAATGCATGTTCTGTCGGCTCATAAGGTCGCAACAGGATAACACAAATTGCTCTTTTTTAAGGAAGAAGCCCCCAAGTCGGGGAACATTTTATTACTTCATAATGAGACTTAAAAACTTACAAAGCATGGAGTTTTTAAGAACTCAAGTGTAGTAAGGCCGCAAATGGGCAATATTCCAAGGGCGAGTTGACTCAACCTCCGTAGTCGGTCGATCAGGTCGAAGATCCATCAAGTAATAAGAACCATTGCGGAGGTTCTTGCTGACGACGAAAGGCCCTTCCCAAGGGGGCGAGAGCTTGTGCATGCCTGCCCGATCTTGTATCAGACGAAGTACCAAGTCGCCCTCCTGGAAAGCCCGACTCTTAACCCGGCGACTATGATAACGCCGCAGATCTTGCTGATAGATAGTTGAACGAGCCGTCGCTAAGTCACACGCCTCTTCCAAGGCATCCAAGGAATCCTGACGCGCCAACTCATTATCTTGCTCCACATATGCGGCGACTCTAAGAGAATCATGTCTTATGTCGGTAGGAAGGACAGCTTCTGCTCCATAGACCAAAAAGAAAGGCGTGAACCCCGTGGATCGATTCGGGGTGGTCCGGATGCTCCATAATACCGAAGGTAGTTCCTCAACCCAACACCCTGGAGTTCTTTCCAGGGGAACCATGAGGCGAGGTTTAATCCCTCGTAGGACTTCCTGATTCGCCCGCTCTACTTGCCCGTTTGATTGCGAGTGAGCAACTGCAGAAATATCAAGCCGGATATGTTCACGGCGACAAAAATCCAGCATCGCTCCTTGGGACAAGTTAGTACCATTGTCCGTGATAATACTGTGTGGATATCCAAAACGGAAAATCAGCTTTTTCAGAAATTTGACCGCAATCTCCGCATCGCAAGCCCCAACAGGTTCCGCCTCAATCCATTTAGTGAACTTATCAACCGCCACCAATAAGTGAGTTTTCTTGTTGGAGGACACCTTAAAGGGACCGACCATGTCCAGCCCCCAGACCGCGAAAGGCCAAGTAATGGGAATCATCCTCAATTCTTGAGCTGGCACATGAGCCTGTCTCCCATACCGTTGGCACCCCTCACACCGCCGTACTATATCTTCTGCATCTGCGTGAGCCGTCAACCAGAAGAAACCATGTCGAAAGGCTTTTGATACCAAAGAGCGTGACCCGGCGTGGTGCCCGCAATCTCCAGAATGGATGTCATTTAGGATTATGCATCCTTCCTCGGAAGAGACACACCGCTGAAAGACCCCTGAAGCACTTCGTTTATATAGCTCGCCATTAATGATGACCATGGACTTGCTATGCCGAACAATCTAGCGAGCCAAAACATCATCAGTGGGTAACTTGCCTGGAGCGAGATAAGCCAGATAAGGAAGAGCCCAATCCGGAGTGACATGGAGAGCCGCCACAAGCTGAGACTCGGGATCTGGTATCGCCAATTCCTCTTCCGTGGGTACAGTCACAGACGGTTTATGCAAGACATGCAAAAAACCATTAGGGGGGACCGGTTTTCTCTATGAGCCGAGTTGCGAGAGGGCATCAGCTGCTTCGTTGAGTCGCCGATCAACATGATCAACCTGGTACCCATGAAAATAGCCCGCCACGTCAGATACAGCTCGCCTATAAGCCGCCATCATAGGATCTCGAGAGTCCCAGGTGCCCGAAACCTGTTGCGCCACCAAATCTGAATCCCCAAAGCATCTGACTCGGGTTAGGTTCGTCTCTTTTGCCAGTCGCAAACCGTGAAGCAGAGCTTCATATTCTGCCGCATTATTTGTGCAAGGGAACATGAGCCGGAGAACGTAGCAGAACTTATCTCCTTGAGGGGATATCAACACCACACCCGCCCCTGAGCCCTCCAACTGCCTGGATCCATCAAAATAAATAGTCCAATAGGTAAGGTCAGGCCGATCTTCCAGAGCCTGAAGCTCCGTCCAATCGTTGACGAAATCAACTAGTGCCTGGGACTTGATGGCCGTGCGGGGGGTATATTGTATGTGATGCGACCCAAGTTCTATTGCCCATTTGGCGATTCGCCCTGTTGCCTCGCGGTTTTGGATGACGTCACCGAGGGGCGCGGAACTGACCACGGTGATCGGGTGTTCCCGGAAATAATGTTTAAGCTTTCGACTCGCCATGAACACCCCATAGACGAGTTTCTACCAATGTGGGTATCGTTGTTTGGAAAGAGTTAACACCTCACTGATAAAGTACACCGGGCGTTGCACCGGGTATTCCTTTCCTTCCTCCTTTCTTTCGACGACCACAGCCACGCTGACCGCTTTGGAATTCGCGGCGATATACAGGAGCATAGGCTCCTTTTCAGTCGGGGCCGCCAGGACCGGCGGGTTAACCAATTGATGTTTCAAGGCCTGAAATGCCTCGTCAGCCTCCTCTGTCCATACGAATCGGTCGGACTTTCTCAACAATTGATAAAGAGGAATCGCCTTTTCTCCGAGGCGGCTCACGAAACGACTGAGAGCCGCAATATGACCCGCCAATCGCTGAACTTGATTAACATTCATCGGCTTGCCAAGGGAAGTAACCGCCTCAATTTTGTCCGGGTTAGCCTCGATGCCGCGCTCCGATACCAAGAAACCTAGTAGTTTTCCCGCAGGTACGCCGAAAACGCACTTGGTAGGATTTAGCTTCATCTGATATACCCGTAAATTATCAAAGGTTTCCTTAAGGTCTTCGAGAAGTGTCTCCTCCCGGCGGGTCTTGATCACAATGTCGTCAACATAGGCATGAACGTTGCGGCCAATTTGGTTATGAAGAAAATTCTGGATGCAGCGTTGGTAAGTCGCCCCGGCGCTCTTGAGCCCGAACGGCATGGACACATAGCAAAAGGCCCCGAAGGGGGTTACGAAGGCGGTCTTCTCCTGATCTTCCACAACCATTTTGATCTGATGATAACCTGAATAGGCGTCCAAAAAGCACAATCGTTCGCACCCCGCCACCGAGTCAATGATTTGGTCGATGCGGGGAAGAGCGAAAGGATCCTTGGGACAAGCTCTGTTGAGGTCCGTATAGTCAATACACATACGGAACGTGCCATTCTTCTTGAGTACTAACACCGGGTTAGCTAGCCATTTGGGGTGAAAGACTTCCACGATGAAACCGGCGACTAAAAGACGGGCGACTTCCTCTCCAATCGCCTTCCGTCGCTCCTCGTTAAACCTGCGAAGGTATTGTTGGACAAGTTTGTATTTTGGGTCAATATTAAGATGGTGCTCAGCGAATTCTCTCGGTACACCCGGCATGTCAGAGGGCTTCCATGCGAAGATGTCCCGATTCTCACGGATGAATTCGATGAGCGCGCTTTCCTATTTGGGGTCCAGACCCGTTCCAATGGTAAACCGCTTGGATGAATCGCCAGGCACGAAGTCGACTGTCTTCGTGTCATCCGTTGGTTTGAACTTGAGGGGCGACTCGGAATCTGAAGTCGGCTTCTTGAGCGGTGACATGTCTGCCGGGTCAACATTGGCCCGATGGTTTTTGAGCTCTTCCGCCGCGCACGCGACTTCCGCATAGGCCGCGTCTCCTTCCTCACACTCCTTTGCAATTCTTCTATCTCCGTCAATCGTGATGGGCCCTTTAGGACCAGGCATTTTGAGCTTGAGGTAGACGTAGCACGGGCGGGCCATGAAGCGAGCATAAGCCGGTCGCCCGAACAGCGCATGGTACGGGCTTTTTAGTTTGACCACCTCGAAGACCAGAGACTCCGACCTGTAATTCTGCGCAGTTCCAAACGCTACTGAGAGCCTGACCCGGCCTATGGGATAAGCCGATTTGCCCGGGACGATGCCGTGGAAGACCGTGGTTGAAGGCATCAAGTCTTTCTCTAACAGATTCATCCTCCGGAAGGTGTCGAAGTATAGGATATTAATGCTGCTGCCGCGATCCATTAGTACTTTCGATAGAGTGTAGCCCCCCACTTGGGGAGCCACGACTAATGCCAGGTCGCCCGGGTTATCTATTCTCGGCGGGTGATCCTCTCTGCTCCATGTTATGGTCTGTTCGGACCAGTGGAGATATCTGGGAACTGCCGGCTCAATTACGCTGTACGCCCGGTGATTTACCTTTTTATCACGCCTGCAAGCATTAGTGGTGAAAACATGGTACTGCCCATTACTTAGCTGTTTAGGATTGTTGCGGAAGCCCCCATGGTCATCCTGGTCCTGCGGAGCCCCCTGTGGGGGCGGCTGCTGGAAAACTCCCGGCGGGTTGTACCGCCGTTGGTGGTGCACCGGGTACTGGCCGCCGCCTGGCTGCGGGCCCCCCTGTGCCTCTTGTTCGGGAAAACCGCCGAAGGGGTTGTGCCTTTGATTGGGCGTGGCGAGTTGGTCCTGGCGACGGTTCGGATCTTCGCTTTGGCTCCTCTTGATTGCCTCGGCCCGAAATTCTCGCATCACGAAACAGTTCTCCCAAGAGTGGCCCGCCGGGCCGTCGGCCGTGGCGTGGTGCGGGCAAGGGCCTTTGAGTAGCTCTTCATAATTACGCGGCCTTTTCCCACTGAAGCCTCGATTCTTCTTTTTGCCATCATTGGCGTTGGTGTTGGCAAGCAGATCCGAGGGCTCCTCCTGTGGCCTACGCTTGCCGTTGGTCCCCTGATTGTGACGATTGCGGCCTTGGAGGCGGGTGTGGTTGTTGGTTGAATCGCCCTTCTTGGGCGATTTACCCTTACCATCCTCGCCGGGATCCTTGGTATCATCGGCCTCGGCGTACCTAGTGAGGGTATCCATGAGCTCGCCCATATCCTGAACTTTCCGTTTAAGTCGCCCCAATTTCTGGACCAGCGGTTCATAGTGGCAGTTGTGCTCGAGGATAAGCACAGCTTGCGCTGCCGTGATGCCATCCGATGAATGGATAATTTCCGCGACTCGCCGCGACCAATGGTGTGCCGACTCATCCGGGCGTTGTACGCAGTGTTGCAAGTCGACGATCGTCATCGGCCGTTTACAGGTTCCCAGAAGTTTTTGATGAAACGCTCCTTCAGCTCGGCCCAGGACTGGATAGAATTGGGGGGTAAGTTTTTCAACCAAGTGCGCGCCGATCCCTCGAGCATCATGGTGAAATATCTGGCGCAAACCGCCTCGTTTACGTCGAGCATGTCCATGGCGATCTCATAGCCCTCGATCCAAGATGTTGGTTCGAGATCTGGTGTGTAATTAGGCACCTTTCTTGGTCCTTTGAAATCCTTGGGCATTCTTTCGTTTCGAAGGGCCAGGGACAAGCAGGGCACCCCAACTCGCCCTCCGGTCCCCGTGGGAGGAGTCTGAGCCTCTTGAATGTTGGGTGGACCTCTGCCCGGCGGGTTCCGCTCGGGCGGGTTGTCCTGCGGGAAGTGTCGCGGGGCACTGTTTACGGCTGGCTGATCCTCCGGCCTACTCCTGGTATAGCTCGCCTGGGGGGTGGAGTGCAATCGCTCGGGGCTGTGTGAGAACTGCGCGTTTTGGACCACCGCCGTTTTCAACATCTCGATGGCGTTCCTTGCTTCGATCTCAGCTGGGGTGTTGCCGTGGATCGAAAGAGACTCCAGATGGCGAGTTGCGGCAAGCACGTTATCCACCGGGTTAGAGAAGTGGCCTCGAGGGGTACGGAAACGAGGAATTTGACCCTCAGTCGGCTGAATCGGCGGGTTAGGAGGGCGGCCCAGCCCTCCTGCTCGGGCGGCTCCCATCCCGGGTGTTTGGGGAGTGTCGAACAGGCGAGTCGGATTGAGATCATGGGGCAGGCCACCCTGGTGTCTCCGCTGATGGACGGCGTCGGACGCGCGCTGCTGTCTTTCAAGCCGCCAGTTGTCGGTGTTCAATCGCATCCTTTCGGCCGCAATCTGGGCTTGTCGAGTTTCCATCCTGGCAGACTCCGTCTCAGCATCCTGATGGGCCTTTGCCACCGCCTCCCTCAGCTTTGCTAACTCCGCGTTTATCTCTTCTTGGTTCTCTGGCGTGAGGGGGGTTGACATTAGTCTTGTGATTTCCGCCGTTAAATCCACCAGGACTACTGACGCACTTCTGGATGTCCCGCCGGAACCATCGCCTCCAGCGGGGTTCTGTGCGGGTTGAGTCGCCCCGGCCATGTAGATGGCGATCTGGCGGCGGGTTCGATCGAGGATTTCCGGATCCATGGCCAATGACAAGCCTCCGAGACCGTCTCCGTGGAGGGGCTGGATGGAATCTGAATCGCCCATGGATGATTCGTCGTCAGAGTTGATGGGGGTAACCTCCTGAGCCGCCGCGTGCTCTGGCTCCTCTGACCCCTGCGTGAAACCCACAAAGACCGGGTGGGTCAGATTCTGTGTTATGACTGGGTGAACGTACCTGGCCGGCTGGACGATGTCGGAGGAGATGTCCGGCTCAGGAACAGATGACCCGATCATGCCGATGAAGACGTTGATCTTGCCGAAGGGGACCCTGTAGCCTGATTCGAGAGAATTCGCTTCAGGTCCCCATCGCTGGTTGTCGATGTAGGCTATGCCGCGCCGGCTCCAAGTCATGAGCGCTGTCGCATAACTCCCAAACCCTGGTAGGGCTCCCTTTGAGAACTCAACTCCACCGTGCGCAGGCCCCACGGTGGGCGCCAACTGTCGTGGTTTTGTCACGGCAGATGTCCTCGTGAAAGGACTTAGTATGGGAACCATCGCACTTTGGTGGCGACTCAAAGGGGTTGAACAGGAGGAACGCGGCGGGTTACCCAGGTTCGGCCCCTCGCATGGAGGTAATAGCCTACGTCCTGCTTGGCGTGTCTTGATATGGATTCGATTACAAGAAAGGCGTAACTCGCCTTACCTAGCACTCGATGATTTCTAACCTACCTATCCCCCTTCAAACTCGCCTTTATATAGAGGTCGAGGCTTTAGGAATTACAAGAGTCCCTTCCTCTTTACAAATCGTGACCACGGCGGCCTCTGAGTCGCCGTCTTGCAAAACCCAGAGACCTTCCACAAATCACAACCATCTTGTGGCCTTAAACCGCCCAGGCTGAGGCCCAAACGAGTCAAAGGATGAACCGCCTTACTAGTAACCCGGCCCATATTGGGCGGGTCACTTAATAAGCAATATCCCCAACAACGTGCAAGTCGATATTATCTATTACAACATGATCATATCATACATCCAATATATCACATCACATAGTTGGCCATATCACATCACAAGCATACCCTGCAAAAACAAGTTAGACGTCCTCTAGTTTTGTTGTTGCATGTTTTACGTGGTGACCATGGGTATCTAGTAGGATCGCATCTTACTTACGCAAACACCACAACGGAGATATATGAGTTGCTATTTAACCTCATCCAAGGACCTCCTCGGTCAAATCCGATTCAACTAAAGTTGGAGAAACCGACACTTGCCAGTCATGTTTGAGCAACGGGGTTAGCCGTAGCGATGAAACCAGTCTCTCGTAAGCGTACGAGTAATGTCGGTCCAAGCCGCTTCAATCCAACAATACCACGGAATCAAGAAAAGACTAAGGAGGGCAGCAAAACGCACATCACCGCCCACAAAAACTTTTGTGTTCTACTCGAGAAGACATCTACGCATGAACCTAGCTCATGATGCCACTGTTGGGGAACGTCGAATGGGAAACAAAAATTTTCCTACCATGGTGATGTCCATCTACGAGAGGGGATGAGTGATCTACGTACCCTTGTAGACCGTACAGAAGAAGAGTTAGTGAACGCGGTTGATGTAGTGGAACGTCCTCACGTCCCTCGATCCGCCCCGCGAACAATCCCGCGATCAGTCCCACGATGTAGTACCGAACGGACGGCACCTCCGCGTTCAGCACACGTACAGCTCGACGATGATCTCGGCCTTCTTGATCCAGCAAGAGAGACAGAGAGGTAGAAGAGTTCTCCGGCAGCGTGACGGCGCTCCGGAGGTTGGTGATGATCTCGTCTCAGCAGGGCTCCGTCCGAGCTCCGCAGAAACGCGATCTAAAGGAAAAACCGTGGAGGTATGTGGTCGGGCTGCCGTGGAAAAGTCGTCTCAAATCAGCCCTAAAACCTCCGTATATATAGGTGGGAGATGGGGGACCTTGCCTTGGGGCTCAAGGAGCCCCAAGGGGGTTCCGAGCCAAGGGGGGAAGGTCTCCCCCCCCCAAACCGAGTTGGACTTGGTTCGGTGGGTGGGAGTCCTTCCTTCCCTTCCCACCTCCTCCTTTTTTTTCTTTCTCTTTGATTTTTCTTCCAATGCGCATAGGGCCCTTTTGGGCTGTCCCACCATCCCACTAAGGGCTGGTGCGCCACCCTCAAGGCCTATGGGCTTCCCCGGGATGGGTTGCCCCCCCCCCGGTGAACTCCCGGAACCCATTCGTCATTCCCGGTACATTCCCGGTAACTCCGAAAACCTTCCGGTAATCAAATGAGGTCATCCTATATATCAAACTTCGTTTCCGGACCATTCCGGAAAACCTCGTGAAGTCCGTGATCTCATCCGGGACTCCGAACAACATTCGGTAACCAACCATATAACTCAAATACGCATAAAACAACGTCGGACCTTAAGTGTGCAGACCCTGCGGGTTCGAGAACTATGTAGACATGACCCGAGAGACTCCTCGGTCAATATCCAATAGCGAGACCTGGATGCCCATATTGGATCCTACATATTCTACGAAGATCTTATCGTTTGAACCTCAGTGCCAAGGGTTCATATAATCCCGTATGTCATTCCCTTTGTCCTTCGGTATGTTACTTGCCCGAGATTCGATCATCAGTATCCGCATACCTATTTCAATCTCGTTTACTGGCAAGTCTCTTTACTCGTTTCGTAATACAAGATCCCGCAGCTTACACTAAGTTACATTGCTTGCAAGGCTTGTGTGTGATGTTGTATTACCGTGTGGGCCCCGAGATACCTCTCCGTCACACGGAGTGACAAATCCCAGTCTTGATCCATACTAACTCAACGAACACCTTCGAAGATACTTGTAGAGCATCTTTATAGTCACCCAGTTACGTTGCGACGTTTGATACACACAAAGTATTCCTCCGGTGTTAGTGAGTTATATGATCTCATGGTCATGGGAACAAATACTTGACACGCAGAAAAGAGTAGCAACAAAATGACACGATCAACATGCTACGTCTATTAGTTTGGGTCTAGTCCATCACGTGATTCTCCTAATGACGTGATCCAGTTATCAAGCAACAACACCTTGTTCATAATCAGAAGACACTGACTATCTTTCATCAACTGGCTAGCCAAGTAGAGGCTTGCTAGGGACAGTGTTTTGTCTATGTATCCACACATGTAAATGAGTCTTCATTCAATACAATTATAGCATCGATAATAAACGATTATCTTGATACAAGAATTATAATAATAACTATATTTATTATTGCCTCTAGGGCATAATCCCAACAACGGAGTGTTCGGAGTTGGAGCGTAAGACCTCGAAGACCCCGAGGACTTACGTGAGCAAGGCAAGCAACCCTCTCACCATGACTGAGCATATGTTACATTGCATGTTAAAATAGCAAGTATTCCCATTGCATATGATCATAAGTACCGGTAATCATTTGATATGATTTTACCACTACTGGAATCCAGAAATTTGCCGTCAGCCAGTTCTTTACCGTCTGCTGGCTGACGGCAAAGAACCTCTTTGCCATCAGTTGACACAATATAGACGGCAAAGAACTGACACATGGCAAAAATACTATTTGCCATGTGTGGGTCCTTTGCCGTCTGCCAGCAGACGACAAAGAGCCCCAGGGCAGACGGCAAAGGGGACGCGTGGGCCCCATGCCTGCCGTGTCCGAAATCCGGGGCCTTTGCCGTCGGTGGGCCTTTGCCGTCTGCCATACGGCCCTTTGCCGTCTGCCTTACGTCCCTTTGCCGTCGGGGGGCGGACGGCAAAGGGGGCTCCCTATAACGGCTGTTACCCCCCACCTCGCTCACTGTCTCTCTCTCTCTCTCACCCCGACCACTCTCACCCCTGCCGGCGAGATCCCCTCCCCGCGGCGAGCCTACCCCCCCGGCGAGCCCACCCACCCCGGTGACCCCCTCCCCGCGGCGACCCACCCCCTGCCCCCTGCCGCCGCCGCCCCCTGCCGCGCGCCGCCCCCTGCCGCCGCCCCCTGCCGCGCGCCGCCCCCTGCCGCCGCCCCCTGCCGCGCGCCGCCCCCTGCTGTCGCCTCCCCCTGCCGCCGCCGCCCCCTGCCGCCGCCCCCTGCCGCGCGCCGCCCCCTGCCGCCGACGCCCCCTGCGGCGAGCCCCCAGCCGCGCGCCCCCGTGCCACCGCCGCCCCCTGCCGGTGAGTTTTTTTGTTTTTCTTTTTAAAAAAGTTAATTACTTTAGTTAGTTTATTAGGTTAGTTTTTTATTATATATAGGGTAATTTAGTTAGTTTATTTGGTTAGATTATTAGGCTAATTAGGTTAGTTAGTTAGGTTAGAAGAAAAAAAGCAGAAGGAAAAAAAGCAGGAGAAGAAGAAGAAGAAGAAGAAGAAGAGGAGGAGGAGGAGGAGGAGAAAAAAGAAGAAGAAGAAGAAGAAGAAGAAGAAGAAGAAGAGGAGGAGAGGAGGAGGAGGAGAAGGAGGAGGAGAAAGAAGAAGAAGAAGAAGAAGAAGAAGAAGAAGAAGAAGAAAAAAAAGAATAGAAGGAGAAAAAGAGGAGGGGGAGTAGGAGGAGAAAAATGAAGAAGAAGAAGAAGAAGAAGAAGAAGAACAAAAAGAGGAGAGAGGAGAAGAAGAAAGAAGAGGAAAAGGGAACCCCGGCACCCCGAAACTGACCTTCGACCCCCGACCCCTGACGCCCGACGCCACTGACCCCCGACCATCGACCTCCGACGCCACTGACCCCCGACCCCCGACGCCACTGACCCCCGACGCCACTAACCCTCGACCCCCGACGCCACTGCCCCCGACCCAGCCCCTCGACCCACGACTCCCGACCCCCGACGCTCGACGCCACCAACCCCCGACCCCCGACGCCACTGACACCCGACGTCACTGACCCTGGACCCCCGACGCCACTGACCCTGGACCCCCGACGCCACTCACCCCCCACAACCGACGCCACTAACCCCCCGACCCCCGATGCCACCGACCCTCGACGGCACTAACTCCCGACGCCACTAAGCCCCGACCCCCGACACCTCTTCTGCCTTCTTTTGAACGAGAAGGTGCTTTTCGGCCTTCCAGAGGCCCACGGGGTCATAGTTTTGAAAATTATGAGTTAGGTCACATATTTTCCAATCATGTTAATTATAAAAACATCGTATTTGTGTTGATCGGGTGAATTTCAATGTGCAGTTGTTCGACGACCTCCACGTGCGTTGGACGTTTGTTGGTGAGCACAAATGACTTCTCCTCCTACCCCCTTAATTTGCTCTGTCCCTGTCTTCGTGCCGATGAAACTTGCTAGCTATAGGTTTCTTCAATCATGAGTATGCGTGACCAGTATGCGTCTCCCGTTCGAAAGGGCGACATCTATAAATATGCATTTCTTTGCATATTTATAACCGCCATCCTTTCGAATTGTCCAACATTATCCATGGACAGCCCGAGTATGTGTAGATTGGGTTTGTTTTCCCGTATGCTGTGCTCCGGATCCGATGCGGAATTTTGTCAGTGCCTCCCCTGTTGTTCTCCGGGTACACATCCTCTCTGCTTATTGCCGAGACGTGTATCAGGAGAACAGCGGGGAGGTGCTGCCGAAATTGTGCGTCGCATCTGGAGCAGAGCATGGGAAAACGAACCCAGTCTACACATACTCGGGTGGGATTAGGACCTATCTTTACCTATTAGCGTGTAGGTTGCATGGACGTAATAAAACTGACAAACTTGATTAGCGTATGAATATAGATGATGAATTATATATTTATTTCTTGTGCCCCCATAGGTAGCTAGGCAACATGAGTGATCGTGCTTGGATGTACACTGGTCACCCTAGTCAGAAAGACATGACCCATGAATGGTTAACAAAAACCAGGGGGTTTGTGAGAGCCGCATTTGCAAATGGCCAGCAAAAAACATGGTGCCCCTGTCCCAACTGCGACAACTGGAAAAAGCAGACAGAGTTTGAAATGGGTAAACACTTGTAGAAGTGGGGTTTCACGCCTAATTATACGGTGTGGACTTTTCATGGTGAGTCTGACCAACGTGCCAGAGCTGAGGTGATTCGTCGTCGCACCGACGAGCATGGTACCGGGATTGAAGACATGGTGCAAGACTTTGATGATGCTCGGGATTCGGACGATGAGATGGAGGAATCTGCAAAGGCCTTCTATGAAATGCTGGAGTCTTCAAAACGTCCTCTCCACGAGCAGACTGAGCTTTGTCAGCTGGATGCCATCGCGCAAGTAATGGCTCTGAAGGCTCAATTCAACCTAGGCAGAGAATGCTACGACGCGATGATGACGATATTTGGACGCTTTCTACCCAAAGGCCATGTAGTGCCTGCAAACCTGTACAAGTCAGAGAAAATCCTCCATGTACTAAAGATGCCCTATGAGAAGATACATGCCTGTGAGAATGGATGTGCCTTATTTAGGCTTGAGTATGCGGCATTGAACTATTGCCCCATTTGCAATTCTTCCAGGTATATTGTGGTAGACAACGGCATGGGTGAGAAGAATCAGACCAAAATCCCCATTAGTGTTCTTCGATATCTGCCAATCGTACCAAGACTTCAATGTCTTTTCATGGTCGAAGAGACGGCCAGACAGATGACATGGCACAAATTGGGCAAAAGAATCGAACTAGATGCGGATGGGAACAAGATGCTGGTACACACTTCAGATGGTTTTGCGTGGAGGCACTTCGATGCATTACATAAGGATAAATCGGAAGATCCAAGGCAACCTAGAGTTGCCATTAGCACGGATGGGTTCAATGTGTATGGTATGACGGCAGCACAATACAGTTGTTGGCCTGTATTTGTCATTCCACTAAATTTGCCACCCGGAGAGATTATGAAAAGAAAGAACATTTTCCTGACGTTGATAATTCCAGGGCCCAACTATCAGGGGAAGAATATGAATGTGTACATGCAGCCGCTTAAGGATGAGTTGCAAGAAGCCTGGGATAATGGGATCAAGACCTACGACGCGGCTACCAAAACAAATTTCAAAATGCATGTGTGGTACATGTACTCGACGCATGATTATCCGGCGTTTGCGCTATTCGCTGCCTGGTGTGTGCATGGAAGGTTCCCGTGCACCACATGCAAGGCAGCTCTTCAGTTCCGTTGGCTGCAGGCTGGTCGCAAGTATTCTTGCTTCGACATGCATAAACAATTCCTGGATCCTGACCATAAGTTCAGAAAAAACAAGAAGAATTTCATCAAAGGTAGAGTTGTCAAAAACACTGCACCAGCTGCGTTGACAGGCCAACAGACCCTTGATCAGTTAAACGCTCTCGAGCCCGATCCTTTGCATCCAGGATACTTCAAAGGGTATAATACGGAACACGCCTGGACTCACAAGTCATGCTTATGGGATCTCCCTTACTTCAAAGACCTCCTTTGCCCACACAACATTGACGTGATGCACACTGAAAAGAATATTGCGGAGGCCATTTTTGGTACATTGTTCGGCATAGAGGGGAAGTCAAAAGATAATCCTAAGGCTAGAATCGACCTGGAGGCTCTATGTGATAGACCGTTGCAAAACTTGCGACAACGGAAAGGAAAGCAAAGCATAGCGAAGCCAAAGGCATGGTTCAATCTTGAAAGGCCAGCTATGAGGGAAATGCTATTGTGGGTGAAAATGCGGTTGATGTTCCCCGATGGGTATGTTGCGAATCTAAAGAGGGGAGCGAGTCTTGAGAAACTGAAAATATTTGGGCTAAAGAGTCATGATTGGCACATATGGATTGAGCGGGTAATGCCGGTGATGTTGCGTGGCTTTATCCCTGAGGATGAATGGCTAGTACTGGCAGAGGTGAGCTATTTCTTCCGTTCTCTTTGTGCGAAAGAACTATCGCCTGGCGTGCTAGATGAAATGGAAGAGTTGGCGCCGGAGTTGGTCTGCAAATTAGAAAAGATCTTTCCACCGGGCTTCTTTAATCCAATGCAACATTTGATTTTGCATCTCCCGACCGAGGCAAGAATGGGGGGGCCCGTTCAAAATCGATGGTGCTACTCAACTGAGAGGATGCAGAAGACGCTTCGAGCTAAGTGTAAAAATAAACGTAGAATTGAAGCATCGATGGCCGAGGCATTCATTACTAAGGAGGCGGCAAACTTCGTGACAGCACACTACGAAGCCAAAAATTATCATGTGCATAACCCGAAGCCTCGGTACAATGATGGCGATCGAGAAAAAGTTCGATCCAACCTCAGCCTATTCAAAGGTAAGCTCGCACCATCCGGTGCTTCGAAAGGGAAATCGTTGGATGTCGAAGAATGGCGGACCATTTCATTGTATATCTTCACCAACCTAACAGAAGTGCGGCCGTACATCGAGTAAGTTCTCGGTAATTTATTGTTCCGCAACTTCTAATTGCTTTGAACCACTCTTATTCCCGGATATTTGATATAGTCGATACGTCGCCGAATTCTCGAATCGAGCGGTCATCGAAAAGGATTCCGTCGAAGAGTATGAGCTTCTCGCAAAGCATGGAGGCGACTATCCTGGTTTCATCTCTTGGTTCAAACAAAGGGTAATTAATTACCATTAAGGGCCCATTTGACTTATTGGTCTAATTTGCGGCTAATTCATCCATTCTTTCGTATTAAACTTGTAGGCTGATGCAGAGTCTACGGACGCCGAGTTGAGACAAGTCGCTAATGGTTTTGACTATAAGGTCCGTTCATTTGACAAATACAACATCAACGGGTATCACTTTCGTACCTTTGGCAAAGAGCTATCTATGCCCGACCTAAAGACTACAAATTGTTCTGTCTCTGCTATCGGCAAAGGAGACACCGAGTATTATGGAAGGGTTGAAGCAATTTATGAACTTCTATTCTATTGTGAAAACCCACCGACCGTCGTAGTATTCAAATGTTATTGGTTTGAGCCGAGGGAGACTAGAAGGACTCATGAACATATAGGACTAGTCGAAATCAACCAAAACACCCACTTAGATGTTCCCGATGTCTATATTACGGCTCAACAGGCGACACAAGTTTTCTATCTACCGTGGGCCTGCCAAACTGATCCAAATCTCAAAGGTTGGGATATCGTTTATGAAGTGCCACCACATTTTAGACCACCTACCCTCAATGAAGAGGATTACGAACCTCACATTAACCCAGACACATATGAAGGAGAATTCTTCCAAGAAACACGTATGTCCAAGAAACGTTTCAAGAACCGCTCTACTTCACCCCAGAACATTGAAGTAGACAGCGGCAGGGAATCCGTCTTAACCCCTGAGCCCGAACAAGAAGAGCTGGAAGAAGAAGAGGTTACTGCTGCGGATGACCTGTCACTTCTTGACCGATTACATAATGGTGGCCTTCCACATGTTCTTCTAGGTAGTGATGATGATGATGCATTTATTGATGATAGTGATGATCATGATGCATTTATTGACCCCGAAGCATATATAGACGAGGACGATTGTTATTAGTTCATGTCAGGTATTCAACTATTATACTATATATAAATTTTGAGTTCATGTTAGGTATTCAATGTTTATTAGTCATGTTGGTATTTATGTTGTACTAATTTCATTTACTCTTTGTCATGACAGGTGTCGAAAGATGGTGGGAAAGGGTCAAAAGCATGCCGTGGCTGCTTCTTCGTCGGGGGGTGATGGGATGGGTACTTCCATTCCTGCCTCGCCTCTTCGGAGAGTGTTGCTCTCTACTATGCAAGGAGCGGCCCCCGTGAGAGGAGGTCGACCACCCGCGAAGCCGAGAGGCACTAAAGGTACACGTTGTATTCATGTTGGTATTTATGTTGTACTCATGTTGTATGCATATTGGTATTTTATTACTCATGTTGGTATTTATGTTGTACTAAAGGTACACGTGGCCGCGGGAGAGGTAGGGCTACACGGTCTCCGCCACCACCCCAAGCTGATTCACCTGAGCACAGGAGGACTTCTAGGGTGGATTCGTCTGAGGTGGAGGCTACACGGTCTCCGGTTCACGAGCCTCGGGTCGACGAGCCTCAGGTCGACGAGCCTTTGACCCACGAGACTCGTGTCCCAAAGGCTTCCTTCCACACGACTGCGGAGCACAGCAGGGATGAGGGTACGTCCCAAGAGACCCAGTGGGATACCTGGCCTGAGCCAACTGGCCATGCTGGTAGCGACGAGGAGTTGGGTGAGGGGGATACCAAGTGGGATACCGTCTACCAGCGTGGTAGTTCGGGGCTCCCGCTCGTGCCAGCGACCCCCGACCAGAGGTGGTCAATTAGGCCAAATGGGGACAAGTAAGTTAATTTACTCTTATTTAACCTTTTGCCTTCACGTTTTCTCAAATATCTAATGTTTTGGCTTCAATTTGTCATACTGTAGGGGTTGGATTGTTGCCAAGGGTGTCCGCAAGCCCAACAGCGTCCTCGGTGTTCTTTGCCGTCAAAACTTCCCAGGGTTTGTTACGTTGCCCGGTCGGGAGCGAGAGGTAGGGATGACCTGGGAGCACTACTTGGGTGCCCCGGCCCCGCCGGAGGTGGAGATCGACGGTGTTTTGTGTGACACGAGGGCGGACATGGTGATCCGAAAGTTTTGGGTAATTTCTCTTTCACACAATTATAAATTAACCATAGCTATTTATTGTACTAATCGGTGTTGTCTCGTTTGCAGACCTTCTACAGGTGTGAGGAGGGATACGAGGACGACGCGACAAAGGTTATCGAAACCGAATGTCGCCGCCTACTTCAAAACTTTCGGCACGAGGCTCGGGTGCAGGTTGTTCGAGACTACTATGCCACGCGGCGTATTAGGATTGATAAGGCGAAGTGCCGTGATGCTAAGATGGAGAAGGAGCATTACATGAAGGTAATTACATATTATTAAGGCTTTGTAGTTAGTTTCCTTGATTTGGTTCTTACGCACTCAATTTTCTCTTTATTAACTTAGGTGCCCCCGAGATGGTGTGTGGATAAGATGGATTGTTGGGAGGCCTTGGTGGACCAGTGGTGCTCCGAAACATGGGAGACCAGCCACAACAACGCCAAGGAGAGGCGTGGAAAAATGGTTGGCGTGCCACACCATCAAGGGAGCGTCAACTTAATCCAATTTGGCGAGAACTGGGTATGTGGTTTGCTTCATGCCTCATGCAATTCATTCTTAATGCTATCTTGAGCCCTTTACCAATACAATTTTCTGCTCTCTCCCTTTTAGGCGCGTCACAATAAGACGGAGGCGCCACAGATGTACGACCTGTATGCGATGGCCCATACTGCCTCGTACAAGAAGGTCAAGGCATTCTCTCAGTCTGACCTCGAGCATCCAGAAAACTTCACCAACATCTCCTCCCACGACAAGCTCGTGAAATACAGAGATCACGGGAAGGCGAGGAAAGGGGAGGACTTTAACCCGAGCGAGGGGCCTATTGATCCGGAGCTGGTGATGATAGCTGGCAACGGGAGGCCCCATGGCTCGCTCGCCATTGGAGACGGCCTTATACGTTGTCCTAGCACTCTCCGGCAGATAAAGGCACGCCAAACGAGCTCTTGTCCGGAGATAACACGTCGTCCACGGCCAGTCAAGCTCGCCATCGAGGTTAGTTTAATGGACTCAACTATCTTTCCGCATTATGTTGTGCGTTGGAACCAATATGATTACATTGCTAACAATGAGTTGTGTTGCAGGCTGCTATTCAGAAAGAGAGAGCGGCAATGCAGGCGGCTATGGCGGAGAAGGATAAGGAAATTAGGGAGCTGGAGGAGAGGACGACTGCATTGGTGGAGGCGGAGAGGGCACGGAATGAAGCGTCTACCAGGGCCATATACGAGCTCTTCGTGGTAAGTTTCTTCTTCATGTTATTTCAAATCTTGCATTTGAATGTCCGTTTCATTAATAAATAAAAAGTTTGACTTGTCGAAACCAAATGTACAGTCTATGTGCGAGAAGAACGGCCAAGTCCCTCCGCCGATGCCAGTCATTAACATGGCGGGGACGGTGAGTTTCATTTTAGTGGAGTGATCTTAAGAGTGTCCTCATGCTAACTACACATTGCAAACGATGTTTGGTGCAGAATATGTCCCGAAACGCATCGCACGACCCTTCTACAGTCGAGCCTTCTCCAGGGCGGCCTTCTCCAGGTGAACAAGCCAGAGCCACCGTGCTTCACCCTAACTTAGGTATGTTATTTCTAGTGTTTTAATAAAAAATAGCTAGACTTCCATCTAATGACATAATTAGCTTAGTTAGCTGCAAAATAGCTAGACTTCCATCTAATGACATAATTAGCTTAGTTAGCTCCAAGAAGAAGGAGGAGAGGGAGGAGGAGAAGAAGAAGGGGACAAAAGGATAAGAAGAAGAAGGAGAAGAAGGGGACTTCCTCTTTTTCTCCTTCTTCTTCTCCTTCTTCTTCTTCTCCTCTTCCTTCTCCTTCGGCTCCTCCTCCTCCTCCTCCTTTTTCTTCTTCTTCTCCTCTTCCTTCTCCTTCTCCTCCTCCTCCTCCTTCTTTTACTTCTTCTTGTCTTTCTCTTCTCCTATAGTTAGCTAGGGTTCCACCTAAATGACATAATTAGCTTAGTTAGCTCCAAAATGGCCTATTTAATAAAAAATGACCTATACTTAGCTAATTATCCTCGAAATGACATAATTAGCTCCAGAAAGGCATTCTTAGCCAATTTAGCCCGAAGAAGGGGACAAGAATAGAAAAAGAGGAAAATGAAAGCAAGGAAGAGGAAAAAGGAGAAGAAGAAGGAGGAGAGGAAGGAGGAGAAGAAGAAGGGGACAAAAGGATAAGAAGAAGAAGGAGAAGAAGAAGAAGAAGAAGGAGAAGAAGAAGGAGAAGGAGCTCCCGCTCCTTGTCGTTCTTCTCCTTCTCCTCTTCCTTCTCCTTCTCCTCCTCCTCCTCCTCCTCCTCTTTTTTCTTCTTCTTCTCCTCTTCCTTCTCCTCCTCCTTCTTTTACTTCTTCTTCTCTTTCTCTTCTCCTATAGTTAGCTAGGGTTCCACCTAAATGACATAATTAGCTTAGTTAGCTCCAAAATGGCCTATTTAATAAAAAATGACCTATACTTAGCTAATAATCCTCGAAATGACATTATTAGCTCCAAAAAGGCATTCTTAGCCAATTTAGTCCGAAGAAGGGGACAAGAATAGAAAAAGAGGAAAATGAAAGCAAGGAAGAGGAAAAAGGAGAAGAAGAAGGAGGAGAGGGAGGAGGAGAAGAAGAAGGGGACAAAAGGATAAGAAGAAGAAGGAGAAGAAGGAGAAGGAGCTCCCGCTCCTTCTCCTTCTTCTTCTCCTTCTTCTTCTCCTTCTTCTCCTTCTTCTCCTTCTCCTCTTCCTTCTCCTTCTCCTCCTCCTCCTCCTCCTCCTTTTTCTTCTTCTTCTCCTCTTCCTCCTCCTCCTCCTTCTTTTACTTCTTCTTCTCTTTCTCTTCTCCTATAGTTAGCTAGGGTTCCACCTAAATGACATAATTAGCTTAGTTAGCTCCAAAATGGCCTATTTAATAAAAAATGACCTATACTTAGCTAATTATCCTCGAAATGACATTATTAGCTCCAAAAAGGCATTCTTAGCCAATTTAGCCCGAAGAAGGGGACAAGAATAGAAAAAGAGGAAAATGAAAGCAAGGAAGAGGAAAAAGGAGAAGAAGAAGGAGGAGAGGGAGGAGGAGAAGAAGAAGGGGACAAAAGGATAAGAAGAAGAAGGAGAAGAAGGAGAAGAAGAAGGAGAAGAAGAAGGAGAAGGAGCTCCCGCTCCTTCTCCTTCTTCTTCTCCTTCTTCTTCTCCTTCTTCTCCTTCTCCTCTTCCTTCTCCTTCTCCTCCTCCTCCTCCTCCTCCTGTTTCTTCTTCTTCTCCTCTTCCTCCTCCTCCTCCTTCTTTTACTTCTTCTTCTCTTTCTCTTCTCCTATAGTTAGCTAGGGTTCCACCTAAATGACATAATTAGCTTAGTTAGCTCCAAAATGGCCTATTTAATAAAAAATGACCTATACTTAGCTAATTATCCTCGAAATGACATAATTAGCTCCAAAAAGGCATTCTTAGCCAATTTAGCCCGAAGAAGGGGACAAGAATAGAAAAAGAGGAAAATGAAAGCAAGGAAGAGGAAAAAGGAGAAGAAGAAGGAGGAGAGGAAGGAGGAGAAGAAGAAGGGTACAAAAGGATAAGAAAAAGAAGGAGAAGAAGAAGAAGAAGAAGGAGAAGAAGAAGGAGAAGGAGCTCCCGCTCCTTGTCCTTCTTCTCCTTCTCCTCTTCCTTCTCCTTCTCCTCCTCCTCCTCCTCCTCTTTTTTCTTCTTCTTCTCCTCTTCCTTCTCCTCCTCCTTCTTTTACTTCTTCTTCTCTTTCCCTTCTCCTATAGTTAGCTAGGGTTCCACCTAAATGACATAATTAGCTTAGTTAGCTCCAAAATGGCCTATTTAATAAAAAATGACCTATACTTAGCTAATTATCCTCGAAATGACATAATTAGCTCCAAAAAGGCATTCTTAGCCAATTTAGCCCGAAGAAGGGGACAAGAATAGAAAAAGAGGAAAATGAAAGCAAGGAAGAGGAAAAAGGAGAAGAAGAAGGAGGAGAGGGAGGAGGAGAAGAAGAAGGGGACAAAAGGATAAGAAGAAGAAGGAGAAGAAGGAGAAGAAGAAGGAGAAGGAGAAGGAGAAGGAGCTCCCGCTCCTTCTCCTTCTCCTTCTTCTTCTCCTTCTTCTTCTCCTTCTTCTCCTTCTTCTCCTTCTCCTCTTCCTTCTCCTTCTCCTCCTCCTCCTCCTCCTCCTTTTTCTTCTTCTTCTCCTCTTAGTCCTCCTCCTCCTTCTTTTACTTCTTATTCTCTTTCTCTTCTCCTATAGTTAGCTAGGGTTCCACCTAAATGACATAATTAGCTTAGTTAGCTCCAAAATGGCCTATTTAATAAAAAATGACCTATACTTAGCTAATTATCCTCGAAATGACATAATTAGCTCCAAAAAGGCATTCTTAGCCAATTTATCCCGAAGAAGGGGACAAGAATAGAAAAAGAGGAAAAAGAAAGCAAGGAAGAGGAAAAAGGAGAAGAAGAAGGAGGAGAGGGAGGAGGAGAAGAAGAAGGGGACAAAAGGATAAGAAGAAGAAGGAGAAGAAGGAGAAGAAGAAGGAGAAGAAGAAGGAGAAGGAGCTCCCGCTCCTTCTCCTTCTTCTTCTCCTTCTTCTTCTCCTTCTTGTCCTTCTCCTCTTCCTTCTCCTTCTCCTCCTCCTCCTCCTCCTCCTTTTTCTTCTTCTTCTCCTCTTCCTCCTCCTCCTCCTTCTTTTACTTCTTCTTCTCTTTCTCTTCTCCTATAGTTAGCTAGGGTTCCACCTAAATGACATAATTAGCTTAGTTAGCTCCAAAATGGCCTATTTAATAAAAAATGACCTATACTTAGCTAATTATCCTCGAAATGACATAATTAGCTCCAAAAAGGCATTCTTAGCCAATTTAGCCCGAAGAAGGGGACAAGAATAGAAAAAGAGGAAAATGAAAGCAAGGAAGAGGAAAAAGGAGAAGAAGAAGGAGGAGAGGGAGGAGGAGAAGAAGAAGGGGACAAAAGGATAAGAAGAAGAAGGAGAAGAAGGAGAAGAAGAAGGAGAAGAAGAAGGAGAAGGAGCTCCCGCTCCTTCTCCTTCTTCTTCTCCTTCTTCTTCTCCTTCTTCTCCTTCTTCTCCTTCTCCTCTTCCTTCTCCTTCTCCTCCTCCTCCTCCTCCTCCTTTTTCTTCTTCTTCTCCTCTTCCTCCTCCTCCTCCTTCTTTTACTTCTTCTTCTCTTTCTCTTCTCCTATAGTTAGCTAGGGTTCCACCTAAATGACATAATTAGCTTAGTTAGCTCCAAAATGGCCTATTTAATAAAAAATGACCTATACTTAGCTAATTATCCTCGAAATGACATAATTAGCTCCAAAAAGGCATTCTTAGCCAATTTAGCCCGAAGAAGGGGACAAGAATAGAAAAAGAGGAAAATGAAAGCAAGGAAGAGGAAAAAGGAGAATAAGAAGGAGGAGAGGGAGGAGGAGAAGAAGAAGGGGACAAAAGGATAAGAAGAAGAAGGAGAAGAAGAAGAAGAAGGAGAAGGAGAAGGAGAAGGAGAAGGAGAAGGAGCTCCCGCTCCTTCTCCTTCTCCTTCTTCTTCTCCTTCTTCTTCTCCTTCTTCTCCTTCTTCTCCTTCTCCTCTTCCTTCTCCTTCTCCTCCTCCTCCTCCTCCTCCTTTTTCTTCTTCTTCTCCTCTTACTCCTCCTCCTCCTTCTTTTACTTCTTATTCTCTTTCTCTTCTCCTATAGTTAGCTAGGGTTCCACCTAAATGACATAATTAGCTTAGTTAGCTCCAAAATGGCCTATTTAATAAAAAATGACCTATACTTAGCTAATTATCCTCGAAATGACATAATTAGCTCCAAAAAGGCATTCTTAGCCAATTTATCCCGAAGAAGGGGACAAGAATAGAAAAAGGGGAAAATGAAAGCAAGGAAGAGGAAAAAGGAGAAGAAGAAGGAGGAGAGGGAGGAGGAGAAGAAGAAGGGGACAAAAGGATAAGAAGAAGAAGGAGAAGAAGGAGAAGAAGAAGGAGAAGAAGAAGGAGAAGAAGAAGGAGAAGAAGAAGGAGAAGGAGCTCCCGCTCCTTCTCCTTCTTCTTCTCCTTCTTCTTCTCCTTCTTGTCCTTCTCCTCTTCCTTCTCCTTCTCCTCCTCCTCCTCCTCCTCCTTTTTCTTCTTCTTCTCCTCTTCCTCCTCCTCCTCCTTCTTTTACTTCTTCTTCTATTTCTCTTCTCCTATAGTTAGCTAGGGTTCCACCTAAATGACATAATTAGCTTAGTTAGCTCCAAAATGGCCTATTTAATAAAAAATGACCTATACTTAGCTAATTATCCTCGAAATGACATAATTAGCTCCAAAAAGGCATTCTTAGCCAATTTAGCCCGAAGAAGGGGACAAGAATAGAAAAAGAGGAAAATGAAAGCAAGGAAGAGGAAAAAGGAGAAGAAGAAGGAGGAGAGGGAGGAGGAGAAGAAGAAGGGGACAAAAGGATAAGAAGAAGAAGGAGAAGAAGGAGAAGAAGAAGGAGAAGAAGAAGGAGAAGGAGCTCCCGCTCCTTCTCCTTCTTCTTCTCCTTCTTCTTCTCCTTCTTCTCCTTCTTCTCCTTCTCCTCTTCCTTCTCCTTCTCCTCCTCCTCCTCCTCCTCCTTTTTCTTCTTCTTCTCCTCTTCCTCCTCCTCCTCCTTCTTTTACTTCTTCTTCTCTTTCTCTTCTCCTATAGTTAGCTAGGGTTCCACCTAAATGACATAATTAGCTTAGTTAGCTCCAAAATGGCCTATTTAATAAAAAATGACCTATAATTAGCTAATTATCCTCGAAATGACATAATTAGCTCCAAAAAGGCATTCTTAGCCAATTTAGCCCGAAGAAGGGGACAAGAATAGAAAGAGAGGAAAATGAAAGCAAGGAAGAGGAAAAAGGAGAAGAAGAAGGAGGAGAGGGAGGACGAGAAGAAGAAGGGGACAAAAGGATAAGAAGAAGGAGAAGAAGGAGAAGAAGAAGGAGAAGAAGAAGGAGAAGGAGCTCCCGCTCCTTCTCCTTCTTCTTCTCCTTCTTCTTCTCCTTCTTCTCCTTCTTCTCCTTCTCCTCTTCCTTCTCCTTCTCCTCCTCCTCCTCCTCCTCCTTTTTCTTCTTCTTCTCCTCTTCCTCCTCCTCCTCCTTCTTTTACTTCTTCTTCTCTTTCTCTTCTCCTATAGTTAGCTAGGGTTCCACCTAAATGACATAATTAGCTTAGTTAGCTCCAAAATGGCCTATTTAATAAAAAATGACCTATACTTAGCTAATTATCCTCGAAATGACATAATTAGCTCCAAAAAGGCATTCTTAGCCAATTTAGCCCGAAGAAGGGGACAAGAATAGAAAAAGAGGAAAATGAAAGCAAGGAAGAGGAAAAAGGAGAAGCAGAAGGAGGAGAGGGAGGAGGAGAAGAAGAAGGGGACAAAAGGATAAGAAGAAGGAGAAGAAGGAGAAGAAGAAGGAGAAGGAGCTCCCGCTCCTTCTCCTTCTTCTTCTCCTTCTTCTTCTCCTTCTTCTCCTTCTTCTCCTTCTTCTCCTTCTCCTCTTCCTTCTCCTCCTCCTCCTCCTCCTTTTTCTTCTTCTTCTCCTCTTCCTCCTCCTCCTCCTTCTTTTACTTCTTCTTCTCTTTCTCTTCTCCTATAGTTAGCTAGGGTTCCACCTAAATGACATAATTAGCTTAGTTAGCTCCAAAATGGTCTATTTAATAAAAAATGACCTATACTTAGCTAATTATCCTCGAAATGACATAATTAGCTCCAAAAAGGCATTCTTAGCCAATTTAGCCCGAAGAAGGGGACAAGAATAGAAAAGGAGGAAAATGAAAGAAAGGAAGAGGAAAAAGTAGAAGAAGAAGGAGGAGAGGGAGGAGGAGAAGAAGAAGGGGACAAAAGGATAAGAAGAAGGAGAAGAAGGAGAAGAAGAAGGAGAAGAAGAAGGAGAAGGAGCTCCCGCTCCTTCTCCTTCTTCTTCTCCTTCTTCTTCTCCTTCTTCTCCTTCTCCTCTTCCTTCTCCTTCTCCTCCTCCTCCTTCTCCTCCTTTTTCTTCTTCTTCTCATCTTCCTCCTCCTCCTCCTTCTTTTACTTCTTCTTCTCTTTCTCTTCTCCTATAGTTAGCTAGGGTTCCACCTAAATGACATAATTAGCTTAGTTAGCTCCAAAATGGCCTATTTAATAAAAAATGACCAATACTTAGCTAATTATCCTCGAAATGACATAATTAGCTCCAAAAATGCATTCTTAGCCAATTTAGCCTGAAGAAGGGGACAAGAATAGAAAAAGAGGAAAATGAAAGCAAGGAAGAGGAAAAAGGAGAAGAAGAAGGAGGAGAGGGAGGAGGAGAAGAAGAAGGGGACAAAAGGATAAGGAGAAGAAGGAGAAGAAGGAGAAGAAGAAGGAGAAGAAGAAGGAGAAGGAGCTCCCGCTCCTTCTCCTTCTTTTCTCCTTCTTCTTCTCCTTCTTCTCCTTCTTCTCCTTCTCGTCTTCCTTCTCCTTCTCCTCCTCCTCCTCCTCCTCCTGTTTCTTCTTCTTCTCCTCTTCCTTCTCCTTCTCCTCCTCCTCCTCCTTCTTTTACTTCTTCTTCTCTTTCTCTTCTCCTATAGTTAGCTAGGGTTCCACCTAAATGACATAATTAGCTTAGTTAGCTCCTAAATGGTCTATACTTAGCTAATTTCTCTCCGAAATAACCTATATATACACTACTTCATCTAGTATTATTTTTCTAACTTTCTTATTTGTCATTTTGTAGATTACCTTCACTTCACGGGAAGCTTGGTTGATGGAATGCTTGAAGATGATTTCTTGTACCATGTGTTGTATTGAAACTATTGTAGTATATGAATATATGAAACTTTGTATGCACGTGGATGAAACTAGTGTAATATATGGTTTGGTACGGATGTAACTTCCATAATATGTATGCACTATGGATGAGAGTTATTTTAATATGGTTATGAGTACGGAAAGATATTTATTTATGTCAAATATATATATATATCCTGATTATTGTTAAAAATGCTGGATATAACAAAAAAACAAATAAAAAAGGGGCTGGTTCCCCTCTTTGCCGTCTGCCCCCGCATGGCAAAGGGGGGGAGGCAGACGGCAAAGGGGGGAATCTGCGCCCCCTCTCTCCCCTCTTTGCCGTCTGCCACCACATGGCAAAGGGGGGAGGCAGACGGCAAAGGGGGGAATCTGCCCCCCCCCCCCCTCTCTCCCCTCTTTGCCGTCTGCCACCACATGGCAAAGGGGGGGAGGCAGACGGCAAAGGGGGGAATCTGCCCCCCTCTCTCCCCTCTTTGCCGTTTGCCACCACATGGCAAAGGGGGGGAGGCAGACAGCAAAGGGGGGAGGCCTCCGTTAACACTTAACGGGGACGTTGCAATATATGCCGTCCCACTTATTTTGCCGTCTGCCCCCTCATGGCAAAGATTCTTTGCCGTCCGCTTTGTGAAAGCAGACGGCAAAGAGCCTCTTCACCGGATTTTTTTTTACCGTCTACTTTGCCGTCTGCTGACCGACGGCAAATCCTTTGCTGTCCGTGGTAGCCCCCTTTGCCGTCCGCCTTGGCAGACGGCAAATTTCTGAATTTCAGTAGTGTATCGAAGGCTCCCCCGGAGCACATGAATTCAGCTTGACCCTACCCCTGGAGGGTCATGCTAATACCATGTTGACAAGTAAAGATAGATGTAGAAACATCATGGGCATGTTGTTGTCACAAAGCTAGAGTTTATGAAAACCCCGTCGGGTGCCACTAATGCCCGAGGGTGATGATGAGTTAGGTGGTCACTTTTGGTGAAGTGAGGCACCCGGTATTTGTGTGAGTAATGTTTTGGAAATGGGATTAGATTTATGATGTGTCGACCGTCCCAACCTTACCAGTACGACCACGTTACCCCTTATGGGATGGGGCTATGTTAATTACTCTGGCCGATGCTAGCAAAGAGCCACATTACTAGCGGCGGGAGTGATATGTGGTCACTCTCGTGATGGGGTCGTGCCGGGTAGGACGACTATGCCATTTTTATGAGTTCCAGTGACACCGTTGGTCTTCGCACGGTTGGTACTGTCCAGAGGTTGTGCTCGTAAGACGTACAACATGTGGGCTGGGTACCAATCGAGTGGATCTCTTTGTCAAGTATCGTAAGGGGAAAGGCATTGATCGGGTACTTACCTCGGGTATGTGATATACCGCGAGTCGTGGATGACACGGAAGTCTCCTGGATCTCGTGGGTCTAGCGTACTACCTCTGCAAAGTATAAACTATTCGAATAGCCGTGTCCACGGTCAAGGACAGTTGGGTAATCCTACTTAAACTACGTCCTGATATTTCCGCATAAACCAAGTGCGCGTGAGTGTGTATGTGTGTGTGGTGTTAACAAAAGTGTTGCTATGATAGCAATGATATGACCAAGTTCGGTGACTTGGCATATAGGGTGAACCCGGATGGTTCAGCCCTCGATAGATATATTGATATCTGTAACCTATTCTTCAAGAGTAATTCTTTAACTTGATGCATATTCAAGATCATTCCACCCAGATGGGTTACACTAAAGATGCATGATATTTTTATCCTTCACTTTCGTTGATTATATCATGAGCTATTTGCGAGTACATTCGAAGTACTCATTGGCTTGCCACTCGTTATTTCGTTGACCAGGTATGAAAGAACAGGATATGGTAAGGAATAACTTGGTGACGTTCATGCAAGCTAGGACGCTTCCCAGTCACAATGCCTGTAGGTTAAGGCTGATGGCATGGGTTCACGCTTTCAACTAATAATTCCGCTATTGGTTCGGTTTCAAGTGTAGGCCTTTAAGGCCCTATTTATGTAAGACTCGACCGAAGTGGTCATTTGTTGTATCAAACGGTATGTATGGATTTAAGACTCTTTTATTTGGTATCTGTGTTCGGTGTGCATTGATCTGTGGGATCACTGAGCACAGCGATCTCGACTCGTAAGTCGGGGTCCCCACAGTTTCTCTCTCCCACGGCCAATTCATCAAATGTCATCATTATTGCCTTTCACTTGCACGACCAAATGGTGTGAGAATAATAGTATTGCAAGAGTGTCGTGAACTAAGTTGGAATCTGCAAAACATTTTATTTGAAAGGAGAAGACAAGGTAATTTGAGCTCTTTGTTAGATAAACAACAATTCATATGAGTGCTACTCATCATTTTCATCGTGGTCTTCTCCTTGTTACAACTCAACAAAAGAAAAATAAATTCAGAGAAACACACTGAAATATTTTTGGAGTTTTCAGTTTTTCTTAATAAGACAATTTAAAGAAGGAAATGAAAAACAAAAATGAGAAAAATATTTACACGATAGAGCTCCCAACAAGTAAAAGAAGAGCAAGGAAATATTTTTGGGTTTTCTCAAAGTTTTTCAAACACAAAAGAAGAAAGGGAGGAAATAAATCTAGCATGGATGATAGAATCAAAAAGTGTAAACTCCGACAACTAGAATGAAATGTGTGAACATGAATGTACTGTCGGTGGGAATACGTACTCCACCAAGCTTAGGCTTTTGGCCTACCCTGTTTTATCACCATCCTTGTCCTGCATAGAAGTCGTACGGGTAGCTCACGGAAGCTCGGAGTGCATCCTCAGCTCGCCGATCAGCTACAGCTGTCGCGTTGTGCGTATGGGCCCCGTGCTCAAAAAAAAACCTTCCTTTGCTACGAACATCAAAGAGAGTATGTGCAGGCAAATAGGTAGGCACAATAGTTTCCTTATTGAACATCAAGTTATATGCGTATTTAGTGATATTGCCTCTAAGGAACTTATGACATTTCATGGCCTCAAAGTCTAAATACTGAGTGGGTAAGATAAGATCATTTGGCCAAATTGACACACCTAATTCCTTTGCTAAACGTGAAGCGTAAATCCCACAATAGAAGTACCCACTACCATTGTTATGCTACAACCTGCGTGCAACAATAGCTCCAAGGTTATTATCTCTAGTACCATTAAGAGCAGTGTAAATGAGGCTCAAGTTTGGAGCACATAATGTACTATAGTCTTGTTTGCCTACAAAGCATTTCCGATTGAATAGTGCAAAGTATTGGGTTGATGGGAAATGAATACTTTTTATTCTCCCCTGTGTCACCCCTTGTCTTCACCAAAGCAAAGACTGGAAAGAATTACCTCAAACTCAGCTCTTGGTGGTTCGTCAAACGAATCTGAGGTATATGGAATTTTGCATATGTTAGAGAATACGTCTAGAGGTATCATAAAAGGTTTTTCATCTAATTTAAACGAAACTATAGACTCCCGAGGAAAGAATTTAAATTCCTTAGTCAATGATTTAGCGAGACCGAGATGTTGCTGACACTTATCTGCTAGGTAGGGACCGATCTCAGCATTATGAATATACCACTCGAATTCTTCCTTAATACCTACATTTACCATGAACTCATTGGATGGCCACAGGCAGGATTTGGTGGTGGCTTCTTGAATTGAACTTGGACTTTGTTCCACATAAGATCGGCGTATCGACCCACTAATGGATGATGCCTCCAATGAACTCCTCCTCGAGGATCTCTTCCCAAAAATATACATTTTATTCGCGTACAATATCTAAAACATTTGGTTCATAGAATTTTGTTAAGAAAACTTTGCAAGATTGATAGTAGCTACTCACAGGGATGCATAGAGGCTATATTAAGCATTCAAACTACTTACAACTCTAAGAATTCAACATGCAAGCTCATCTACAACAGCACCAAGAGCAACTAACTATTCATAATATAGACCACTAAAACAAAAACTAATTGGATGAATGGAGGAGTCACATACCAAGCAACAATCACCCGAAACAGTTTCGGAAATGGAGCTTCGAGCAAAGAGATCGAAATCCATGGGTATGAGAGCAAGAACACGAAGAAACAAGCTATGGTGATTTGTTTTTGGAGGCAAGTGACGACTTGAGCTAAAGACATAACGGAGAGGGCCCACGTGGGGACCACCAGCCACCAGGGCATGCCTGGGGATGCTGGCCCGTGCACGTGGTTGGTGCCCACCTGGTGTAGCTCCCTCTGATGTTATTTGCACTAATATTTCAGAAATATTTGGAAAAAATCGTATTAAATTCTCATGACATTCTGAGCACTTTTATTTTTGGGTCATTTTTTTATTGCACGGGAAAAATAGAAAATAGACAAAACATGGCATTTTATTTTATTTAACTAAGGAAAAAGATAAAATAAACTTGGCATACAAAGTTTGTGCTCACTAGATTAATCAATTTCATACTCTCTCAATAATGATCCATTAATAAGGTTGATCAAGTCTTATTAATAACCACCTTTGATTAGCATGAAACCGAAGAACTTTTGTGAAACACTAAGTTACCTCAATGGGGGTATGCATGTCCCTTATAATAAGCATTTCATATTTCTTCTTGACAATAGGTGGAGGTAGATGAAAACTTCCAATAGTGAGTGTTGGAGTTTTTCCAATAACACCGATACCATTCACTTTGAATTGTTTTTTGGGAATTGCACCATATTCTCATTACCATTGATATGAAAGGTGACCTTGCTTTTATTGTAATCAATAACAGCCCTTTCAGTGTTCAAGAATGGTCTACCAAGGATAATGGACATGTTGTCATCCTCGGGCATCTCAAGTATAACAAAGTCAGTCAAGATAGTAACATTAGCAACAACAATGTGCACATCCTCACAAATATCGATAGGTATGGGAGTTTATTTGTCAGCCATTTGCAAAGGTATTTCAGTAGGTGTGCTCTTATTCAAATCAAGTATTTTATATAAAGAGAAAGGCATAACACTAACACCAGCTCCCAAATTGCACAAAGCAGTTTTCACATAATTTCTTTTGATGGAGCAAGGTATAATTGGTATTCACGGATCTCCAAGGTTTTTTGGTACTCCATCCTTGAAGGAGTAATTAGCAAGCATAGTGGAGATTTTATTTTCTCTTATTAGTGATGATGTCTTTCATGTATTTTGCATAAGGGGGCATCTTTAATGTATTAGTTAAAAGGGTAGGTAGAAAGACTGGCCTAAGCATTTCATCAAAGCGTTCAAATTCTTCATCATCGTTTTACTTAGTGGACTTAGGTGGAAAGGGCATATGTTTTTGAACCCATGGCTCTCTTTCCCTTCCATGTTTTCTAGCAACAAAGTCTCTTTTATCATATCTTTTATTTTTGGGTTGTGGGTTATCAAGATCAACAACTGGTTCTATCTGAACATCATTATCGGGTTTTTTTATTTTTGTGCGGTGGAGTGTCTTCATAGACATCTTAATTATCTTTTTCATTATCACTAGTTGAATGTTCATTACCAAATTGAGTTTCAGTATCACAAATAGAGATATCATTATCATTATCATCATCATTATCATGAGGTTTATCTATTTCAGGTTCACTAGGGGCATGCAAAGTTCTACTATTCTTCTTGTTCTTTCTCTTCTTAGAATAACTAGGCGCATTAGTGTTGACTCTTTGTGAATCTTGTTAAATTCTCTTAGGATGTCCTTCTGGATAAAGTAGCTCCCGAGTCATTGTACCTCCTCTAGTTACTACTCTAATAGCATGATCATTCATATTGTTATTCATTTGAGTAAGCAATTCTCTTTGAGATTTAGCAACATGTTCTAACTTAGTTTGAACCATAGAGGCATGTTTTCCTACACCTCTAAATCATTGGTGATTCTAAATAACAAGTCACTCAACCGGGTAATCATATCAGAGTTATGTTTCAATTGTTTCATGACATTGGCATTGAAGTGATCATGTTTCATCATGTAGTTATCAAACTCATATAAGCATTGGCTAGGATGTTTATCATAAGGGATATCTTTCTCAATAAAATTTAATAAAGAATTCAACTATACCACCGGTGGAGGTGGTGGTGCATTAAGTCCACGTAGTTCTTTTATAGGTTGTAAGTTCTTAGCATCCTCAGCTTTAATATCTTTTCCTTCATAGATTTCTCTGTCTCTTGCATACCTTTAGGACTTAGATATAAAATACCCCTCTTCTTTGGGATGGTCTTAGGCGGTGGTTCAGGAAGAGTCCAGTCATCATAAGTTTTCAATATGTTATCCAATAGTTCCTCAGCTTCTTCAATAGTTTGTTCCCTGAAAACATAACCAACACAACTATCTAGGAAATCCCTAGAATCATTGGTTAGTCCATTTTTGAAGATATAAAGTATTTCATTTATATTAAGTGGATGATCAAGAAAAACATTAAGCAATTGGAGAAGCCTCCCCAAGCTTGTGGGAGACTCTCTTCTTTAAATTGCGCAAAGTTAAATATTTCCTGTAAGGCAGCTTGTTTCTTATGAGCAGGAAAATATTTTTCTAGAGAAGTAATAAATCATATCCCGGGGACTACGCACACAACCAGGAGCAAGAGTATTGTACCAAGGTTTAGCATCACCCTTTAATGAGAACGGAAATATTTTGAGGATATAATAGAAGGAAATCTTCTCATCATGAGTAAAAAGGGTAGCTATATGGTTCAGTTTAGTAAGATGTGCCACTACGGTTTCAATTTCATAGCCATGGAAAGGATCAGAATCCACAAAAGTAATTAACTCTTGGTCGAGAGAGAATTCATGATCCTTATCGGTAACACAAATAGGTGAAGTAGCAAACTAAGGATCACTTTTCATTTTAGCATTCTAAGTTTTTTCTTTGAATACACATAACAATTTCTCAAGGCCATCTCTATCTTTGCAAGCAAGAATGTCCCTAGATATGTGTGCATCCATAACATAACCTTCAGGAACTTTAAGAAATTCATAGATAAGAGCACTAGATCTAGCAGGAGTTTCAAGATTTTCTACAACAAGCACTTCATTATTTTCAGCATTCTCAATATTTTTATGTTTAGCAAGGTGTTCATGAAGTAGTTAACCTAATGGCATAGTCTTATCAAGCAAGGTACTAGCATCATCATAAGTATCATGAGTATCATTCATAGCAGAACTAGCATCATTAATAACTTCCGACATATTAGGATTAGCATGTGGTGTTGCAAGTTTACTTATAATCGAAGGAGAATCAAGTCCATATCTAGATGGCAATTCCTTACCTCCCCTTGGTGCGATCATCCTTCAGAATCTTCATACTGATAAATAGATAATAATGCAAGTGACTTAACAAATATAACTATGCTCCTGGCAACGGCACCAGAAAAAAGGTCTTGATAACTCACAAGTACAGGGGATCGCAACCGTTTTTGAGGGTAGAGTATACGACCCAAATTTATAGATTCGACTCAAGGGGAGCCAAATAATATTTGCAAGTATTAGCAGCTGAGTTATCAATTCGACCACACCTGGAGATTAATTATCTGCAGCAGTAGGATCAGTAGCACAACAATATGATTGTTTTGATAGTGGTGATAACAGTAGCAGTAACGGTAACAATGATAGCAGTAGTTGTGTAGCAGTTCGAACAATAGCAGCAACAGTAGTAACTTAGTAAGAACAATATAATGGAAAGTCGTAGGCATTGGATCGGTGGATTCGTTGGATGGTATTCATCATATAACGGTTATAACATAAGGCGATACAAAACTAGCTTGAATTATAACATAGGGCGATACAAAACTAGCTCGAGGGATATATTCCATAAATCGTCATACGTGCTTATGGAAAGAACTTGCATGACATCTTTTGTCCTACCCTCCCATGGCAGAGGGACCCATAAGAAAAATAAGGGATATTAAGGCCTCCTTTCATTAGAGAACCGGAACAAAGCATTGACACATAGTGAATACATGAACTCCTCAAACTACGGTCATCACCGGAAATTATCCCGAATACTGTCACTCCGGGGTTTATGGATCACAACATGTTGTAGGTGACAATAACTTGCAAGATCGGATCTAGAAGATAGATATAATGGTGATAACATAAACGGTTCAGATCTGAAATCATGGCACCCGGGCCCAAAGTGACAAGCATTAAGCATGGCAAAGTCATAACAACATCAATCTAAAAACATAGTGGATACTAGGGATCAAGCCCTAACAAAACTAACTCGATTACATGATGAATCTCATCCGACTCCTCACCGACCAGCGAGCCTATGAAGCAATTACTCACTCCCGGTGGGGAGCCTCATGGAATTGGCGATGGAGAAGGGTTGGTGATGACGAAGATCGAAGATTCCCCTCTCCGGAGCCCCAAACAGACTCCACATCTGCCCTCCCGATGAAGAACAGGAGGTGGTGGCGACTCCGTCTCGTGAAACGCAATAATTTTTTCTCCTTGATTTTTTCTGGAAAAATAGGATCTTATAGTGTCGGAGATATGTCAACTAGGGCCACAGGGTGGGGACCAGCCACGAGGGTGCGCGAGGAAGGGTCCGTGCGCGTAGGTGGTCGGTGCCCTCCCTTTTCCCCACTACGATGGTTCTTGGCTCCAGTATTTTTCTTTTACTCCAAAATAAATATCTGAAAAGTTTTGTTCGATTCTGAGAACTTTTATTTCTGCAAAAAAACAACACCATGGTAGTTCTGCTGAAAACAGCGCCAGTCTGGGTTAGTTTCATCCAAATCATGCAAATTAGATTCCAAAACAAGAGAAAAGCGTTAGGAAAAGTAGATACATTGGAGGCATATCAGCTGGTCGCAGGGGCGTCGGAGCTCGCCAGCAGCGAGCCCGTGGCCGCGGCCGGAACTCGGCTGCGGCGGCACTAGCACTAGGGGAAAACGAAGCATAATCTCACGAGGGGCTCGTGTCACAGCTGGCGAATCGACGACAAACGTCTTTGGCGGCCGGTGAACGAAACAATGATCATAGCGATGTTGCGCGGCTTACCTGATTAATTCTGTTGGAGGAGAGCTCGGTGTGACGAGGCTAAGTTCGTAGGCGCAACCGTAGACGAGGAGGAGGCGCTGACTATGCAGACGGCGATGGCGAGCTCGAGCAAAGCTCGACAATGGTTGGAGAGAAGAGAGAGCAGAGAGATGGGGGGACATGAGAGGGGAAAATGGGCTCGAGGGGTCCCGGAGGTTGTCTGGGGCTGGATAGGGATGCATGGGAGGCCGACCGCGCGAAGCAGGAGCTAGCACGATGGGTCCCCGTGCTCACTTTCCCCTCTGCCTACTCGCACTGGTGGAAGACAACCCTGCCCCTGGGCTAGGCCGCTTCTTTATTAGGTATGCCCACGTAATTTCTGCTCTTCCTTTTTCTTTTATTTTCTTTTCTATTTCCGACATTTGTTTTGTGTTTAAATAATATAAAACCATTTTTAAAACTCCTAAAATTATTATGTGATATAAATGGAATTATCAAGTGCCACATAGTAAGTTTCAGATTATTTGGATCAATATTTTATATATAGAAAATATAACGCAATTCAAATAATTTTTTGATTAATTCAAAGGCCCAATATAAAATGTTTATGTGACTCCAATTTATTGGTTGACAGTTTTACATCATGCCAATATTTTATTAGGAAACTAGGGACATTTTCTGGGATGATTTTGAAGCAATTCTTTATATTGCTTGTTTGACCAAATTTAGTTTGTGAGGCTTGATCACTTCCTCATTTCAATTTGAAAGGAAAATAAAAGTACATGCATGAATGCAATTACAACCAAGATTAAAATTAGGGCTATGAAAACTCACCCCCACTGAACAAGAATGTCGTCCCGAAATTCAGGTGTAGTCGGGAAGAGGCGAGGGTACTCTAGCCGAAGTAGATCTTCATGCTCCTTGGGTGCATCATCCCGTGAATGATGAGATCACTGAACCTTGAGAAACTTGATGTTGCGACGTTGAGTGATGTGCTCGGTCTCATCGAGAATACAAACAGGATATTCTCGGTATGAAAGGTCAGCTTGGAGATCAAGCATTTCGTTGTCCACTTTGCGGATAGTATCCTTGAAGCAACGCCTCATTTGAGAAACATGGAATAAATCATGAAATTTGGAAAGTTGAAGGGGTAGCTACAATTGCTAGGCAACCTCTCCTTGTTTAGCGAGAATGCACAAAGGACCAATGTAATGAGGAGCCAATTTGCCTTTGATACCGAAGCACTGGGTACCCTTCATAGGTGAAACCAAAAGATAAGATTTCTTGACTACTTCATAACTTACTTCCTTATGTCAACGATCATATTGGATTTTTGACGAGATTGTGTGATTTTGAAATTTTTACGAATGATGCGAACTTGCTCCTCTGCCTCCTAGATCATATCCGATCCAAAGAATTATCTTTCACCGGTTTCTGACAAGTTTAATGTCGTTCGACATCTTCATCCATACAGAACTTCGAAAGGAGCTTTGCTCGGACTAGACTAGAAGTTGTTGTTATAAGAAAATTCAATGAATGGAAGGCATTTCTCCCAATTCATTCCGAATGATATAACATAGGATCTAAGCATATCTTCGAGAATTTGATTGATTCTTTCTACTTGACCACTTGAGTGAGGGTGATAACAAGTGCTAAAGGAGAGATGAGTTACCATAGCATTGTGGAAACTTCCCAAAATTGAGAGGTAAAAATACTTCCATGGTCTGCATTGATTTCTAGAGGAACACCATGAAGAGAAACTATCCGAGAAATATATAGGTCTGCTAACTAACTAGCAGTTATATTCTCTCGAACTGGAAGGAGATGAGCTACTTTGGAAAGGTGATCAATGACCACAAAGATGGCACCATTCCCTTTCTTTGTTTATGCAAAGCCGGTGATGAAATCCATACTGATCTTGTTCCATTTCCACACGGAAATAGCCAAGGGACGAAGGGTGTCAGCAGACCTTTGATTCTCTGCCTTAACTCGACGACAAAGATCACAATTAGCAATGAATTGAGTGATTTCTCCCTTCATCTCGTTCCACCAGAACCTCTAGCATAGGTCGTGATACATCTTAGTACTACCGGGATGAATAGTTAGAGGAGATTCATGAGAGTTTGTGAGGATCAGCTCTCGCATATGTTGCTTATTGGAAACCACCAAGCGGTTCTCAAAGAATACAATACCTTAACCATCTACCAAGAAACGACCAACAACTCATTTGGCAATGTTGCTCTTCATTCATGAAATTCCCGTATCCTGCTTCTCGGCAGCTAAGATTTGATTCTCAAGAGTCCGCTTCGCCACCAAGGTAGAAAGGAATCCTTGAGGAACAATGTGAAGATTAACCTTACAAAATTCCTCATGGAGAAGTGGGTGACTTTGTAGCAACATGAGGTTGTTAGAATAAGATTTACGACTTAGTGCATCGACGATGACATTGGCTTTGCCTGGGGCGTAAGATATTCCTAAGCCCTAATCCGTAATCAACTCAACCCGACGCCTTTGCGTGAGATTCAAATATGGTTGGGTGAATATATACTTGATACTCTGGCGATCAATGTATATTTTACAATGATGACCCAGAAGGTAATGTCGCTAGGTTAACAGTGGATGAACTACAATAGAAAGTTCCAAATCATGTGTTGGATAATTCTTCTCATGTGGACGCAACTGTCGAAAACTGTAAGCAATCACATGAAGATCTTGCATAAGAATGCAACCAAGTCCTCGATGTGAGGCATCACAGTAGATAATAAACGCCTTTGTGAAATCCGGGGGCACAAGTACTGGGCAGTAATCGGTCATATTTTCAACTTCTGAAAACTTTCCCGGCAATGTGGGATCCACTCGAACGTATTATCTTTCTTGAGGTGTTCAGTTAGACGTTTGGCAACTTTGTCGAAGTTCTCAATGAAGAGGCGAGACTTGCTCGCTAAGCCAAGGAAACTCCTAACTTGCTTCACCTATTCAGGTGGAGTCCAATCAAAAACAGACTGAACTCTCTCGGGATTGACATCAATACCTTCCGCAGAGATTATGTGACCTAGATAGGTACTTCTGGCAACCAGAATTCGCACTTAGAGAATTTGGCTTAAAGGCAGTGCTCTCCAAGTTTCATCAATACCAGCCTAAGATGCTCAGCATGTTCTTCTTTGTTCTTCAAGTAAATCAGGATATCATCGAGGCAGACCACAGCGAATTTTTCCAAGTACTCCACGAAGATCGAATTTATTAAGCGGGAGAAGGTGGCTAGGGCACTGGTTAAACCGACGAAGGTGGCTCGGGACATGATGATGTACTCGTATTGGCCATAACGAGTAACGAAGGCTATCTTAGGAATGTCCTCGTTCCTGATTTTCATTTGATGATAACCTAACCTCAAATCCATCTTGGAAAATACTGCATATCCGGTGAGCTGATCATACAGATCGTTGATCCCGGGGGGTGGATATTTGTTCTTTACCGTTACTAGATTAACGAGTCGATAATCTACAACCATCCGATCCGTATCATCCTTCTTCTTGACAAAAAGTACAAGACAATCCCAATAAGAAGAACTAGGATGGATGAAACCTTTCTTCAAAGATTCATCGAGTTTGATTTTAAGCTCAGCTAGTTCTTGAGGGGATATATTATAAGTTCTATGACAAACTCTACTTATCTGTCACGTGGAACATCTAGCCGCTCTTGTGGAAAGACATCCGGAAAGTCACGGACTACCCGAATGTTTTCAAGGTGTGGAAGAGGATTGGCATTTAGAGCATAAATCTAGCATTTGGAAATACTAGTTGAGACATTGACTATCTAGCCACAACGATGAGTCAGCTAAACAGCCCTAGAGAAACAATCAATTTTGGCATGATGTTGATCTCTGAAGTCTTGAGAGATAGCAGGGAGGCAAGGAATACTAAACCAACGACAAGGATTTGGTTCCCATGGCTTACTGCATTAGTCTGACATCGAAATCCAGAAATTTTAATTTCTAATGGAGTTGGCATGTCGTCAAAACCAATGTTATGCAAGGAGGCATAACGTTTAGAGATGAAGGAGTGGGATGCTCCACAACCAAGCAGAACTGAAGTTGGATGAGAATTGACAAGAAGTGTCATAAGCACGACGTCACATCATCTAAGCTTGTTCGGCAGATACATGATGCACACATCCACGAGTTAGAGCAACTAACGTTTAATTAAGCTTCTTGGTTGGTGGCTTGCAACAAACGACACCCATTCCTGAAGGGGGTCGGCCATAACCGCACATAGGCCAATCCCTTGAGTAGTGTCCTTGCTGGCTACACTTGAAGCATGCTCCATAAATAGGATATGGATCTGGGATGAACACTTAGTTGATGAGGTTCTTCTGGGGAACACTTGGCATCGGCAAACAAGGTTACACATAGGATGGCGTCGGCACATATCTTGGAGGAAGAGTATCATTCATGATCCATATCCTACATTTCTTGGATACACAAATTAAGGATGATCCAACATCACGGTTGTGCTTGCGAGATTCCTCGTAGGTCATTCTGCTTGTTTCTACTTGGATGGCTTTGTTCACAAGAATCTCGAAAAATGACATCATGACAATGCTTTGGGTGAAGACCTTTACTAAACCTAGCTTGCTGCTTGGCATCTGTGGATACTTTTTCTGGTGCATAACGCGCAAGGCATCCAAACTCATGACAGTAAGCATCCACTTCCAACTTTCCTTGAGTCAAATTACAAAACTCCTCTTACTAACGATCTATCAGGTCCTGCGGAATATCATGCTCATAAAAAAGCTCACAAAACTTCTCCCATGAAGTAACTTGGCCTGCAGGACACATGGCCTCAAAGTTCTCTCACCGTAGGCTAGCATAACCTTCAAGGTGATATGTGGGATAGGTAACCTTGTCTCCTTCCGCCATGTTTGCATAATGCAGCTTGTTGTTGCTACTTAAAAGCCAATCATCTACATCTAGTGGATCAATGGAATGGTGGAAGGTGGACGGATTCAATTTGATGAAGTCTCTAATGGATAGAGGCTCATTGCGTTGTTGGGCTGTTTTCCGCTCAATGTGCTCGAATAGACGGTTGGTGGCACGCTTGTTCCTGTCAATTTCTAGCATAACCTCCACCGACATAGGTTGTTCGGGAGGATCTTCCTCATCCCTACCATCTCCATTCTTCTGACCACGACCAGTAGAACTCCAGATTACTAATGACATCCTGAAGGAAACAACCAGGGTTCAGAATCAAGGAAGAACACTGAAACTTATCATAACGTAGGATAACTCGAACATCATAACGGTTGTAACTCCATAAAATAAAAGTAAACCTGCAAGATATTTGAGAAGCAAAACAACTCAACATCATTGGTTCAAGGTTTAGTACGACATAGGCATCACTTTCTTACGACTGTGATGGGAACATGGCTGACACACAAGAGCCATTGTATAAGTCTACGGATCCTGCAACTCGTGACCCTAGCAGATAGGTAAGAAGCCTAGTCCTTAATCCCAGTAGAAGAGAAGAGGGTGACTCAGTGTAGAGTGACTCGAGGAAAAGAGTAAAAAGAATCTTACACTCCCTTCCACAATCAATTCCGTTATATAACTATCGCATTACTATAATCAACATTGACCAATTTTGCTTGGTAATCCTACAGACCGTCAAGGTGTGATACCAACACTATTGGACCCCGATCCTAAGCCATACAATTCTAGGTTGTAACACATCATATCACTTTGTGGCCTCACGCACGGTAATCACCACGGCTGTCACCTTACCTTGGCCGGGATTGTTTGAGCCTTTTGGCTCACGTATATGACTATGCCGCTAGCAATCATATGTCAGAGAGCCCAGGTCGACATGGCTAGTTATAAACCCAAGTGGCACAAACATACAGGAACACGCAGCCATAACCCAACAATGTAGGTGTTGGTCATGAGCGTGTATACACGAGTCCTAGCAAGCTACATGGACTCCATTACACCGCGTGACATTTCCTTGTGGAGACAGACACAACAGCAAAGGACACATGGTGGTCAATCAATGTTTCCGGAGCAGTAACAAGCTACCAAGGCTCAATGGAAGCACAAAGAGGCATTTTCCTGTAGAGCAGGCTACCATAGGCACACAACCTGGTGTCAAATCCAACACATACCAATGCATTTCAAACATACACACAATATGCATGATATGTGTAGATACAACATGGCATTACAACATAAATCTACAACACATCTTTTAGTTAGAAGACTCCACAGAGCCAACATAGTATAATGTTAGAAGCAGAGGGGTTACACGACCGAACATTCAGAGCATGCAAACAACAAGTGGAAGCTACATGTATGGGTACCGACATCTACTAAAAGCGGCTGGAAGAGCTAGAAAATCTAGAACGACCCTACCATAGGAGACATACCCCTATGTAGGTTCCCAAGGTAATACATTGATGGCAATGTCAAGAGGAAAACGTAAAGTGCACAACGTCTATCTCTGCAAAATGTAAATAAGCAAGAGTGAGTATGAAGGTCCTCAGTAAGACTTACATCAAAACTAACTACTTATGCATAATGTATATTTGAACGGGACTATGTGGTTTACTGTAGAAAGGCCACCTTTAACCTTTGGCTAACCTAGACTACAACAAAGTATGATACCTCTCCGTCTCGCTACGAGAGAGAGAACACGAGTCCACATATCCACAACATCAAGACACCACCATGGATCCTCTCTCGTCATCCTACGAGAAGGACATCCATAACACTCACACTTATTTGGACAATTTTAGAGTATCCTTTAAAGTTGTCTATGAACCATGCAAGTATCCTAGTAGTTTATATCTGAGGACGTGGCTATTTGAATAGATAGTTACCCTGCAACGGTGTACTTCATCACACATGCTCCCACCACTTATCGCCATGTGCACATCATGCACCTCGGCAACCTTCAAGCGGAAGAACAACAAGGAGGTCGGCCACAGAAGTTAACTTAAAATGACTCACATGCAAAGAAATCACCTATCTGAGATGGAACCCATAATGGATGTCCGACTGAGGTTTCCAACAAGGCCTCATACAATGTGAGCAGGGCCCCAAGCCGATCCCGATTGGGCAGTTCATCCACTTCGTAGGCCCGGCCACAACCTTTGAATGTTTTGAACAACTGTGACTCCTGGAGTGAGAACAGAGTAGTTAAAAGGCCGAGAGAGCTCGAATTACCGGAGCCCAATGTGCGGTAGTAGCTAGTCTTGGAACACAAACAAAAGACCACGGGTCCTAGGTGTGGTGTCAATGAGACAACCCACCATGTACTCCGACATGGCCTCTCATCGCTACCTTTACCAAAACAGGTTCACACGCTTAACTCTCATAAGTAGGACATGTTCATTCCAACTCATCATCCAGATGGTCAGACCAACTCAACTCTAAGCATAGCAAGCATAACAGGGTAATGGCACAACATGGCTCAAGCATCTACCAGGTATGCTAGGTTGCTTGGTTTAGCTATTTACTTTGATAATGATAGGTCATGCAAAGGAATGGGTTCATCTATCATAACACAAGTAACAGTTGAAACATCTTGTCCTAATGCATTGAAATGAGACCAAGAGCGAGAGAGTGGGATTGTATCAGTATGCTCGAGGGGGGGTTGCTTGCCTATTGATCACAAGAACTCAGCTGTTTTTCGATGTCGTTGATAAAAACGTCTAGCAAATCTATCGACAATATCAAACAAGGAACAGTTTAAGCACGTCAAATGCTTCACAATGATGCATGAGCATGGCACATTAACATGTTGCTTAATGTACTTAATGCAACTAGTAACAAGTTAAATGGAACTCATTTGATCCATATAGATCAATTTCAAACCCATTTATAATCATTTAAATGCCTTTAGTGAAATTGTCCTAAAGACTGTTTATAAGTTTCTCAAACATGCATGCAAGTGGTACCACCAGATTCCTTTGATTTTTCTGATAATTTTTCAATTATAATTTATTTCATTTGGTGTTATAGATTAATTTCTATGAATTTTTGAAGTTTAGGGTATTTTGCGGAATTTCCTGAATTGTTTTAATCCAGGAATTATTTACTGCGTCAACACAGCATCATGGTGGCGTTAGTAGGTAAACCGAGCCAGTCTAGGTCAAACCTGGCCGGTGGGACCCGCATGCAAGTGACTCTGTTAATTAACTAAATTAACTTTAAAATAATCCTAAAAATATTAAGTGTTGGGGCCCATACGTCACTCGCCCTAGGGGTTAACTAGAGGGGTCATTAACTACTAATGCAGGGGCCACATCCGACGTCGGCGACCACTTCACGCAGTGGTGCTTCCCCGGAGATGCTCGAATTCGTGCTACGGGGCACGAATTGGAGCGCCGGGAGCATTGGGATGTAGCCTAGGCTCGCCTGCATCCAGAGGAGGGGGAAACTGCTCTTAGGGCGCCGGAGCTCGCCCGTAGTGAGCCCATGGCAGCATCAGGAGCTTTGCCATGGTGGCACTAGAGCTAGGTGGACGCGACCAATGGGGAAAGGGGAAAACAAAGTGTAGTCTTATGAGGGGCTCATGTGATAACTCGGCTCGCTCGAGGAGGCCCTGCTGGTGGCGAATCGACGGCGGACGTCTTCGGCGGTCGATGGACGAAACAGCGATGCTGCAGGGCTTCCCTCATTGATTCCGTCGGAGGAGAGCTCGGGAGCGACGAGGCTAAGCTTGGAGGCACGGCCGTAGAGGAGGAGGAGGTGCTGGCTATGCAGACGGCTATGACGATCTCGGGCAAAGCTCGACAATGGTGGGAGAGAAGAGAGAGCTGAGAGATGGGGAGAGACCACTGGGCAAAATGGGCTTGAGGGTTCTTGGAGGCTATTTGGAGCTCGATAGGGATACATGGGAGGCTCCGAGCCTGAAGGAGGAGCTGGCCCAGTGGCTCGCCGTGCTCACCTTCCCCTGTGCCTACTCGTAGAGGTGGAAGACAACCCTGCCCGTGGGCTGGGCCGCTTCTATAGCATGCAAATTCTTCTCTTCCTTTTTATTTTGTTTTCTTTTCTATTTCTCACATTTGTTCTGCCTTTAAAAAATTGTAAAACAATTTTTAAAACCCGTGAAAATTATTATGTGATATACATGGAATTATCAGGTGCCAGAGAATAAGTTTCAGAATATTTGGATCTATATTTATATATATAAAATATAACCGATTCAAATATTTGTTTGATTAATTCAAAGGCCCAATATAAAATGATTCAGTGATTCCAAAATATTGGTTGACAATTTTACATCTTGCCAATATTTTATTAGTAAACCAGGGACATTTTCTTGGATCATTTTGAAGCAATATTTTTATATTGCTTATTTGACAAAATTTAGTTTTTGAAGATTGATCACCTCCTCATTTCAATTTCGAGGAAACTAAAAATGCATGCATGAATGCAATCACAACCAAGATTAAAACTAGGGTTGTGACAATGAAATTGGTGTAGGTAGTAGAACCACCCCAAAGTTATTCTTTCTGATCAATCTTTTGAGCTCTTCCTATACATGTCACAAACAGCCCTAGAGATCATACTAGAATAACACACATGATACATATGAGTCAACCCTAATGTCACCTACATACTCCAATGTCACATCAAGTATCCATGGGTAATTATATGACATGCATCAAAAAAAATTAGATTCATCATATTCAACCCAACACAAAGAACTTCAAAGAGTACCCCCAAGATTTCTATTGCAGAACATAGTATGAAAATGTGCAATCAACCCCTATGCACAGATTGCGAAGGTTACCAAAATCAGCAAGTTGATGCCATAAAATATATCAAGTGATACAATAGAATCCCCCATTTTCACCACGGGTATCCACATGCAAGACATACATCAAGTGTCGGGACCCCGATCCTAAGCCATAGGAATCTAGCCTGTAACACATCGCATCCCTTTGCGGTCTCACGCACGGTTAACTCCTCGGCTGCAGCCTTACCTTAGCCGGGACCGTTTGCGTCTTTTGACTCGCGTATGCAATAGTGTCGCTAGCATTCCAATGTCAAAGAACCCGGATCGACATGTCTAGTCATAAACCAAAGTGGCAGTACCGCACAAGGACAGGCATACATGACCCAACAAAGCAGGTGGCGGCCATCAGCGAATGTAGACGAGTCGCAGCAAGCTACAAGGACTCCATTACATCGCGTGACATTTCCCCAAGGGGACAGACACAGCAGCTAAGAAGGACACATGCCGGTCAACCAATGTGTCCGGAGCAGTAGCGAACTACCAAGGCTCGTTGGATCACAAAGGGGCATTTCCTTGTAAGGAATGCTACTAAAGCTCACGACTAGGTAATCGAACCCCATACATATCAAGTACGACACACGTATGCATGGCATACCGATATGTATAGATACATCGATGGCATCACAACATAACCATAAACATACAAGCTTTATTTAAGAGGCTCGGAAGAGCCACACACATAATATTACACATCAAGGGTCTCACGACCCATAATATCAGTCATTCAATTACAAGCCAGCGGAAGAGTTTAAACTGTCTGAGTACAGACAGGACAACTAGAAGGCACATGGCCTGACTATACTACAGATCCAACGTAGGGCCAGATCGTAGCTGGGACACCAGCTACTCGTCGTCGTCGATGTCTACGAAGAACCCTCCATTAGGGTCATTAGCAACCTCTGCAACATGTATTAACCAAACATGAGTACGAAGGTACTCAGCAAGACTTTAGGATAACTAACTACTCATGCAAGGTATCAAAAGGTATTGTGGGTTTTCATGCGGAAAGCCAGCATTTGACTCGTGGCTAGACAAGTTGCATTTTGAAATTATTTTTGACAACTTGATTTCTCGCACACGAGTCCACTAACACCACAACAATACACTATCGTGGAATCTTTCCGTCTCCGTACGGAAATGCCGTCCACGACACTCACGCTTATCTTGGCAATTTTATGAGTAGCCATTGAAGTTATCTATGAACAACATATGTCTCCAAGTAGTCCATATCCGCTGACGCGACTATTCGAATAGATCATAACCCTGCAGGGGTGTACTTCGTCACACACGCTCTCGCCACTTATCGCCATGTGCACGTCATGCACCTCGGCAACCTTCAAGCGGAAGCCCAGCGAGGGAGTCGGCCACGACCGTTAACCACACTAGTACCTAGTCCAGGGTTATCGCCTATCTGAGAGTAACCCGTACGGAAGTCCGGCCGAGGTTTCCGCCACGGCCTCAAACGATGTGCGCAGGGTTCCCAAGCCCACCATCCGGGTGCCGCTTGGTACACCGTGCCACTGCCTACCGCATCACGGTCCACCTCTCAGGTCAGCACCATGCACGGCCTCCAACATTTCTATAAACACCAGAAACTACTTGCAACTCCTGGACCAAGTACTAAGCGATTAATAGGCCGAGCGGGGTCATATTTCAGGGCCCAGCATGTGGTAGTATCTAGTCTTGGATTACATACACGGAACTCAGTTCCTATGGACGGTTCCAATGAAACAACCCGCCATGTACTCCTACACAGCCTTTCACCGGTACCTTTACCAATCAAGTTCAACACACAACCTTGGCTCACCGAACACATTCTCACAATTGTGTTCATCTCCCAGATGACAGACCATACAAAACTCTAAGCATAGCATGCATAGGAGGATAAGGCACATCATAGCTCAAGCAACTATCAGGTATGCTAGGTTGCAAGGTTCGGCTATTTACTGTGACAAGGTTAGGTCATGCAAAGGAAGTGGGTTCAACTAACGTGGCAAAAGCAGTTGAAGCATTTGATCCTAATGCAATAAATAAGTGCAGGAGCAAGAACATGGGAATTATCGGGATGATCAAAAGGGTTGCTTGCCTTGTTGCTCAGAGGAGGGACGATATCCGTCAGACGGATATTCGGTGGATTCCGAGGGTGCGGAGCCTACCGAAATAAATGGCAACATTCAATAACAATCATATGCAATCAAAATGATGCATGAGCATGACATGAGAATGCAAGGTGATAAGTTATTATAATCAACATGTAATAGGTTTAGAGTTGATTTCAATCACATTCGAATATCAATTCAAACGGGGTATTCTCGGATTCTGTTTTAATTGATTCGACCTGATGCTCAGATCAACTTGATGTTAGCATGCATGAAATGTCATGTTATGGTACTGATTTGTAATTAGGACAGTGTGTGATCATGACATTCATAATGAAATTTGAATATTTTCCAAATTCCATTTATAAAGTAATTATAAGAGTTGAATTATTCCTTATTCTACATGTTAGGGTTCTGTAACTTTTTCAAACATAGTTGAAAATAGCATATTCAGAATCCTTGAATTTTTCTGATACTTTTTCATATATAAATTATTTTCATTGGAGTTACAGATTAAATTCTATGAATTTTGGAAGTTTTAAACATTTATGGAATTATTTTTATACTGGAAAATACTTTTATTGTATCAGCATGACATCAGCAGGTCCATCTGGCTGTTGAAAGTCAAACCTGACCACTCGGACCCACTGGTCAGTCTCTCTGGTCAATTTTAGATTAAGTTTAAACTAAATTAACTGATTAACCTTGCCGGACCCACATGTCAGTGACTGATTAACTTATTTGATTTATTTTTATTAGTTTTAAACTTGCCAGAGGCTGGCCCCACCAGTCAGTGGCTCAGCCCAGCCGAGATCCACAGGCGGCGAGGTCGTCCTCGCCGGCGGGGAGCCTCCGGCAACCACCAGCACAGCGGAGGGGCTCGGAAACGGCGCACAGGGGGCCAAATGTTGCGCGGAGAGCACCAGAAGAATTGCACATCTCCCGCAGCTCCATTTCTGCACTTAGCCGGGGCTGATCTGGCCGGAGATGACGCCGGCGACGAGCTTGGCGGCGGCCATGGCTCGGGCGTCATCGGGGGCTTTGATTCAGAGGGAACTACGCTCGGTTCTCAGCTCCTACAGCATCTACGCGTCGACCTGAAGCTGCTGGTGCCCTCGGAAGGACGAGCTGATCATCGGAGGGCTACAGGCGACGAGCGGCAGCGGCGGTCCTCGTCGGGCTCCGGTGAAACTAGAGCTAGAGGAGGGGATCGACGGGGACAACTTAGGGGAAATGACCGCATGCTCATGGGGAGTGCAGAGCAGGGCTTAGACGGCTCGGGGAAGGCCTGGGGGCGACGAATCGACAGGAGAGGTCCGGCGGCCGGAGGTGGAAGACGATGGCGCCGCGGGCGTTGCAGGGCTCGGGGTGGCTTCGGCTTCTGCAGGGAGGACCAGACCGACGAGGCGGAGCTAACGGCGTGCTCTGAGAGGGGATCCTATGGCTAGGGGCACGGGCAGCTCGAGCTTTGCTCGGCTCCAATGGCGATAGCAGGAAGGAGGAAGAGATCCGGGAGGAGGGAGAGAGCCGACGCTGGGAACGGATAGGTGAGGCCTCGGGGAGCTTATCCCTGGCCTTGCCAGCACGAGGCGGCGGCCAGGCAGGCGCACAGGTGCGTGGCCGCGCCGGAGGAGGCGGCGACCACCTCGTGCTCCTACTGGCGCGTGGGAGACGACAGGAGCTGGGATGGGCCGGGCCAGGCTAGGCGACAGGTAAGAGTTTCCCATTTTTTTTTCTATTTTTTTTTCTGTTTTAGCTTCTTCAATATTTTGCTATTTATTTCAGCTCCAAAACAAAATGCAAAAACTATTTTAAACACACCTGAATATTTGTTATAATATTCCCAACCATTTCCAAAGTTTTCAACATTTTTGAAAATTTATAGTTTCTGATTTCAAATTTAAAATTTGAAACCAGTGGCTTTTGCATTAAAATAAAATGCTTAAAGTGTCAAGAAAATAGTTTTCTCCAATGCTCATTTACTTTCATGATTTATCAGAAAGTTTGAACATTTCTTAAGGCCATTTTGGGTTCATTGATTTTAACTAGTTTGAGATTTTCTTTATTTGAAGTAGTGGCTAGGGTTTTGAGTTTTTCCTTTGCCACTTTCTTGTTCTTGTTGAAAATTCTTAGATGCAAATTCAAAGAAGACATGAGCACAAGGCTAACTTGCTTAAGGTTAGGGATGTGACATCAAGTTTTCTGAAATCCAATATTCAATACAACATAAGAGATCTCAAAGGGAAAGATTGAATTCATCACAACAAGATAGCAAGGGAATAACACCATATGATCCAACTATATTCATAAAGCTCGTGATACATCAAAATCGGGACACCTAAGGAACACGGAATATAGAGATTGGATACATAGATACTAGTACATATCCTCGGCCTCAAGGGTGAACCACTCCCTCCTCATCATGGCCTTCGTCGGAATAATGAAGATGGCCATCGAAGATGATTTCCCCCCTGTGGCAGGGTACTGGAAAGGCTCCAGATGGGTTTTTCATCGATACAAAGAGTGGTGACCGCAGAGCGGAAGTTCTCTATTTATTTCTAAAGGTTTCCATATATATAGGATTTTTTGGTGTTGGAATCACGCTAAACGGAGCCACGTGGGCCCCATAAGCCATCAGGGAGCACCCAGGGGGTGGCGTGCCCTATTGGCTTGTGAAGCATAGCTGGCTCCCCTCTGGTGTTTCTTTGCTCCAATATTTCTCATATGTTCTAGAAAAAAATGGTCAAAAATTTTTGGGAGATTCACAGAACTTTCATTTTCTGCACAAAAAACAACAACGAGATAATTCTGCTGAAAACAACGTTAGTCCAAGTTAGGTCTAAATAAATGAGAAAAGTGCATCATGTTCATATAAAAATACTGTAAACATAGGTCAATATGGTATCAATACTTTATAAATTATCGATACATTGGAGACGTATCACTCCCGGACTTGGTTTTCTGCGTGGACTCGTATTGTGACCTACAAAAGTTCATTATATATACTCGTCCCTGTTTTGACCACCACATTGCGAGTTTCTCCTCTATTCTTGTTTCGGGTTGTTTTCCTGATAGATATGGATGCATTATGTCATCACAAGATTGGAAGGGAGAAAGCTATGTTTCAGATCTCTTTGCCTATGGGGATGTTGATCCTTATGGGTGGTCAAGGGAGGAGGAGATGGAGGGTGGCTTAAAAATTATCGAGCCCTCTAGTGATGAATAGTAATAATAATAAGAAGAAGAACATGTACCTCAACCAGGTGATATGCACATGGAATTCAAAAAGCAAGCTTACCAAACAAGGTTACACCTTCCAATACATGTTTTTCCCCTTTTTTGTCGTATGTAGGAAGACACTACCGCGAGATCCTTCAGTAAAACCCATCCTTTGATGGAGGGTGCAATGATCATCACCAACAAACTTCATAAGGAGAATTTGGACCTTGGCGAGAAGTTGGCAAGCTAATGAGGAGATCCACAGCCTAAGTTGTATCATCGCAAAAAGGATCACATCATCACCACCATCACCCAAGAAGGACGCCTAAGTACATTGGTATGGCACTACCCCTAGCTTGTTTCGAGCTACGGGGACGTGCCCTGGTATCATATCACCATCACTTTTATCGTTACGATCTATCTTAGTTCGATCCTAAGTAATATCATGATTTAAAGAAATATAATTTCAGATTTGCTTTGCTTTTTTTTGCTTTGAGATATATCTATCCTTGTAACCGAGTGTGAGAGTTATGTAATAAAGATTAGTTGAGTTTGTGTGCTTTACTCTCATGCATGTTTCATCATAGCATTGAAATAGAAAAGATCATATGCTATTCCCATGAGGAGTAGTGACTTCACAAAAAAGTATCAGTTATAAAAGTTGTTGGTAATGAACAAACACAACATTAGTCATTGATACAATCTAAGATATATTAACATAGAGGAGAGGAGATTCACATATAAATACACTCTCTTGGACCTCTTTTAGGATTGTGAACCCCCACAAAATATTATATAATCAGTAAGTGTTGAAGTTGGACATGGAAGATAATGTAATGATCATGATAATTTACATTCACGTAGAAGTTATTTTGTCATGGATTCTCTAACATGGGGTTCTTGCTTTAGATCTTTTGCTAGCCAAAATTCTACGCACTACGTAGAGATGCTACTTGTGCATCCATAACCCTTAGATACAATTTCTTGCCATGAGAGTCCAACATATCTACCTATGGACTGACTAAGATCCTTCAAGTAAGGTGTCATTGGTGCATCAAGCAATAAAAATTTCTCCTAAACATGGATGATATTTTATTGTAAGGTAAAATAAGTTTTGTACAATCTTGTGATGGCAAAGAAATAAAAGGGACACACATAATTAAATTGGTATGGTAAGGGACAATATATAGTGATGTTCCTTTGCATTAAGAGTTTGCACATCCAATTTAAAGTCACATGACAACCCGTGCTTCCCTCCGTGAAGGGCCTATCTTTTACCTTCATGAGTTTACGTTTGTAAAAGAGTCAATAAAGTTTATCCTTATTCCAACCTATTAACTCTCTAGTTGGTATGCATCATGTGTTGCAGATAGATCCAGATATATATATCTAGTTGAGTATAGGAGATCATGAACCATTATTGTTGAAATTATCCTTGAGGTGAATAAGTTGGGTGGCCAAACAATAAATCCGCTATCTTCCTATGTGTCCAATGAAAACATTAGCTGAGTATGTGAACTTTCTAATATGAAAGCTCTTACATAGACTCTCTTGTGAAATATGATGAATTATGATTGTCTCGATGACTAAGAACATAGTTTGTCATTAGCCAATAAAGCTTTATGCTTTATATTTCAAAAACTGTGAATAGATTGTAAGTTGTTTATGAGAAGCTATATGATGAAAAACTTGTTGTTACGTTAATATTCATGATGCTCTCTTGTTTGTATTCTTTTTTTATCGACACCTCTGTGTCAAATTATGTGGTCATTATTATCGAGTTCGGCTTTGCTTGAGGACAAGCGAGGTCTAAGTTTGGCTGAGTTGATATGTCCATTGTGCATCTTACATTCTTATTGATATTTATGTTATTCTTGTCCATTATACCACATTATTATACAATTCATATGACTTTTCTCTCTGAATATACAAGGTACATCATAAGGAGGGATTTACTAGAAACTGCAATTCTGGACATGAAAACCAAGACAAAGGCTGAAAAAATAGCTGGACTAACTTCACGGAGAATTATTATGGAATATACAAGTATTAATGGGCCAAAAATATACCAACGGGGCCACCTACTGGCCACAAGGTAACATGGCGCACCCACCCCCTAGGCGCGGCCCGTTGCCTTATGGGCCCACAGTAGGTCTCCTGATGCCCCTCTTCTCCTATATGGTGTGTTTTACCCTAGAAAAAATCATAAGGATTATTTCGAGATGGAGTGCCATTGTCATCGTCATCACCAACACTTCCTCCTTCATGGGAGGACCAATCTTCATCAACATCTTCACTAGCACCATCTCATCTCAAACCGTAGTTCATCTCTGGTATTCCATCTTGGACTCAAAACCTCACATTGGTACCTGTGGGTTACTAGTAGTGTTGATTACATCTTGTTGTTGATGCTAGTTGGTTTACTTGGTGAAATGTATTATGTTTAGATCCTTGATTACCATTATTATACCTCTGATATTGAACATGTTGATGAGGTGTCAGTAGTTACTATTGTTTCTGAGGACATGGGCCAAGTCTTGTTATAAGTAATCATGTGAAGTTGGTATTCATTCGATATTTTGATGACGTGTATGTTGTTGCTTCGTTAGTGGTGTCATGTGACGTTGACTACACGACACTTCACCATTTTATGGGCCTAAGGGAAGGAATTGTGGATTAACAAGTAGATGATGGGTTGCGAGAGTGACAGAAGCTTAAACTCTAGTTTATGCGTTGCTTCGTGAGGGGTTGATTTGGATCCACGCGTTTCCTTCTTTGTTTAGATTTATCATAATTCATCTTTCGTAGTTGCGGATGCTTGCGTGAGGGGAAAATCATAAGTGGTTTTCTTGTTCAAGTAAGAACATCACCTTAGCACCGGTCGACCCACATATCAAGTTATCAAAGTAACGAACGTGAATCAACTCAACATGATGAACGTGACTGAATAGAAATTCACATATGTCCTCGGGAGCACTTGCCTCATATAAGAGTACTTTCAAGCCTGTCCTTTGTTGTGGAAACGATTGGGATATCTTGCTCCGTAGTTGCTACTATTGTTACTTTTCACTTGTTACGAATTAGCTTGCTACAAAACTACTTATCATTGTTACTCATACACTACATGAATCAGACTCTTTGCTGTCTGCTATAACAGACGACAAAGAGGTGTTCCACGGACGGCAATGTCCTTTGCTGTCTGTCTCCTGTCGGCAATGTTTCTGCATCAGCTTTCAACAGCACAGTACCTTCTTTGTCGTCTTCCTCCAGGAAGCGGACGACAATGTCCTTTGTCGTCAGCCATATGCCCAAGCTCACGACAAACAACCTTTAGATGACAGCCGAAGGCAACTACTCCGTTAGGTGACTAACAGAGTACTTTGCCATCCGACTTCTTTCGCAGCCTTTGCCGTATGCCTTACAAGCCCTTTGTCGTGTGCCTCCTGGCCTCTTTGTTGTCTGCCTTACAGGCCCTTTGTCATCTGTCGTCTGCTTCTTGCCTCCTGCCTCCTACTTCTTTTTCGTCTGCCTCCTCCATCTTGGTCGTCTGCTGGCTTTGGTGGCGGACGACAAAATGACTAAATGGGCTAGCTGGTAATGCGCCAGGTTGCAAGGTGGCTGCCACCTGGCCTCTTTGTCGTGTGCTCCCTGATGGAAAAGGCCTTTGCCATCAGCTGACAGTTAGCAAAGATCCCATATGGTCCCTGTTTTGTTTGTTTTATTTTAATTCACAGCACATATATATATTTGACAGCACATATATGATATATTTTTCCCAACACATATTTCATATACATATAAAGTTCATCAATGTACATCCCATATATCGAAAGAACCAACATACAAAGTTTTACACTTTTCATCCATAGATACATATACATATAATTCGACATTGTTCATCAACTCAAATGAAAACTAGAACTAAAGCACTCCATGAATGCCAGCTTCCATGCATGTAGTACATCCAATCTGCAAAATTGTGAATAAGAAAGTATTAAGAAGAACAACAACAACATATGATGTTTTTGAGCTCATCAACAACAACAAAAATGTGAATATGAAAGAGGAGAAGAAAGAGGAGGAGGAGGAGAAGAAGAAGAAATCAAGAAGAAGGAGAAGAAGAAGGAAAAGGAGGAGGAGGGGGATAAGGAGGAGAAGGAGGAGAAGAAGGAGAAGGTCTTCTCCTTCTTCTCCTCCTCCTCTCCTCCACCTTCTTCTCCTCCACCTCCTTCTCCTTCTCTTCTTCTTCTCTTCTTCTTCTTCTTCTTCTTCTTCCTTCTTTTCATTTTTCCTATTTCTTCTCCTCCTCTCCTCTTCCTGGAGCTAAATTATCTAATTATGTCTTTTTGGAGCTAAATGGGCAAATTATGTCATTTTAGAGGAAAACAAGCTAAGTATAAAATAATCATGAGCTAACCAAGGTTCTTATGCCATTTTGAGCTTATTATGTCACTTTGGAGCTAAATGGGCTAATTATTTCATTGTTGGGGAAAATAAGGTACGGAGAATATGAAAGAGGAGAAGAAAGAGGAGGAGAAGAAGAAGAAGAAATCAAGAAGAAGGAGAAGAAGAGGGAGAAGGAGGAGGAGGAGAAGGAGAAGAAGAAGGAGAAGGTCTTCTCCTCCTTCTCCTTCTTCTCCTCATCCTCTCCTCCTCCTTCTCCTCCTCCTCCTTCTCCTTCTCTTCTTCTTCTTCTTCTTCCTTCTTTTCATTTTTCCTATTTCTTCTCCTCTTATCCTCTTCTTGGAGCTAAATTATCTAATTATGTCTTTTTGGAGCTAAATGGGCTAATTATGTCATTTTGGAGCTAAATGGCACTGGTAGAAAAAGAGGCTTCCGTCCAGCCCCATAAGTCGCGAAACTGTGGGAACCGCGACTAATGAATTCTTTAGTCGCGGTTCGGAAGACGAATCGCGACCAAAGGCCTGGGCCCAGGGCGCTCGGTGGCCAGCTGGTGCACGTGAGGGGCTTTAGTCGCGGTTGGCCAGGCCAACCGCGACTAAAGGCCTTTAGTCGCGGTTGGCCACGCCAACCGCGACTAAATCTCATCCCCTATATATACCAGTTCATCACACTCACTTAGCCATTTGGTGCCACTTCTCTTCACAAGCTTCACAAGGGGGTGTAGGTTTGCTTTTGGTTCCTCTTAATTTTTCTTAATTTTTTAATATATTTTTTGTATTTTTAGAATTTTGAATTGAATTAGTTTTATTTTTATGAATTTTTTGATATAATTTTTGTGTTTTTAACATATTGAATTGAATTAGTTTTATTTTTCTGAATTTTTTGATATATTATTTGTATTTTTAAGATTTTGAAAAAGAAAAGTATTTTGAAAAATACCTTTAGTCGCGGTTGGCCTGGCCAACCGCGACTAAAGGTCGTTGCGCGCGGGAACGCAAAAACCCGCCAAAAAACCCTTTAGTCGCGGTTGGTCTGGCCAACCGCGACTAAAGGTTACCCTTTAGTCGCGGGTCGCCTCCCCAACCGCGACTAAAGGGGGGGCTATAAATACAAGGGCCCGAACCGTCGCCTCCATTTCTCGTCTTCTCCGATCTCTGCCGCGCCGAAGGCCTGCCGCCGTCGCCCTCGCCCTCGACGCCGCCCGCCGTCGCCCTCGCCCTCGACGCCGCCCGCCGTCGCCCGCCGTCACCCTCGCCCTCGACGTCGCCCCCTCTCGCCCACGTACGGCGCCGCCGGCCGCTATCACCAGCCTCCCTCGCCCACCGCGCGCGCGCCGCCTCGCTCGCCCTCCCTCAACGCCGCCGGCCGGCCGGTACTGCCGCGCGCGCACGCGCGCGCCTCTCTCAGTTCTTAGAATTTGTAAAAACAACGGAAAAAAGTTTGTAAAAACTACGGAAAAAAGTTTGTAAAAACTACTTGTAAAGGTTTTGCATTTTTTGTAGCTTTCAATGGTATATTATGTATGGAAACTTGTTCAAAATTGTATATGGTCATCCGATGATATTGAATATATATTGTATATTCCTCTTGAATTCTTTTTGGTTCTAATTTCAAATTTGTTTGAAATTGTACATTCATATGCATATATGTAGTACCGTAGAATATGTGAAACTCCTTCAAAATTAAAATAAAGCACAAAAGAAATAAAACAATACAAATTAAACAGAAAACAGGTTTAGGGGGGGGGCTACCTAAACCTGCGGCGGCCTTTAGTCGCGGTTGGCCAGAAGAATCGCGACTAAAGGTCCTCCGCCCCGACGGCCGCCTGGCGCCCACGTGGACGGGCCTTTAGTTGCGGTTCTTAAGCAACCGCGACTAAGGGGGGGCCTTTAGTCGCGCCTATTTGGTCGCGGTTGCGCAACCGCGACTAATGGCAGTTGCGAACCGCGACCAAAGGCCCTTTTTCCACCAGTGTGCGCTAATTATGTCATTGTTGGGGAAAATAAGGTAAGGAGAATATGAAAGCGGAGAAGAAAGAGGAGGAGAAGAAGCAGAAGAAATCAAGAAGAAGGAGAAGAAGAAGGAGGAGGAGGAGGAGGAGGAGGAGAAGAAGGAAAAGGTCTTCTCCTCTTCTCCTATTCTTGGAGCTAAATTTTCTAATTATGTCTTTTCGGTGCTAAATGGGCCAATTATGTCATTTTGGAGATAAATGGGTAATTATATAATATTCATGAGCTAACCAAGGTTCTTATGCCATTTTGAGCTTATTATGTCATTTTGGAGCTAAATGGGCTAATTATGTCATTGTTGGGAAAAATAAGGTAAGAAGAATATGAAATAGGAGAAGAAAGAGGAGGAGGAGAAGGAGAAGAAGAAGATATCAAGAAGAAGCAGAAGAAGAAGGAGAAGGAGGAGAAGGAGGAGAAGAAGTAGAAGGTCTTCTCCTCCTTCTCCTTCTTCTGCTCCTCCTCTCCTCCTCCTTCTCCTTCTTCTCCTCCTTCTCCTTCTTCTTCTCTTCTTCTTCTTCTTCCTTCTTTTCATTTTTTCTATTTCTTCTCCTCTTCTCCTCTTCTTGGACCTAAATTATCTAATTATGACATTTTGGAGCCAAATGGGCTAATTATGTGATTTTGGAGCTAAATGGGCTAATTATGTCATTTTGGAGCTAAACTAGCCAAGTTGTGAACTAACTAAGGTTCTTACGATGTTTCTACCTAACTAAGCTAAACTAGCTCATTATGTCAAAAATGAAAAGAAGGAGAAGAATAAGGAGAAGGAGGAGGAGGAGGAGAAGGAGGAGAATAAGGAGAAGGTCTTCTCGTCCTTCTCCCCCTCCTCTCCTCCTCATTCTTCTCCTCCTCCTCCTTCTCCTTCTCTTCTTCTTCTTCCTTATTTTCATTTTTTCTATTTCTTCTCCTCTTCTCCTCTTCTCGTAGATAAATTATCTAATTATGTATTTTTGGATCTAAATGGGCTAATTACGTCATTTTGGAGCTAAATGGGATAATTATGTCCTTGTTGGGGAAAATAAGGTAAGGAGAATATGAAATAGGAGAAGAAAGAGGAGGAGGAGTAGTAGAAGAAGAAATCAATAAGAAGGAGAAGAAGAAGGAGAAGGAGGAGGAGGAGGAGAAGGAGGGGAAGAAGGAAAAGGTCTTCTCCTCCTTCCCTTCTTCTCCTCCTCCTCTCCCCCTCCTTCTCCTTCTCTCCTTCTTCTCTTCTTCTTCTTCTTCTTCCTTCTTTTCATTTTCCCTATTTCTTCTCCTCTTCTCCTATTCTCGGAGCTAAATTTTCTAATTATGTCTTTTTGAAGCTAAATGGGATAATTATGTCATTTTGGAGCTAAATGGGATAATTATACAATATTCATGAGCTAACAAAGGTTCTTATGCCATTTTGAGCTTATTATGTCATTTTGGAGCTAAATGGGCTAATTATGTCATTGTTGGGGAAAATAAAGTAAGGAGAATATGAAAGAGGAGGAGGAGGAGGAGAAGAAGAAGAAATCAAGAAGAAGGATAAGGAGGAGGAGGACAAGAAGGAGGAGGAGGACAAGAAGGAGGAGGAGGACAAGAAGGAGGAGAAGGAGGAGAAGAAGGAGAAGGTCTTCTCCTCCTTCTCCTTCTTCTCCTCCTCTACTCCTCCTTCTCCTTCTTGTCCTCCTCCTCCTTCTCCTTCTTCTTCTCTTCTTCTTCTTCCTTCTTTTCATTTTTCCTATTTCTTCTCCTTTTCTCCTCTTCTTGGAGCTAAATTATCTAATTATGTCTTTTTGGAGCTAAATGGGCTAATTATGTCATTTTGGAGCTAAATGGGCTAATTATGTCATTCTCGAGCTAAATTAGCTAAGTTGTGAGCTAACCTAGGTTCTTATGATGTTTTTTCCTAACTAAAATAAACTAGCTAATTATGCCAAAAATGAACTAGAGAAAACATACCACAGTGGTCATCAAGGAGGAGAAACACCACGATTGCTCGTGTCGTCTTCGTTTGGAGACGGTTGCCCTAGAGAAGGGTCGTGCGATGCCCCTCGGGAAATATTCTGTAGAAAAGATATTTTGCAATGTCTCAGTTAGCATGATGACACCCAATTGTTAATACTAGTTTATAATGATCATTGAAATGAAACTCACTGTGCCAAACGCAGAGAAGACGGGCATCAGCGGAGGGGCTTGACCGGTCTTCTCGTACATAGACTGCAAATTCAGTTTTGAAGACTTAGTCGTATTAGTTAGTATGAAACGGACATTACACACATGATTTGGCTAATGTGAAAAATAAACTTACCAGAATAAGCTCGTACATGGCCAGGTGAGCCGCCTCATTCCGGGCCCTCTCCTCCTCAATCAACCGAGCCGTGGTCCGATCCCTCTCTTCAAGAGCAACCTGAAGAGTAGCCTGGCTTGCCGATCTCTCTTTCTCAAGAGCAGCCCGGTTGCCGCTCTCTCTTTCTCAAGAGCAGCCTCATTTGCCGCTCTCTCTCTTTCTTAAGAGCAAGCTGCAACACCATTCCTCGTTACCACCGTAATGATCGATGGCCACACACACAATGAAATGGATGAAAGTTTTCTGAGTCCGTACAACTAACCTCGATGGTAAGAGCGACTCGCCGTGGACGAGGCGTTATCTCAAGACAGGAGCTCGACTGGCGTGCCTTGATCTCTAGGAGAGTGAGTGGACAACGTATTATCCCATCTCCAATGGCTATCGAGCCATGGGGCCTCCCGCCACCAACTATCTTCACCAGGTCTGGATCCAAAGGTTCCTGGCTCGGGTTAAAGTCCTCCCCTTTCCAAGCCTTCCCCGTGTCCCTGTATTTCACGAGCTTATGCTGGGATGAGATGTTGGTGAAGTTATTTGGATCATCCAAGTCGGACTTAGAGAATGCATTGTCCTTCTTGTACGAGGCGGTATGGGCCATGCCATAAAGGTCGTACAACTCTGGCATCTCCCTCTTATTGTGATGCGCCTAAAAGAGAGGAACAAAGTATTAGTAAGGGGGTCAAGCTAGCATGAAGAATGAATTGCATGAATCATGAAGCAAACCACATACCCAGGTTCGTCCGAACTGAAGTAAGTTGGCGCTGCCTTGATGGTGTGGCGCACCAACCATTTGGCTACGCCGATCCTTCGCATTGTTTTGGACGGCTCGCCAGTTTCTTGTGCACCACTCATCCACCAATGCCTCCCAACAATCCATTTTATACGCATACCATCTCGGGGGCACCTATAAGTTATTAGAAAGAATTTTGAGCACTACGCCTATGAATCAAATCAAGAAAACTACGTACAAGGCCTTAAGAATAGGTAATTACCTTCATGTACTACTCCTTAAGATACTTTCCGCGGCACTCCTTCTTCTGCTTCTTAATACCACGCGTGGCGTAGTAGTCTCGAATGGCCTGCGGCCGAGCCTCGTGGCATAAGTTCTGTAATAACCGCCTACACTCGGCCTCGATAACCTTGGCCGCCTCCTCCTCATATCCCTCCTCTCACCTATAGAAGGTCTGCAATCAAACGAGACAACCGATTAGTACAATAATTAGCTATATTGTTAATTTTAGATTGTGTAAAAGGATAATTTAACCAAAAGATGTTGATCACCATCTCAACCCTAGTGTGGCACAAGACACCATCTATAATCTCCTCCGGCGGGGCCTGCGCAGCCTGGTAGTGCTCCCAGGTAAATCCTAGTGTAGGAACCTGACCCTCACCAGGGAACGTGACAAACCCCGGGAAATTTGTCTGGCAAAGCACACTAAGGATGTTGTTCGTCTTGCGGACTCCACCAGGGTGTTTCCATCCCCTGCAGTATGATAAGGTCACCGCATTCGATATTTGAAGAAACTTCAAGGCAGAAGCTAAAAAAAGAGTAAAAGTACTTACCTATCCCCTTCAGGCTTAATCACCGGCTTCTGCTCACGGGTAGCCGACACGATCGGGAGACGTGTACTACCACGCTTGTACACGGTGGCCCCATCCACCTGCACGTGGCCCTCACTATCCGTAGACTCATCCCCGCCATCAACAGAACAGCCACCTGGACCCTCGGTCCAATCCGGCACCTCGGTCCGATCCGGCCACGCTCCCCATCCGGACCTCTTCACATCGTCCGAAGCGTGTGTGGCAGAAGTCTCCTGGGACGTAGCCTCAAGAACCTGAGTCTCGTGGGCCGAAGGCACCTCGACTCGAGGCTGATCCTGGACCGGAGTCTCATAGGCCGAATGCCCATCCACCCGAGGCTCCTCGACCAGAGTCCACGTAGCCTCCTCCTCCAATGGGTCCACCATAGTAGTCATGTGCTCGGGTGAATAAGCTGCTGGTGGTGGCGAGGACGGGGCAACAGTCCGCCTACTTCTTCCGCGGCCACCACCTCTCCGTGTACCCTTCCCCTTCTTCCCTACCCGATGAGCACCTCTCCTAGTGGGCAATGCCACCGACGAACAAGCACTCACGGGTGGTGTCGTCAGACTGTCTGCCAAGGTTCTATGGAGAGATAGCGGTCGAATGGAAGTACCACCCCTCGTGCGGGCCGCTGAAGAAGAACCCGTCGAGCGATCTGGACCCGCCCCGACCATCTTTCAATACTTGCTGACCTGCCATGATAAAGATTAAAAGAAATTGAATAATAATATGTACATATATAATTTAAGTTGTGAATCTTACAAACTAATAATCATCGTCAATAAATGCATCATCATCATCAGTATCACGCGTGTCTTCATGAATGACGTGCTTATCGGGTTCAACGGCATAAAGTTGTAGAAGGCCTTTTCGTAATTTATCAAGCATTGACAGGTCATCTGCATCAGTAACCTCTTCTAGTTCCAGCTCTGCTGGTTCTGGCTCAGGGGTGAAGTCGGATTCATTGTCTTTGTCTACTTCCATGTTCTGGGGTCAAGCATGGCGGTACTTGAAATGTTTCTTGGAAAGACGTGTTTCTTGAAAGAATTCTCCATCTTATGTGTCTAGTTTAATGTGAGGTTCATAATCCTGTTCATTTTGGAGAGGTGGTCTAACACGTGGCGGCACTTCATAAACAACATACCAACCTTCCCGATTCTTATCAGTTTGGCATGCCCACGGTAGATAGAAAACTTGGGTCGCCTGTTGAGCCGTAATGTAGACATCGGCAACATCTAAATGGGTGTTTGGATTGATTTCGACTAGTCCCATATGTTCATGAGTTCTTCTAGTCTCCTTCGGCTCGAACCAATAACATTTGAAGACTACGACGTTCGGTGGGTTTTCACCATAGAACTGAAGTTGATAAATTGCTACAACTCTTCCATAATACTCAATAACACTTTCACCGATGGCAGAGACACCACAATTTGTAGATTTCCGGTCGGTCATAGATAGCTCTTTGTGAAAGGTACCAATGAGATACCCGTTGATGTTGTATTTCTCAAATGAACGGACCTTATAGTCAAAACCATTAGCGGCTTGTCTCAATTCGGCGTCCATAGACTCTGAATTAGCCTACAAGTTTAATACAAAACGATTGTTGCATTATCCGCAAGTTAGACGAAGAAATGAAATGGTCCATTATTGATAATTACCGTTTGTTTGAACCAAGAGATGAAACCGAGATAGCCGCCTCCTGTCTTTGCCAGAAGCTCATACTCTTCGAAGGAATCATTTTGGATCACCGCCCCATCCTAGAATTTCGCGACGTATAGGCTGTATGAAATATCTGGGAATAAGAGCAGTCCAAAGGAATTAGAAGTTACAGAAAAATGTGCCAAGAAATTACTCGATGTACGGCCGCACTTTTGTTAGGTTGTTGAAGGTATACAACGAAATGTTCCACCATTCTTTGACATCCAACGTTATTGGTTTCGAAGTACCGGCTGGTGCGAGCTTCCCTTTGAATAGGCTGAGGTTGGACCCACATTTTGTAGGGTCTGCAGTATTTTGCCGAGGCTTCGGATTATGCAAATGATGATTTTTTGGCTTTGTAGTGTGCTGTCACAAAGTTTACCACCTCCTCAGTAATGAATGCCTTAGCCATCGATGCTTCAATTCTATGCTTATTTTTACATTTTGCTCGAAGCGTCTTCTGCATCCTCTTAGTTGCATAGCACCAACGATTTTGCACGGGCCCACCCAATCTTGCCTCGGTCGGTAGATGTAAAGTCAAATGCTGCAATGTATTAAAGAATCCCGGCGGAAAGATCTTCTCTAACTTGCACATCAACTCCGGTGCAAACTCCTCCATGTCATCTACCACGCAAGGTAACAATTCTTTCGCACAAAGAACACGGAAGAAATAGCTCAGCTCCGCCAGTACTAGCCATTCATCCTCAGGAATAAAGCCACGTAACATCACCGACATTACCCGCTCTAGCCATATGTGCCAATCATGACTCTTGAGACCAAATATTTTGAATTTTTCAAGACTCACTCCCCTCTTTAGATTCGCTGCATACCCATGAGGAACATCAAGTGCATTTTGACCCACAAGATAATTTCCATCATAGCTGGCCTTCCAAGATTTAACCAGGCCTTTGGCTTCGACCACTTCTGCTTTCCTTTGCCTTCTCACATGTTTTGTAATGGTCTGTGACATAGTGTCTCTTCATCGACTCTAGCCTTAGTATTATCCTTTGTCTTCCCATCTATGTCAAACAATGTACCAAAAATAGCCTCTCCGATATTATTTTCAGGGTGCATCATGTCGATATTGTGTGGAAGAAGGAGGTCTTTGAAGTATGGCAGATCCGAGAAGCATGGCTTGTGAGTCCAGGCGTGTTTTCAATTATACCCCTTGAAATACCCTGGACCCTTTTGATCAGGCTAGAGGGCGTTTAACTGATCCAGGATTTGTTGGCCTGTTAACGTATGTGGTGCCATGTTTTTGACAACTTTACCTTTGGTAAAGTTCTTCTTTTCTTTTCTGAACTGATGGTCAGGATCCAGGAACTGTCTATGCAACTCAAAGCAAGAATACTTCCGACCCTCATGCAAGCAATGAAACTGAAGATCTGCCTTGCATTGGGGGCACGAGAACCTTCCATGCACACACCATCCAGAGAATAGCGCAAACGCCGACAAGTCATGCATAGAGTACATGTACCACACATGCATTTTGAAGTTCTGTTTTCTAGCAGCATCGTATGTCTTGACCCCATTATTCCAAGCTTCATTCAATTCATCCTTAAGAGGCTGCAGGTACACATTCATATTCTTCCCCGGAATTATCAACGTTAGAAATATCTTCTTTCTTTGCATAATCTGCCCGGGGGGTGATTGAGTGGAATGACAAATACAGGCCAACAACTGTATTGGGTTGCCGTCATGCCGAAGGGATTAAAACCATCTCTGGCGGCGCAGACTCAAGGATTCCGTGGATCTTCCACTTTATCCTGATGCAATCCATCGAAATGTTTCCATGCTTCCCCATCCGATGTGTGTACCGCCATCTTATTCCCATCCGCATCTAGTTCGGTTCTTATGCACAATTTGTGCCATGTCCTCTGTCTGGCTGTCACTTCGACCATGAAATGACGTTCAAGCCTTGGTACAATTGGCATATACCGAAGAACACTAACTACGATTTTGGTCTGCCTCTTCTCACGCATACCGTTGTCTATGAGAAGATACCTGCAAGACTCGTAATTGGGACAATAGTCCAAGTGTGCATACTCCTTCCTAAATAAGACACATCCTTTCTCACATGGATCTATCTTCTCATACAGCATTTTAAGTACACGAAGTATTTTTTCCGACTGGTACAGGTTCGCAGGCATGACATGGCCTTTGGGTAGGAAGCGTCCAAATAGTGTCATCATGGCGTCGTAGCATTCTCTTCCCAAGTTGAACTGAGCCTTCAGAGCCATTACTTGTGCAATTGCATCCAGCTGACAAAGTTTAGTGTGCTCATGGAGAGGACATTTTGAAGACTCCAACATTTCATAGAAGGCCTTTGCAGATTCCTCCATCTCATCTTCCGAATCCCGAGCATCATCAAATTCTTGCAGTATGTCTTCGATCCCGGTACCATGCTCGTCGGTGCGACGACGGAACTCCTCGGCTCTTGTGCGTTGTATAGACTCACCATGTAATATCGACACCGTATAATTAGGCTTAAAACCCCTCATCTCCAGGTGTTTAATCATTATAGCCTATGTTGTCTTTTTATAGTTGTCGCATCCAGGACAGGGGCAATAGTTTCTTTCCTGGCCATTTGCAAATGCGGCTTTCACAAATTCCTTGGTTTTTAGAAACCATTCTTTCTGACTAGGGTGACCGGTGTACATCCACGCGCGATCACTCATCTTGCCTAACTACTAAACACACAAGAAATATATTTATATATAATTTAGCATATATATTCATCAGTTAATCAAGTTCGCCATTTTTATTACGTCCATGCAACCTACACGCTAATAGGTAAAGATAGGTCCTAATCCCACCCGAGTATGTGTAGATTGGGTTCGTTTTCCCATGCTCTCCTCCGGATCCAATGCAAAATTTTGGTAGCACCTCCCCGCTGTTCTCCTGTACACGTCTCCGCAATAAACATAGAGGATGTGTATCCGGAGATCAACATTGAGGCACTGACAAAATTATGCATCGGATCCGGAACAAAGCATATGGGAAAACGAACCCAATCTACACATACTCGGGCTATCCATGGATAACGTTGGACAATTCTAAAGAATCACGGTTATAAAAATAAGTAAATGCAGGCATATTTATAACTGTAACCCTTTCGAACGGGAGACACATACTGGTCACGCATACTGATAAATTAATTTAATTACCTACATCTAGCAACTATCATCCGAAAACATTCCCACAGTAAATGAAGGGGCGAGGAGGAGATGACATTTGTACTGACCCACGAATGCAGGGGCGGATCTCGTAGAATACAGAGGGAGGTCTTTGCACAAAAGAACTCACAGCGACGAGACAACTGTCACATGTCAATCCACCCGATCAACACAAATATTTTGTGGTCATTAATAAAATCGAAAAATATACGACCTAACACAAATATACGGCGTATTAATAGTTGCACGGAGTTTCGTGCTCGGGTGTCAGGATCTCATGTCGGGGCATCGTGTCGGGTTGTCGGGGCATCGTGTCAGGGTGTTAGGGTGTCATTTTCTACTTCGGCCGATTCTTTTTTCCTCTTCTTCCTTTTCTTCTTCTTCCATTTCTTCCTTTTCTTCTTCTTTCATTTCTTCCTTTTCTTCTTCTTCTTCTTCTTCTTCTTCTTCTTCTTCTTCTTCTTCTCTTCTTTCTTCTGCCGACAGGATGAGAGAAGAAGGAGAAGAAGAAGGAGGGATCCTTCTCCTCCTCCTCCTTCTCCTTCTTGTTCTCTTCTTCTTCTTCTTCCTTCTTTTCATTTTTCCTATTTCTTCTCCTCTTCTCTTCTTCTTCTTCTTCTCCTCCTCCTCCTCCTCCTCCTCCTCTTCTCCTCTTCTTCCTCCTCGTCTTCTTCTTCTTCCTCTTATTTCTATTTCAATTTTTCTTTATCCTCTTCTTCTACTTATTCTTCTTTTCTTATTTTTTCTCTTCTTCTCCTTCTTATGTTTTCTTCATCTCTTCTTCTTTTCCTCTTCTTCTCATCTTGTCTTCTTCTCTTATTCTTTTCTTCTTCTACTTATTTTTTTTTCTTCTCCTCCTCCTCTTCTTCTTCTTCTTCTCATCATCCTCTTCTTCACCTCTTCTCCTCCTCCTCTTCTTCTTCTTCTTCCTCTTCTTTCTATTAAGCTAACTAACTAACTAACCTAACTAACCAAGTTAACTAAGTAACCTAACTAATTTAACAAGCTAACTAACTAACCTAAACCTAATAAACTAACCTTACCATACAAATTGCATGGGGAGGCTCACCGGCGGGGGCGGTTGGGGCGTCGTGGGCGCGTCGGGGCACCGGGGCGTTGGGGGCTGTCGGGCGCCGAGGGTGTTGGGGCGGCGCCGGTGGTGTTGGGGCGCCAGGGGTGTTGGGGCGGCAGGGCGGCGTCGGGGCGGTGGGGCGGCGGGGCAGCGCCGGGGGTGGTGGCACGACTAGGCCGGTGGAGCGGCAATTGTGGTGGCGGTGGTGGGCATTGGGGAGAGGAGTGGAAGAGAGGGGTCAGTGGAGCATGTGGGACGTGAGTGAGAGGGGCCGAGGTGGGGGCAAAGAGCCGTTACACACGTTGGCTCTTTGCCGTCTGTTGGCCGCTCTTTGTCGTCCGCAGCAGACGGCAAAGAAGAGGTCCCAGTTCGATCTAATGTCTTCGTAGTCAGGCAGGCCCCACCTGTAGCTTTGCCATCTGATGTGCGGATCTTTGCCGTTCGCGGCTGACGGTAAAGAAGTGATTCCAGTTTGACCTAATGTCTTCGTAGTTAGGCGGGTCCCACGTGTAGCTTTGTCGTCTGCTGTGCGGCTCTTTGCCGTCTGCGGCTGACGGCAAAGAAGTGACACACGACAAAGGAGTTCTATGCCATCAGCCAGTTCTGTACCGTCCGCTTTGTGGAAGCTGGCGGCAAACACACTCTTTGCCATCAACCAGCAGAAGGCACAGATCTGGCAGACAGAAAATAAGTGAATTCCAGTAGTGATAGCACTTGTATGGAATACCTTGCTGAAACTGCCTATCACTTCCTTGTGCTCCTCTTCGGGTTCGACCCTCTTACTTTACAAAAGGACTATGATTGATCCCCTACACTGGTGGGTTATCAAGAAGCTATTCGATTTTAGCCATTGTGGGGTGTTATTAAATGGCGAACCCAAATAGACACATCTAGTAGATGATATGAAGGTCGTGACAAGGAAGAATGATGGCTTAATGTCCCACCAAACAATTGGGTAGAGCACGAAGAGAAGAATGTTTAGGGGAGGATGGAAGATCCATCATGTCAAAGGATAACCGATAAGTCCTCCAAAACAATTGGGAGAAGGCGAGAGCCTCTCAAGATGCCGTGTGTACAAAAATGTCATCCACTTGGATGGGCAATTTTTCGTAAGGGAGAGAACAAAGACGATAGGTACAAACTTATGTTGGATGCCTCAAAAGGAGAGTATGGATTGGGACAAGGAGAGGGCGAGCAACAAGCTAAAAATTGAGAGGGACAAGATTGAGTTGGAGAAGTGGGAAAGGTCGATCAAATGAGAGCAGGAGAGGGCCCAGAAATTTGGAGAAATTGATCTTGAGAACAAGATAATGTTGAAGAAAGAAAGCACTTTGGATGAGCATGCAAAGATATGGCTTATGGTGTTGAAGAACGTGATAAACGAACATAGGAAGTACGCGACGAGGATGGTTGTGGAGAAAGTGGAAAGGATGGCCGTAGTGGAGGAGACAAGAAGGGTTGCGAAAGAGGCAGCAAGGTTGGTCGTGAAGCCGTACGCATGGATGGCGTCCGACCAATGATCCAACTCGCAAGTGATCTGTCATGCTCGGACTTTAATTTCATTTCGGTATGTCCGGACTGTTCAACTTTTATTTGGTTTGCTTTGTCACACTTCATAAACAATTAAATTGTGAGGAATTTGTCGTGTGTGATCTACGGGCATGCATTGCATGGATTTGAAGTTTCAAATTTCTGGTGTGTGGCTGTCGGGCACAACATATGATGGGTTGTCTGGCTACGTCTGTAGGCATGCCGGGCACTTGGGGTGGATTTACCAAGTCCAGCTGTAGATGGTATTAATCCACTATAATCAAAACCCAAAACAATGCTTAGGACCTCTTTGATTCAAAGGTTATTTTTAGGATTTTTGCATGATTACAATCCTTAGATGTTTTTCCTACATTGGTTGTTTGGAGCTTTCAAATTAGTGGTGTGTTGCTGTTGAGCAGAACATATGATAGGCTATCTAGATACACATAAGGACATGTCAGGCGCATAGGGGGAGGATTTACTATGTCCAGTTGTAGATGTTGGGGAACATCATGGGAAACAAAAAAATCCTACAATCACCAACATCAATATATGGGGACTAACATCTACGAGATGGGGAGTGCATATACATACGCATCTACATACGGTTGATGTAGTTGAACGTCTCCGCGATCCAAATAGCAATCCGTCTCGTGATCCCATCACGATCCATCCCGCGATCCAATCATGATCCTTTCCGATCTAGTGCCGAACGGATGGCACCTCCGTGTTCAACACACATAGAGCTTGATGACATCTTTGTATCCTTGATCCATCAAGTTAGGGCAAAGAGGTAGATGAGTTCCCCGGAAAGTCGATGGCGCGGTGGCGGCGGTGGTGGTGCTATCTCGGCAGGGCTACGCCAAGCGTTACCGAAACCGCGAATGCAGGAGAAAACGATCTAGGGAGAGAGAGGGGCATCTAGGGCTTCGTGTGTGCTCTTTAGGAGTGGAGAACAGCCCCTCAAGCCCTAGGGCGCAACCAAGGGGGGATGAGGTGGAATCCTTGTCCCCCTCCTTCCATTTCGTACAAAGGTGGACTTTCTACCCTTCCCAACTACATGGGCCTTCAAGGACTTGTGCGCTTCGCCCAATAAGGCAACAATGTCTCCCTTGTGCCCATGCAAACCATTGGGACATGGTAGAACCCTTGGTGAACTACCAGACTCCCCCGAAAGTTTCTGGAACCTTCTAGAAGCATTCTGGAGCTCCTCCTGACATTCAGGATCTCATCCGGGACTCCAAACAACATTCCGTTACCATCACACATAACTAACTAATACCAAATCACCAGTCAACCTTGAGTGTGCAGACCCTGCGGGTTCGAGAACTATGCAGAGATGACCGAGACACTCTCCGGACAATAACCAATAGCGGGACCTGGATGTCCATATTGGGCCTACATATTCTACGAAGATTTTATCGGTCGAACCACGATGTAAAGGATTCAATCAATCCCATATACAATTCCCTTTGTCTATCGGTATGTTACTTGCCCGAGATTCGATCATCGGTATCTGCATACCTAGTTAAATCGTGTTACCGGCAAGTCTCTTTACTCATTACGTAATACAAGATCCTGTGGCTAACTCTTTATTAACAGCTTGTTGTGATGTTGTATTACTGAGTGGTCCCTGGAGATACCTCTCCATCATACGGAGTGACAAATCCCAGTCTCGATTCACGCCAACCCAACAAACACCCTCGAAGATACCTGTAGAGCACATTTATAGTCACCGAGTTACATTGTGACATTTGATACACATAAGGCATTCCTCCGGTGTCCGGGAGTTGCATGATCTCGTGGTCATAGGAACAGATACTTGACATGCAGAAAATAGTAGCAATAAAGTGACACGATCATATGCTATGTTCATAGTTTGGGTCTTATCCATCACATCATTATCCTGATGATGTGATCCCATTATCAAATGACAACTCATGTCTATGGCGAGGAAACCATGACCATCTTTGATCAACGAGATAGCCCATCAGATGCTCACTAGGGACACGGTGTTGGCTATGTACCCATAGATGTATTTGAGTTTTGAATCAATAGAATTCTAGCATGGATAATAAACTATTATTATGAACAAGGAAATCTAATAATAACCAATTTATTATTGGCTCTAGGGCATATTTCCAACAGTCACCTACTTGCACCAGAGTCAATAATCTAGTTCACGTCACCATGTGATTCACAACCAATAAGATGTGGGGTTTAATCATGTTTTGCTTGTGAGAGAGGTTTTAGTCAACCAGTGTGAAACATTCAGATCCGTGTGCTACTTTGAAAATCTTTATGTCATACTTTAGATACTGCTACCATGCTCCACTTGGAGCCACTCCAAATGACTGCTCCACTATACAAATCCGATTTCCTAATTAAAGTCATCTGAATTGGTGTGAAAGCTTGTATCGACGTAACCCTTTACGACGAACTATTTTATCACCTCCGTAATCAAGAAAGGTTTCCTTAATCCTCAAGTTACTAAGGATAATTTTGACCATTGTCCAGTGGTCCAATCCTGGATCACTCTTTTACCCCTTGACAGACTCATGGCAAGGCACACATTAGGTGCGGTACAGCATGCCATACTATAGAGCCTATGACTAACGCATAGGGGACGACATTCATCCTTTCTCTTTCTTATGCCGTGGTTGGGATTTGATTCTTACTCAAATTCACACCTTACAATTAAGGCAAGAACTCCTTCTTTGAATGATCCATTTCGAACTCCTTCAAAATTTTGTGAAGGTATGTATTCATTGAAAATTTTATCAAGCGTCTTGATCTATCTCTATAGATCTTGATGCCCAATGTTTGGTAGTAACTTGATCTGAAGCTTCATGATCACCATCATCAGCTTCCACTTCAACTGGTGTAGGCACCATAGGAACGTGTTCCCGCACCCTTCTAATCTTTGATTGAAGTGATGGTTCAAAAAACCACATCAAGTTCCACCATCCTCCCACTCAATTTTTTGAGAGAAACTCTTTCTTGAGAAATGGCCCGTTCTTAGCAACAAACACTTTGCCTCTGGATATGTGATAGGAGGTATACCCAACTGTTTTGGGTATCCTATGAAGATGCACTTATCTGCTTTGGGTTTGCGCTTTATCAAGTTGAAGCCTTTTTACATAAGCATCGTAGCCCCAAACATTGGGAAACAACATCTTAGATTGCTTGCCAAACCATAGTTCATATGGTGTTATCTCAACGGAATTATATGGTGCCATTTTAAAGTGAATATGGTTGTCTCTAATGCATAACCCCAAAACGATAGTGGTAAATTTATAAAAGAAATCATAGTATGCACCATATCTAATAGGGCGCGGCTACGACATTCAGACACACGATCACACTATGGTGTTCCAGGTGGCATGAGTTGTTGAAACAATTTCCACATTGTCTTAAATATATACCAAACTCGCAACTCAGATATTCACCTCTATGATCACATCGTAGACATTTCATACTCTTGTCACCACGATCTTCAACTTCACTCTGAAATTGCCTGAAATTTTGAATATTTCAGACACGTGATTCATCAAGTAAATACACCTCTATCTACTCAAATCATCTGTGAAGTAAGAACATAACAACATCCACAGTGTGCTTTAGCACTCATTGAGTTGCATCCATCAAAATGTATTAATTTCAACAAGTTACTTGCTCGTTCCATCATACTGGAAATGAGGCCTTCAGCCATCTTGCCCATGTGGCATGGTTTGCATGTCTCAAGCGATTCGAAATCAAGTGAGTCAAAAAGATCCATCTGTATGGAGTTTCTTCATGCGTTTCTAACAAGAGGCATGGTTCGCATTTCTCAAATGATTCTAAATCGAGTGAGTCCGAAGATCCATCACGATGGAGCTTCCTCATGTGTTTTATACCAATATGACCTAAGCAACAGCACCACAAGTAAGTGGTACTATCAGTACTAACATTGTATCTTTTTGGCATACATACTATGAACGTGTGTATCACTACGATCGAGATTCAATGATCCATTCACATTGGGTGCATGAGCATTGAAGTTATTATTCATGTAAATAGAATAACCATTATTCTCTGACTGAAATGAATAACTGTATTGCAATAATGACGATCTAATCATGTTTATGCTCAACGCAAACACCAAATAACATTAATTTAGGATCAACAATAAACCCAAAGGTAGAGGGCGCGTGCGATGGTGATCACATCAAACTTTGGAAATACTCCCAACACGCATCGTCATCTCGCCTTTAGCTAGTCTCCATTTACTCTGTAGCTTTTATTCCGAGTTACTAACATTTAGCCACTGAACCGGTATCTAAGACCCTCATGCTAATAGGAGTACTAATGGTGTACACATGAATAACACGTATATCTAATATACTTCTATTGACTTTGCCAGCCTTCTTATCTACGTAGTATCTAGGGCAGTCCCGCTTCAGTGACCGTTCCCCTCAAAATAGAAGCACTTAGTCTCGGGTTTGGGTTCAGCCTTGGGTTTCTTCAATGGAGGGACAACTAACTTGTCATTATTGAAGTTTCCCTTCTTTACCTTGACCTTCTTGATACTAGTGGTTTTACTAACCATCAACACTTGATGCTCCTTCTTGATTTCTACCTTTGCGGTGTTAAACATCGCGAATAGCTGAGGGATCATCTTCTCCATGCCTGGTAAGCTATAGTCCATCACGAAGCTCAGTAGCTTGGTGGCAATGACTTTGGAGAAGTATGTCAATCACTATCTCATCTGGAAGATCAACTCCCACTTGATCCAAGCGATTGTAGCACCAAGACAATCTGAGTACATGCTCATCGATTGAGCTTTTCTCCTTCATTTTGCAGGCAAAGAATCTTGTAAGAGATCTCCTACCTCTCAACACGGGCATGAACCTGAAATCCTAATTTCAGCTCTTGGAACACCTCATATGTTCCATGACGTTCAACACGTTTTGGAGTTTCAATTCTAAGACGTAAAGAATGAGGCACTGAACTATCAAGTAGTCATCGAAACGTGTTTGTAAGATGTTCGCGGCATCCACAACCGACGCTTGGGGGTAGCATACCAAGTGGTGCATTAAGGACATAAGCCATTTGTGCAGCAATGAGGACAACCCTTAGTTTATGGACCCAGTCCGCATAATTGCTACTATCATCTTTCAACTTAGTTTTCTCTTGGAACGTATAAAAATATTGGGGAGCTACAACGTAAGCTACTGATATACAATATAATTTGCAAAGAAATTTTGACTATGTTCATGACAATGAGTTCAATTAATCATATTACTTAAGAACTCCCACTCAACTCAACATCCCTCAGGTTGTTTGAGTGTGACATGATCAAATCCACCAACCCATGTTCGATCATCATGTGATATGAGGTGGTTTCAATGGTGAACATCTCCATGTTGATCATATCTACTATATGACTCATGTTCGACCTTTCGTTCTCCTGTGTTCTGAGGCCATGTCTGTACATGGTAGGCTCGTCAAGTCTAACCCGAGTGTTCCGCATGTGCAAAACTGTCTTGCGCCCATTGTATGTTAACGTAGAGTCCATCACACCCGACCATCACGTGGTGTCTCCAAATGACGAACTTTTGCAATGGTGCACACTCGGGGAGAACACAATTTTATCTTGAAATTTTAGTGAGGGATCACCTTATAATGCTACCGTCATCCTAAGAAAAACAAGGTGCATAAAAAGGATTAATATCACATGCAAATCATAAGTGACATGATATGGACATGATCTTGTGCTTTTGATCTCCCTCTTCCAAGCATGGACATGATCTGCATTGTCACCGGCACAATACCATGATCTCCATCACCATGATGTCCATCGTCATGTTGCCATCAAGGTTGTCGCGCCAACCATGCTTCTACTAATATTGCTACCGTTTGCCGATAAAGTATAGCATTACATAGTGTTTAATGATTGACACGCGGGTCATGCAATAATTAAAGACAACCCTATGGCTCTTGTGGATTGTCGTAACATCGACATGCAAGTCGATATTAACTATTACAACATAATCATCTCATACATCAAATATATATTATCATGTCTTTGGCCATATCATATCACAACATACCCAACAAAAACAAGTTAAACGACCTATAATTTGTTGTTGCATGTTTTACGTGGCTGCTATGGGTATCTAGCAAGAATGCTTCTTACCTACGCACAACCACAACGATGATATGCGACGGCTACAAGGACCGCTTCTATCGAATCCGATTCAACTAAAGTGGGAGAGACAAACACCGTCAGCCATATTTATGCAACAAGTTGCATGTGAGTCAATGGAACCGGTCTCTTGTACGTGGACGAGTAAGGTTGGTCCGAGCCGCTTCATCCCACAATGCCGCCGAATCAAGAAAAGACTAAGGAGGGAAGCAATTGGAATATCGACGCCCACAAACTCGTTTGTGTTCTACTCGTGATGTCATCTATGCATACACCTAGCTCTGATACCACTGTTGGGGAACATCGCATGGGACACAAAAAAATTCCTACGCTTACCAAGATCAATCTATGGAGAGTACATCTACGAGAGGGGGTGCATCTACATACCCTTGTAGATTGCTAAGCGGAAGCGTATATAACATGGTCAATGTAGTTGAACATCTTCGCGATCCAAATCACAATCCGTCGGTGATGCCATCATAATCCGTATCGCGATCCAATCACAATTCGTCCCGATCTAGTGCCTAACGGACAGCACCTCCACGTTCAACACAATTACAGCTTGACGACGTCTCCGCCTCCTTGATCCGGGAGGCAAGGGCGGAGTGGTAAATGAGTTCCCCGGCAACATGACAACGTGGTGGCGGTGGTGGTGGTACTATCCCGGCAGGGCTATGCCTAGCTTTACCAAAACCGCGAATGAAGGAGAAAACAATCCAGGAAGAGAGAGAGGGGCGCCAAGGGCTTTGTGTTTGCTCTTGAGGTGCCCACTCCCCTCTATATATAGGTGGAGGGGCATGGGGAACAACCCCTCCAAGCCCTGGGGCACAACCAAGGCGTAGGAGGTGGAATCCTATTCCCCCTCCTTCCATTCCATACAAAGGTGGCCGTTCCACCTTTCCCAACTTCATGGGCCTTGAGGGACTTGTGTGCTTGAAAAAATAAGGCCACAATGTCTCCCCTGAGCCCATGCAAACCCTTGGGACGTGGTAGAACCCTTGGTGGACTTCCAGACTCCTCCGAAAGTTTCCCGAAGCTTCTAGAAGCTTCCCGGTGCAATACCGAAAAATCCAAAACTTTTCTGGTAACCAAAATATGACTTCCAATATATAAATATTTACCTCCGGACCATTATGGTGCTCCTCGTGACAACGGGGATCTCATCCGGGACTCTGAACAACATGCGGCTACCATCACACATAACTCACTAATACCAAATCGTAAACAATCCTTAAGTTTGCAGACCCTGCGGGTTCGAGAACTATGCAGACATGACACACTCTCCAGCCAATAACCAATAATGGGACCTCGATGTCCATATTAGCGCCTACATATTCTTCGAAGATCTTTATTGGTCGAACCACGATGTCAAGGATTCAATCAATCCCTTATACAATTCCGTTTGTCTATCAGCATGTTACTTGCCCGAGATTCGATCGTCGGTATCTTCATACCGAGTTCTATCTCGTTACCGGCAAGTCTCTTTACTCATTACATCACACAAGATCCTGTGGCTAACTCTTTAGTCACATTGATTGCAACCTTTTTGTGATTTTGTTTTACCGAGCAGGCCCTGGAGATACCTCTCCGTCATACGAAGTGACAAAACCCAGTCTCGATTCACGCCAACCCAACACACACCCTTGGAGATACTTGTAGAGTACCTTTATAGTCAGCAAGTTACGTTGTGACGTTTGATACACACATGGCATTCCTCACGTGCCCGGGAGTTGCATGATCTCATGGTCATAGGAACAGATACTTGACATGTAGAAAACAATAGTAATAAGATGACACTGTCATATGCTATGTTCATAGTTTGGGTCTTGTCCATCACATCATTCTCCTAATGATCTGATCCCGTTATCAAATGACAACTCATGTGTATGGCGAGGAAACCTTGACCATCTATGATCAACGAGCTAGCTCATCATATGCTAACTAGGAACAGAGTGTTGTCTATGTACCCACACATGTATTTGAGTTTCCAATCAATACAATTATAGCATGGATAATAAACGATTATCATGAACAACGAAATATAATAATAACCAATTTATTAGTTTTGAAAGTAGATGGTCTTAATCCACTATATCTGAAATCCAAAACAATATTTAGGGCCTCTTTCATTCAATGGGTTTTTATTGGATTTTTTCAGGATTACAATCCTTCGGATTTTTTCCTACATTGGTCATTTTATTCATAGGGCATATTTTGGTTGTTTTTTAAAGAATATTATGTTCAACATTCTATAGGAAATCTAACATTCACTTAAACATCATCAAAATATTCCTTTTGTTTGGTGTGATGTATCATACAAACTTAAATTTTGTAGTATGCTAATAGACGCCATATTATAATCATGAGTTTTTCTTAATCCTGTATTTTTACAATGCCGTAAATCAAAGAGGCCCATAACTCCTAGTATTATTTCGAGACCGCTGCCGATATGTACATGGTTTCTTGAAATCCCACTAGTTCTAAAACCCCACTTCTCACCGGATTGAAATTTCCATGAGAAAATGGTGGAGGCACCGCCCCACCCCATTTCTCCTCCTACCTACCTCAAAACTTAAATTAGGAGCTTAATGAGCCCAACTCCATTACCCACTAAATCGCAACCAAGTAGCGTCACGAGGGGGTTGACTCAGTCATGGTAGAGGTGCCACACCAATCCATTTCTCTACCATCTCACCTTCGATCTTTGATTAGGAGCATCTTGAATGTGGCACCCCGATAGAGGCCTGGCGCACATCCGTCCCCAGGATGAGACCGGACGCACGCCAAAGACATGATACATAAATTCCAGGCGAATATGGCTTTATTAATATAATGGAGTATTACAATACTATTGCTTACAACACTATTACACAACTCCAAAGCTAACTAAATGGCAGCAGAGGTCTTGATACAGCGGCAACAACGTCCGTGGCTGACTCCATAACTCGCAGGACTGGCTGGGTTACGATCTAGCACGATGAGTCTTTTCCTGCAACTAGCTACGTGCAAGGCCAGGTGAGTACTTTGAATGTACTCGCAAGACAACCAAATACATAGCATCCAAACAACAGATAACAAAGCAAGCATGATAATTATATAATAGCTATTCTAGGCATGGCATGGAATTAACAGGAAAAATATGTATCAAGCATAGCATGACATGGACTAAACATGTAATCTACCTCACTAGCATGACAAAGATCACAACAAGTGCTTAACCAGCTTACTGTCACCGAATATCAACTTACTCTCTTCTGGGTTGTCACACAACCCTCGACATACTCATAATCTAATTTGAACGGATCCAAATCCCATCACATGGTCATGTGACCATTCATCATATATTCTTCTCTTGGCCATCACATCATGTTATCAACATCCTCTCATGTTCACACAAGACGAGTTCTATCATCTTTACTAACACTGATATGGTTGACCGTCTACTGAGGTCTGGTCGGGTTGTCCAATACCATGGACTCGGCTATTCGAATAGGTTTGACACTCTGTAGAGGTTAAACACTTTACGCTCACTATGGAGCACTGACCTCGTGATCCCATTCGGGGGGACGAACATTGCTCCAACGAAACTTGTCTGACCCGTGACTCTTTCATCGTACCACCGACATTCATCCTCCCCCCGAGTCCTGCCCTAGGTGGCCGTGTGTCCTCATGACACCTGCCATCGTCGTGGCCAAACTAAACTGTCCCAACCGGGGACGGGCCCAAACAACTCAACTGGCCTCGCAAGGTTATCACCGCCTACCGGGCCAAGGTAGCACGCGTGCATAACCCTCCCTCTTTGGAGGTACCGGTGAAAGATCACACGATCAGCTCAAGTCAAGGACGTCCCATATCGGCAAATGTGGTTGCACTGATGAGCCCGGACAGGTGACTCTGATCAACCAACTAGGTACCTTATCCCGAATAATATCTGTCATAGCTCACACTACGATGTCATAGCAATCCGATAATTAATAAGCTCAAGCCACTATTGTTAATCCATATTCATAAACTGTCGGATGAAACACAAAGTAATCATAGACAGTAATCTCAACAGTATAAGGTAAATGGAAAACTATTACTTTACACATTCCAGCTATAAGTTAGACCATTGGAACCCTCGCATAAAATCGGCAAATAAATCGATAGCCACCAGAACGGTCTTTACAACACAGATCTGGGACATTACCGGAATAACTCAACCCCGACTCAAGACAACTGGAAAGCAGCTCAGACCATGAGACGGTTATGATAAGAATAATGTAGCAGTTCCCTAAGACGGCCGAAGAACAACTCAGGGCATAGGGTCACTGCCACGGAAAGAAATTCAATAGTTGCCCGTGATAGCCGAAAAGCAGCTCAGTACACGAGCTAGGTGCTGACAAGAGAAATATAAAGTTGGCATCCACCCCGAACGGCTAAGAACAGGCCAGACTCAGGCATGGTGCCGTTATTGAAGAAAATGCGAGAAAGGGTTCGTCGGCATCTCATACATTGCATTACTATACACTCGGTCATAAGCATTATAAATTACATATGCAATAGCATCACAGAGCAAAGTTTGAGGTCATATATTAGATGAAAATTAATACTAGTAACTAGTACTAATGTCATCACAGTTATATGCAAATACAGACTAACATGTGATACAGATAAACACACAGAGTGCAAGCAAAGTAATCACGCAAGTCCGGAGCTGATGGTAAGAGGTTGGCTTGCCTGAGGGTCGAAGAATACTCCGGGAAGAAGCGCAATAAAACACCGAAAAGATTTGTCGGAGAGGCTTCTCAAACGAAAGGCTCGATCGGAGGACAAGGGAAAAACATTCATTTCTACTATCCAAACATATTGTGAAAAATGGTACTATCGAAACGGGCTCGACGAGACAAAGATGTGGGCGCTGGTTTTACCTCAATCGGAGCTACGAGGGAAAAGTTATGGCCGTTCGTTGTTTAGGTAGAAAATAAATAAAAACATATCCATTTTTGGTCTAAACGAGTGAACGTCCACAACTTGGGCAGTTCGGCCGGCGGGGTTTCAAACAGAAACGCATTTCAGAAAATATGCTTTCGGTAAACCGATAGCATACTTTACAAATTACGCCTTCACTTAAAAACGCGCAGGCCCAAGGGTTGACTTGCTTAGTAGGCTAACGGGTCGGACCCGCCCTATCCCTCTCTCTCTATCCTGCCCATCTTCTTCCTCTCTCCATCAAGACAGGGGACAGGGGAGGCGCCGGACGCCGCGGCTGCTACCCCACCGCCGTGCGGGCGGGCTGGAGGGTGCAGAGGGGGGGGCTGCCCCTTGCCGCGCCTAGGGGTGGCCGCGGGGCCGTTCGAGGCACCCTACAGCGCCGCCGTCGTGATGCAGCCGAAGCCAGCACCGTCGGGCTTGCTGCCGCCATGCACGGCCACGTGTGCACCTGGGGAATGTTGGGACAGACTGCTGGGGGTCGACGGGTTCACGGTAGAGGTTTGGGGACATCTTAAATAGCCCTGGAGAAAGGTTCTCGCGACGCCGGGAGAAGCTCCGAAAGTCCATGGGAGATTCCTTCGTCACTCACCTCCAGGAGCAAGGAGACAATGGGGAGAGGGCTATAGTGGGGACCTTGCCGGCACCTCGAGACAAGCTAGAACCCACTAGAATCCAGGTCCCGTCACCTCAAACGCACAGAGCTCGGTTTTGGCACGCTCTGCACGTGGTCACCACACTGCCACAACATTGCCACACCACACTCCATGCCAAAAGATGTCTAGGGTCTTCTCCACAATTCTCTGAGATGAAATGACACAACACACACCACTGGGAGCACTGGTATGACCATACCAAGGCCAAATAGTCTCCAACATCAAGGTGTTTGTGTTGTGGTGTGGCCACCACATTGCACCTCTTGGCATGATAATTGGCTAAGGTTGACCACTCACTAAGGTCACTATCTTGTCCAAAATTCAGCACAATCCAATAAGTCTAGGGGGTACTTCCTTTGTAACTTGGCATTCTCACCAGAAATAAAGAAGATGATGCCGGGTTTAATTGGCTATATGGAAATGGCTGAAACTTGAAGGAGACTCATGATTTAGGCATATGAAGTCACTGTAAAAGTTTCATACCATGTGCACAAATATAAATGGTACTTCCTTCATAGTGCTCCAATGTGGACATAATCTTAAATAATTTACTTAGGAAGAATGGATTGATGGAATGGGCTAAATTTTGGTGGACAACGATGATTTATCATAATGGATTACTCCACAAAATTTCAGCTCAAGGGAAACTAGGAATCAAGCACTTCCTTTGCAAATAGAAAATCTGGACAGAATATGCAAAGGGATATTGTGCTCAATTTTTGACTTGGGGAACTTGATATTTTGATGGAAATAATGAATATATGGATATGTGAAGCTCCACAAATTATTTGGGATTTTTTGTAGCTACCAAACTGGTAGTTCATTTGGAAAGGCCCCAAATTGGAATTTTCCCTACTCAGTGATGGCCAATATTTTATGAGCGCTTCATATGATCACAAAGAATATCTCTACAAGTTTTCATGACCTTGGGAGATGGATAGATATTTTCTTGGATTTAATTCCTCAGAAACGCAGAAACAGGAATTAATTCTAGAGGAGAAATATTACATATGACTTGTCAATATTTTTGCACTTCTAGGGTTTATGAGGGAAGAATGATCTCTGAATATTTGGAGAATCAACAGAGCAAGGGAAGTGATGGCTCCTTTGTAAACACAAAGGCAAGATTCCCAGTTCCAATATTTCGGAGCTAGGATTTCAAAGAGGTTCAAGGTTTACTCAACATGGGCGAGCTCTCACAAGACATGGGAAAAGCACTGAGAGGTTGGGGATAGACTGGGTTCACCTGGTCATTTGCCAAATTCCAGAGGAAAAAATCTGGGAGGGAAAAGCTAGGAAGGAATAACCGCACAAAAGTCGATAACCCGAGTTTTGGGGTGTTACATTGAACCCACCTCCCACCCACTAAATCATGTCCAAGGACTATGTTAAGTAGCCCCGCGACTGCGCCTACTCGATTTTCATGGTAGAGGCGCCATCTCATTCCACGCCAGGATCGGCATCCTTGGATTTGTGCTTTGTCAGATACATTCACTAGTACATGATCGACCTTTGGAGGTGGTTTTAGTACATGCACCGGTGATGATTGCTAGTTCCATCTCAAAGCCATTTCAATAAGTGCACCGCATGCACAAATAATCAAGAACAAGCGGTTCATGCTGACTAACCGCGTCCAATGCTCGAACGCTCAAACAAAGTTGTGTATTTGGAGCTGCTTCGTAATTAATTATAGTACTAGAATTCATATAGAATTACTATTCGCCACTTGGCATACTATTCCACATAGCATAACACAAGTTCACATATAGCACCTCTTAAAACATGAAACAAGTGCCATATTAGCAACAAACAAAGGTAAACATAGTCTTAAACATTGCACAAATTCGAACACTTAAACCTAGTGTTAAGCATCAATAGTACCACGGTCTCCTGTGTCACCAACACGTGCAGCACCAACGGCTACACGCTGATATCATAGTCTTAAGGAGATTCATCACCTTGTCGTGATGAGGAGGCAGGATCTTGCTCTGCATTATGGCATACAATTCTGGAACATAGGGCATGAGCTCTGAAAACTTTGTCACCACTATAATTGTTGGTGGTTTCGTGACCAATTCTTGGCTCACGTTAGTGCAATGAACACGGGGGAAAATGCGCACTTGAGGACAAGAACAATATTCTTGACATAGTGTTCAACAACCTTGAAGTCCCAATGACCTAGAAGGTGATGGAGAGCATAGGTATATGATGACCCACAAATATAGGGGATCAATAGTAGTCCTTTTGATAATAATAGTGTCGAAACTAAAAACAAGCAACAGTTAATAACAAGCTATTTTCGCAAGGTATTACGTGCAAGTGTTGTAAGTAACAGTGATAGATAGCTTGGTAGCAAGATAATTCGTATAAAGTAACATGTAATAATAGTAGCAAGTGTGCAGCAAGGTGTCCCAATACTTTTTATAGCAAAGGACAAGCCTGAAAGTTCTCTTATATAAAGTAAAGCGCTCTCGAGGACACATGGGAATTACCGTCTAGTCATGTTCATGTTGAGTTGATTCATGTTCGTTACTTTAATAATTTGTTATGTGGGTGGACCGGTGCTGGGGTGCTATTATTACTTGAACAATCAACCCACTTATGATTAGCCCCAATCAAAAGCATCTGCAACTATGATAGAATAATTAATATTAATCTAACCATATCATGAAAAATATGGATCCAAATAAGCCCCTTAGGAAATAACACACAAACTAGGGTTTAATCTTCTGCCACTCTAGGAACCCATCATCTACTTATTACTCTACAATTCCTTCCCTTAGGCCCAAATATGGTGAAGTGGAATTTAGTTGACGTTCACAAGACTCCAGTAAAGGAAGCAACACCACACATATCATCAAAATATCGAATGAAGACCAACTTCACATGATTACTTATAACAAGACTTCTCCCATGTCCACAAGAACAAAAGAAACTACTCAGAAATCATCATCATGTTTAGGATTAGAGTTATAATGAATATGATAAAGGATCTAAACATATAATCTTCCACCAAGTAAACCAACAAGCATCAACTACATGTTGTAATCAACACTAATAGCAACCCACATGTACCAATCTGAGGTTTTGAGACAAATATTGAATACAAGAGATGAACTATGTTTTGAGATGAGATGGTGCTAGTGAAGATGTAGATGAAGATTGGCTCTTCCACAAAGGAGGAACCATTGGTGATGATGACGTATTCGATTCCCTCTTCCCAAAGGGAAGCTTGCCCAGCACAATCACTCTACTCCTTCTGGAAGGACTTATCCATCATAATATATTTTACATTTCCCCACGAGCAACAAGATTGATTAAATGAAAAATAAAAAAGAATCACATCATTAAGCTTAACACTTTGTTTGCAAAAATGTCAATTGATGAGGAACTAGAGAAATCTGCGAGACAACATTCCACTCCATTTTTGGCCCAAGATCTCTCATAGTCTATCCTACCATTTATGCAACTAAGTATTTGATTGACTATGATCTTATCATAGAAGTTTAAAAAGCATGCCTATGTAGGTACTAAAGAGGAAGACCCCGAAGAACATCTTATCTTCTTTGATTCTTTAGCTGTGACTTTTAAATTGAAAGATGCGTCTTAGGAATTTGTTTTATCCAGACTCTTAAAGTTTTCTCTCAATAATGATCCAAAATATTGTATAAATGATTACCTTATGGAAGCATAACCAACTAAAGAATGTGTGCACAGAGCTTCATGGATAAATAAATCTGGCTCCATGATTAGCTATTTACGAGGAAATCTTACTTCCTTTATTCAAGGAATGTTACAAAGTTAATATGAAGCCTCGGAGAGACAATCAATTTTTTTGAATGTTTGCCCTAACCATGGTTATGCTTAATATGTTATACTGCATATGTTATATCATGGAATTAATGATGAATCCAGTGTTGACCCAATGGGAACTAGGGTACCATGACCTATGTCCCTCCGGCCCAAAAGGCAATGTTTAGGACAGCCCGCGGAGGATGACTTGGCCACACGGGCTCCGGAGGGATCCGCCTAACAATGCCCCTTCCCGCCAGGCTAGGCCTAGCCAGGGCCATAGAGGTCCAAAGCGCCTCACGAGGCCCCCCTCGCGAGGACACTTCATGAGACATGTTGTACGACACCCTCCGCGGGGCTCTGCGCCCGTCACGTGAAAGATGTCCTGCTATCACGATAAGGACGACGGGTCATGACAGACACCAGTTTCCACTCTGGTTATAAGGAAGTAGCCATTTCTCTGCCTCCCCCAAAAGTAAGTTGCGACAGCCCAAGACCGATGCTCAAGAAAATTCCCCTCTTATTCCGTTGCCGCCGTGGGATTAGATTGTTTGTCGCACTCATCATTGCATCATGCTCATCATCTGCATTGCATCGGCACTCCGTTGCTGCTAGTTTTCAACACTTGCATCCGTTGTTAGTTGCCGATTCTCTTCGTTTTTGTCGTTGCCGTTTCGAGATGGACCACACACACGCACCCACGACATCGTTAAAAATATTTTTTCTAAAAGTGCGTGAAAAATATTCTCGGATTTGGATGAAACTCGGCGTGCGGTCCTATTTTAATGTAGGTAGCATACCTGTCAATTTTGTCGCAATCGGAGTCTGTCGGATACCCGAACGGTCAACTGTAGCAGCACGGCCATCGGTTTATCATCGGACATTTTTGCTATTTTAAAACTTCGCTGTCGGGCGGCACCATTCTCCCCTCTCATCGCAGCCACCTAACCATAGGGTGCAGCCAGAGCCGTCCGATCGAGATCGGAGGGTCCGAAAACGCCCCAAATAGCAAACCCTAGCCCCCTATCTATAAATAGATAGCCCCACCTCCCTAATCTAGCCCTCTTCCCCTCTCCTCCTCGAATCCCGTGCCAAACCCCAACCCTAGCCGCCACTCTCCCCAGCCACTCCACCCACCACTAGCCGCCGGCCCGCCGAGCCCAGATCCGGCCCGGGCAGGCCCGAATCGGCCGTTGCCCCGCTCAGCCCGAGCTCCCGAGCTCCTTCAGAACCACCACGCGTCGCCGCGCCGCCCCAGCACCTCCCGCACCGGTAGAGAGAGCCCCAACCCGTTGGAGTAGTCGTCGTGCCGGCCAGAGCACGTCTGACCCCCTCCTTCCTCTCCCCTTTCCTCTTCCACTTCATCTCCCTTCTCCTCGCCCGCTCTATCTCCCCGTAGGTCCCACGCTGCCGGCCGATCTGCTTGTCTGGGCACAACCTCGAGCCGCCGACGTTGGGAACGGGCTCATCGCCCCCGCATCCGCCGATCCCAAACCTCCCCGGAACCCCGATCGTCTCCGAGCCCCCTCGTCGGAGTGGCTCCTTCGGCGCCATGCGTCTGTTGCAGGAGCGAGGTGGAGGACGAGCCTCCCGCCCTGTTGATCGAGGGCACCACCTGGGTCGGCCAACCGCTAGATCCACTCACCTAGTCGGCTAGGCCACCTGCCCCAGCCGCTGCACCGAGCCAGCCCAACTCGAACTTGGCCGAGGCCCTCTAAGGTGACCAACCCAGTGCCCCCGTGCTATATGTCGCCTCGTGCGCAGTATTGTTATCCTCCACTCAAGCCCTGTTGGCCCAACTGTTTAGATTCGGTCCATTAGTTTTTTTTAGGATTGTCAATTTATTAATTCAGAAAAATGCATGATTTTCAAACGCCCCTAGTTTTTAATCCATGCGCCGGATCGCGACAAGTTATATATATAGAACGTGTAGAATTTCGCGTAGATTAATATTTTCCAACTCTCATGCATATTTAGTACTGTTAACCTTGTTGTTTGCCTCTTTTTGCATGGTGCCGTGCTAAATCGGTCTAGGTCGTAGTTAATTAACCGTAGCTCCATTGGAGATGAGCCATATATGTAAATGGACTAGAACGACGAGTAGAATCATGTGAACCACTTTGTTTTGCCATTTAACGAACATAAAATGTGATTAGGACAGATCTGGACAGAATTAGAATGTAACGCGTGGGTCGATAAGGAAATGCTATATGTCGTTCCTGGCCTCATTTAAAATGCCTAGATAGGTAGTTTAATTTGTGCTTCACCCCTTGCCATCTTAACAAATTTTAATATTGCCGTGTAAATAAACGGGAGTGACCTAAATAATTACATGTGGAGTTCCTTCAATATGCAACTCGTTGCATATTGAGCTTCACTTAATGTGTAGCGTTTGACTGTGTGAATTGCCATGCCATGCCTTGCATACTTGAAACTGATCATCCATCATATGGGAATTGCATTATGTCGTTCATGTGCCGTGGTGAATTTCGTGTGTTGATTCTTGTTTCTGGTTTGCTTCGTCTCGATAGAGTTCCGCAAGCGTGTCAGAATGTGAGGATCCGTTCGACTACGTTGGTTCGTGTGCTTCACGGAGTCGTTCTTCTTCCAAGTGGTATCTCAGGCAAGATGATCATTTCCCCACATATCATTACTATCATCGCCATGCTAGTTGTATTGTTTCTTTTGCTATGTCTCGCTGCCTACCACTTAAATGTCAGCCTCCCAACATTGCCATGAAAACCTTCAATCCGATCGCAACCTAGCAAACCATTGATTGGCTATGTTACTGCTTGCTCAACCATGTGTTTCCGTTGCTAGTTGCAGGTGCAGTTGCTTCCATGTGATAACGTGGGTTCCTTGTTATATCACCCTATTAATGCTATTTAATTTAATGCACCTATCTACTTGGTAAAAGGTGGAAGGCTCGGCCTTTCTAGCCTGGAGTTTTGTTCCACCTTTGTCGCCTTAGTTTCGGCTACTGGTGTTATGTTCCATAAATGAGCACTCGTAACATGGTTGGGGTTGTTATGGGGAGCCCCTAGATTCTCATTTTGGGATAAAGCTGGTCTGGCAAGGCCAAACATTGGTTCTATATTTGCACAACATAATAACACTGATATTAATGTGACGCATAGGGACTTAGCACTACCCGAGGACTAATTCAACATAATACAGGGGGGCAATGCTGATGGTGTTGGTCCCAAACAGAGGATCTTATTAACGCTACCCGGGGCAACTCGGCGTTTGGCGTGGTAACCACCGCTCATCCGGCGTGCCCTGAGAACGAGAAACGCGGCTACTATCGGGATTGTCGGCACGTCGGGCGACCTTGCTGGACTTATTTTACCTTTCTCAAGCGTCTTGTGCGAGGGATTCCGAGGATGCTTTGGGTTATCTCGAGGTTGAGGTTTTCCACTAGGAACCCGAGGAGATCATGGGTTTCCCTGATCGAGGTCATTCCATCGCAGCGGGTGGTAGTTTGTGCTGTACTAGTTGGAGCATCTATACACGGTTAAATCTTTCGGAAAGCCGTGTCCGCAGTTATGTGGCAGCATGAAAACTTTGTTTAACATCCAGTTCTAGATAACTTGAAGTTAACTTAATTAAAATTTGCCAACTGAGTCCGTATCGGTGACTGTCTCTTTCATGGGTTCCTTCTCCGATCGAGTACACGGTGGGGTTATGTCTGACGTAAGTAGGTGTTCAGGATCATTCATTTCATCATTACAAGTTCACATACGTTATGCGTATATCATCCCCCTCTTAATCTTGTAGTCATGAGTTAGCCACCTCAAATAAATGCTTAGTCGTTTGCTGCAGCATGACCACTTAACCATACCTCGCCCATTACGCTTTGCTAGTCTTGATACCTTTGGAAATGAGATTGATGAGTCCCCTGTGGCTCACAGATTACTACAAAACCAGTTGTAGGTATAGGTAAAGAGTTACTTTGACGTGAGCACGATGATTGTCCATTTGGAGTTTCTTCTTCTTCTTCTTCGTTGGTCTAGAATGGGTTCCAGGCCGGCAACCTCAGATAGCAAGGATGGATGTCGTTCTTTTATCATTTGTTTTCATCCGTAGTCGGACCCTGCTCTTGTTCATGATGATTGATTATGTTGTTATACTGATGTGAACTTGATGTAGCTTGTGGCGAGTGTAAGCCAACTCTTTCTACTCATCTTTTCAGTACATGTACTTGTAACGATATACATTCTTGTGAAATGATGAGATACGTTTCTATTCCTGTCGAGTCCCTCGCGCCAACATAAGGATAGGACCACATCTTGGGCCTTACAAGTTGGTATCAGAGCAGTGCCGACCTAGGAGCCCCCTTGATTGATCGAACTTGGCCGAGTCGAATCTTGTGAAAAACTGCTTTGAGTCTAGTATATATCAGAGAGTAGGATTCTTTTTTCTCCTCTTATATGCTCTGGTGAGGAATCTTGACGTAAAGATTTTAATTCTACTCCTGTTCTCACTCAAATTTTTTTAGGATCACGCGATTCTTTTTGGAATATATATGATGTCGATGTGACGGAGTTTTAGCTTGGTGCCTCCTGCTGTGTTGATTTTATTCCGGGGAGTTGAGCTCCAGGGGATTCTTGAGCACATTGTTATCATTCAGATTTCTTAGTATCTCGGGACAGAGGATGTTCAAAATAGCTGTAATACTGGTAGTGGCGAGTTAACCCCGACATCCCCTGTACTGGTGGAGAGAGTTCGGGAGTACTGCCATACTTAGTATCATTGTGATTACGAGGATCTCAGATAGATGAGTTTTCGAGATCTATGGTAATGTATTGATGGATGTGATACACTAGACGGGTTAGATGCTAGGATTTGAGTGAAATTTTCTCCTTGTATCCGTGGACCCGATTGCATGACTAGAAATTTCAGGAGTTCTTAGGTGGAAATTCAAGTAGTTACCTATAGGACAATCTTCCAACTCATGCATGATGTGCGGTTGGGGTTCGAAATCTATTCGATTCGTTTGTTCACGGTTGACTTAAAGAGTCCTTGTAGCTTGCTACGACTCACGGACGCTTCATATGTCGTGTGCACTGCCTTGTACATGATGGCTATTGTAGGATAGAGCCCGTGCAATCATATCCTTGAAAATATCAAGAAAAATCTCTGTCATGAATTTTTTTTCTGGCTTGTTTTGTAAGCCTCATCCTTTGTTTCATTGGAGTATGGTAATTTGAGTTGCTCCAATGTCAAGTGGTGATTTCATATCTTTCCGAAGCGGTGTTTTCATATTCATATGAGACTGCAGATTCCTTTGCTCAATCAAGTTATCTTATCAATTATTTTCCTACCGGAGTGCTTCTCTTCAAGGGTAATTCAGTCCTTTTTCAACGGTTGCAAGATCAACCTCTGATTTCTTTCCGGAGTTCATCTCATCTGTCCCAAGTTGTCTTTGTCTTGTCCCCGCCCTCCCTCCCTTCTTCTTCAATGTTTCACTTATCATTCCAAGTGGAGTTCAATTCATGGATGCTTCTGCTATCTTCTCTTTGGTGTTATATCCGTTGATTCTTGGTGAAGATTCTCAGGAATTTTGAGTTCATCATTTCTTATTTTTGTTTCTCTCCGGTGGAGTCAATTCAAGATTTTGGTGTCATCATATCCTTTCCATTTGTTCAGTGCTTTCAGTGTTCAAAATTCTCTTCAAGCCTTTCTTGTCATTGATCAATCTCTTTTCTATCCGGTGTGTTGAAGATATCTCAGAAGTTTATTGTTTTCAATTCTTTCAATTAATTCGAGGTGCTAAGCTCATGAATTTTTCATTTGTACTGGTGGAGTATCTCGCTTTCTCAGAAATAGTTTTCAATGGTGGTTTCTTGTTTGTGGGCCCATAACCCACAGGTTCTTTCCCAAGATCTTATGTGGCTCTTCTAATCTTTTCTCGAGATCTCTTATTCTTTTCAATTATGGAATAAGTATGAATTCCATCAGTCATATTCCTTCTCCAAGATCGCTTCAAATTTATTTTCATCGTTGGCTCAACCTTTTCTTAGTCATCATTCCGGATTGTCTTGTTATTCTTGGTGGTGTTCTCCTCATCATTTTCAGGTTGGAAGACCGAAGGAGTGTTTCTCTAAAGTCTTTTTCCATTCTTTGAAGATTGTCATCGAAGCTTCATGCTATCTTCTCAGTTGTGTCCAATCATGACTAATCCATTTTCTTGCTATCCGGTGCATTTTAGGTTTGTTTTAATTCTCGATCCTCCAAAGGCCATCATTTCAAAAAAATTATTCGTTCTCAGCTTACAACTTTCATTCTCAAATTCTTCTGAATTGATGTCTCTTCATTCGTATCTCAATTATTCCTGTGCCTTGTTGAAGTTTTCTCTTAGGCGGCTCAAGATCTCTTCATTCTCAAGGTGTTCTTCAATATTCTTGTGGTAGTACCTCAAGTATTCTTTCTCTACATTTCAAAGAGCAATTCTTCCTCCTTTATCCTTTCAGGTGTTGTTATAACGTTCTTGTTAGTGGAGGAGTGTCGAAGCGAAGTTTTTTCAAGAACGAAATATGTAAACCCACCAAATCCTTTGATCATGAGTTTATTTTTAACCCATGCGTTCTTCATTGAGTTATAAGGATATAGACTTCTCCTAAATCTTTTCCAATGGATTGTTGCTATCATGGTGCTTGCCATTAACCCAAGTTCTCAATGTTTCCTCTTGGTGAAAGAAGTTGTGCATATCTTGTTCTCCCAATAAATCATTGTTTCTGTTATTGGCTGGTTGTCACCTCATTAATTGAGATGGGTTTTCATAAGTCCACTAAAAGCTTGTTCTTTTCGTTGTTGATTTTCCAACAACTCCATGCAATCCTCCTTTGTAGGATTCTCTTCAAGTCCACAAAAAGCTTGTTCTTTTCGTTGTTGATTTTCCAACAACTCCATGCAATCCTCCTTTATAGGATTTTCCAATAACTCCATGCAACTCCATGCTTTGTTAATATAGTTGGATCATATGGTGTTTATCCTCTCTATATTGTTCTGATGTATTGAGTTTTCCCTTTCTGATTTCATTTTATAGTATTGAATACTTTTATGGATTTGAGAGCACTTGATTTATTTCTTCCTATGAATAACCACGGTGACAATGGGGTATCATATAGATTCACTTGATATATGTGTTGGCACTCAATTCGCGAATTCTCAAGGTGACTTTGGCGTAATCTATGCATAGGGGTTGATGCACATTCTCGTCTTTGTTTCTCCGATAGAAATGTTGGGGAACTCTTTGACGTTCTTCGTGTTGGATTGAGTATTATGAATTTGAATTTGTTATGGTGTTATTTCAGTATGAACTCTTGGATAGATCAATCGGAAAGGATAACTTGTAATTTTAATACGAACCCTGGGAAAGATAGATCGGAAAGAATGACTTTGAGGTGGTTTTGTACCCTACAAACAATTTCTTCTTATGTTCTCTGCTAGATAGGAACTTTGGAGTGATTATTTATTGCACGTTGAGGGATTGATATGTGATCCAATTATATTAGCATTATTGAGAGATTGCACTAGCGAAAGTACGGACCCTATTCCTCATTTTCAAGCATTTCAATACCGTTTGTGCTCACTTTTGTTACTTGCAACCTTGATATTTTTTATTGTTCCTATTACAAAAATGAATATCTACTATCATTACTACACTTGTATCACTATCTCTTTTCCGAACTAGTACACCTATACAATTGACCATTGTAATTGGTGTGTTGGGGACACAAGATACTTTTTATTATTTGGTTGCAGGGTTGTTTGAGAGAAACCATCTTCATCCTACAACTCCCATGGAGGGAAAATTTCTACTGTCTTACAAAACTATGCGCTTGGAGGTCCAGCACGACGCCATAAGAACAAGTTGTCTAGTAGAGAGCAAGCTCTTTACTAGCGCCGCTGCCAGGGATGTGAGTGCTTGAAGGTATATATTTAGATCTTGCAACTGAATCTTTTAGTTTCTTGCTTTATCACTAGTTTGGTTTATAATAGTAAAATTACAGAAAATGGAATTGCGGTGGTCTAATCTTGTTCATCTTTATAATATCTTTATTGAAAATCTTGGAAAAGAAAATTGTGCTCAATTGATGGAAGAATAACTAAATAAAATGTTTGGCATAAAATCCCATGAATGATGAGCATGATAGCAATATTATTGGTATGAATTCTCTAAATATCCATGCTACTAATGATATGCAAAGCCACAAGCTTGGGCACGCTATGTTCGATGAAGATGCTATTTTTAGTACACCATGTTTTGATGAGAAAATTTATTATGATAAAATAATGCCTCATATATATGATGATTATTGTGATGGAATTTATGATATGAGGATTAAGGATAACCATGGAAACATGTCATCATGATTTGAATTTTGGCATGGACTATATTAATCAGGTATCGCATGATAGCTATTTTGTTGAGTTTGCTCCCACTACTATGAATGATAAGAATTTTTCTTGTGTGGGTACTAATAAATATTATATGTTTGTGCATAATGAAAAGCAAGCATTATGTGATAGTTATATTGTTGAATTCCTTCATGATGCTACTGAAAATTATTATGAGGGAGGAAGGTATGCTTGTAGGAATGCAATAATATCTAGTTTCCTCCCTATGTGTTGAAAGTTTTGAAGTCATGTTTGTTTTGCTTTCCTATGCAAGTTGATTATTACTACAACAAATTGTTTTCTTGCAAAATCCCTATGCATATAATGTGTGTTAGACTTATATATTCTTGTCGTGTGATTCATGATGCTCTGTTGTAGGTGTCAATTACTACTTTTTAAATGAGCATCATTAAAATCATCATGCCTAGCTAAAAGGCATTAAAGAAAAGTGCTTGTTGGGAGACAACCAAACACTTTTACCTACTGTTTTTGAGTGTTCACATGATTAAGCTAATGTATTAATCATGTTTTATAGCTTTTATTTCAATAAAGTGTCGAGTAAAGCCTTTGGGATAGTGTGGATACTTGCTTGTTTGATTCTGTGCAGGAAGGGAAACCTTTACTCAAGTAAACAATTTCTCTTACTTTATTGAGGATTCAAAAAATTCAGAATTTCTTACACAGTTTTGACATGCAAATTCTTTGACTTTTAAATATTTTTCATAATTTTTAGAGTCAGGGAAGTATAGTTTTTATACAGATTTTCATAGACTGCCCTATTTTTAACAGATTCTATTTTGCGTGCATAGTTTGCTTGTTTTAGTGTTTCCATATCTTATATTGAGTGATATAAATTGTAATATCTAATAATAAAGTGGGCATAATGTGAGAAAAATTATAAATCTTGCCTTGAGAGTACCTAAGAGAATGACCTATATTTATCATACTAACCATCTCTTGAAGTTCCGTTAAGTTTTGAGTGATTGAAGTTTTTATGTTTTGGGTGAGATGCCAAAATGAGGAGAATAAGGAGCAGAAAGAACCTAAGATTGGGGATTACCAAGCCACCCCAAGGTAATATCCAAGGAAGAACCAAGCGTCTACGCTTGAGGATGCCCTAGTAGGCATCCCCTCTTTCATCTCCAACATTATCGGTATATCTTACTTGGTGCTATATTTTTATTCGTCACATGATATTTGTGTTGCTTGGAGCATCATTTTATTTTGTTGTACCCTCTTATATGTTCATTATTATATTTTTTACAATAGAAAATTCCAAGTATGGCCTTTCGAATGCTTGAATTACATGTGTGATGCACAAAAATAGAATTTATTGCTGTAGTATTAGAATTATAAGAGTTTACTGGAACGTGCAAAGTTTCTGAAATTTTTACACAATAATTTCATACAAATTGTTTATGACATCCTAAATGTTCATAAGTTTTGGAGATACGTAAGTATACTTTTTATATAGATTGCTATAGATTGTTTTGTTTGGACAGATTGCTGTCATAGTATTGTTATCTATTTATCCTTGAGTTTTCGTGTCTTACATTAGTGGATATAAATTTTGGAGATATTATAAAGTACCTAATGTTTTCAAATCATTATGAAACTTGTATTTTAAGTACATGAAGTGTTGATTTACCTTTATGTGTACTAACCTATCTCATGAGTTCTTTTCAAGTTCTATGTGGATGAAGTTTTTGAGACTTAGGTGAAACCGGGATAAGAGATGGTTGAACAAGATACAAAATCTCAAGATTGGGGTTGCCCAAGGCATCCCAAAAAATATTTCAAAAAGTCTCAAGCATCTAAGCTTGGGGATGCTATGCATCCCACCTTTCTTCATCAACAATTATCGGCTAGCCTATGTTGAGCTTAAATTTTTATTTGTCCACATGATATGTGCAATTCTTGGAGTGTATTTTGTTTTATTTGTTGTTTGAAATAAAATATCACATCTAGAAATGTATATTGAGAGAGAGTCCTCAATAGCTACTTAATTGTTTGACTACTCATTGATCTTCACTTATATCTTCTCAGAGTAGTTTGATTGAATTGTTATAGTACTTCCCTTACATTATTTTGAGAGTTGAAAGTTTTAAAGAAACTTTTGCTCTCGATATTCACTTATATTTGTTTGAGATCTTGTTATTAGGAATGGCAATTTCCTGTAAATGAAATTGGTCCCAAAGTGATAGATATCCAGGGGAGATATGATAAAAACTTTCATTAAGATCATTGGATGTTGAACTTCATTCTTTGGAATAATTTTGCGATATAAAGATAGTGATATGTGAGTTGTGTTGATGAGTAATTATGCTTTAGTAAGAATATTGGTGTTAAGGTTTGTGATTCCCTATGCATGCACATGAAGTCAATAATTATGCTATGATATTACATCCTACTTGTGTTGCATTATTTGGTGTTAGTTACGTTTAATGTTTGCTTAGGATGGTTTTTATTCCTTGGTTGGGCGCTTGTCAATCTACTTGCTAGCCTTCACTTGTACTAAGCTGGAATGCTGCTTGTGCATCCAAATCCTAAACCAAAAGTTCTCCCAAATGAGTCCACCATACCTACCTATATGCATTATTTCAGTGTCGTTCTATGTAAATTTGTATGTGCCAACTCTAATGTTCAAAATAAACTTCTGTTTTGTGTGCCCGTACCGCTCATGAAACGGTGAGGGGTGGCCAGTATCTTCCATGTTAAATAGGTTATTCTCAAGATGAGTGTTTATTCACTTGTCATTGCACGAGAGTATGGTGGTAATAGGGATGCCAACTCCCGAAATGCAAATAAATTTATTTTATGTTTTCAAATAATAAATTCCTTGGAAACTGCTTGTATGGGCGTTACCCGTGGATGCAGCTAGACGTGGAGTGTGGAAGAATGCTGGAAAAAGGAATAAACTTTATTTTCAATTTGGGAATCGCCTATGATTTGTTTAGCATGGAATATATTTGGAACTCTTAGTCGTTTGCGTTCACATGAAAAGCATGCCAATCAAAAAAATATATCTCTCAATTTAAGCTTTCAGCTCTAGCACCTCTACAAATCTCTGTTTCCCTCTATGAAGGGCCTATCTATTTAATTTTATGCAATTTTTATTTTTATTGAGTCTCCATCTTCTCTTATAAATCACCTACTACGGAACACTATTTTCATACTTGAGCATTGGATGTAGCTAATATTTGGGTGTGTTGCATGAAGGGATCAATGATGGAGCTTGATAGGCAAGGGATAGCGTTAATATTTTGGAAGACTTGGTTTCTTGTTGATATACTTGAGTATTAAGGTTTTGATTTAAAATTATATATTATTGCTTTGAATCATCTATAAGTCCATATGTCCATGCTATAAAAAAGAATATGATGAACATGGTAGGCAACATTCCAAATCAAAAATCCTATTTTTATCAGTTACCTACTCCAGGACGAGCAGGAATTAAGCTTGGGGATGCTGATATGTCTCCAACGTATCTATAATTTTCGATTGTTCCATGTTGTTATATTATCATTCCTGGATGTTTCACAATCATTTTATAGAAACTTTATATCTTTTTTGGGACTAACCTATTGACATAGTGATTAGTGCAGTCGTTGTTTTTTGCTTCTTTTTTTACTTCACACAAAATCAATATCAAACGGAGTCCAAATGTCACGAAACTTTTCGGAGATTTTTTCCTGTCCAAAAGACATCCACAAAATCAAGAAAGCACACGAGGGGAGGCCCATGCGGCCCACTAGGCACCAGGGCGTGTCCTGGTGGGTAGTGGGCACCTCGAGGCCCATCTTTACGTGAGACTGGCGCCCAAAATTCCTATGAACACAGAAACCCCTAGAAATAACCCTACATCAGAAGTTCCATCTCCGCAAGCCTGTGTATCCAAGAAAAAACAATCAGGATCCCGTTCCAGCACCCTGCCGGAGGGGGAGATCATCACTGATGGCCATCTTCGTCATCCCTATCGCCACCATGATGAGGAGGGAGTAGTCCACCCTTGGGGCTAAGGGTTTGTACCAGTAGCTATGTGTTTAATCTCCCTCTCTCTCTTATGTTCTTGAGAAGGTATGATCTTGATGTATCGCTGGCTTTGTTAATATAGTTGGATCTAATGTTGTTTCTCCCAATCTATCTTGTTGTGATGAATTGAGTTTTCCCTTTGAGATTTTGTTTTATCGAATTGAATACTTATATGGATTTGAGAGCTCTTGATTTATGTCTTGCTAGGAATGCCCATGGTGAAATTGGAGTATCCAATGCATTCCCTTGATATATATTTTGGCACTCAACTCGCGGATTCCCGGGGTGACATTGGCGTAATCTATGCATAGGTGTTGATGCAGGTTCTCGTATTTTTGTTTCCCGTAGAAATCTTGGGGCACACTTTGAGGTTTTTTTGTGTTGGATTTAGTATTTTGAATCTGAATTTGTTATGGTGTTATTTTAGTAGGAACTCTTGGATAGATCGATCAGAAGAGATAACTTGTTATTTTAGTACGAACGCTTGGATAGATTGTTCATAAATAATAACTTTGACGTGGATTCGTACCCTACAAACAATTTCTTCTTATGTTCTTCACTGGGTAGGAACTTTGGGGTGACTCTTTGTCGAACGTTGAGGGATCGTTTTGTGGTTCAACTATATTAGCATTATTGAGAGATTGCACTAGCAAAATTTCAAACCCTAGGCCTCATTTTCAAGCATTGCAATACCGTTTGTGTTCACTTTTGTTACTTCCTACCTTACTGTTTTTATTGTTCCTATTAAAAATAAATATCTACTATCATTACTATACTTGTATAACCATCTCTTTGCTGAATGGTGCACCTATACATTTTAACATTGTATTTGGTTTGTTGGGGACACAAGAGACTTTTTATTATTTGGGTGTAGGACTGTTTGAGAGAGGCCATCTTCATCCTACGTCTCCGACAGTTTGATAAACCTTAGGTCATCCCCTTGATGGAAAATTGGTACTCTCCTACAAAACTCTACACTTGGAGGCGCAACATGAGTCTACAAGAACAACTTGTGTAGTAGACATCAACCATCACGGCATCGAGGCTCTCCTTGACAAGATCAAGGCTATCGAGGCAATGCAGCTGCCCCACAACCTCAAGGAGATAAAATACCTCGCGGGGTGCATGGCCTCGATCGGTCTCTTGATAAGTTTAGCGAGTGGGATCTTCCCTCCTTCAAGTGCATTAAGAGGTACAACCCCTTCAAGTGGACCCCCTAGCCCGACTTTGCCTTTGAGGACCTCACAAGTACCTCACGAGCCCTCCCTTCATGGCCGCCCAGTGCCCTCGCGAGCGTCTTCTGCTGTACCTAGTGGTCACACCCCAAACAGCCAGCACAACCCTTATGGTGGAACGGGAGGAGAGACTCCGCGCCAAGAAGAAGCATGCCAAGCCGGCGCCAGCACATGCCACACTTGCGGAGGCATCACTTGAGCCCCTTAAGGCCATGTCAGTGCCTACCGAGGGACTTCTTTAGGAGGTCTCACCACCCCTCGGGTGGCCTCTAGAGTCCCGCCCCCGGAGGCCCCCATGGTGCCGTTGCTTCAGCTCGGAGGTGAGCAAGACTTGGAAACCACAGTCACGTGCCTTGTCGAGCACCTGGTCTAGTTGGTGAGCATGGTGTTGCGAGACGCACACGAGCGATACCCCATGCAACAGAACTTTCTGTTGCGCTCCTCATTACCTCTAGGAAACTGCACCACTACTTCCACGGTCAACATGTGAGAGTGATATCCTCCTATTCATGGGAGAAGGTCTTGCGAAGCCCGAATGCCACTGTCCGCGTCGTTGAATGGAACATCAAGTTGTAGCCCTTCGAGCTAGAGTTCCTCACCACCAGCACCATCAAGGGTGTGAACTTGGCGGACTTTGTGGCAGAGTGGACGGATGGAATGCTAGGGAGAGACTCATGAGGAGTTGCTCTTGCCCATGGAGGCCACCTGTGGAGGCTGGGGCATGAACTTCGGTGGGCCCTTCGTGTGCCACGGCACGGGGGCCGGTGTCGCACTACGCCCATATGTGACAACCTCTACTACATAGTACACCCCTGCTTCGGGCATACTGATAAGGTCTCCAACAACATGGCCAAATACGAGGGACTCATCATGGGCTCAAGGCCACCGTTGCGCTTGGAGTCACGCACATCATCATCAAGGTGAATTCGAATCTCTTCATCAACTTCTCGATCAAGAAATACAAGCTCAAGAATGAGCACATGGCGGCCTGCCTAGAGGAGTTGCGCATGTGTGAGAAGAGCTTCATGAGGATGGAGGTCCAGCACATCCCTCGCAACTACAATAGTGAGCCAGATGAAATCACCAAGCGTTCCTTTTGCCGCGAGCCCAGAACCCCGACGTCTTCGAGGAGCGTCTCTTGAATCCTTCTGCGGCACCTCAGATCATCAACCTCGCGGTGCCTCATGAACAGCTCCCTCCCGCACCACCCATGGGCACACCAGGCTGCGGAACATCCTCAGGCGCTTGCCTGCTGCTGGCACTTGAGCCACCGCCTGAGAGCAGGACCACTGAAATCAAGGCCTACCTCAAGAACGACATCCTTCTAGAGATCAACGAAGAGGCAGAGCGAGTGGTCTGCCAAGCCTCCCTCTACCACTTGAAGGAGGGTGACCTTTACCACCACTGCCCAAACATGGTCATGTTGTGGCGCATCTCCAAGGAGCACGGGCATGAGATGCTTACTAACATCCACGTAGGCGACTCCAGCGACCACTTGTCCTCGCTCACCCTCGCAGGTAAGGCATTTCGCAGAGGCTTCAAGTGGCCCACAATGCTAGAGAATGCCTCGGAGCTGGTCCAGACATGCGATGCTTGCCAATTCCATGCCAAGAAGATTCATGAGCCAGCGCAAGGGCTCCATACCATTTGTCTCTCATACCCTTTGCCCTCTTAGGGGTGGATATCCTCGAGCCCTTCCCTCGCCCGACCGACATCAATTGATATGTCTCTAACGTACCTAGAATTTTTTATTGTTCCATGCTATTATATTATCATTCTAGGATACTTTTTGGGAGTTTATATACCAATTAATATTATTATTTAGCACTAACTTATTGACCCACTGCCTAGTACTAGTTCATGTTTTCTGCGTGTTTTTGGATTTTCAGGTTTACAATACCAAATGGTGTCCAATTTCCATGAAACTTTTTAGTGATTTTTTCAGGACCAAAAGTAGACGAGGAAGCCTCCGGAGGAGGCCACAAGCCTCACGAGTGGAGCGCAACCCAACAGGGCGCGACCAGGGCCTAGAGTGCACCCTGTTGCCTCGTGCTCCCCTTGGTTGCCTCCCAACGTACCTCTTTGTCCTTCAAGTTCACATATATCCCAAAAACCCTTGAGAATCTCCCAAAACACTTTTTCCGTTGCCGCAAGTCTCTGTTTTGCTGTGTGCCCATCCGAAGCCCTTTATGGTGTCCTACCACAGGGGGATTGATCATGGAGGGCCTCTACATCATACTTGCTGCTACCGTGATGATGTGTGAGTAGTTCACCACATACCTACGGGTCCGTAATTCGTACCTATATGTCTATCTCTTGATCTTGATCTTTCAATGTAATGTTCATGGCATCTTTGCTTTGATCTATCTAATGTAATTTCTTTGTGCGGTGCGCTCTTTGGGATCCGATGGATTGTTGGTTTATATTCGGATGATGCATGATAAATATTTGATTCTTCTCTGAATTATAAATATGATTCTTATGTGCATGATCATTATAGCTTCGTAAATATCTGCGATCTATTGATTTGCCTTGGCCAAGTAGATTGATCTTTCTTTAGTCCAAGGAGTGCAATGTAGTGGGTTCAATCTAACGAATTTCTATATCCCGGTGACAGAAAGGGGACGAGATACGTCTTTGTATTGTTGCAACTAAGGATAACATGATGGGGTTAGTTCTTATTAATTGAATTATATTTGTCTACATCATGTCAGTGTTCTCCAAGCATTACTCTAGTTTACTTAATACTGTAGATGCATGCTAGATAGTGGTCTATGGGTGGAGTAATAGTAGTAGGTGTAGGCAGGAGTCAATCCATTTGCTTATGGATGTAATGCCTATATACACATGATCATTGCCATGAATATGACATAACTATGCACTTTTCTATCAATTTCACAACATTAATTTGTTGATCCCCCCGGGTCTTTCACTTATAAGTTTTCAAACTCTCAAATTCACTTTATTTTTACTTTTCACTTTGCAACTTCCAACCACAATACTTACTTTCCTACAAATAATGAAACAACGGGGTTGACAACCCTCTTGCCCACGTTGGGTCCAAGTGCTTGTCTCTCCTGTGTGCATTTGCTAAAGATGGGGATTGTTTGTTACTCCTACTGGTTCGATAAACCTTGGTTCTCTACTAAGGGAAATACTTGCCTATATTGTGCTACATCATCCGTTCCTCTTCATGGAAAACCTAACGCATATCACAAGTACCAGCTATTGCTTTCTCTACATCATCATCTACAAGTTCACTAATTGGGCGGAGGTGGAGCCTTTCTCATCCATACCCTTAAGGTACACGGTCAATTTGATCAACTGTTTGATGTGCCCTTCAGCATCCCCAACAACATCATCACGGACAATGGCACGCTGTTCACCAGCGGCCTTTTCGAGACCTACTACACCAACATGTGCATGTAGATCCGCTTCAGCTTTGTGGAACACCTTCGAAGCAGCGGCTAGGCTGAGCATGCCAACACGGAGGTCCTCAAGGGCCTGAAACCCAGGAGGGATGGATGGACGAGCTCCCATCGGTTTTATGGTCCATCCGTACCACTGCGACCAAGCCCATCGGCGAAGCACCTTTCTTCCTCGTCTAGGAAGTTGAAGGAGTTCTCCCGGCCGAGGTCAAGCACCAGTCTCCGTTAGTCTTGGCTTTCAATGAATCTCGTCAGGCCAGCCTGCGGGAGGATGACCTGCTTTTCGTCAAAGGGGCCCATTTCCATGCCGCCCTTCGCATGGAAAATTACGTGCAAACGTTGTATCATTATCACATCCGCAACATACGCCCCCGAAACCTCGAGGTGGGTGACCTTGTCATATGTTGGATCATCTCCAGGGAGGGAATCCACAAACTTTCACCCATGTGGGAGGTCCCTATCAGGGTCACACACATCTCCCGGCCCGACGTGGTACAACTCAAAACAAAGGAGGTTGTTCTGGTACAAAACACACAGAACATCCAAGACCTCCGCTTGTTCTATCTGTGACCCCATGGATATGAATGAAACAAAGTTGTACACACTCGAGAGCTCTCTCTACGACTAATGCCTTCGGTACATAGGAGGTCTCTGCCACTCTCATGGAAGCCCCATTCTCAGAGCTGGTAGATGATCCTGCCCACTTTTGTGGAAGCCCCATGGTCAGCGCTGGTGACCTACTTACCTGAGGGGCCTACCGGCCATCAAATCCACTAACTGACCTATGTCGAATGCTGTAACATGTATCTTCCTATTGTATAATGAATCTATTTCATGCATCAGTAAAGCTTATTTCGTTCAAAGTTCTATGTGCTTCCAGCTAACTATGCCTCAACAGAGGTGTTGGGGATATTACCTGCGGTGTAACCCGCCCTAGATGGGATAGGTCGTTAAAGGGGCGACTCAACTATTGGTAATACATGCCTTGGCCCAGGAGCCGGATGGCAGTTCAGGAGCTCTACAGAAGATAGAACGCGAGGGAGGTTTCCAGTCTTGGAAGGCACGGCGACTTAGAGATAGGGAAAGCTACGATTTGTAGCGTAGCCTGGATTCTTGTAAATCCTAGGGCCTCGCCCTGTATATAAAGGCGAGACCCCGGAGAAGATAGGGCAAGTTAGAAATCATTGAGAGCTAGGTCAGTCGAGTTACGCCCTCCTTGTAATTGAAACCATCATCAATCTACACAAAGCAGGACGTATGCTTTTACTTCCACACAAGGGGCCGAATCTGGGTAAATCTGAGTCTCGCTTTTGATCACCCCCTTTGAGTCGCCACCAAGGTGAGATGGATCCATCCTTCAGTCCTTTCACGAGGACATATGCTGTGACAAAACCACGACAGTTGGCGCCCACCATGGGGCTAGCGCACGGTGGAGTTGAGTTCCCAAAGGGATCCCTACCAGGGTCAGAGAGCTATGCGGTCGGCATCATGACGAAGAGCTGCCGCGGAAGGTACTACATCGACAACTCGCTATGGGGGCAAGAAGCCGATTCAGTCGAATCTGGTTACAGAGTCCCCTTCAGCAAGATCAACATCTTCATCGGCATGATTGCAACACCCGTGCCTGAGCCGGAAACCTCCACCGACATCGTCGAGCCGGCCAGGTACGTCCTCCCATCACGCGACAGGACGAGAGACGCCACATTTTGTCGGTTTTACACAGGGAGCCAACGTACAAGACAAACCGGCAATCCAGGAGGTCACCCCCGTCAATTCTGACGGCAAGTCATCCATGGGCGAGACGGATTCAATTCATCCTCGTCACGAAGGACAACTCAGGGGGTTGTCTCTGGCTATGGACCCCGAGATTCTTCAGAGATCCCGTAGACAAATCGCCAGCTATATGGAAGGAACGGCGCAACCTCAGCAAAACATCACCGGCAACAATGAAACCTGCGGGACGTCGAAGACCCCGGCTCAAAACATGGCGGACATAACAGCGGAGGTCACCAGGCTCATGACAACCGCTGCGACGCCAAAGAATCAGGAATCGATCACTACCGAGCTCGCAAAGCTGCGGGAGGCGTTGGCCAAGGCCTAGCGAGACATGGAAGCGGAAGCCGCCAGGATGGAGACGCAGCAGGCCATGATCGCTGCGGAGACAGAACGGCTGAGCACCGAAGGCTGACGTGCATCCGATGACATTCATCAATGGAGGCATCACGGCCGCCTCCTGGCCTACTTACATCCAACTCGCCTCTTCGACACCCCGCGCACTCCTGGGGTGGGACCTGATCTACCTTTGCAAGCCGCTCCAGGGGGAGGTCTGGTCCATCCACCCAACCCGCCACCGCCTCAACCAATGGATGCCCACGCTGTCGTGGTTTTGTCACGGCAGATGTCCTCGTGAGAGAACTTAGGTGTGAGGCCATCGCAACCATGTGGCGGCTTGAAGGGGTTGGTCGGAATCGAGAGACGCGAGTTTACCTAGGTTCGGCCCCTCCGATGGAGGTAAAAGCCTACGTCCTGCTTGTGCTTCATTGATGAAGATGATGATCTCAATTACAAGGGTGCAAACTCGCCACCTCTAATCTCGTGGGTGTCTAATCTGTCTATCTCATGATTTGTCTTGTCTAGACCTAAGTTGTGAATCTTGCTTGTCCCTCTTGGGGCGCCTTACCCCTCCTTATATAGGTGGAAGGGGTAGGTTTACATGTAGAGTCCTACTAGTAGTAGGAATAGGACTAGTATCTCTTCAATCCTAATCTGGGTCTTGTTTCCTTCTTGTGGGAGTCTTTCTTCTTGGGCATTCTCTTGTGAGTCGGCCCTCCTGGCCTCTCTATGAGTCGCCTTATGCTAGGGTGCACGCTGGGCCTTGGGCCTTTGTCATTTATCTAAGTCGCCTGTGGGGACAAGTATGAGTCGCCCGCCAGGTCACTGCTGAGTCGTCGATGAATCGCCAAGTCCTTTGGCGGGTCATACTCCAAGTCGGGTTACACTGCGGGGTATATCCCCGACATTAGCCCCCAAGGTTAGCTTGAATTTATTCATGGTAAGCTCCTGAAATAAGAATAATAAATAAGTTAAGGGACCGGCTTGGTCCTCTGGCCGGCTTGATTTACTGAAGTGGCTCCTTGAAAAATCCGGGTTTCTTCGAGCCGCCTTCAATCATCTCGAAGGTACGTGTCTTTTGGAATAAAATATATATATGCCATTGAGTCGGCCTCCAATGCTTTGGCTTGATGAAAACTTGGGAAATTAGAAATCCACACAATGTTGAACCAGTTTTCTTGCTTCGGCGGGTTATGATATACAATGGCGGGTCATGATTGCTAATGGCGGGTCATGATTATTAGTAGTGCCCCGTCAAACAACTGAACTCCAATTGTCAAATCCGTGTGATGTTGAGCCGGTCTTTGAATGCTTCAACTAGATAAAAATATGGTGAACCAGTCTCCCAATACTTCACCTCCATGACATAATGAAATGTGCTCTTCAATTTTTTGATATATCCATATTACCTGTAGCCCCCAAGGGCCGGGTCATCAGTGTGTGATGGGCCGGGTCTTCAATCTGAACCTCATGATCTATGAAACAACTTAGTGATGTAGCCCCCAAGGGCCGGGTTGTCTTGCCTGCAGCAACCTGGGATTTTAGAAATTATGACCTGAATGGTATAGCCCCCAAGTGACGGGTCGATTGCTTGCGGCGACTCGAGACTTCCACGTTCTTCTCCTTGAGCAGCAATGTGTAGCCCCCAAGGGCCGGATCATTATAAAAATGATGATCCGGTGCTTCCTTGAATCCATACTTGAATAAAGAGCGGTATGTAGCCCTCCAAGGCCGGCTTATCTCCTTGAGGTAGCCGGGTCTGTTGATGATGTGATGATTTGAAAAGCGGATTGCATTAGCCCCCAAGTGTCATGGTGCATGCTTGCAGCGACCTGGGACTTTCATAATTTGATGTAATCTTGATTTGAATAATGTAGCCCCCAAGTGCCAGGTTGTGTGCCTGCAGTGACTTGGGACTATTCCTTCCATTGTAAAATAAAATCATATCCACTCTGTGAGCTAATGATGCCTTTGTGATAAAATAAATTCTTTACCGTGGTTGCAATGTAACCCGGCAAATATATCCATATGTTTGAGATCCATACGTTTGAGAAATCCATAAGTGTTGTAGTTTACTACCTAACACAAGTTGAAGAAATCCAAGGGCCGGTCAATTAGATGACTCGGCATTATATGTGATAGGGCAGCTCTTCGACAATAGTCAATTCTTCCGGGCTAGCTTAAAAAACCTCCAATCATTTAACACTGGTTATGATAAACCATGATGAAAATCCAACCAAATTGGCTATTCAAAGATTAATTTGCACCTGCAAGAATTTATGCTTTGACTCGGTTTGAAGACCGGCATGATATGTATGTATGATGTATGATGCAATGCAATATGATGCATGTATATGATATGATAAGTATGGCATCAACCTATTTTAACTAAGCCGGCTCAGTGAGTCACGGTGGCTAGCACCTTAGTGAGTAATGGGTGATAATAAATAGCAATCGGACCAAGATATTTTGAGGCGAGTCAGCAAAAAGCATGAAAAACCTTGTGGCAGTGCCAGGAAGGTAAAAAATAGCAATTTCGTCGGCTCATAACGTCGCGGCAGGATAGGGCGAGTCAGAAAGCTCAAGCACCACCCAAGATAATGATTTCGTCGGCTCCTAAGGTCGCGACAGGATGGGGCGAGTCAAAAAGCTCAAGCGTCACCCTAAGATGATGGTTTCGTCGGCTCATAAGGTCGCGACAGGATGGGGCGAGTCAGAAAGCTCAAGCGCCACCCTAAGATGATGGTTTCATCGGCTCATAAGGTCATGACAGGATGGGGCGAGTCAGAAAGCTCAAGCGCCACCCTAAGATGATGGTTTCGTCGGCTCATAAGGTCGCGACAGGATGGGGCGAGTCAGAAAGCTCAAGCGCCACCCTAAGATGATGGTTTCGTCGGCTCATAAGGTCGTGACAGGATGGGGCGAGTCAGAAAGCTCAAGCGCGCACCCTCGATGATGGTTTCGTCGGCTCATAAGGTCGCGACAGGATGGGGCGAGTCAGAAAGCTCAAGCGCGCACCCTAGATGATGGTTTCGTTGGCTCATAAGGTCGCGACAGGATGGGGCGAGTCAGAAAGCTCAAGCGCCACCCTAGATGATAATTTTTCTGTAATGACGCGTGGTTCTTGAATTATTCATCCCAGTTGAGTCTACCGAGCCATGTCCATGTAGCCCCCGAGTCTTAAGTCAACTCAAGGAGGCGGGTTGAGAGTCTCCATACTTGATTGTGGTATAAACCGGCAGAGAAAAGATACTGGTACTCGCCCCATCTCCGAGATATAAAGCCACTGCACCGGCAAGTTGATGTTGTCCGGACCATGAGGACGGCGACTTGCGTCCTTCTTTTGGGCGGCTTATACATGCGAGCACTGCACCGGCAGGTTGATGTAATCCGGTCCGTGAGGGCGGTGATTTGCATCCTTTGTTGGGCGGCTCGTATAAGCAAGTACTGCACCGGCGGGTTGATATAATCCGGACCGTGAGGACGGCGACTTGCGTCCTTCTGTTGGGCGGCTTATACAGGCGGGCACTGCACCGGCAGGTTGATGTAATCCGGTCCGTGGCGGCGACTTGCGTCCGACTATTGGGCGGCTCGTACAGGCGAGCGCTGCACTGGCAGGTTTGAGTTGAATGTGAGAGCTGACCGACAATTTGGCACGGACTCGAGAATCGGTCGCGGCGTTGTAAGCCGTTTTGGTCGCGCGAACGTGAGAGTTGGCCGCGTCATTGTAAGCCGTCTTGGTCGCGCAGACATGGGAATGGGTCGCGTCATTGTAAGTTGCCTTGGTCACGCGGACGTGGAATTTGGCATTGTAAGGTGGCGCTGATGATGAGTTGATCACTGCATTTTAAACCGGTGTGCGAGACCTTTGTAAATCGTCTTGGCGCGCGGTTATGAGAGTTGGTCGCGTCACATTGTAGAACGATGTCCGCGCATCTTTCATATTTTTGATATAATACCATCTTTGTATTTGTCCTGCGTAAAAATAGCACATGCCAGAGTAATTGCTTTCGAAGGAATGTAATATGTACTAATAAATATATAAAGAAGATAGCACCTGATTGATTCAGACGATAGATAATCTGTTTGCAGACTAAAAACTGATGAGAGATATAGGGGAAATCAGCAAGGTCGATGTGCTTTTATTTTATCCTCCGTGAAGCACTAATAGTGTTGGTTGATTCCTTCCTCGATTGGTCCTTTTTCTTCTAGCACTTCGTAGCTTCTCATGTACACGTAGTGGTGGCAGATAAAGTGACTACTTTTGGCTTCTCGTGACTTGAAGGAGACACCCGTATGTCAGCTGCCACGAACACGGTGAATGGGACTTTAGGCTGCAACACGAGGGCGGCCGGAGCTTCATGGGCGCGGCGGAGCCGCGCCGGCTGAGGCGCGGCGATGAGGCGAGTCATGGCAGTGGCGCAGGCGTGGCAACATATGGATGAGGTCCGCTCCGAGCGCGACTAGGTGAAGCGCCGGTGGAAGCGGGGCACGGCCGAGTCATGGCGCGATACAACGAGCGCCGCCGCGATAAGGCGAGGTGAGGCTCGGCGAGTCAGGGTCGACGCCAAGGTGGCTGTGGTAGGTGTGGTGGGGTCGAGGCCGGCCGGGTCGACTCGAACGCGAGGCGCGGTGGTGGCACGCCCGGGCGAGGAGCAGAGGTGCGGCGCAGATGGAGCAGGCCCGGGGCGGCTCGTGTGTGTGTGCGCGTGGGGAACCAGCGAGCCCCGACGGAGCAGGACCAGGGTGGCGAGGGTGTGCAACGGAGAGCCATAGTTAGCCGCGATGGATGGATGTGTGTGCAGCGAGCGCGGCGGGGCCGAACGGCGGAGGTTTGGCTTGTGGTGGACGTGAAGGAATGGCGATGGCGGGTGGAGCGTGCAGCCGCGGGGAGTTAAAGCAGAAACTGCGGTTGTGGGGAAGACCATCTCGGCAAATCCGCGACGTGGGACGGGCAGGTGGTGCACCGGCTCGGAGTTGGATTTGTAGTTGGATTTGGTTTCAGCCTTGATGCAGCAGCTTGTTGTACGTAGTACTACCCATCAGCTAGTAGTAGATGGAGTTGATTTCATCCTTGTCTTGACGTGATGCCACGGACCGTGGAGTTGTAGTCCTGATCTCATAAGGACTTTCTGATTCGGTGACGCAGCAGCAGGCAGATTGATCTCGGGGTCAAACTCGGCGATGTATCCGATGGAAATCCTATCGGTCTCGGCGACTTTGATGGAAACGGCGACTTAATGAATCGTAGGTCAAGAACGGCGTACAGATCGCAACCCTAATATTCTTTCGCTCAATATCATTCGCGACTTAAATCCTTTCATCCAATTCTTCTTCATCCAATAAATCACGAGTATCTGATCCCTGAAGATATCCCTCCAAGAAGACAATTCCACCGTGCGATCGGCCCCACGGTGGGCACCAACTGTCGTGGATTTGTCACGGCAGATGTCCTCGTGAGAGAACTTAGGTGTGAGGCCATCGCAACCATGTGGCGGCTTGAAGGGGTTGGTCGGAATCGAGAGACACGAGTTGACCCAGGTTCGGCCCCTCCGATGGAGGTTAAAGCCTACGTCCTGCATGTGCTTCATTGATGAAGATGATGATCTCAATTACAAGGGTGCAGACTTGCCACCTCTAATCTCGTGGGTGTCTAATCTGTCTATCTCATGATTTGTCTTGTCTAGACCTAAGTTGTGAATCTTGCTTGTCCCTCTTGGGGCGCCTTACCCCTCCTTATATAGGTGGAAGGGATAGGTTTACATGTAGAGTCCTACTAGTAGTAGGAATAGGACTAGTATCTCTTGAATCCTAATCCGGGTCTTGTTTCCTTCTTGTGGGAGTCTTTGTTCTTGGGCCTTCTCTTGTAAGTCGGCCCTCCTGGCCTCTCTATGAGTCGTCTTATGCTAGGGTGCACCTTGGGCCTTGGGCCTTTGTCATTTATCTAAGTCACCTGTGGGGACAAGTATGAGTCGCCCGCCAGGTCACTGCTGAGTCGCCGATGAATCGCCAAGTCCTTTGGCGGGTCATACTCCAAGCCGGGTTACACTGCGGGGTATATCCCCGACACACGCAGCTCGCTTCCAAATACCACGAGGGCACTTCTCAAATCCCGTGGATAACGTGCTGTTGGCAAGCCGCCACCTGGATTCCCTCCCCATCTATGGAAACACCCCGACCGAGGTAGAAGCAAGAAACGCCATCGAGATGCTGAAGACAGCAGTGGTTCAACATGCACAATACTCACACAGCCTTGACCGGTCACACTCCATGCCTCAGGCGAGTCACACCAGGAGTCGCCACGAGGACCAACCCGCAGTGACCAGCGGGCAACGACGTTACCCTCAAGAAAACCTAGTCGGGATGCCCGATACGCGAGCCCAAGACATTGTGGACGCAGCGCGAGCCGCACATCAGGTGGAGACGGCAGCCGCGACGGGTCAGGGTCATCCGGCTTACACCCAGACACCCCCCGCACCACTCGATGCCGGAGGGAGGCACATTGGGGTGTCGTGTCTCACGACCGCTCTACGCAATGAGCGGATGCCTAAGGATTTCAAAGGACCCAGGAAGGTACCCAATTACACACCAGATCTTGAACCAGGGTCATGGATCGAGAGCTGCGAGCTTGCAATGGACATGCTCGACATAAACGAGAAAGTTTGCGCCAAGTATTTCACTATGATGCTCGAATGAACATCGCGCCCATGGTTGAAAAACTTGCCGCCTAACTCCATCAATACTTGGGCAGACTTGAAGGAGCGCTTCATCAAAAATTTCAGAGGAACTTGCAAACGCCCAATGACCATCGTCGACCTACAACACTGCGTCCAGCGGCCGGATGAGTCGGCCCACCACTGGACTCAGCGAGTCGCAGAAGTTATTCATTCATCGGATGGCATCTCGGCGGCTCATGCGGTACTGATTTTGGAGAAAAATTGTCATTACGAGCCTCTAGTGCTGAAGCTGGGGCGACTTAAGCCTAAAGTGCAGGACATGGGCGAATTGATGGATACCCTCACGAGATATGCCGAGTTAGATGACACCAAGGATCCGGGAGAGGACGATGACAAGGCTAGCACCGCTAGGAGGGGTGAGTCGTCGAAAGGTCACTCTCAGTTCCAAAGCCGGGGCAACCACCACCATGGTGGGCAAGGTAAAAAGAGATAACAGGAAGGTCCCACAGATTCCGTTGCTAACACCAATACCGGCAACAGAAACCAGCACCAGAAGAAGCGGGGTTTTAGTGGGAAGAAACCACGCAACTATCATGAGATGCTCAAAGGCCCCTGCCCACAGCACGCTATGGCTGAGGGGCCGGAGACTCACTCTTGGGAGGATTGCTACATGGTGAAAGAGTTCCGAGCGGAGGCGCTCAATAAAGGCCAAGGAGGTGACCAGAGCCAGCGGCAGGAACAGTTCGGTGCGCCCGAGCCACGCCAGAGCCCGTTCGGCGGTTTTCCTAACCCGAGTCCACAGGGCGGGCCACAACCCAACATCGGACAGTACCAAGTTCACAACCAACAACAGTATAACCCGTCGGGGGTGTTTCAGCAACCACCCCCACAGGGGGATCTCCAGCGACAGGATGATCGTAGCGGATTCCAGAATAACCTTAAGCAGCTGAACGGTGGGCAGTATCATGTGTTCACCACGAGCACTTGCAAACGAGATCAGAAGGTGAAACATAGAACTTTCAGTGTGGCTGAGTCGGCGCTCCCCAGGTACCTTCACTGGTCTGAACAGCCTATAATCTGGAGGAGGGAGGATCACCTGCCCCGAGTCGATAACCCTGGCGACTTAGCTCTGGTCGTGGCTCCCCAAGTCGGAGGATACACCCTTTCCAAAGTCATTATGGATGGAGGCAGCAACATTAACATCCTCTATTTCGATACCTTTCGAAGGATGAATCTTTTGGAGAAAGACTTGAAGCCATCATCCACGGTTTTCCACGGCATTGTTCCGGGTAAGTCGGCGTATCCAATTGGGTGGATTAAACTTAACGTAGATTTTGGCACAGAGTCTAATTGCAGGAGCGAGTCACTCATGTTCGAGGTGGTCCAGATCAAGAGCCCTTACCATGCATTGTTTGGAAGGCCGGCTTACTCCCGATTCATGGCTCGCCCATGCTATGTTTACCTCAAACTCAAAATGCCTGGTCCGAAGGGGCCTATCACAATCAGTGGGGATAGGAAGATAGCCCAGGAGTGCGAAGAAGGAGACGTAGCTTATGCCGAGACGGCTTGCGTGGCCGAGGAGCTTAAGTTTCACCAAACCAACGTTGATCCTGCAGATATGACGCCACTCAAGAGGCCAAGGATCGACTCTGAGACGCCCATCAAGTTTAAACCAACGAATGACACCGAGGTTATAGACTTCATGCTTGGGGACTCAACTAAGAAGTTCACTATTGGGACGGGTCTGGATCCCAAATAGGAAAGCGCGCTCATCGAATTCATCCATGAGAATCGGGACATCTTTGTGTGGAAACCTTCTGACATGCCAGGTGTACCGAGAGAATTCGCTGAGCACCACCTTAATACTGACCCTAAAGTAAAGCCAGTTCGGCAGTACCTTTGCAGGTTTAATGAGGAGCGGCGTAAGGTGATCGGAGAGGAAGTCGCCTGGCTCTTGGCCGCCGAGTTCATCATCGAGGTTTTCCATCCTGTATGGTTGGCTAACCCGGTCTTGGTGCTAAAAAAGAACGGCACCTTCCGCATGTGCATCGACTACACCGACCTCAACAGAGCTTGTCCGAAGGATCCCTTCGCCCTTCCCCGCATCGATCAAATCTTTGACTCAACGGCGGGTTGCGAGCGTTTTTGTTTCTTGGATGCTTATTCAGGATACCACCAGATCAAGATGGCGGTGCAGACCAGGAGAAAACGTCCTTTATAACCCCCTTCGGAGCCTTCTGTTACGTGTCTATGCCGTTCGGGCTCAAGAGTGCCGGGGCTACTTATCAGCGTTGCATCCAAAATTGTTTACATAACCATATCGGTCGGTATGTCCACGCTTATGTGGACGACATCGTAGTCAGATCTCAGAAGAAAGAGTCGTTCTTGGAAGATCTCAAGGAGACTTTCAACAATTTGCGCATTTACCAGATGAGGCTTAACCCCACCAAGTGCGTGTTTGGTGTTCCTGCAAGAAAGTTATTGGGTTTTCTGGTATCAGAACGCGACATTGAAGCTAACCCGGACAAAATTGAAGCAATTACTTCGCTTGGAAAGCCGACTAATATTAACCAGGTCCAGCGCATGGCCGGTTGTATCGCGGCTCTGAGTCGTTTTATAAGTTGCCTTGGGGAGAAGGCCATCCCCCTTTATCAGCTGCTCAAGAAAACTGATCAATTCGTATGGACGGACGAAGCCAACGAAGCCTTTGAAGCCTTGAAGCGACAATTGGTTAAGCCGCTAGTGCTCGCGGCTCCAACAGACAAGGAGCCTATGTTGTTGTACATCACGGCCAATTCCAAAGAAGTGAGTGTAGCAGTGGTTGTCGAGCGGAAGGAAGAAGGGAAGGAATACCTGGTTCAGCGACCAGTATATTTTATCAGCGAAGTCCTGACCCTCTCCAAACAACGCTACCCGCATTGGCAGAGGCTGGTCTTTGGGGTGTTTATGGTGATTCAGAAGCTGAAGCACTACTTCCAAGAGCACCCCATCACGATAGTCAGTTCTGCCCCCCTTGGTGACATTATACAAAATCGAGAAGCAACAGGACGGATTGCTAAGTGGGCGATTGAGTTGGGGCCTCATCACGTGCGATGTACTCCCCGTACGGCCATTAAGTCTCAAGCACTAGTGGATTTCATCAACGATTGGACCGAGTTGCAAATTCCAGAGGATAGGCCCGATCACACCTATTGGACTATCTATTTCGACGTATCCAGACAGTTGGAAGGCTCGGGGGCTGGTGTGGTGATCACCTCGCCTCAAGGCGACAAATTTTGCTATGTCCTCCGGCTCATGTTTCCATGTACCAACCACGTAGAAGAGTATGAAGCCTTGCTCCATGGATTGCGAATCGCCAAAGAGATGAATCTCACGCGAGTCAGATGTCTGGGCGACTTAGATTTGGTGGCACAGCAGGTTTCTGGCACCTGGGATTCCAGAGATCCTTTGATGGCGGCTTACATGCGAGCTGTGTCGGATGTAGCGGGTCACTTTCATGGTTATCAAGTGGATCACATCGACCGACAACTCAATGAAGCAGCGACTGCTCTTTCTCGTATTGGTTCACAACGGAAGCCGGTTCCTCCCAATGTCTTTTTGGATGTACTACATAACCCTTCGGTGAGGCTACCTTCACATGAAGACTTGGCGGTGCCGGACCCCGAGTCTCAACTTGTGGCGGCTCTTCGTGCCACTCCGGATTGGGCGATTCCCTACATGGCATATCTCACACGAGGCGAGTTACCCGCGGATGAGCTATTGGCTCGCCAAATCGTCCATCAGTGCAAATCCATGGTCTTACACAACGGCGAGCTGCACAAGCAAAGCACCTCAGGGGTAATTCAAAGGTGCGTCTCTTCTTAAGAAGGATGTATGATCCTCAATGAAATTCATGCAGGCGACTGTGGTCATCATACCGGGTCACGGTACTTGGTCTCTAAGACTTTTCGACATGGGTTTTACTGGTTGACGGCTCTTGCAGACGCGGAAGAGATAGTTTGCCGATGTGATGGTTGCCAGAAATTTGGACGTCAGATGCACGTACCGGCTCAGGAGTTGCGGATGATCCCAATCACTTGGACGTTTGCAGTCTGGGGGTTAATAATGGTTGGCCCTTTAAAGATGTGGTCCAATAAAAAAACTCACCTATTGGTGGCGGTTGACAAGTTTACTAAGTGGGTTGATAACCCACAAGTATAGGGGATCGCAAGAGTTTTCGAGGGTACAGTATTCAACCCAAATTTGTTGATTCGACACAAGGGGAAGCCAAAGAATATTCTCGAGTATTAGCAGTTGAGTTGTCAATTCAACCACACCTGAAAGACTTAGTATCTGCAGCAAAGTATCAGTAGCAAAGTGGTGTGATAGCAACAGTAGCAATGGTAACAGTAGCAGCAGTGACAGCAGTAGCAGTAACAGTAGCAGAAGTGACAACATTAGCGATAACAGTATCAGGAGTGACAGCAGTAGCGGCAAAGTAACATAGCAAGGACCAGTAGGAAAAACTCGTAGCCATTGAATCGGTGATGGATAATTATGCCGGATGACATTCATCATGCAACAGTTATAACACGGAGAGATATGTATCTAGCTCCAGTTCGTCAATGTAATGTAGGCATGTATTCCGTATATAGTCATACGTGCTTATGAAAAGAACTTACATGACATCAATATCCATCCCTCAAGTGGCAGCGGGGTCCTAATGGAAACTACGGGATATTAATGTTCTCCTTTTAATAGAGAACCGGAACAAAGCATTAGCACTTAGTGAATACATGAACTCCTCATACTAAGGTCATCTCCGGGAGTGGTTCCGGCTATTGTCACTCCGGGGTTGCCGGGTCATAACACATAGTAGGTGACTACAACTTGCAAGATAGGGTCAAGAACACACATAATTGATGAAAACATAATAGGTTCATATCTGAAATCATGGCACTCAGGCCCTAGTGACAAGAATTAAGCATGGCAAAGTAGTAGCAACATCAATCTCAGAACATAGTGGATACTAGGGATCAATCCCTATCAAAACTAACACGATTACATGATAGATCTCATTCAACCCATCACCATCCAGCAAGCCTACGATGAGATTACTCACGAACGGTGAAGAGCATCATGGAATTGGCGATGAAGGAAGGTTGGTGATGACGGCGGTGACGATCTCCCCTCTCCGAAGCCCAGAACGGACTCCAGATCTGTCCTCCAGAGGAATAACAGGTGGTGGCGGCGCCTCCGTATCGTAAAACGCGATGAACTATTCTCCTTGATTTTTTTCTGGGTGAAAGGGACTAAATAGAGCTGGAGTTCGAGGCGGCGGAGTCCCGAGGGCCCCACAAGCCTGCTTGGCTTGGCCCGGGGGGCCCGCGCCTCCTGGGCTTGTGGGCTCCTCTCTCCACGCCTCCGGTTGATTCTTGCGCCAGTATTTTTTGTATATTCCACAAAAAATCCTCATAAATTTCCAGGTTATTCCGAGAACTTCTATTTCTGTGCAAAAATAACACCATGGCAATTCTGCTGAAAACAGCGTTAGTCCGGGTTAGTTCCATTCAAATCATGCAAATTAGAGTCCAAAACAAGGGCAAAAGAGTTTGGAAAAGTAGATACAATGGAGACGTATCAATCCCCCAAGCTTAAAGCCTTGCTTGTCCTCAAGCAATTCAGTTGACAAATTGAAAGAGACAAGAGAAAAAAATTTACGAACTCTGTTTGATCTTGTTGTTGTAATTATGTCTAACTCATATTAATATTTTTAGCAAGATCATAAGCTAACCACATAAGAAATGACATTTAGGTCTCATGATGTACTAATATCAATGGCATAATCAACTAGCGAGTAATAATAATAATTTTCAAACGTCAACACTTCAATCAAAACAATCATGAAGCAATATGAACAGATGGTATCTCGCTAGCTCCTTCTGAGACCGCAAAACATAAATGGAGAGAACCTTCAAAGACCAAGGGTTGACTGAACATTGTAATTCATGGCAAAGAAGAACCAGTCACAGTCATACTCAATAACAATTTATAGCAAAGCATAAAACTGGCGGAGGTGCTCTCTAATTGGTGTTTTTTGAAAGAAGAGGATGACTCAACAGAAACATAAATAGATAGGCCCTTCGTAGAGGGAAGCATTGATTTGCAGAGGTGCCAGAACTCAAGCTTTGAATACAGAGATAAATAATTTTGGGTGGCATGGTTTCATTGTCAACGCAATGACCAAGAGTTTTCACCATCTTCCATGCTACACATGCTATAGGCGGTTCCCAAACAGAAAAGTAAAGTTTTGACTCCCCCACCACCGATCAATCACACTCCACGAATAGCCGAATCCTCGGGTGCCATACATACCAACAACAATCCAGGGGGAGTTTTGTTTGCAATTATCTTTTCGATTTGAGCATGGAACTGGGCATTCCAATTACTGGCCCCTTTCTCGTGAATGATGGTGAATAAACACATATCAAGGATAACACACCTAGCATGGAAGATACTGACCGCCCCTTGTCACCACATGAGCGGTTCGGGCATGCAAAACAGATTATTTCTTGAAGGTTTAGAGAGTGGCACATGCAAACTTACTTGGAACGGCAGGTAGATACCGCTTATATGTAGGTATGGTGGACTCATATGGAACAACTTTGGGTTTATGTAAGTGAATGCACAAGCAGTATTCCCTCTTAGTACAAGTGAAGGCTAGCAAAAGACTGGGAAGCGACCAACTAGAGAGCGACAACAGTCATCAATAAGCATTGAAATTAACCAACATTGAGTGCAAGCATGAGTAGGACATAAATCACCAGAAACATGAATATCATAGAGGCTATGTTGATTTGTTTCAAGTACATGCGTTAACATGTGCCAAGTCAAGCCACTTGAAACATTCAAAGGAGGATACCATCCTATCATACTACATCATAATCATCTCGAAATTCATGTTGGCATCCAAGACAAACCATTATAAGCTCCTAGCTAATTAAACATGGCATAAGAAACTATGAACTCTAAGTTGCCATTGCAAACATGATTCTCTCACAACAAAGCTGAATTAGGAACGATGAGCTAGTCATACTTACCAAAACAAAATAGATCGAGTTCATACTAGCTTTTCCAGGCTCAGTCACTTCATCATATATCGTCATTACTGCCTTTCACTTATACGACCGAATGATGTGAATCATAATGAGAGTGTTCGTGCATTGGACTAAGCTGGAATCTGCAAGCTACACAAAGGAGAAGACAAAGTAATATGGTTCTTTGACACATAAACAGATATGCAAGCGAGAGCCACTAAACATTGTAACCATGGTCTTCTACCTTGACCCAAAGAAAAAGAAAACTATTTACACGAGAAAGCTTTTTGGGTTTTCTCAGTCTAAACAAACACACGGGAAGAAAGCGAGAAAAAGAAATAAACTAGCATGGATGATACAGTGGCAAGGTGTGAACACCGACTATCAAAGTAAAAGCGTGAGCATGAATGTAAAGTCGGTGAGAAACATGTACTCCCCCAAGCTTAGGCTTTTGGCCTAAGTTGGTCTACTACCATGGGGGGAAATAACCATCTCCGAGGTACTCCTATTGCTTGAAGAACCACCATGATAGTTTTTCCTGAACATCTTCCTTTCTTGAAATTTTTAGTGACTCAAAGGAAAAGTGAACAAGGCTCAACGAAACTCATAGCAACGAATCCGACAAGTGCCTAGAGGCCATATCACGCATCAAAACTACTTGGGACCACCTAAAATTAGCATGCAAAGCTCAAGAACAGTGTCACCAAGGCAGCAAAAATATGCAACGAATAAGGCACTAGAGCAAAAACTAATTGGACCAATGGAGGAGTCACATACCAAGGAACAATTTCCCCAAAACAGTTTGGTGAATGGGGCTTTGCTCAAGGAGATCGAAAATAGCAGCAAGAAGAGCAAGAACACAGGTTTGAGTTGTAGAATGAATTTTTCTGGAGGTAGGAGAAGGAGATGGGAGCTAGAATAAGTGGAGGGGGGACACGTGTGCCCCACAAGCCTGGTAGGCGCGGCCAGGGGGTGCCCGCGCCTCCTAGGCTTGTGGCCCACTGGTGCATCCCCCTCACTAGCTCTTTGTCTCCGAATTTTTCAAAAATTCCAGAAAAAATCATACTTGATTTTCAGGTCATTCGGAGAACTTTTATTTTCGGGACACTTTTCTACGGGACGCAAAAAGCAGAAAACAGGAAAAACTAAAGCTAAATCTATCATTTTTCTTCTAAGCAGCCGAAGGTAAAGGTTTGGAACAGAGGGTTGTGACTCCTAGATTCATCCATCTCATGGTCATCAAAAGAAATCTGTCAATGAGGTTGATCAAGTCTCCTTGGCAAACTTTTTCGCATCGCACAAAACCAGAGAATTTTCGAATAGTCACTAGGTTACCTCAACGGGGATGTGCATATCCCCAACAAGCAAATCATACTTCATCTTAACAGTAGGTATAGGGCATTCAAAGCTCCCAATAAGAATCGATGAAGTTTTTTCAATAGCATTGATGCAATGTACTCGATATTGTTTCTTCGGAAAGTGCACCGTATGCTCATTACCATTGACATGGAAAGTGACAATGCCTTTGTTGCAAACAATAACAGCCCCTGGAATGTTTAAAAAGGGTCTTCCAAGGATGACCGCCATGGCATCATCCTCGGGAATATCCAGAATAACAAAGTCCGTTAAGATAGTAACGTTAGCAACCACGACAGGCACATCCTCGCAGATGCCGATAAGGAAAGCAGTTGATTTGTCGGCCATTTGCGGGGAGATTTCAGTGGGTGTCAACTTGTCTAATTCAAGTCTACGATAAAGAGAGAGAGGCATAACACAAACACCGGCTCCCAGATCGCATAAAGCAGTCCTAACGTAGTTGCCTTTAATTGAGCAAGGTATAGTGGGCACTCCGGGATCACCTAGTTTCTTAGGAGTTCCACCCTTGAAGGTGTAATTAGCGAGCATGGTGGAAATCTCAACCTCAGGTATCCTCCTCTTATTAGTCACAATATCCTTCATGTACTTAGCATAAGGAGACATTTTGAGCATATCTGTCAAACACATTTGCACAAAGACAGGTCTAATAATTTCAACACATCGCTCAAAATCCTCATCATCCTTTTTCTTGGATGGTTTGGGAGGAAAGGGCATGGGTTTCTGAACCCATGGTTCCCTTTCTGTACCATGCTTCCTAGCAATGAAATCGTTCTTATCGTATCTCCTATTCTTAAGTTGTGGGTTATCAAGATCAACAGGTTCAATCTACACATCCTTATCATTGCTAGGTTGAGCATCATCATGAACACCACTATCGAGATTATCATTAGGCTCATGTTCATCACCAGAAGTTGTTTCGGCATCAAAAACAGAGACATCGTTTGGATTCTCGGGTGTAACAGCAGCAGGTTTGCTAGCATGCAGGTTCCAATCATCTTTGTTTTTCTTCCTAGGATGACTAGGTGCATCAGTGCTAACTCCTTGAGAATCTTGTACAATTCTCTTAGGATGATCCTCAGGATACAAAGGTTCCTGGGTCATTCTACCACCTCTAGTGATAACTCTAACAGACTTGTCATTTAGCTCATTGAGCAAATCATTTTGAGCCTTAAGTACTTGTTCTACTTTAGTAGTTACTAGAGAGGCATGTTTACTCAAAAGCTTAAGATCATTGACGTTTCTATCCACACAAGCACTTAAATGACTAAGCATACGAGCATTCTGTTCCAATTGTCTGCTAACATAATCATAGAAACTTTGTTGTTTGGCAACAAAGTTATCAAATTCATCTAGGCATAAGCTAGGAGGTTTATCAAAAGGAATATCACTCTCATTGAATCTACGAAGAGAATTTACCTCTACTACCTGTGTCGGGTTATCAAGACCATGGATCTCTTCGATAGGTGGTAGAATTTTGACATCTTCAGATTTAATGCCTTTCTCTTTCATAGATTTCTTAGCTTCTTGCATATCTTTAGGACTGAGGAATAGAATACATCTTTTCTTCGGAGTTGGTTCGGGAATAATCCAAGCATTCTCATTGCACAAGATATTGTTCAATAGGATCTCATCTTGGTCCACAGTTCGTTCCCTGAAAACACAACTAGCACAACTATCTAGGTGGTCCCTAGAAGCATCTGTTAGTCCATTATAGAACATATCAAGTATTTCATTCTTCTCAAGAGGGTGATCAGGCAAAGCATTCAGCAGCTGGACAAGCCTCCCCCAAGCTTGTGGGAGACTCTCTTCTTCAACTTGCACAAAGTTATATATTTCCTGCAAGGCAGCTTGTTTCTTATGGGCAGGAAAATATTTCTCAGAGAAGTAGTAGATCATATCCCGGGGACTACGCACACAACCAGGAGCAAGAGAAGTGAACCAAGTCTTAGCATCACCCTTTAGCGAGAAAGGAAATAGCTTAAGGATAAAGTAGTGGCGAATCTTTTCCTCGCTCGTGAATAGGGTGGCTATATCGTGCAGCTTAGTAAGATGTGCTACAACCGTTCAGACTCATAACCATGAAAAGGATCAGATTCGACTAGAGTGATTAACTCAGGGTCGACAGAGAATTCATAATCCTTATCGGTCACAAAGATAGGCGAAGTAGCAAACATCGTGTCGTATTTCATCCTAGCATGCAGAGATTTTTCTTTCCACTTGCGCAGTAATTTCTCAAGATCATAGCTATCCTTACAAGCAAGATAGTCCTCAGCTGACTCTCCCTCCAGAACATAACCCTCAGGTATATCAGACAATTCATATCTAGGAGAGCTAGTTCTAATAGGTGAAACAGCAGGTTCTACTTCAATAATTTCAACAGTCTCAGAAGTATCATCACATTCAGCAGCAACTCTAGCAATTTGTGCATAAAGAAATGCACCTAGTGGCAAAGCAGTATCAAGAAAAGCATCATGACAAGCATCATGGGTAGCAGAAGTAGCATCATCAAGCACAGGTGGCATATCAAAATTTCTAGCAGATGGAGGTGTTGCAAACTTACTCATAACTGAAGGTGAATCAAGTGCAGAGCTAGATGGCAGTTCCTTATCTGTCCTCGTAGTTGAGGGAAATACCTTAGTTTTTTGATCTCTCGGATTCCTCATAGTGGTCAACAGACGTAAATCCCAAGTGACTCGGAGAATAGAGCTATGCCTCCCCGGCAACGGCGTCGGAAAATAATCTTGATAACCCACAAGTATAGGGGATCGCAACAGTTTTTGAGGGTACAATATTCAACCCAAATTTGTTGATTCGACACAAGGGGAAGACAAAGAATATTCTCAGGTATTAGCAGTTGAGTTGTCAATTCAACCACACCTGAAACACTTAGTATCTTCAGCAAAGTATCAGTAGGAAAGTGGTGTGATAGCAACAGTAGCAATGGTAACAGTAGCAGCAGTGACAACAATAGTAGTAACAGTAGCAGCAGTGACAACAGTAGCGGTAATAGTAGCAGAAGTGACTGCAGTAGCGGCAAAGTAACGTAGCAAGGACGAGTAGGAAAAACTTGTAGGCATTGGATCGGTGATGGATAAGTATGCCGGATGACATTCATCATGCAATAGTTATAACACAAAGAGATATGTAACTAGCTCGAGTTCGTCAATGTAATGCAGGCATGTATTCTGTATATAGTCATACGTGCTTATGAAAAGAACTTGCATGACATCTATTGTCCATCCCTCCTGTGGCAGCGGGGTCCTAATGGAAACTACAGGATATTAAGGTTCTCCTTTTAATAGAGAACCAGAACAAAGCATTAGCACTTAGTGAATACATGAACTCCTCATACTAATGTCATATCTGGGAGTGGTTCCGGCTATTGTCACTCCAGGGTTGCCGGGTCATAACACATAGTAGGTGACTACAACTTGTAAGACAGGATCAAGAACACACATATATTGATGAAAACATAATAGGTTCAGATCTGAAATCATGGCACTCGGGCCCTAGTGACAAGCATTAAGCATGGCAAAGTTGTAGCAATATCAATCTCAGATCATAGTGGATACTAGGGATCAATCCTCATCAAAACTAACTCGATTACACGATAGATCTCATCCAACCTATCACCGTCTAGCAAGCCTATGATGAGATTACTCACGAACGGTGAAGAGCATCATGGAATTGGCGATGAAGGAAGGTTGGTGATGACGACGGTGACGATCTCCCCTCTCCGTAGCCCAGAACAGACTCGAGATCTACCTCCAGAGGAAGAACAGGTGGTGGCAGTGCCTCCATATCGTAAAACACGATGAACTCTTCTCCTTGATTTTTTTTTTGGGCGAAAGGGACGAAATAGAGCTGGAGTTGGAGGCGGCGGAGTGCCGAGGGCCCCACAAGCTTGCTAGGCGCGGCCAGGGGGCGCCTCCTGGGCTTGTGGGCTCCTCACTCCACTCCTCCGGTTGATTCTTGTGCGAGTATTGTTATATATTCCACAAAAAATCCTCGTCAATTTCCAGGTCATTCCGAGAACTTTTATTTCTGCGCAAAAACAACACCATGGCAATTCTGCTGAAAACAACGTTAGTCCGGGTTAGTTCCATTCAAATCACGCAAATTAGAGTCCAAAACAAGGACAAAGGAGTTTGGAAAATTAGATACGATGGAGACGTATCATGGGTCGAGGCAGAGCCCGTTAGTAGCTGTGACGCAGATACAGCTGTCAAATTCTTGAAAAAATGATTTTCCGGTTTGGATACCCTCGTAGTATCGTTACTGACAATGGTACTAATCTATCGAAGGACGCAATGCAAGAGTTTTGCAATCGAGAGCATATCTGGCTTGACGTTTCTGCATTTGCACATCCCAAGTCTAATGGGCAGGCAGAAAGGGCGAATGAGGAAATATTGCGGGGGATCAAGCCCCTGCTTATGGTGCCTTTGGAGGGTACTCCAAGATGTTGGGTAGAAGAATTGCCCTCAGTATTATGGAGCATCAGGACCACCCCCAACGGCTCCACGGGTTTTACTCCTTTCTTTCTGGTCTACGGGGCAGAAGCGGTGTAGCCAAGTGACATTCGACACGATTCACCGCGAGTCGCCGCCTACGTGGAGCAGGACAACGAGTTGGCACAACAAGATTCGTTGGACGCTTTGGAGGAAGAGCAAGACTTGGCTGCGGCGCGATCGGCGATCTATCAGCAAGACTTGCGACGCTACCACAGCCGCCGTATCAAGAGCCGGACTTTTCAAGAGGGCGACTTAGTGCTCCAGTTGATTCAAGATCACACTGGTATGCATAAGTTATCACCTCCATGGGAAGGACCGTTTGTCATCAGCGAGAATCTTCGGAACGGCTCATACTACTTGGTGGATCTTCGCCCAAATAGGCCAACTATGGAGGTTGAGACATCTTGCCCCTGGAATACAGCCCACCTACGACCTTACTATACCTTGAGCCATGGGCTCCTTTCTTTTTTACATATCTCAGAACTTGTAATCCTTTATTTATATAGCAATAAAGCCGACACCCACGAATTTCGGGGTCCTTTGCCGTGTCAGCTTCTGGAAAGCATGAGTCTCTATTGTTCTCTGAGTCGTTCAAATACGGACGCTATCAGTATCAAAGAGCATAAGTCGCCATGGTGCACTTATTTCAAAACTGGGTACTGATAAGCCAAAGAAGACTAGACGCCACGTTGCATGGTTCAAACATGGGCGCCTTATATGATTTTGAGAATTAAGCCGGCTTACATGGGGGCTACAAGTTCCCAAGTCGTTTTGCAGTAAAAGTGTGCACGCTTCTGCAATCCTATGTCTGACTTTTCCCTAGTCATAGGTCGCTTGGGGGCTTCCACTCACTGAGTTCAGCCTGAATACCCTCTTGGCTAGCGAAAAATTACCGCATTACAAATGGTTATACTAGACTATGTGTTGGACAAGTCGCCACATGGACCCATGTACTCTGGGCGAGTCAATTCGTTATTTGGAACCTGAACTCGCCTTGGTTAAAACATATAAGGTACAGGCCGGAGCCAAGCATGGAAAATAGAGAAACCATTGGTACACCGAACCTGCTTCACTGAAGCTTGACTCGCGCTTGATCAGCCGGTCTAAACAATATGGGCTGTTGCAAAAGCCTTATTGGGGTAACACTAGTATTTTGCAAACTCGTCTTATCCTATCGCAGCTCATTGAGTCGGCGAATTTTATATCTTGATGGCACGACCACAAGGTTTCATAAACATCCTTGTGTAACTCGCCGAGACTCATTGAGCCGGCCTTTGTTCATAACTCGCCGCGACTCATCGGGCCAGTTGTTAACTACTATTTTCCATAACCCAGGGGGCTGGTTTATCTTTTACCATAACCAAGGGGGCTGGTTTATCTTCTGCCATAACTCAATGAGTCGGCTTATGTTTTTTCCTGACACACAGGTTGAAGGCTTTTATGTCAAACTATGACACTTCCTCGTTTATCAAGCCGAAGGATTGTAAAGGGCGATTCATGATACACTAAAGGGATAAATTATTCAGGAATGTCAAGCAAAAGGCATGGGCGACATACTATTTCCCTACAAATCTAACAAACTATTACATGGCTCACACGGCCAAGTCGGGTGTCATCCCCCTATAAAGAAGAGATCAGATTATCTTTTAAGTCAATGATTACATCTCGAGAAGAATTAAGCCGCATCCGGGTCACCTTGCCTCGAGCTCTCTCCACCTTCAATTTGTAAGTCGCCCAGTTTCCTGTTACACTTGGACAGGGAGACGAACTCATCTTCATCATTAAGGAAGATGGACAGATATACATCAAGGTCAAAGGGATTCTTGGGCCGGCGAGGAGCCAAGCTAGTAATTTCGTACGAGGGAGGAGTCACCTTCTTGTTATTGTCATCAGATGTGGCTTGGTATTTGTTTTAATCCAAGCCGACTGCCAGTTGAGTCGCCGCAAAGCGGGATTCCTTGATTACTCGATGGTAGTCGTCCTCGATGAACTCCGACCCGTCGTCTTTCAGTTCGGGATAGCCAGCGGCTACCCCCTCTGGTTTCAGCTCGGGAGCATAGGCCAAACACCGGCTTAGGGTATTTAGTGATCCCTTACGGGCGGCTGATCCCTTCAGATCCTCCACTTGTGGAGGCAACATGGACAGGTAGCTGAGCATGTTCTTGATGGACTTAACTGGCACCTTGATGCCCATCACTGCTTTAATCGTCAACATGCTCCCTGTATACAACTGTTCGGTGAAGGTATACATCGCCTTTAGTTTCAACATGCAGTCATCTTGGAGATTGGTGGCTCGTGGACCTACAAAGAATACATCCGTGTTTGTTAGTCTTGGGAAACTATACTGATTTTTTTCGATGAAGGCGATTAATCCTTACCAAACATGGTTGGAGTCATCTTGGTGTTGTGTTTTTTCAAACCGGAGAGCTATTGCTGGGCGTCTTCTAGTTTCTCCTCGGCTTGCTGAGCCCGCTGTTGGATGGCAGTTTGGTCAGCTTTGGCTTTCTTTTCAAGCTTCTGGTGATCAACCTTCATTCTTTCTAGTTCAGCCAGAACCACCTGATACTTCCTCTCCGACTCAGACCGAGCATTCTGCTGTTCGGCTAAATTCTTCCTTAATTCACCTAGGGATGACTCTGTCTGGGTTACAGATTCCTGCAAAGCAAAATTTGGGGAGACAAGTTTCAGAACTATTGCAAGCAATATTCCTGACACTTGGGGGCTAATGTATGATTCTATTCGAAGTCATGCAAAATTCAAGACCCGGCTCATCTTTCAAAAGATGACACGACCCTTGGGAGCTACAGGTTGAAGATTTTAAATTATATATAAGACCCGGCTCATCTTTCAAAAGATGACCCGGCCCTTGGGGGCTACAGGTTGAAGTTTTTCTCTAAATACAAGACCCGGCTCATCTTTCAAAAGATGACCTGGCCCTTGGGGGCTACAGGTTGAAGTTTTTCTCTAAATACAAGACCCGACTCATCTTTCAAAAGATGACCCGGCCCTTGGGGCTACAGGTTGAAGTTTTTCTCTAAATACAAGACCCGGCTCATCTTTTAAAGATGACCCGGCCCTTGGGGGCTACAGGTTCAAGATTTTAAACTATATACAAGACCCAGCTCATCTTTCGAAAGATGACCCGGCCCTTGGGGGCTATGGACAGATACGGGTCTAACAGACATTGCAACACCAATTATTTCATCAAGCAAGACTAGTCTATTGGAAGGCTAATTGGTGGAAGAGAATACGTAATAAAGAACATACCGCATGTTTTACTCTCATCATGTGGATCAAACTCTTGTTCATTTCATAACTCGTGTCCAAGCGCCTCGCGAAGCCAGAGCAGAGTTGATCAAATTCTAGCTTCTCATACTGGGGAAGCTTCAACTTACTCACATCTTGTTCGGTGGAAGGACGTGATTCCTTTGAGGTGTGTTTAGATAACACCACCGCTGCAGGTTTGGAGTAGCAAGTACCAGTGATAATGACGACATCTAGATCCTCAGTCGCCTTGGGAGAGCTCGGCGGGTTAACATTGTCAGCAGTTTCCTTTAAGGTGTCTGGCGAGTCATCCCGGACGTCAGGGATGTCATCCGCATGAGCATCATGAGCCGCCACTTGGCCCTCGTCAAGCTTTGGGGCAGAGGTGCTCGTGCCTAAGACCTCAGTCGTCTTAGGAGCAGAACACGAGTCGCCAGTTTTTCTCTTCTTCGCTTGTGCTCTGAGATGAAGACATCAAAAGTTAGGGCAAATATCATTATTGGGAAGAGAAATGGTTAATAAAAGAACTCACCCTTGTACACGAATCATTGCCGGAAGAGCCGACATCGCAGAGTCGCCAGATGAAGGAGGAGAAGTCTGAGAGAATAAAGGTTCAAAGGGTGAAGGAGTTGTGAATCACATTTTCTACAAGGAAAAGATTATGGTTAACAATAGTATACCTCACTTGTGCGCTTTCGACCGGTTGGCTTCTCAGGCAACCCAGAAATTAAGTCGCCAGAGCGACTCCGGGTTTTGCGCTTGGGAGTATATTTCGCCTTCTTCAAAAGGAAATCAGGGTCCATATAAGCATCTGGATGAGACATGGGAACTTCCCTACAGATCCGCCTGGCTGGCCTAGGTAAAAAGGAAGTTGAGTGGGAAGAAATAGAAATTACCTCAATCGCGTCATCTTGAATGTCGTAGTCATCGCCATACGCACAAGGACACAGGCTATAAGCATGAGTCGGAACATAAGGATGATCAGTAAAGGGAAGTTTTACTTGTGAATGTTCTTTGACAGCTTATGACTCGCCGACACCGGATGAGTCCTTGACGGCGGCTTTGCCTTTGATTTCTTTCTTCTTCTTCTTCGGTGTTGGTTTGGTTGTTTTTTGGGCTGTCACCTTTGGTCCCCTTCACCAAAAGGGATCACCTTTCTGATGGACAGAATAAAATTTCAAACCCGGAACATTGGCACGTGTATTTACAAGGTAAAGGAAGGTGGCTTAGATTTTTACCGGTGGAGTCGGGTTGGAGCGGCAGAAGGGCTTGAGCCCGATTTTGGCACAGTCTTCCAAAGACTCGCCGGTTAGCTTCTTGATTATCCCAACAATGTCCCTCTCTGCGATTTTTTTTATGGTGGAAGCATTGCGGATGGTTCACGCTACCATCATATTCACACATCATTCCGTTCCGGCGACTCAGAGGAAGAATGTTCCATTCCACCCAGCAAGGGAACACATCAACCCCGATGAGCCCGTTATTGGTCAAGGACCGTAATTCGAAGAAAATGGGGATGAATTCTGATTCTTCTTATTCTGTGAGCTTCTCGGGCAGCTTTAAGTCCATGGGCACGCGATCTTGACTATAACCCGGAAGTGGGTTCTCGCCAGGAGGAGAAGTGTCGCGAAAGTAAAACCAAGACTCGGCCCAGCCTTTGGAATGGCCGGGCAGAAGGACCGATGGAAACCCACGTTCGCGGCGTCTCTGGATGTTGACTCCTCCGAGTTCATGATTGGGTCCGTTAGAGAATTTAGTCTAGCGATTCAGATGAAAGAAGTTACAAAACAATGGAATTGTGGGCTCTCTTTGCACGTATACTTCGCAAAACACTTGAAACTGTCAGAGATTGCTGATGGAATTGGGTCCCATGTCTTGAGGATGGACGTCAAGGAAATGCAGAGTGTCTGTGAAAAACTTTGACCCGGGCGGTTTGAAACCTCGTTCAAGATAGTCAGTGAAATTGACTACTTCTCCTTCGGCATGGTTGGGGATCAACTCGCCTGGGGCAGTTCGCCTACCGATGACTTCCTTGTTGTCGAGGTGACCTGACTTATCAAATTTCTAAAGAATAGCATCATCGATCTTGCTTGTTAACCAATCGCATTTCGAAACAATGACCATGACTACAAAAAGAGGAAAAATGGCGGCTCAGTGGGGACCATGAAATACGGTAACTCGCGAGTTCGAGATCTACGATGTGTTTGTAAAGGACCTTATGACTCGCCATTAGGTGACAAAGTACGGATGTGAAGGCATCCTAACTTGCCAGCTGGGAGATTTATGGAATGTCAACGAAGGTATTATGACTCGCCCCTCAACCGGAAAAAGGGGTAGCTATGGTGATAATCTAACTCGCTATGGTGGAAGCAACTAAGCGGCGACTGTCAAAGGATTTTTTTCCTAGGGATATTCCCGGAGGAAGGATAAACATATTTCTAAAAACGAGCAGAGAATTCGGGATCTACGGGTGGATCGAATTTAAGAGATAATACTTGGCAAAATTGCAAAGGCTATGAACGCAAGAATGCGACAGTACTATCCTCTGGATCTACGGAGTAAAGCCTCAGATGGCCGAGAAATGCAATGGTACTACCGCGGTTTGCTACTATGGAGGATCTACCGCGAGAAAACTAAGCGGATCTAGAGTAAAGAAAGACGTTCGTCACGTTCCAAGGCTAGCCTACAAGAACAATGGAGTTATTCGTCTAACCCTAATGGGGAAATGCATTTACCTGAGAGTGGAGGACGGCGCCGGAGATGGACGCGGAGAGCTTCGTTCCATCGATTGGCCCGGAGACGCCCAGGAGTCCACGGCTGGCGACGGAGCTTCAGGTGCCCGTGAGGAGGTCGAGGTGCTGGCACGAGGAAGATGAAGGGCGCGTGGAAGCCGAAGGTCGCGAGGAGGCCTAAGTGGGGGTAGGTGACGGTGCCCCCACTCCCCGTGCGGCTATTTAAAGAATCAGACCTGGAATCGAGGCGGCCAGCGCGGGAATCGAGGCGACAAACCGAAAATTTGCAATGATGGCGCCTGGATTTTTGGGATAAGTAAATGGTGGTGCAAAAAATCCGTTGGGTGGTTACGGCATTAAAAATCCCGGAATTAAAGGGATAAGATGATGTCATCAAAGATTGCATGGCGGTTCAAACAATTCATGATGAATGGCGGCTTATCGTCCGTCAAAAAGCAAGGGTGGTACAAGTCGCCCCAAATGGCTGAAGGATATATTGGCGTGAAGAAATTCAAGACAATGTGGGGCCTAATGTTGGGGATATTACCTGCGGTGTAACCCGCCCTAGATGTGTCGGGTCATTAAAGGGGCGACTCAACTATTGGTAATACAGGCCTTGGCCGAGGAGCGGGATGGCGGTTCAGGAGCTATACAGAAGATATACCGCGAGGAAGGTTTCCAGTGTTGGAAGGCACGACGACTTAGAGATAGGGAAAGCTACGATTTGTAGCGTAGCCATGACTCTTGTAAATCCTAGGTCCTCGGCCTATATATAAAGGTGAGTCCCTGGAGAAGATAGGGCAAGTTAGAAATCATCGAGAGCTAGGTCAAGCGAGTTACGCCCTCCTTGTAATCCAAACTATCATCAATCTACACAAAGCAGGATGTAGGATTTTACCTCCACACAAGGGGCCGAACCTGGGTAAATCTGAGGCTCGCTTTCGCTCACCCCCTTTGAGTATCCACCAAGGTGCGATGGCTCCATCCTTAAGTCCTTTCACGAGGACATGTGTCGTGACAAAACCACGAGAAGGGGCGTGCGGTCGTGGCCTTCCCTATGTCTATCACGCGAAAGGGGGCTGGGCATAGTGCATATGCTCAGGTCAGTCCGAGCATCACTTGAAAGTCCAAGTGACTGAGCTATAGCGCACGGGCCTGCTCCCATTGGGAAATCAATAGAAGAGGTGTCTAGAGGGGGTGAATAGACTAGTTGCATAACTAAAATCCTAGCCTCTTCCCAATTTAATGGTTGGTAGATTTTAGAGATTCTAAAAAGTCTGGTGCACCCTACACATGCTAGTCAACAAGTATGGAAGCGGAAAGTAAAGACTTTGGACATGTAGTAAGGAGTAGAGTTTAGGAAGATAAAATGCGAAGAAGTTGACACGGCGATTTTTGGCATGGTTCCGATAGGTAGCACTATCATACGTCCATGTTAGTGGAGAATTCAACCCATGGAGGGATGCACCCACAAGGGGTCCACAAAGAAGCGGCCTTGCCTATTCTACCACGGCTTCCGCCCACACAAGACTAGCCTCACTCACGGTAGATCTTCACAAAATAAGCGATTGATACGTCTCCATCGTATCTACTTTTCCAAACTCTTTTGCCCTTGTTTTGGACTCTTATTTGCATGATTTCAATGGAACTAACCGAGACTGACGTTGTTTTCAGCAGAACTGTCATGGTGCTGTTTTTGTACAGAAATAGAAGTTCTCGGAATGACCTGGAAATTAACAAGGTTTTTTTGTGGAATATATAAAAAATACTGGCACAAGAATTACCTGGAGGGGTGGAGCCAGGAGCCCACAAGCCCAAGAGGCGCGCCCCCCTGGCCATGCGTGGCAGGCTTGTGAGGCCCTCGGGGCTCCGCTGCCTCCAACTCCAGCTCTATTTAGTCTCTTTCGCCCAGAAAAAAATCAAAGAGAATAGTTGATCGTGTTTTACGACACGAAGCCGCCGCCACCACCTGTTCTTCCTCTGGAGGGCAGATCTTGAGTCCGTTCTAGGATCCGGAGAGGGGAAATCGTCGTCGTCGTCATCATCAACCATCCTTCATCGCCAATTCCATGATGCTCTTCACTATTCGTGAGTAATCTCATCGTAGGCTTGCTGAACAGTGATGGGTTGGATGAGATCTATCATGTAATCGAGTTAGTTTTGATGGGGTTTGATCCCTAGTATCCACTATGTTCTGAGATTGATCTTGCTACTACTTTGCCATGTTTAATGCTTGTCACTAGGGCCCGAGTGCCATGATTTCAGATCAGAACCTATTATGTTTTCTTCAATATATGTGTGTTCTTGATCCTATCTTGCAAGTTGTAGTCACCTACTATGTGTTATGACCCGGCAACCCCGGAGTGATAATAGCCAGAACCACTCCCGGAGATGACCATAGTATGAGGAGTTCATGTATTCACTAAGTGCTAATGCTTTGTTCCGGTTCTCTATTAAAAGGAGAACCTTAATATCTCTTAGTATCCATTAGGACCCCGCTGCCACGGGAGGGATGGACAATAGATGTCATGCAAGTTCTTTTCCATAAGCCGTATGACTATGTACGGAATACATGCCTACATTACATTGACGAACTAGAGCTAGTTACATATCTCCCCATGTTATGTCTGTCACATGATGAATGTCATCCGGCATAATTATCCATCACCGATCCAATGCCTACGAGCTTTTCCTACTGGTCCTTGCTACGTTACTTTACCGCTACTGCTGTCACTGCTGCTACTGTTACCGCTACTGCTGTCATTGCTACTGTTACCGTTGCTACTATTACTATCACACCACTTTGCTACTGAAACTTTGCTGCCGATACTAAGGCTTTCAGGTGTGGTTGAATTGACAACTCAACTGCTCTTACCCGAGAATATTCTTTGGCTTCCCCTTGTGTTGAATCAACAAATTTGGGTTGAATATTCTACCCTCGAAACATGTTGCTATCCCCTATACTTGTGGGTTATCAAGACTATTTTCTGGCACCGTTGCCGGGGAGGCCTAGCTCTATTCTCTGAGTCACTTGGGATTTACATCTGTTCATCACTATGAGGAATCCGAGAGATGGAAAAACTAAAGTCTTGCCCTCAACTATGAAGACAGGTAAGGAACTGCCATCTAGCTCTACACTTGATTCACCTTCAGTTATGAGTAAGTTTGCGACACCACCACCTACTATAAATTCTGATGTGTTTCCTGTGTGTAATGATGCTACTTCTACTATCCATGATGCTTATGATGATTCTTTGGTTGATACTTCTTGATGCACAAATTGCTAGAGTTGCTGCTGAATGTGATGATACTTCTGAAACTGCTGAGATTATTGAAGTAGAACCTGCTGTTTCACCTGTTAGAACTAGCTCTCCTAGATATGAATTGCATTATATACCTTACGGTTATGTTATGGAGGGAGAGGTAGCTGAGGACTTTCTTCCTTGTAAGGATAGCTATGATGTTGAGAATTTATTGCGCCAGTGGAAAGAAAAATCTCTGAACGCTAGGATGAAATACGATCCTAAGTTTGCTACTTTGCCTATGTTTGTTACTTATAAGGATTATGAATATTCTGTCGATCCTGAGTTAATAACTTTGGTCGAATCCGATCCTTTTCATGGTTATGAGTATGAAACGGTTGTAGCACATCTGACTAAGTTGCACGATATAGCCACCCTATTCACGAGTGAGGAAAAGATCCGCCACTACTATATCCTTAAGTTGTTTCCTTTCTCGCTTAAGGGTGATGCTAAGACTTGGTTCACTTCTCTTGCTCCTGGTTGTGTGCGTAGTCCCCAGAATATGATCTACTACTTCTCTGAGAATTTTTTTCCTATCCATAAGAAACAAGCTGCCTTGCAGGATATATATATAACTTTGTGCAAGTTGAAGAAGAGAGTCTCCCACAAGCTTGGGGGAGGCTTGTCCAGCTACTGAATGCTTTGCCTGATCGCCCTCTTGAGAAAAATGAAATACTTGACATCTTTTATAATGGACTAACCGATGCTTCTATGGACTACCTAGATAGTTGTGCTGGTTGTGTTTTGAGTGAACGAACTGTGGACCAAGCTGAGATTCTATTGAACAATATCTTGAGCAATGATAATGCTTGGACTATTCCTGAACTAACCCTAAAGCCAACTCCGAAGAAAAGAGGTATTCTATTCCTCAGTCCTGAAGATATGCAAGAAGCCAAGAAATCTATGCAAGAGAAAGGTATTAAATCTAAAGATGTTTAGAATCTACCACCTATTGAATAAATACATGGTCTTGATAACCCGACACAGGTAGTAGAGGTAAATTCTCTTCGTAGATTCAATGAGAGTGATATTCCTTTTGACAAACCTGCTAGCTTATGATTAGATGAATTTCATAACTTTGTTGCCAAACAACAATGTTTCAATGATTATGTTAGCAGACAATTGAGGCAAAATGCTATTATGATTGATCATATAAGTGCTTGTGTGGATAGAAATGTCAATAATCTTAAGCTCTTAAGTAAACATGACTCTATGGTCACAACTCAGGTAGAACAAGTACTTAAGGCTCAAAATGTCTTGCTCGATGAGCTGAACGACAAGTCTGTTAGAGTTATCACTAGAGGTGGTAGAATGACCCAAGAACCTTTCTATCTGGACGGTCATCCTAAGAGAATTGAACAAGATTCTCAAGGAGTTAGCACTGAGGCACCTAGTCATCCTAGGAAGAAAAAGAAAGATGATAGGAACTTGCATGCTAGCAACCATGTTGCTGTTACACCCCATAATCCAAACGATGTCTCTGTTTCTGATGCCGAAACACAATCTGGTGATGAACATGAGCCTAGTGATAATATCGATAGTGGTGTTCATGATTATGCTCAACCTAACAATGATAAGGATGTGGAGATTTAACCAGTTGATCTTGATAACCCACAACCTAATAATAGGAGATACGATAAGAACGACTTCATTGCTAGGAAGCATGGTAAAGAAAGAGAACCATGGGTTCAGAAACCCATGCCCTTTCCTCCCAAACCATCCAAGAAAAAGGATGATGAGGATTTTGAGCGCCTTGTTGAAATGATTAGACCTGTCTTTCTGCAAATCCGTTTGACAAATATGCTCAAAATGTCTCCTTATGCTAAGTACATGAAAGATACCGTGACTAATATAAGGAGGATTCCTGAGGTTGAGATTTCCACCATGCTCGCTAACTACACCTTCAAGGGTGGAACTCCTAAGAAACTAGGTGATCCCAGAGTGCCCACTATACCTTGCTCCATTAAAGGAAACTACGTTAGAATTGCTTTATGCGATCTTGGAGCCGGTGTTAGTGTTATGCATCTCTCTCTTTATCATAGACTTGAATTGGATAAGTTGAAACCCACTGAAATGTCTTTGCAAATGGCCGACAAATCAACTGCTTTTCCTGTCGGTATTTGCGAGGATGTGCCTGTTGTAGTTGCTAACGTTACTATCTTAATGGACCTTGTTATTCTGGATATTCCCGAGGATGATGCCATGGCGGTCATCCTTGGAAGACCCTTTTTAAACACTGCAGGGGCTGTTATTGATTGCCAAAAAGGCAATGTCACTTTCCATGTCATTGGTAATGAGCATATGGTGCACTTTCCTAAGAAACAATACCGAGTACATTGCATCAATGCTATTGAAAAAAACTTCATCAATCCTTATTGGGAGCTTTGAATGCCCTATACCTACTGTCAAGATGAAGTATGATTTGCTTGTTGGGGATATGCACATCCCCATTGAGGTAACTTAGTGATTATTTGAAAATTCTCCGGTTTCATGTAATTTGGAAAAAGTTTGTCAAGGAGACTTGATCAACCTCATTGACGGATTTCTTTTCATGACCATGAGATGGATGAATCGAGGAGTCACAATCCGAACTTATACTTTCTGTCGTTTAGAAGAAAAAAGATAAATTTTGCTTCAGTTTTTCCTATTTTCTGCTTTTTGCGTCCCTTAGAAAAGTGTCCCAAAAATAAAGTTCTTCAAATGCCCTGAAAGTCAAGTATGATTTTTTCTGGAATTTTTGAAAAATTCTGAGATAGAGAGCTAGTCAGGGGGATGCACGAGTGGGCCACAAGCCTAGGAGGCGCCGGCACCCCCCTGGTCGCTCCTGCCAGGCTTGTGGGCCCCACATGGCCCCCTCCACTTATTCCAGCTCCCATCTCCTTCTTCTACCTCCAGAAAAAATCATTGCGCATCTCAAACCCGTGTTCTTGCTCTTCTTGCTGCGTTTTTCGATCTCCTTGTGCAAAGCCCCATTCACCAAACTGTTTTGGGGGAATTGTTCCTTGGTATGTAACTCCTCCATTGGTCCAATTAGTTTTTGCTCTAGTGCTTTATTCGTTGCGTATTATTGGTGCCTTGGTGACACTGTTCTTGAGCTTTGCATGTTAATTTTAGTTGGTCCCAAGTAGTTTTAATGCATGATATGGCCTCTAGGCACTTGTAGGAGTAGTTGATATGAGTTTCATTGAGCCTTGTTCACTTTTCTTTTGAGTCACTAAAAATTTATGAAATTTTCAGAGAAAGAAAAAGTAAAAGATGAGGAGGTTCATAAGAGGCTCTTCAAGCCATGACCCCAAGGAAGATAAAAATGAGAACAAGAAAGTCAAGTATCCTGTCCCCCGACTTGTAGAAATTCGAGTGTGCGAGTGGCCAAGCGATGTGTTCTTACGTGCCGTCAGTCTTTATGAGGATTTTTATTACTTGGTGGAGAACGCTGGCCTTACCGCATTTGTTGAAGATAAGTGTCGACAATACCTCCTCCTCACTGATATTTTCATGCAAAGCTTTAACTTCTATCCAAGGAAGAGCCCTCCTATGGTTGAGTTCAAGTTATATGATATCCCCCAGCGCATGTCACTTTAGGATTTTTGCAATGTTTGCAAATTACCTTATGTTGGGTATATTCATGAACCTCGTCCACGGGACTTGAAGGCTTTCATTGATACTATTGTTGTAGGAGAGGAGAGAGGCGTATCTTGCGCTAGAGCTGCTAGCATACATTTTCCCGTGCTTCGGTATTTCTCATTATTCATGGGAAAATGTTTGATTGACCGTGGGAAAGATGGGGCCCTTAGCTCCCCAGATCTTGCGGTTTTGCGCGAAGCCATTTATAATGATAAAACTTATAGCTTGGGTGCTACAGTGGCTCAACGGTTGAACACGAACCATTCTAAAGGCGGTGTTTATGGAGGTATCTATGCAACCCGTCTTGCTAGACATTTTGAGATACCTATTAGACTGCACGAGGAAGAAGAGATGCTTCTTCCTGAGAGATATCTATATTATGATAGCATGGTTCGCCATGACTTTCTTGACAAAGATATAAATAAGACGATGATTTATAACCTGGTATTTAGCCAGGGTACTCGTGAGACTATTACTTTTCCTGCTCCTTCTTTGTTCAATCTTCATCTACACAGGTACATTATTATGCCCTCGGACATCTATGCATATTGGGGCATAGCGCCACCACAGGCACCCGTGCCCGAGCTACCAGTCAAGTATCAGACGCCAGTTTATCAGTGGGAGCCAGAGGAGCTCACTAGCAGTGGCACCCTCAGTACACTCCGGAGTACCCCGGAGATGGTCATTTCCCTCCATGGGAGTAGACCAACTTAGGCCAAAAGCCTAAGCTTGGGGGAGTACGTTTTTCTCATCGACTTTATATCATGCTCACACTTTCACTTTGATAGTCGGTGTTCACACCTTGCTACTATATCATCCATGCTAGTTTATTTCTTTTTCTCGCTTTCTTCTCGTGTGTTTGTCTAGTTTGAGAAAAAACAAAAAAAATTAGTTGTAAGTTTACTTTCCAACTTGCTTAGTGGTGTTTAAAAGGAAAACCCAACAAGATTTCCCGTTCTTCTTTTGCTTGTTGGGAGCTTTCCCGTGTAAATAGTTTTCTTTTTCTTTGGGTCAAGGTAGAAGACCATGGTTACAATGTTTAGCGGCTCTCGTATGCATATATGTTTATCCGTCAAAGAGCCATATTACTTTGTCTTCTCCTCTAATTTGCTTGCAGATTCCAGCTTAGTCCAATGCACGAACACTCTCATTATGATTCACTTCATTTGGTCGTGCAAGTGAAAGGCCAGAATGACGATATATGATGAAGTGACTGAGCCTGGAAAAGCTAGTATGAACTCGATCTATTTTGTTTTTGTAAATATGACTAGCTCATCGTTCCTAATTCAGCATTGTTATTGGAGAAACATGTTTGCAATGACAACTTAGAGATCATAGTTTCTGATGCCATGCTTAATTAGCTAGGAGCTTATAATGGTTTCTCTTGGATGCCAACATGAATTTCAACATGATTATGATGTAGTATGATAGGATGGTATCCTCCTTTGAATGATTCAAGTGGCTTGACTTGGTGCATGTTTACGCATGTAATTGAAACAAAATCAACATAGCCTCTATGTTATTCATGTTTATGGTGATTTATGTCCTACTCATGCCTGCACTCAATGTTGGTTAATTTCAATGCATATTGATGACTGTTCTTGCTCTCTAGTTGGTCGCTTTCCAGTCTTTTGCTGGCCTTCACTTGTACTAAGCAGGAATACTGCTTGTGCATCCACTTCCATAAACACAAAGTTGTTCCATATGAGTCCACCGTACCTACCTATATGCGGTATCTACCTGCCGTTCCAAGTAAATTTTCATGTGCCACTCTCTAAACCTTCAAGTAATAATCTGTTTTGTACGCCCGAACCGCTCATGTGGTGACAAGGGGCGGTCAGTATCTTCCATTCTAGGCGTTTTATCCTCGATACGTGTTTATTCACTATCACGCACGAGAAAGGGGCTGGTAATTGGAATGCCCAGTTCCATGCTCAAATCGAAAAGATAATTGCAAACAAAACTCCCTCTAGATTGTTGTTGGTATGGACGGCACCCGAGTATTCGGCTAGTCGTGGAGTGTGATTGATCGGTGGTGGGGGAGTCAAAACTTTATACTTTTCTGTTTGGGAACCGCCTATAATTTGTGTAGCATGGAAGATGGTGAAAACTCTTGGTCATTGCATTGACAATGAAAGCATGCCACCCAAAATTATTTATCTCTGTCTTCAAAGCTTGAGCTCTGGCACCTCTAAAATCGATGCTTCCCTCTGCGAAGGGCCTATCTATTTATGTTTTTGTTGAGTCATCCTCTCCTTATAAAAGCTCCAATTAAAGAGCACCTCCGTCATTTTTATGCTTTGCTATTAATTGTTATTGAGTATGACTGTGACTAGATCTTCTTTGCCATGAATTACAATGTTCAGTCAGCCCTTGGTCTTTGAAGGAGCTCTGCATTTATGTTTTGCGGTCTCAAAAAGAGCTAGCGAGATACCATATGTTCATATTGCTTCATGATTGTTTTGATTGAAGTGTTGATGTTTGAAACATATTATTATTGCCCGCTAGTTGATTTTGCCATTGATATGAGTACTTCATGAGACCTAAATGTCATTGCTTATGTGGTTAGCTTATGATCTTGCTTAAAATCTGAATATGAGTTAGACATAATTACAACAACAAGATCAAACAGAGTTCGTAAAAGTTTTTCTTTTGTCTCTTTCAGTTTGTCAACTGAATTGCTTGAGGAGAAGCAAGGCTTTAAGCTTGGGGGAGTTGATACGTCTCCATCGTATCTACTTTTCCAAACTCTTTTGCCCTTGTTTTGGACTCTAATTTGCATGATTTGAATGGAACTAACCCGGACTGACGCTGTTTTCAGCAGAATTGCCATGGTGTTGTTTTTGCGCAGAAATAAAAGTTCTCGGAATGACCTGGAAATTTACGAGGATTTTTTGTGGAATATATAAAAAATACTGACGCAAGAATTACCTAGAGGGGTGGAGGGAGGAGCCCACAAGCGCAGGAGGCGCGGGCCCCCCATGGTCGCGCCTGGGAGGCTTGTGAGGCCCTCGGGGCTCCGCCGCCTCCAACTCCAGCTCTATTTAGTCTCTTTCGCCCAGAAAAAAAATGTGAGAGAAGAGTTCATCGTGTTTGACAACACGGAGCCGCCGCCACCATCTGTTCTTCCTGTGGAGGGCAGATCTGGAGTCCGTTCTGGGCTCCGGAGAGGGGAAATCGTCGCCATCGTCATCATCAACCATCCTTCATCGCCAATTCCATGATGCTCTTCACCGTTCATGAGTAGTATCACTGTAGGCTTGCTGGACAGTGATGGGTTGGATGAGATCTATCATGTAATCGAGTTAGTTTTGATGGGGTTTGATCCCTGGTATCCACTATGTTCTGAGATTGAGATTGCTACTACTTTGCCATGCTTAATGCTTGTCACTAGGGCCCGAGTGCCATGATTTCTGATCTGAACCTATTATGTTTTCATCAATATATGTGTGTTCTTGATCCTATCTTCCAAGTTGTAGTCTCCTACTATGTGTTATGACCCGGCAACCCCGGAGTGACAATAGCCGGAACCACTCCCGGAGATGACCATAGTATGAGGAGTTCATGTATTCACTAAGTGCTAATGCTTTGTTCCAGTTCTCTATTAAAAGGAGAACCTTAATATCTCTTAGGTGCCAATAGGACCCCGCTGCCACGGGAGGGATGGACAATACATGTCATGCAAGTTCTTTTCCATAAGCACGTATGACTATATACGGAATACATGCCTACATTACATTGACAAATTGGAGCTAGTTACATATCTCCCCATGTTATAAGTGTCACATGATGAGTGTCATTCGGCATAATTATCCATCACCGATCCAATGCCTATGAGCTTTTCCTACTGGTCCTTGCTACATTACTTTACCGCTACTGCTGTCAATGCTGCTACTGTTACCGCTACTGTTGTCACTGCTACTGTTACCGTTGCTACCACACTACTTTGCTACGGAAAATTTGTTGCACATACTAAGTCTTTTAGGTGTAGTTGAATTGAGAACTCAACTGCTATTACTCGAGAATATTCTTTGCCTTCACCTTGTGCTGACTCAACAAATTTGGGTTGAATACTCTACCCTCGATAAGTCTTGCGATCGCCTATACTTGTGGGTTATCAGCGATCTCATTGACCTTACAAACATCTTGGTTCAACTCCACAACATGAAGTAGGATTCTCCCAAGAGATACCTAACCAATCTAGGAGGCACCACCCTCTAAAAGGTAATAGATGTGGTAGAGCGATGAACTCCTTGCTCTTGTGCTTTTAAAGATAGTCTCCTCAACACTCAATCACTCTCTCTCAGATTTGACATGGGTAGGCGAGATTGATCTTGTGGGAAGCAACTTAGGGAGGCTAGAAATCAAGGTTCAAATGGTTGGAATGGAATCTCTTGATATCAACACATGAGTACGTGGCTATCTCTTAGAAAAATGGATCTGGCAAGTGTAAGTGTCTTCTGAGTGCTTCCTCTAGAATGAGAGGTAGGTGAACGGGTATATATAGGCATCTCCCAAAATCCAACCGTTACAACATTATTGGTCAACTCAATGACACAGAAATGTTAATCTTGCTGGTACCGAGTGCACTTAATCTGGCAACTTTAATTCTCGGTGAGACTGATATATGAATCTCGGTGGTACCGATACAATGACCTAGACTGGATTTCCAAACTCGGTGAGACCAACTTCAAACTTGGAAATTCTGAAACTTGAAATTAGCTTAACCGAATGTTGGTCACCCAATCTCTGTGGCACCGATAGGAATTTTGGTTGTACCAAGATGGTGGTATTGGCATAGGATATGTCTAAGAGTAAAATTGGTATAGCCGAATGGGAAAAGTATGTGGCACCGATTTTGCTGGTTTAGGTTTGGAGAGAGATATTTTGTGGGAGAATGACTGAGTATTTTTGGTGGCTATCTCTGAGCACGTGAGGAACCAATTCATCATAATAACTCATCCCCTTTTAATAGAATTGACTTTCCTATGGACTCAAAGTGATTTCTCACAAATATAAAAGTTAGACTCTTCTTGCTTGAATCTTGAGCAAATCCTATTCCTTCCTTCACCAAGGGGCTTCTCATCACAATCCTATAGACAAATCTATCTATGGACTATACCTCATATATACTAGGTAAAAGTGTTCACTAATAGGAAAAACCTTATAGGTAGGAGCCTATTAGTAGCGCTCAAAAATAGCATGCGCTGCTGCTACTTAGCAGTAGCGTTGGAAGTACAAAGCGTTACTGCTAATGTCCTTATCAGCAGCGCTGGCTTTGTTTTCAGTGCTAATGATAAACAGGGCCCAACGAGGCCACCCTTAGTAGGTATAGTAGCAGCGCTGCCATGGTAAAAAGCGCTATTGCTAAGGTCCATAGCAGTAGCGTTGCACCGCATCCAACACTACTGCTAAAAGGGACCCAACGAGGCCACCGACAGTAGCTGTAGTAGGAGCGCTGGCATGGTAAAAGCGCTACTGCTAAGTGCAATAGTAGTAGCACTCCTCTGGAACCAGCGCTACTGCTACACGTGGCTGTGGGCAGCTTTTCACCCACACACAGCCCGTCTCCCCCTTCCTCCCCCTTTGCCCTATCCCCTCCTTTCTCCTTTCCCCTCTCTAAGTTACTTCTCCACCATTGTTGCCCTTCTTCTCTCTTCCTTCTACCTATCACCCACACACACCCCCTCTCCCCCTTCCTCCCCCTTTCCCCAATCTCCTCCTTTCTCCTTTCCTCTGCCATTGTTGCCCTCCTTTCACCCACACACACCCTCTCTCCCCCTTCCTCCCCCTTTGCCATATCCCCTCCTTTCTCCTTTCCTCTCTCTAAGTTACTTCTCCACCATTGTTACTTCTCCACTATTTAGCCGTGCAGAATCTCTCTCGGGATATATATAGGTGAGTAAAAAGTTGTGCATTTCAATAATGGGAATATGTGTGTTTGCGATATGAATGGATTTGTGTGAGTGACATGACCAGTGAGTTGCTTATGTTTTGCCGAAATGTCGATTTATCTCCGTCTCGACGAATTTCGAGCAAACTCGATATGTCCTATTTTTAGACAAGGTCATGCCAAAAAAATTATATGCATGCATTTTGTTTATGACCCTTTTGCATGTTATACCTTGTAGTCATGAAGGTGAGTGGTAGGAAGGCTGAGTGATACTTGCAATCGACGGTGATGGACATGTATGCAAATAACCAGACTTGGATTATATGTCCGTGTACAAAATGCAAAGAAGGATTAATTTTTGACCCTTTTGATGGTGGAAGTTTGAAGGCCCACTTGCTGAAAAATGGTTTCATGGATGGCTATACTCTTTGGATAAGTGAAGATGATGATGAGGATGTCCACATGGCAGGGAATAACGACATGGGTCTAGACGAAGAGAAGACCGATCAACACGAAGACGATCACGACAGACACGGCGGTGGAAAAGATTCTGAACATGGCGGCGGGGAAGAGTCTGGACACGGCGGCGGGGAAGAGTCCGGACATGGCGTTGTAGAAGATTATGGACACGGCGGTGGAGAAGTGTTGATGGACACGCCGCAAACTTCAACGCTACAAAGTTCAGTCGTGTTGGACCCTCATGTTCGAGAACTCCTTCGCAAGAGTACGAATAGCAATAGAGTTTCTTCTAGAGAGGAGGCCAAGCTGGCTCAACTTGAAGTAGACTCGAAGACTCCATTATATCACGGTTGTGATCCCGAGGTTACCCGCTTGAGTTTCACGCTCGAACTTCTAAATACAAAGGCCAAAAACAAATGGACAAAAAAATCATCGATGATCACTTGAAGTATCTACATAACAAAGTTCTTCCCGCGGGGAACCTGTGTCCTACTAGTGTTGATGAGGCTAAGAAAATCGTTTGCCTCTGGATTTGCCCCACATCAAATACCACGCATGCACTAATGATTGCATCATTTATCGGGGTGAGCATGCAGAAAAAACCAGGTGTCTAGTGTGCAATGCTTCTCTATACAAGAAGGGAGGAAATAAATCTCCTCAGAAAGTTGTATGGTACTTTCCGATCACTCCCCGTCTGTAGTGGTATTTCATAGAACCAAAGGAAGCAAAGCTCATGCGCTGGCACGCGGAGACTAAGAAGCCCGATGATGGAGATGATCCAAAGCTGATACACCTCGCAGGTGCTAGCCAGTGGAGAGCACTAAACCCGAATATCATTTTTTGGAGAAGATGCAAGGAACATCGTGCTTGGGTCGTGTACCGCTGACATGAATCCGTTTGGAAACCAGAGCACCAACCACAGCACCTGGCCCGTCTTTGTATGGATGTACCACCTCCCCCCATGGAAGTGCATGAAGACAAAGTACATACACATGAGCATGCTGATTCAAGGGCCGAAACAACCAGGAAATAATATTAACCTATATATGGGGCTTCTGAAAGAGGATCTAGACACGTTATGGAAATCTCCGATCAAGTTATGCGACGCCAGCGCAAGAGATTATTTCTACATGAGAGTTGCGCTGATGACGACGGGGCACGACAATCTCGGTTACGGGTACACCTCAGGCCAGGTGTTCCACGGATACTGTGTATGCACGAGGTGCATGGATGATACAACTTCTCAGCAGCTTACGTCAACGAAAGATGCGGGTCCGGGAAAATCGTGTACATGGGACATCGTAGATGGCTCTAAAAGGATGACCTGTGGTGAAAACGTGCAGATCTATTCAATGGTTTGGCTGAGCATAGAGGACCATCACGTAAGAGGAGTGGCCCCGAAATCAACTAGCTATTGAATAACTGGCAACAGTGACCCGCGCCGGGAAAGATGGAAAAGGCGCCGGAGCCGGTGCTGAATGTATGGAAAACGAGGTCTGTTTTCTAGGACTTGGAGTACTGGCCCAATCAAGACACACCTCATTAACTTTATCAAATGCATATAACGAAGAATGACCTCGAGAGATTGCTTGGCACACTAATGAGCATGCCTGAGAAGACCAACGATGGGCCGAAGGTAAGGAAAGATTTGGAGGATTTGGAGATCACGGGGATCTCCACATGCCCCGTAAAAAGTCGATGGAGGATATGGAGATGGAGACGGCGGCAAGGCCAAGGGGAAGAAAAGTCAACAAGAAGGAGAAGAATTGTTTCCCCCCTTCTTGCTTCACCTTAAATCCGAAGGAGATCGATCAATTCATCAAGTGCCTTACGGGAAGCAAAGTGAGTTACGGTTACTGTGGGAAGATAAGCAGATTTTTAGACACCAAGAAGAAAAGGTTCAGTGGGATGAAGTCTCATGACTGTCACGTGATGATGACGCAGATAGTCCTGGTTGCCATTAGAGGTATAATGGACAAGCTTCTTCGATGTTATCTCTCAAAAGTCCATGGGTGTGAAGCAGCTCCGAAGGCTACAGGAAGAGATTGTTGTTATACAATGCGAGCTTGAAATGTTCTTCTCGCCCGCGTTCTTTGACTTCATGGTGCATCTTTTTTTCCACATCAAGGACGACATCATAGACCTCGGGCTGACATTCCTTCACAGCATGATGCCGTTGGAGAGCATGAATTGGGTCATCAAAGGATTCGTTCGTAACATGTCCCGTCTCGAGGGGAACATCGTCCAGGGGTATCTGACCCAAGAGTGCATCTCCTTTTGCGAGAATTATATTGGAAAAGAATACCCTGTTGTTGCTTTGCCCATCAACAAGCACCATGGGAGGCTCGGAGGAGAAGGTCACAATAACGACCAGAAGGAATTGCACGTGGACTACTTGGATCGACAGGACAACTTTGACAAGGCTAACTTAGTAATGCTACAACACCTTGATGCGGTAGATCATTATGTAACACTACACAAAGAAATCATCGCAAAGAAGTACCGTGATCAGGGGATGCGCAAGATGTATGACGAAGTTACTATAGAGCACGACGCAATTTTCTTGCGTTGGTTCAAAGAGTAGGTTCATGCTAATCCCCCCGAAGAGGGCAGTGCAGACGGGTTTGTCATACACATCTAAGCACAGGGCCCCACGCCCAAACTTGTGTCCTATGATGCATAGGAGATCAACTGGTACTCATTCTACATGGAGGCCAAAGACATGGACAGTGATTACCAGAACTCAGGGGTGACGATTGAATGCATGACCGACTCCAGCGGCACAACTTAAAGATTCTATGGAAGGGTCAAAGTGATGTGGGAGCTTAACTGTGCTAGAATGAATGATGCGACGATGTTCCGTGTCAGGTGGGCTAAGCTTGTTGTAAGAGAAAACAAGTATTGCACTACCATGTCTATACCCGACGCAAAGAGCGCTACCGTGAACGTTAACGTCATCCCCAAAACTGAGCCATGGATACACGCTAAGCACGTGACACAATGCTTCTTTATAACCGACCCGACCAATCCCAGACGTCTTGTCGTGAGGAGAGGCAAAAGGAACATCGTCGGAATGGATGGAGTCGCCAACGAAGAAAACTACGACCAATATGGCAACCCGATGAGGGAAGATGACGATGACGATGAAGCATACGTGAAAAGAAGAATCAGGACTACATTACCTAAGAAATATTGTACTCCGTAGTGCCGGAAAAGAAGAATCAGCACAATGAACAACAAAGGAAAGAAGCTCAATGTGAAACGTCTCCGACACAGTTGAGAAATAACCATTTATATATATGTATGTATTTTGTGTACGCACTTAAGTAATTGTTATTGGCAAAATGATGTATACATCGTATCCCCTTCAATTACCACCACATGGTTCGAGCGATATTCGCGTAGTGTGGGGACGTTCTCGTCCACTACTACTTGCGAGGCCATCGGGATAAAAACAAAAAACAAAAACAAAAGGGACAAAGTAATACAAAAAAAAAGAAAACAAAACAGAAAAGGAAAGGAAAATAATAAAAAGAAATGAAAAATAATAAAAAGAAATGGAAAATAATAAAAATAAATGGAAAAATATTTTAGTAGCGCTGGATTAGAAACAGCGTTACTGTTAAGTTAGCATCAGCGCTAGATTAGAACCAGCGCTAGTCCTAAGTTAGGAGTAGCACTGGTTCTGAACCAGCGCTACTGCTATGTTGAGTTAACCCCCCAAGTGGGCTCAAAATTTCCTAACTGCCCCACTCCCCCACCCCCTCCAGTCCATCGCCGCCGCCACGAGAGAACTCCCCGCCTCCCTCCCTTGCTGTCGTCGCCGCCTCCCTCAACATCGGCGCTGCCAAAGAACTCCTCACCCGTCTCTACGCACCCTCGACCTCACGCCACCCCCTCCAGACGCCACCGCCCCCTCCCCTCCCGCTTCAGTAAGCCCCCTTCCCCTCCCGCTCCGATAAGCCCCCTTCCCTTCTAGTTCCGGTGAGCCCCCCGCCTCCCTCTAGGCGCTGCGGCCCCCCTGCAGGCATCGCCGCCCCTCCCCTCCTGTTCTAGGCACCCCAAGGCTGCTGCCATTTTGATTTTAGGTCCATCGGTTTGGTGATATGGATAGATTTAATTCCATGGTTGGAGTTGATGAATTTTTTATGTTACACTAATGTTCAAATGGTGTTTATGGTTCCAATGGTGTTTTTGGTTACACTAACGAATTTTTGATGTTTAGGACAGTTTGGATGGTTACACTAATGATTTTTTTATGTTACACTAGTAAAATAAAATGAGCACGAATCATGTGAAACTTGAATGATGGGCTAATAATTAGGAGCTATAGTTCCAGTGGTGTTTACGGTTCAAGATCTCATCTTGAGATACATGTTAATAAGAAAATCAAGATATGTTTGTTGAAGATCTTTTGATGGGCTAATTAGAAAGAAGAAGAAATCCTATGGTTCGCACTTGAGTATTATGTAAAGAACGTGAAATAAATCATTCTTGTTTGTAAATTTCTTGTAAGTAGGCAGAGTAGGTTTGAATTAGACAACCAATGGATTCAAACAACTTATTTAAACTTTGGAGAGCAAAAAGGTCACCTACATATTTCACCAACGTACAAAAGGGCACTTGCATGACTTGTTGGACACTGTCATCCAAGCGATAGAAAGAGTCACACCAAGATGATGAATGAGCTAACTAACCAACTAATTAACTAATTAGCTAATTAATGAATACTACAAATATCATCCTTTTGTTGGTGTTAATGCATAAAAAGTTTGTGTTAATTCATCATATATTGATTATCAAATGCAATAAAAGTAATTTGCGCTTGCTAAATTTTTGTTAATTCTCACTTTTGGTTGCTAAGTTTGAGCTATGTTTTGTCGGAATGTCTGAGTGGTCTATGTTTTGCCGGAATGTTGGTTCATTTCCGTTCCGGCAAATTACACGCAGTCCATATGTCCACTTTTTAGCAGAGGTCATGCCGAAAATTTCTGTGAATTTTGGCATGACTAGTGCTAGAAACTAGGACATATGGAGTCCCCGGGAGTTGCTGGAAAGGGGAATGAATCAACATTCCGACCAAATATAGGTCCCTTTTTATTATTCATGCTTATGTTTATATGTAGATGTTCAATTCTTTCGATATAGTGTCATGATTGTTGTTTACACATTTACAAACATGTTCCACGGATTGTAAGTTAAATTACCACATTAAAATAGGAAATGTCTGATGATGAATATTGAGAGTGTGAATATTGCGGCGACTATAGGCGTATGTGCGACATGCTCACCTGCGAGACGACATGTTCTTCAGCATGAAGCTTGACGAGACCTTCAAAGTTTGTATGGTACACAACGATGACATTTTGTAATTAAGCATGCACGACTTATGTTTCTTTGGTTCAACGTGTGATTTTTGTTTTACACAATTCGACTAGTTCCTCCCTTGCCATGCAAGAAGATATTTGTTGGAGAGGCTAGGTTTCAAACACCATGAGAGTATGGAGACGAGGAGAGCTAACCTGAGGACTATACATGGTCACACATTTGTGATATCGATCAAAGTAATGAATTAAATTTTTAACATAGAAATAGGGATATGGATTTTAGGAGGGTATGGAAATAACCTTCATCTTCGTCCTGAAGATAATATGCAAAGCAACATCAACATTTGGGTGGTTGTCAATATGCTTCCTATTTTAACTCCATGTGAGTTCCTCAACCATATTTGTTAAGTAATTTGCATTATATATTTATAAATAGTTGTTGCTCATCCATATACTAAATATGTTAAATTATAATTCACAGCTTATTTCGTTTCTTCGAGTGAAGTACGGAAATTAATTGACACGACACACTACACGTATGGATCACATCTAAGTTGGGAGGAGAAGGATGTTCTTCTCGACTTCCTTGTTGGTGTCCTAGTTTGTAGGGATAACTTCCGATATAATTTGGGAATTGGACAGAATTATACATTTTACATGGCACTAGTGCATAGGTTGAGGGTGGATGACATTCGCCAAAATATCTTGGTAAGAGTTTCCTAATTAAGTATGCTCTACTATTGCATAAATGGTGTTGATTACATTGCTAACTAGGTTATTATCATGTTCTTCAATAGCAACTGCCAAATGATGGGCTCAATTCGATGCTCCATACTCGAGTAACCACAAATCAAAAGGCTCGAAATTGAAACATGGAGAGAAATAAAGAAGGATCGCAAGCCACAAGTTGGAGACCGTTGGATCTCTGTGCTTCATCACAGAGACATAGGTGTTATTCTGTTTTATGACATTATACCTAGGAGCGACAACAAGGTATTATGACAGAAAAGTTTTTCTGGTTTATATTAACTTCGCATGATCGACTAGGATGCATGCATATGATGACTATTATGATGCTTTTCTGTTTTATGAGATTTTACCTTGGTATATGATTAAGATGATGATGAGTTGTTACATGATTACGTAAGATGACGATGAGTTATATGACATGATACTTTATGTGTATGATATGATGAGAATAATGCATGTTTATTATGATACGATGAAACTATTATTTAGAGCATGCACAAATACGTACAGGGGGCATAAATACAACATGACTTAAAAATTGAAAGTAGGAATATTAGCATTAGCGCTGGAATAATAGCAGCAACGCTGTCTTAGCAATAACGCTATCTTTATTCGAGTGCTACTGATAACGTAGATACCAGTAGCGCATTTTATCAAGCGCTACTGCTAACAAGTTAGCTGTAGCGCGTTAGCAGTAGCGTTCACCCCAATGCTATTTGTAAGGGTAAAACCAGCGCTACTGGTAGCCTTTCTCCTACTAGTGGTTAGTCTAATAGATAATGTATGTTGTCATGAATTATCAAAAACACAAAGGGGGCATATGTGCTTTCAATCTCCCCATTTTTGGTAATTGATGACTACATACAATCAAAGCTTCAAATAAAGATAGCCATTAGAATATGACATCTTTGAAAGAAACAAGACTAGTACAAGCTCCCCCTAATTGTGTGCAATCCTTTTAACGAATAGTTGCTTTGGACTACATGGGCACACACTACATGGGCACACACCAGGTATATCTTGTCTATATGCATCAAACATATGTGAATGAAGAACTTCTATGTTCAAGACTCACTTTAGCAAACAATATGTGCAAGAGACAAGATATCATCATGACCAAGGATACGATGCATATACTTACCTTGAGTTTCTTGAGCATCTTAGAAGTAGGAGTACACTTGGGAAAACAAATTTTATATAACAGAAGGATACTCTATTGTAAAAATGCAAAGAGCTTCAAAAGTACTTAGATATTAAAGACATAATGAAAATAGGATTTGGTGATAAATATATCTCCAAGAGAATTTAGTACTTTCTCCCTTAAGAATTAATATGTAAGAATTTCCTCTCTCCCTGAATCATAGCATATAGATACTGGAGTAAGTAGGGTAAGACAAGTTCAATCCAAAGATAGTGATATCTGAATCAGTTTTATCTCTTGCTCCGCTTAATATGTAAGGTTTGATACATGTCCCATGAGGTAGATCTTCCCTTAGGTAGACCTTCCTTGAGGAACATATATCCCCTTATTGATACTTCTCCCCTTTATATAGGTTTATTGGAAGCTTTTCTATCCCCCCCTTTGGCATTAATCGCCAAAAAGGTCGGAGGGTAAGCATTAAGAGAAAGGGATCCTTGATAATTCTCTCTTGATAAGGTTTCCCTGAATTTTTCTCCCCTTAATTAGTACGTAAAGGTTCGTCGAATGTTCTCCCCTTTGTTTTGGATAATAGATCCTAGAAAGATCTCCCCCTATGTTTGGGATCCTAGATGATTGTCCCTCTTATATTGTATGGGATCACTAAGGTTTTCTCCCCCTAGGGAAGTTTCCCCCCCCCTAGGAAATGATGATTAAACTATTTTTGTTTCCTAGAATTTTCAGAAAGATCTTAGGTGGGAATGAAACATGGGATCATTCATAATATTTCTCCTCCTTAGGCAAAATTCCAAAAATTATTAGAAAATCAAAGGAGCTGATAATATCAGTGTCATTGAGGCAATTTGATTCGGTAGAACCGAGAATGAAACCACGCCTCTGGGCTAAATCGGTTGGTCCGAGTTTCCCAGATAGGTGAAACCGAGTTGCATTGAAGATCAACTCCTTAACTGAAAATTGACAGGAATAATCTAAAGATACTTATAAGATACCAATTGTGAAAGAAAACATAAAATAGCACCAAATAATAAGTTTTTTGTGTTTTTTTGAATATATATATATTTCACTCGAGATACTTATATATATATATATATATGAGAGTTGTATGGTTCCAAGAAAGTATGCAATGACAAATGCGAAACATACGAGAATCTCTATCTAGATGTGGGGAGGTGACTAGGTCATCTATATTAGAGTATTTGACTCGAGGAGTCAAGCAAGAATGCTTGATCATAGGTCATACTCAACGTTAAGCACAAAAATGGGGTTACCATTTTTCGATTAAGCCTGATGACTTGGTGTAAAGCTTTATCAAGGATATGAGTACATAGCATCGAATGATGTTGATGACATGGCATGTAGGTGAACTTGTCGTGGATGCCTCATATTGATGAAGATCATCTTGAGTTGGGAGCTATCCTTGTTGTTTTGGTTCACTTTTCATCTTCAATGGTTTGTCATGCAAGGATGAACATAATATATCCAAATTAAATGAGTGAATTTCATTATCATATAATTGTCAAGGATATGATTTTGTTGTGTTCCTCCATCTCCAAAGAAGGGGCTGTTGATACTTGGCTATAACAAGATTGCTTTTGATGTGAGTTGATGGCAATCTTGTGAAGTGTAGTTCTTCCATGTACCTACAAAAGGTTAGATGCAATACTTGGGAGCATAGTTTTCCAAGATATAAGATAGTGTCAAATCAATAGCATCAAGGAATTGTCAATCAAGCTCATACCCTTGCATGCATCCGAGTGAGTCTAGCTTAAGTTTGAAGCATCAATGATGTTCAACTCACTCCTCAAATGAAAAAAATACTTTCTCATCAAGTGGTTTGGTAAAGATATCAACTAATTGTTTGTCGGTATGAACATGCTAAAGATTTATATCTCCTTTACCAACATGATCACGAACGAAATGACGTCGCACTTGAATATGTTTTGCTCGAGAATGTTGCACATGATTATAAGCAATTTTACTAGCACTTTCATTTTCACACAATAATGGAACATTTCTAACATGAATGCCATAATCCTTAAGAGTTTGAGTCATACATACTAATTACGCACAACATGATCCGGCGGCTATATATTCAGCTTCGGAAGTAGATAAAGATACCAAGTTTTTTTTCTTGGATGACCAAGATATAAGAGATCTCCCAAGAAACTGACATGTTCCCGAGCTTGATTTCCTATCAACCATGTATTCCGCATAGTCCGAGTTGGAATTACCAACAAGATTAAAAGAAGATCCCTTGGGTTACCATATGCCAAAGTTTTGTGTATGTATTAGGTATCTCATGATTCTTTTTACAGCCAATAGCTGACACTATTTAGGTCCCGCTTGATATCGGGCACACATGCAAACACTCACCATGATACTAGGACGAGAGGCACATAGGTATAGCAATGAACCAATCATTAATCGATAGACTATTTGATCAACTGGTTTCTCCTCCTTAGTGAGGTCAATATGTCCACTAGTAGGCATGGGGATTCTCATACCTTTGCACTCTTCATATTGAACTTCCTGATTAAGTCCTTAGTGTACTTGGTTTGAGAGATAAACATACCTTCTCTCAATTATTTGATTTGCAGTCCAAGGAAGAATTTCAGCTAATATAACATCATTGACATCTGATATTTCTTTGCCATCAATTTTCCAAATTTCTCACTAAAATGTGGGTTAGTCGAACCAAAGATAATATCATCCACATATATTTGGCACATAGATAGTTCGCCATTGATGCTTTTAGTGAATAAGGTTGCATCAATTTTACCAATCTCAAAACCCTTTTCAATGAGAAACTTTGTTAGGCATTTGTACGAAGCTCGAGGGGCTTGTTTAAGACCATATCAAGCTTTACGAATTTGTAAACATGATTAGGTTTCTTGGGGTTCCCAAAGCTGGAAGGTTTTTTGACATAAACCTGATTCTAAATTTCACCATTTAGAAAAGAACTTTTGATATCCATTTGGTAAAGAGTAATATCATGGTGATTTGCATAAGCGAGAAGAATACGAATTGCTTCAAGTCTAGCAACGGGGGCATAAGTCTTACCATAGTCCATACCTTCGTCTTGCATCTATCCTTGGGCTATGTGAAGCGCCTTGTTGTGTACAACTTGTCCATGTTCTTCTTGCGTGTTCCGAAACACAAATATTGTACCAATGATGTTGTGCTTGCCTTCATCTTTTTCAACAAGTGTTCACACTTCATTTCTCCCGAAGTTGTGTAGATCTTCGTGCATGGCACTCACCCAATCTGGGTCTTGAAGGGCTTATTCTACCTTTAGAGGCTCAATGGTAGAGATAAAAGAATAATGCTCGCATAAGTTAGCTAAACGAGATTTAGAGCGAGTGATTCTCCTGGTTTGTATGTCACCGAAGATTTGATTCAGCGGATGGTGTTTGTCCACTCTTGCTCGAACTCGTGAAAGCTTCTTCTTGTTGGATGGTGGAGTTTCTTCGTCATCATCATCATCTTGCACATTACCGTTGAAGGTGCCAACTCCTTGAGGTACTCGTGAGGAAGGTTGAGGTGGATCGTCACGATGTACTTCTTCTTTTTCATCATGTCATCTTCCACTTGTGGATGCCTCCATGTCGTTTTGTGGTTCACCTTGATACAAAGTAGGATCTTCCACTAGAATAGATGAAGAACTTTCCCTCACCTCCATGGGACGAATCTTGCTGATAGGAAGATCTTGGACGACTTCGGAAGGTTCCTTATCTCCGAGAAGCTTGTGTAAGTAGAGTCGGTTTATGGCATGGCAAGATGTTTCCACGGCTTCAGCCCAGAAGTTTCCTGGCATCTCTATGAAAGTTTGGTTCTTACTATAAACAACTCCATTTTGTTGAGGTGTGTACATTGCCCAGAACTCATGTGAGATACCTTCTTCGTGAAGAAAAGTATTCACATTAGTGTTCTTCAACTCCGTTCCGTTTCCGCTCCAAACTTTCTTGATCTTCACTTCAAACTGATTTTGAGGTTTCCGAGTGAAGTCCATGAAGATCATTTGTACATGCGACTTATCATCAAGGAAGAATACCCAAGTAAATCTAGAAAAATCATCAACAATGACTAGACCATAAGAATTTCCACCGAGGCTCTTGTAAGCATTGGGACTAAAAATATCCATATGTAGCAGCTTGAGTGGCCTTCTTGTAGGCATGATGTTCTTCACGACATGACTTCCACCAACTTTTTTCCTGCTTGACAAGCACTCAAAGTCTATCTTTGTCAAAGATAACATCTCTAACACGAAGACTATGATCACCTTTGATAAGCCTCTCAAGGTTACACATACCTACATGTCCTAACCTTCTATGCCATAACCAACCTTAAGAAGATATGCAATAAGACATGTACGTGGTTTGGATTTTTTGGTGAAATCGATAATGTATAGATCACCTCTATGGATACCAGTAAAGACCATGTTATGATTGTCGCTACGAAACACTTGGCAGTTAACTTTTCTAAATAGCACACTGAAACCAAAGTCTGCTAGTCTAGATATGGAAAGCAGATTGTAGTCAAGGGATCAACAAGCATGACATTTTGAATGGAACTATCATGAGATATGTCCACCTTACCAAGACCAAGTACCATACCCTTGGAGTTGTCTCCAAAAGTCACATACCTTCGAGGTCCACGGTTTAGTGTGATATCATGGAACATGTCTTTATCTCCGGTCATGTGATCATTGCATCCACTGTCGAGAACCTACTCCTTTCATCCGGCCATGTAGTCTCTAAGGTACACCATAAGACTAAGGTTCCTCATGGTCTTATCATACTCGATGTCAAGCTCTTCATCTTCATCGTAGTTGCCATGCTCCATATTGTCGTCTTCGGACAAAATATCTTCGTCATTGGAAACAAGAATTTTATTCGAATTTTGACTATGACAATGTTCATATTTATATATTCGAATGGCTTCAAAAATGACACTTTTAATGGTAATGACATCTACTTTAGCACGCATGAGGCTATGAAGCTCAAATAGACATTTATCAAAATTAGGATTAGTTGGCTTCATTTTGTGAAAGCAATGCATTTATGGAAAATGATATCAAGATTTTTTAGTGAATAGTTGGGATATCATTTCTGTAAGTCTTTCCACATAGTATGAGCACACTCAAAATTTTACAATTGATTAAGCACATATTTTGGCAGTCCTCTAATGATTAGATCAACAGTTTTAAGATTACCAAGCATATCGAGTTCTTCATCATGAGAAGAATGCCAAGGATCAATGGGAGGCTCATAGCGATATTTAACATACTTACGCAAATGGAATTTATCAAATATATCAAGCATTTCATAATTACATTGTCCATAATATTCCGATCAATAATAGGCACTCTACAACTAATATTCTCCATATTAGGCACATTCATCTTCCTCCAATGATTTTTAAACCAAGTTTTTGGAGACCTTGCTCTTAAACCAATTGAGAGATGAATAGAAGAGGTGTCTAGAGGGGGGGGGGGTGAATAGACTACTTGCATAATTAAAATCCTAGCCTTTTCACAATTTAATGGTTGGAAGATTTTAGAGATTCTAACAACTCTAGTGCACCCTACACATGCTAGTCAGCAAGTATGGTAGAGGAAAGTAAATACTTTGCACATGTGGTAAGGAGTAGAGTTTAGGAAGATCAAACGCAAAGAAGTTGACACGGACATTTTTGGCATGGGTCCGTTAGGTGGCGCTACCATACGTCCATGTTAGTGGAGACTTCAACCCACAGAGGGTAACGGCTGCAAGAGTCCACGGAGGACTTCACCCACAAGGGGTCCATGAAGAAGCGGCCTTGTCTATTCCACCATGGCTTCTACCCACAGAGGACTAGCCTCACTCACGGTAGATCTTCACGAAGTAGGCGATCTCCTTGCCCTTACAAACATCTTGGTTCAACTCCACAACGCGAAGTAGGAGGCTCCCAAGCGATACCTAGCCAATCTAGGAGGCACCATCCTCCAAAAGGTAATAGACGTAGTAGAACGATGAACTCCTTGCTCTTGTGCTTCTAAAGATGGTCTCCTCAACACTCAGCCACTCTCTCTCAGATTTGGCACGGATAAGAGAGTTTTATCTTGTGGAAAGCAACTTGGGGAGGCTAGAAATCAAGGTTCAAATGGTTGGAATGGAATCTCTTGATCTCAACACATGAGTAGGTGGCTCTCTCTCACAAAAATAGATCTGGCAAGTGTAAGTGTGTTTTGAGTGCTTCGTCTACGAATGAGAGGTAGGTGAAGGGGTATATATAGGCATCTCCCAAAATCCAACCGTTACAATAGTATTGGCCAACTCAGTAACACCGGAATGTTAATCTCGGTGTTACCCAGTGCACTGAATGGGGCAACTTTTAATTCTCGGTGAGAACTATATATGAATCTCGGTGGTATCGATATGATGACCTAGACTGGATTTCCAAACTCGATGAGACCGACTTCGAACTCGGAAATTCTGAAACTTGAAATTAGCTTAACCAAAAGTTGGTCACCCAATTTAGGCAGTAGTGATAGGAATGTTGGTTGTACCAAGATGGAGGGATTAGCATAGGATCTATCCAACTATAAAATCAGTATATCCGAGTGGGAAAAGTTGGTGGCACCAATTTTTCTGGTTTGGGTTTGGATAGAGATATTTTGTGGGAGAATGGCTAAGTATTTTTGTGGCTATCTCTGAGAACTTGAGCAACCTATTCATCATAATACCTCATCCCATTTTAATAGTACTAGTCATCTACCCATGCTCCTGCACGGCCTATTTATTATCAGGATACATAGTTATTAAGGAAATTATATTTATGTCTAACATGCATGTGCTCAAATTCCAAATGACATACAGCTGGACAAATGCTAACTTATTCAAACAACAAAACAAATAATGAACACGTGTATTATAAGGTTAATTATAAGGAAGAGTACATATTTGTTCCCACTTTTGT